>NC_037333.1:86928824-87553824 GCF_002263795.3 Bos taurus
CATGGCAACCCACACTGGTATTCTTGCCTGAAGAATCCCATGGACAAAGGCAACCCATGCTGCTATTGTTACCTGATGAATCCCATGGACAGAAGACCCTGGTGGGCTATAGTCCATGGGGTTGCAAAGAGTTGACACACTGAAGTGACAGAATTCATGGACAGGAAAGACTGAAGAATATTTGAATGCTAATGGAAAGGAGGCAGTAGAGAGAGAGAATTTGGAGAGAAAGCAAAGAGGGAATAACAGAGCAAGGCTGAAACATTGGGAAGGTGAGAAGTGAAATGAGATGGGTCTGGAGAATAAGCAGAGGGATTTGCCAGTGATAGGAGGGGCGGCACATTTTTTCACCCTAACAGGAGGCAAGGAAAAAAAGATGGGTACAAATATAGGTGAGATTATTTCAGTTTGGTGATTGGAAATTGAGGGAGTTTATTATTGAAGTAACTATATATCCTAGTTTGTCTGGGAAAATGTTGGTTGATACCTATGGTCCTGGTGTAATTATGGGAGTATCATCTCTTATTCTCAAAATAGTTTCAGTCTGGATGATAAATTATATAGTCACCCTACTTAGGGTGGCTTCTTTTTCTCAGTGGCATTGGAGGTGAGATGCAGCCACAGGGTTAGGAAGAATGAAAGGTATGAAACAATACCATGGAAATGGGAGAGCAAAGAGACCAGAGTGAAGAAAGGCTGTAAGATGATATTGCAGGCCCAATGGACTTGGAACTTCGGTTTTCTAGAAGCACGACTGTATATCTGTCACTGAACAAGAGCCCTCTAACACCTGTATTAATGTGCCTGTTCACAGGTGAGGGGCTTTCCAGGTGGCACTAGTGGTAAAGAACCTACCTGCCTGCCTGCTGATGCAGAGATGTGGGTTTGATCCCTGAATCAGGAAGATCCCTTGGAGGAGGGACTGACAACCCACTCCAGTATTCTTGCCTGGAGAATCCCCAAGGACAGAGGAGCCTGAAGGGCTACATTCCATGGAATCCAACAGAGTTGCACACGACTGAAGCAACGTAGCATGCACACAACATCACAGATGAGAGAGCTGACTCAGAGAGGTCATATAGTTTGCTCAAGGTCATAGTAATAAGAGGTAGAGCTTGGCATCCAATTCAAGTCGTTTGGATCACAAAAACCTGTCAATTTAACTATGAACCACCTTGTATCGTCATGAAACATTTTGGGATTCCAGGGAGCATGAAGCACTTCCTGTGTTCTTGACTGCCATCCTGTATTGTGTGACCTTTCTTAATTTATGATATGAAATGTTATTGCTTTGATTATATACATGTAATGCTTTACATACCAAGTCTCTAAGCTTTTTGAAAAATACTCCTTTTTGCTTCTTGCATAAGTTTGGAAACAAAGCTAGGAGACTGAAGACCTTAGGCTATAGCTACTACTTTGTGTCCTCAGCTGAAGTGTCATGATACAGTGACATGGCCCATTGTGAGGAAGAGTCACTAGTGGTATGTTACTAATAATAATCATTCAAGAGTGTTTGCATATGATTTTTTTTTTTAAAGGGCTACAAGATATTCAGAGTCATCTTTGCATGTGTATGATGGGGCAGAGGGGAGCCGTGACCTCTGTGATTCCAGAAACAGAGACACATTTTCTCCTTCCAACCTTTATTTTAGAGTGGATTGAGAAACACTTTCTGTTTTCAGACTGCTGTTTGAATGCAAAGCAGGAGGGGGATGGAAGAGGCAGGGAACTGATCTGGATTCTTTGAAATGTTTAAGGAAAAAACCCTGGGGCTTTGGAGCTTCACTCATGCTTTATATTGCTAAAGATGAATTCCCTATCAAGTTTGTGTTAGAAGGCATTTTGGCTTTTGGAGTAAATATTTACATGAACCTTTGATTATGCAAAGGTAAGATAAAATCCTATTCTGGAATGCTGGATTTGAAATGACAGAAATCCAAACTGCTCCACAAAGCAATGACCACTGTGTTTTCTGTGGTCACAATAGCATTTCTGAAAGATTATTATGGGGTTAACTGGCTTGAATTTTCCAGGGAAGCTAGAACAAAGATGGGGAACGAAAAGAGTGATAGAGTCCTAGAAATTTAGTTTAGAGCTGGGGAATGACTGATGGGTTTTAGGAGTCATATTTCCTTCTCTTTTTTTTGCACTGTAATTACCTGTTTCCACAAACTTTTCATATATCTGACAGGGTTTCACTGGCTAGGCACTACTCTAGGTGTTTAAAATACATCAGTGAAAAAACAGATTCCAGATAGAGGGTTGCTTATATCATAGTAGAATTCCTTCAGTGATGTATTTTGAAGAATAAAACCTTGTGTCAACTGTGTTTTGGAGAAAGGAAGATAGTGTCTAGTTTTGAATGAGGTTGAACAGAGATAAGTTTATCAGCTGGGGGAGTACTTATGAGACGGTGGAATGGACAAAAACGGTGGGGAAGCCTGGCATAGCCAATACCAGGAGAACATTAATTCTCTGCAAATTCCCAGGACTTGAAAGGGGTTTAGACTTTGTGTAGCCACACATAGTGGAGACCCAGACTGTAAATAATTAGGTTTTAAAGGAGGGAGAATCCAAGTAGCTTGTGGGCTTCTGTGTTATACCTATTATCACATGGATTTAACTCTCAAATTGTCAACTATATTACCTGGAGTAGGAGAAAAAGAGTGGCATCAGAAATGTTACACAGGACATTAAACTTAAATCTCATATATGTTCATCACATTAATGAATGCCATTGTCTCTTATGAATCCCACTGTGGAAGAAAGGTTGAGAATCATTTGTGCATCTGTCACCAGGAACACACATATTAACATTGAGCAAAAGTGACTTGTTAATATGGTTTATTGAAAGTAACATAGACATCCTCTGTTTAAAAGAATCCTAGATTAAGTTTCTCATTTGCTATTGCCAGATCAACACAAGGATTTTTCTCCCTGTAAATATTTCTTCCACTTACCCTATAAGGTCATAGAACAATTTTGGTTAACCTGGAAAGTGGCAGAGTAGAAAGATGTGTGCTCGTCTTCTCCTGTGAGAACTCCAAAACTGCAACTCTCTGCTGAACAACCATCGACTGGAAATGTTGGGTCCCACCAAAAAAAGATACCCCACATCCAAGGGCAAAGGAGAAGCCCCAGCAAGACAGTAGGAGGGGAGAAATCGCATTTAGAATCAAACCCCTTACCTGCCAGAGACGCTCAGAGGGCTTAAACAAACCTTATGCACGCCAGGACCCAGAGACCCCACAGAGACTGAGCCAGAACTGTGTTTGAGTGTCTCCTGTGAAAGTATGGGTCAGCAGTAGCCTGCCACAGGGGCAGGAGCTCTGGGTGCAGTAGACCTGGGTATGGCATAAGCTCTCTTGGAAGAGGATACGATTAACCCCACCATAGAGCCACCAAACTTACACAGGACTGGGGAAACAGACTCTTGGAGGGCACAAACAGAACATTGTGTGCATCAGGACCCAGGAGAAAGCAGCAGTGACCCCACAAGAGACTGACCCAGACTTGCCTGTGAGTGTCCAGGAGTCGCCGGTGGAGGTGTGGGTCAGCGGTGGTCTGCTGCAGGGCTGGTGGCACTGAGTGCAGCACTGTTTGCATGGGACCTTTTGAAGGAGGTCACCATTATCTTCATTACCTCCATCATAGTTGGCCTCAGGTCAAACAACAGGGAGGGAACACAGCCCCACCTGTCAACAAAAAATTGGATTAAAGATTTACTGACCATGGCTCTGCCCATCAGAACAAGACCTAGTTTCTCCCTCAGTCAGTCTCTCCCATCAGGAAGCCTCCATAAGCCTCTTATCCTTATCCATCAGAGTGCAGACAGAACAAAAACCACAATCACAGAAAACTAACCAAACTGATCACATGGATCACAGCCTTGTCTAACTCAATGAAACCAGGAGCCATGCCGTGTAGGGTCACCCAAGATGGACGGGTCATGGTGGAGAGTTCTGACAAAATGTGGTTCACTGGCGAAGGGAATGGCAAACCACTTCAGTATTCTTGCCTTGAGAACCCCATGAACAGTATGAAAAGGTAAAAAGATAAGACACTAAAAGGTGAACTCCCCAGGTCGGTAGGTGCCCAATATGCTACTGGAGATCAGTGGAGAAATAACTCCATGAAAGAATGAAGAGATGGAGCCAAAGCAAAAACAACACCCAGTTGTGGATGTGACTGGTGATAGAAGCAATGTCCGATGCTGTAAAGAGCAATATTGCATAGGAACATGGAATGTTAGGTCCATGAATCAAGGTAAATTGGACTTCCCTGGTGGCTCAGATGGTAAAGCGTCTGCCTACAATGCCGGAGACCCAGGTTCGATCCTTGGGTTGGGAAGATCCCCTGGAGAAGGAAATGGCAACCCACTCCAGTATTCTTGTCTGGAAAATCCCATGGACAGAGAAGCCTGGTTGGCTACTGTCCATGGGGTCGCAAAGAGTTGGACACGACTGAGCAACCACTATCTATGTATCTAAACAGGAGATGGAGAGAGTGAACATCGTCATTTAGGAATCAGTGAACTAAAAGAGACTCGGAGGGGTGAATTTAACTCAGATGACCATTGTATCTACTACTGTGGGCAAGAATCCCTTAGAAGAAATAGAGTAGCCATCATATTTAACAAAAGAGTCTGAAATGCAGTACTTGGATGCAATCTCAAAAACAACAGAATGATCTCTATTCATTTCCAAGGCAGATCATTCAATATCACAGTAATCCAAGTCTATTCCCTGACCAGTAATGTTGAAGAAGCTGAAGTTGAATGGGTCTATGAAGGTCTACAAGAACTTCTAGAACTAACACCCTCCAAAAATGTCCTTTTCATTATAGGGGAATGGAATGTAAAAGTAGGAGGCCAAGAGATACTGGGAGTAAGAGGTAAATTTGGCCTCAGAGTACAAAACAAAGCAGGTCAAAGGCTAACAGAATGCACTGGTCATAGCAAACACCCTCTTCCAACAACACAAGAGAAGACTCTACACATGGACATCACCAGATGGTCAATACTGAAATCAGATTGATTCTATTCTTTGCAGCCAAAGATGGAGAAGCTCTACAGTCAGCAAACACAATATTGGGAGCTGACCTTGGCTCAGATCATGAAGTCCTTATTGCCAAATTCAGACTTAAATTGAAGAAAGTAGGGAAAACCACTAGATTATTCAGGTGTGACCTAAATCAAATCCCTTATGATTATATAGTGGAAGTGAAAAATAGATTAAAGGGGTTAGATCTGATAGACAGAGTACCTGAAGAACTATGGACAGAGGTTCATGACATTGTACAAGAGGCAGTGAACAAGACCATCCCCAAGAAAAAGAAATGCAAAAAGGGAAAATGGTTGTCTGAGGAGACCTTACAAATAGCTAAGAAAAGAATAGAAGCAAAAGGCAAAGGAGAAAAAGAAAGATATACCCATTTGAATGGAGAGTTCCAGAGAATAGCAAGGAGAGATAAGAAAGCCTTCCTCAGTGATCAATGCAAAGAAATAGAGGAAAAAAACAGAATGGGAAAGACTAGGGGTCTCTTCAAGAAAATTAGAGATACCAAGGGAATATTTCATGCAAAGATGGGCACAATAAGGGACAGAAATCGTATGGACCTAACAGAGGCAGAATATCTTAAGAAGAGTTGGCAAGAATACACAGAACTATACAAAAAAGATCTTGATGACCCAGATAACCACGATGGTGTGATCACTCACCTAGAGCCAGATATCCTGGGATGCCAAGTCAAACACGCCTTAGGAAGCATCACTACAAACAAAGCTAGTGGAGGTGATAGAATTCAAGCTGAGCTATTTCTTCCTAAAAGATGATGCTGTGAAATTGCTGTGCTCAGTATGCCGGCAAATTTTGAAAATTCAGCAGTGGCCACAGGACTGGAAAAGGTCAGTTTTTATTCCAATCCCAAAGAAAGGCAATGCCAAAGAATGCTCAAACAATTGCACAATTGTGCTCATCTCACACGCTAGTAAAGTAATGCTCAAAAGTCTGCAAGCCAGGCTTCAGCAATACGTAAAGTGTGAACTTCCAGATGTTCAAACTAGATTTAGAAAAGGTAGAGGAACCAAAGGTCAAATTGCTAACATTCATTGGATTGTCCAAACAGCACAAGAGTTCCAGAAAAACATCTATTTCTGCTTTATTGACTATGCCAAAGCCTTTGACTGTGTGGATCGCAACAGACTGCTAAAAATTCTTCAAGAGATGGGAATACCAGACCACCTGACCTGCCTCCTGAGAAATCTGTATGCAGGTCAAGAAGCAACAGTTAGAACTGGACATGGAAAAACAGAATGGTTCCAAATGGAAAAGGAGTACGTCAGGGCTGTATATTTTCACCCTGCTATTTAACTTATATGCAGAGTACATCATGCAAAATCCTGGGCTGGATGAAGCACAAGCTGGAATCAAGATTTCCAGGAGAAATATCAATAACCTCAGATATGCATATGACACCACCCTTATGGCAGAAAGAGAAGAACTAAAGAGCCTCTTGATGAAAGTGAAAGAGGAGAAAGTTGGCTTAAAGCTCAACTTTCAGAGAACTAAGATCACGGCATCCGGTCCCATCACTTCATGGCAAATAGATGGGAAAACAGTGGAAACAGTGTCAGACTATTTTTTTGGGCTCCAAAATCACTGCAGATGGTGATTGCAGCCATGAAATTAAAAGATGCTTGCTCCTTGGAAGAAAAGTTATGACCAACCTAGATAGCATATTCAAAAGCAGAGACATTATTTTGCCAACAAAGGTCCACCTAGTCAAAGCTATGTTTTTTCCAGTAGTCATGTAGGGATTGAGAGATGGACTGTAAAGAAAGCTGAGCACCAAAGAACTGATGTTTTTGAACTGTGGTGTTGGAGAAGACTCTTCAGAGTCCCTTGGACTACAAGGAGATCCAACCAGTCCATTCTAAAGGAAATCAGTCCTGAATACTCATTGGAAAGACTGATGCTGAAGCTGAAAGTCCAATAATTTGGCTACCTGATGCAAAGAACTGACTCATTGGAAAAGACCCTGATGCTCGGAAAGATTGAAGGTGGGAGGAGAAGGGGACGACAGAGGATGAGATGGTTGGATGGCATCACCGACTCAATGGACACGAGTTTGAGTAAACACTGGGAGTTGGTGATGGACAGGGAGGCCTGGCGTGCTGCAGCCCTTGGGGTCACAAAGAGTCAGACACGACTGAACAACTGAACTGAACTGAATTTTGGTTTTTATGGTGCTTTTCTATTCATCATTCTATTTCCTTTCTCCAGTTTTTTCTACTAATGGAATTATATTCATTGTATTACAGGTACATCAGTAAGTAATGCCTTTTTGTGTTCTCTGGTTACATTTATCATGTTATGATGAGCTTCTAAAGTCAGTTTTGGCTTATATTTTATAGTATGTGATGCACTTGTTTGGTTTCCTAACCATACAGAGCACCAAACAGACTTTTTATTCAACTTCATGCTTATGGAGTTATTGACCTAAAACAGTTATTGACTTTCTGGGTAGTATTAATGAGATAAGGAGAACATATAAGAACAAAATAAAAACACTTCAACTTTAAGTCATATATTAATAAATTTTCTTTGTTCCATGTGAAACTCCTCCTGAGCTTCAGCTTTGTCTTGAATATCTCATGACCTTTAAAAATTCCTCATCAAATGCTTAAAATTAGTTGGTAAAGTCTGCTATTCTAGGTACATTAATACCCCTCTCCAAAGACATCCACATCCTAATTTCCAGAAGCTATGAATACATTGTTACAAAACAAAGGGAAATTAAGTTTGCTTATTAACTGGATTTAAAATAGAGATATTATCTTGGATTGTCTGGATAGGCCCAAAATGATCACAAGCATCCTTAAAAATGGAAGAAGGAAGCAGAAGAGCAGTCAGAGGGAAATGCATTTACAGACAAAAGACACAGGGAGATGCAACGTGGCTGGCTTTGATAATGCAAGGAGAGAACCATAAGCCAAGAAGTGCTGGTGGCCTTTAGCCTCTAAAAGCTGGAAAGAGCAAGGAAAGGGATTCTCCTCTAGGGCGTTCAGAAAGGATGGCAGTCCTGCCAATACCCTTGATTTTTGGCTTCTGACCTCCAAAATGATGAAATTACACATCCTCCAAATGATGAAATATTTTAAACGACTAAGTTTATGCTATTTTGTTAGAGCAGCAATGGAAAGCTAATATACCTGCCATTTGCAAGGCTGTGATATTCATATTTTGGTTGCCTCATCTTTCTCTTTGTACCTCTCTGCTTCTTTAATAACATGAGAAGCATGGATAACACTGAGTGGATCAATTTGGGAGAACTGACATCTTTACTACATTTACTACATTAATTGAATCCTCTAATTAATGATCATGGTATGTCTATCCAGTTTCTTTTTAAGTTCTTTGCTTTCTTTAATCAACATTGGTAGTTTTCAGCATAGGGTCTGAATCCCTTTTGTTACACTCACACCCTGTATTTCTTTTTTTTTTAAACTTATTATAAATCATAGTTTTAAAAAATTGTTTTCCACTTGTTCATTGTTAGTATGTATAAATATGAGTAATATTTGTCCATTGACTGTACACTGCAACTTTGCTAAAGTCACTTATCAGTACTAGGAGTTTTTTTCCCCCTTCTGTTAGATTACTAGAGATTTTCTAAATGGACAATCATCTTATCTGTAAATATAAAAATTTTTATTTCTTCCTTTCCAATCTATATACATTCTGTTTTTTTTTTTTCCTTGCCTTGTTGCATTGGCCAGGTCTTCCAGTGTGTTAATGAATACGAATGGTGAGAGTCGTATCTTTGCCTTGTTCCTATTTTAGGGAAAACATTCAATCTTGTACAATTAAATATGGTTCTAGTGGTATTACATTGAGGCAGTTGTCTTTGCATTTTAGTTTGCTGAGAAATTTTAAAAAAAAATCATGAATCAGTATTGAATTTTGTCAAACACTTTCAGAATCAGTTGATATAATTTTACATTTTCTTTTTCCTATAGATTGTCAATATGGTGGTTTACATTGGTTGAATTTTGATATTGAATCAGCATTGGGTTCTTGGGGTAAACTCAACTTACTTGTGGTACATTATCCTTTGTATATATTGCTGCATTCAAATTGCTAACATTTTGTTGAGGATTTTTGCATCTATGTTATAAGGGTTATTAGTTTATAGTTTTCTTGTATTGTCTTTGTCTGGTCTGGTATGGAAATAGTGCTGGCCTCAAAATCAGTTGGAAAGTGTTCCTTAATCTTCTAACTTTTGGAAGAGATTGTGTAGAATTTTTGTTATTTGTTCAATGTTTTGGTGAAGTTCACCGGTGAAACAATCTGGCCCTATGGATTTCTTTGCTTGAAATGTTTATATCTCTATGCTTAATTTCCTTAATACTTATGATACTATTCCAGTTTTCCATTTCATCTTGTATGAATTTAGATAGTTTGTGGTTTTGGAGCAGTCTATTTCACCCGTGTTGTCAAATTTATATGCATAGATCTCTGGCTGGTATCCCTAAATTTCCTTTCAGTTTTTGAAGAATCTGTCATGACATTTTCTCTTTCACTCCTATTTTCAAAACCCTTGCTTCCCTGTTTGGATCTGGCCTCTGTGTGTTTTATTCAGTGGCAAGGCTGATAAATAGGATCTGACTCTTAGTTCTTAGAGTCTTTCCTATGCTTACTAGGGTTAGATTGATGCATATACGACTTGGGTGTGAGCCCAGGAGTTCGTGGCCAACTTTATAGAGCTGCTTTCTGAATTCCTTCCTCTGTGATTTCCCTGTTTCTCTCCAGTTCCTCAAGGCACACTTTTTCAGTCCTGTTGCCAGAAAGCTGAAAGTTGATTTACTCTGCTATGCCAGGTATTTTTCATGACTCCTCCAGTGTTTGTGGGTTGGTGGTTGAAAGATAGAGAGCAAAACAGTAAAGGTTCACCCTACCCTCTTAGTTCCTAGGACCATAGCTCTTGCAAGTGGGGAGGAGTTTCTCCCCCACCTTCAGGTTTTAGATGACACCTTACTCAGGTCTCAAGCCTAAACTAAAGAGTTTTTCCAGGGATTATTTCTATTTTCACTGATACTTACTTCTGGGTTTTAGGCTGCTTGGAGTTGAGGCCAGGGGATACCAGTGGAAGAGGAAGGTAAATGCACTGCTGTATCAGTGGTATTTCGATCTTGTCCTCTTTCCTACCACAACTGCTCTGAGTCTTCAGATAGCTGCCGATGCCATCTGTCTAGGTTCTTAGCTACATTCAGGGACAGAGACAGGATAGAATGTGTTTGTTCTATCTTACTCCAAACAGGAACTCAATAGAATATTTTTATTAGATTGGAAGGTAATGCACTTGGAACTGATGATGAACCTTTGCAGTTGGTCACTAGTTCTCTGTTTTGATGGTGGTGATGATGAGGGGTTCTATGAAAATCAAAGTCAAATAGCTTCTTCTTCATAATATCATCCAGAGTTGCCTCAGCTCTCAAACTCATTTTCCTCTCCCTCTATTCTCTCTCTTGCCTCCCTATTCTAGCCTCCTTTAAAGTTACATATTAAAGGATTGGCTTCCTTTTCGACTCAGGGACACAGTTTACCATAACTTCTGTGTCACATTAGTGGCATCTGATCATCATAGAATTCTACCTCCATTGGCCGATTTTTCCAGTGACTGATGGCTTCATTTGTCACATTTGCTAATTTTGTCATCATTTTCATGTGACATCTGTAGTAAATTGAAGACCATTGCTTGTAAGATTTCTTGGATAAAGTGTGAGAATCCTTATATATTTATAGCTACACTTTAAGGTGTTAACATTTTTGTTTTAGGTTTTTAGCTAACCAATGTAGGAGCATATTGAAATGGTGAGAGTTCGTACTGCTCTAAAGCACACAGAAAGATGATTACATGTAATTTGCTGGAATCCTCCTTGTGTTTGTCACCAGTAAATCTCCTGTAAGCAGTTTAGTTGTTCACACACTGAAAAGTATGTGGATTAGGGAGAGTAAAAGTCTGTGTGGGAATTTATAAAGATCAGGAGCATTGACTGGCCCAGTTGAATCCAATTTTCTCTTCTTCATGATCAGCTTAGAATCAGACTATTATTGCTGAAATGGATGATTATTGCTGAAATTAGACTGTTAGTTTAATGTATGAAAAACTCCAATTAAATGGCTTGTTCTGGGTCACACAGCTGGTAGATGTCAAGACCAGGCATAAGGTATAGGTCTTCTGACTTCCAGCCAATTGTATCATGTTTATAAAGCCATTCTACAGAACTCACCATTGGTGGGGATGGTGTTCAGGGTGTCAGAGGCACACATGTAAGAGGCATGCAGGAAGTTGATGTCATTTTGAATTCTACATCCCAACTTTAGTTCTTGTTTGAAGTGATTGAATTCCTTTGTACGCTCCATATACATTCAGCTTAAAGGTCTGGAGAGGGCTAAAGATCAGGGTGTTTGTGACTCTGCACTTTGGCCTGTCAGCAGGACACTATTACAGGCTTTTGCTTTGGGAATGTACTTGGTTGTATCATCCACAACAACAGTAACAAACATTCACTGAGAGCAGGTGTGCCAAGCACCAGATGGAGCACTGATGATAAAAGAGGTAAGCCAGGTTCATTCTCTGCCATCAATGAGTTCAGTGCAGTGTGGGCTGCGTCTGCAGAACTTTTCCTGAGCTAAAAAGTATGATTGGAGGCCAACCTTTTTTCTTCTTTACTTTTAAAATTCTATTTTGTATTCATTATTCTTTTAAAATAAGAGATATGCTTTTAAGAACTGTTTAATCTTGCTTTTGCCTTTGAACTCTCTGAGGCATCTACTGGAGAAGGAAATGGCAACCCACTCCAATATTCTTGCCTGGAGAATTCCTTGGACAGAGGAGCCTGGTGGGCCACAGCCCATAGGGTTCCAAAGGGTTGGACATGGCTGAAGCAACTTTGCATGAGGCAGCTATGGTGAATAAAGAACCCAGAGCTATTGGAAAATAGATTTTCCACACTGCCTCATTAAAGGGATGACCATAGTTTTATTTTTATTTTTTTTCTGGTTTCTTCAACATCCCTGGCAACCTCAGACCTTGGAGTGCCACTGTCTCATGTTCTTGTCCTCAACCATGCCAGAGTCTAAAGGGTGCTAGATATTTCTAGACCCAGCTCATCTCTGGCTTTGTTTTCTCATCACCTGCTCTGACCTTGTGTGGCTGGACTATATCCTCCATGACATTTGCCTTGTTCTGAGCCATGTTCTCTGGCTCACCATTCTTTGTCAGCACTGATATCTTGATGGACTCACCCTGTTACACCACAGAACAAGTTATCAGGATACACCTACATTCTTGCTAAATAAACTATGTGCTAAACACGGTATTATTTTTTAAAAAGAAAGAAAAACAGAGAAATTTGTTGCAATGTAGGCGTCTTTGGAAAAAGAGGAGTGGGTAAAGGCACAGTTCATACTAGGAACTCAAGCTAGTTTTTGCTCTGCTTTGCACTTCCATTGGCAGCAGTCCATGGGGTCGCTAGGAGTTGGACACGACTGAGCGACTTCACTTTCACTTTTCACTTTCATGCATTGGAGAAGGAAATGGCGACCCACTCCAGTGTTCTTGCCTGGAGAATCCCAGGGACGGGGGAGCCTGGTGGGCTGCCGTCTCTGGGGTTGCACAGAGTCGCACACGACTGAAGTGACTTAGCAGCAGCAGCAGCAGCAGCACTTCAATTACATCCAATATTGCATTCAATGTTTTCAAAGTGATGATGGCTAATGAGGGCAAAGAAGCACAGTGGCTTCTAGGGATTTTATTTGTTTCCATGACCCGACCTCTTTGGCCTTTTCATGTATTTTATGCCTTCAAGGATTTAAACAAATACCTAAGAGAAAATGCAGCTCTTGTCACACAATATGTAAAATAGTATTTTTATTTAGAAGTAATATAATTGATGATTATGCTAAATAATTATCAGAGCCAGTTCAAGACAAACCACTTACATTGGTTTCTGCAATCTAGGTTAGGCATCTTTCAGAGTTACTGGCAACCCACTCCAGTGTTCTTGCCTGGAGAATCCTAGGGACGGGGGAGCCTGGTGGGCTGCCGTCTATGGGGTCGCACAGAGTCAGACACGACTGAAGCGACTTAGCAGCAGCAGCAGCAGCAGCAGCAGCAGCAGCAGCAGAGTTACTAGTCTTTGTAGTGCTTTGCTGAGACTGGAAGTCCATGTTTACCTGGAGACCTTCAGACTGACTTCCCATTCTTTAACGGGGAAACCAAAAGTCTACAGGCCACAGCTCCAGATCTGAGAGCTCTTTCAAGGAGTTTTGGTGAGGAGTGATTAAAGCAAAATGCCTAGACTTTTTCAGGACTTACAGATCCAAGGCCTGGAACTTTTTGCAGCCACTTAGACTAAAGAGGATTTCGAGACGTATTTCTGGACACACATACTGTTCTATGTAGACTCTGAACATGTAAATGAGAGTCAGCCTAAAGTCATTGGCTTATACCTTCAAATATTCAGGGAAAGGTGTGGTAAGAATAATGGTCTGAGGGAGTCCAAATGCCAACCAACACAATCAGAATAATTAAAAAAAATTAATAAACAATTTCTAAAAATGACTGATTTTATTAGCTATTTTAATCACCATATCTCTTTACTCATTATAATGTCCCTTGGAGGTACTCTTATTTTCTCCATTTTACTGGTGAGCAAATACAAATATTGTTAATTGCCCAAGATCTCATGGATAGAAAAAGGAATTTTTCTTTCTGTCAAATGCAAACTGTTTGAACGGTTCAAGGTAGCAAAAGAGGACATTACTATTAAATTATCTTGCTCTTGCTAAGGTAATGATATTCAATCATAGTTTTAGATCTAGAAGATGACCTCTGATTTTATGGTAGGTAATCAGAAACCCCAAAAGGCCCATTTGTCCAAGATCATGGAAGTAATAAGAGGCAGAGCTGAATAAAACTCAGTCTTTCGATGACCAAGGCCAAGTTCTTCCATGAACCTTTTGATACTAGAATTCACAATGTTGTGAAGGTTGACTTGGCTGCCTGCATTCACAGAGTAACCAGGGATCTGCTACCATCTAGTGGTCAACTGAGTAATTAGTGGTTTTCAAAAAGTTTCAGGGACTGCCCTGGTGGTGGAGTGACTTGTGATCTCAGTATAGGGGCCCTGGGTTCGATCCTGATCAGGGAACTAAATTCCACATGCCACAAGAGTTCACAGGTCCCAACTAAAGATCTCATGTGCTGCAGTAAAGACTGAAGATTCCACATGCCGCGACAGACCTGGCACAGCCCAATAAATAAATATTAAAAAAAGTTTCAGATACTGGGCATAGAATAGCATCAAACTCATATGATGTATACTGTTGTCAGAGAATATGAAGTGAATAAGGAATTGTAGAGGTTATACAGTCCATTGTTAGCATTTTACATATGCGAGTTTGAGAAGGTTGAATGAAATCTCCAAGGTCATGCAGTATGATGGTGGCAAAACTGAGATAAAACTCCGGTCTCTTTGCTTTCAATTTAGTGTTCTTTTTCTCTGGCATTCCAACAGTGGGGAAAAAGGGGTCTTTTCAGTTCGCAGAATACAGAATAAAGTACTTGCCTGAAGTATTGTGAGGTTTTCAGTATATGTAATAAATTCAACTTCCCATTCTGACAGTCCTTTCTTAGTTATATTAACAGAAGGTCAAAGTGGTATGTGTAATATGGATATTCATCTATATCTCCATAACTGTATATTTGATGGCTATGTCTGTAACTCCTTCTATATAATCTTTTTTTTTTTTTTCTAATGCTAGCACTAGAATAAGTTTCCATTTCTTGGGCCCTTGATAACTTATAATAGCCTAGAAATATGCTGGATGGAAGTAGACTGCTGGCAAGTATTTTTGAAAGTTACTAAAATAAAAAAAGGTTAATAGAGTACATGTAATAGAGTACACAGCATATATTATATAAAATACAACTTAGGCTGTTACAGTCAGAGCAGTAGAGGAGTTATGTAACGAGTTTCAATGATGCTTGTTTCAAAACAGATTATGCTTTCTACTTTTGATAAATTAATTTTGCCTATTGGAAAGCTTTCAAAATCTACCATGATAAACTTTTAAATAATTAAGAACTGGCTTGGAGAGGGCAATGGCAACCCACTCCAGTACTCTTGCCTGCAAAATCCCATGGATGGAGGAGCCTGGTAGGCTACAGTCGTGGGGTTGCAAAGAGTCGGACACGACTGACTTCACTTTCATTTTCTTTTTCACTTGTTGAATCTATGGTTGAACTAGACAATAACTTATAATAGTGGATTCTTCTCTCTTTGTCACACTTGCTGGTTTGCTTCTTCAGTTCTTTTAGCTCAGACAATGTATTGAATGTCTGGAGGAGTTTAGAACTGTTTATTTGGTGTTGCTTTCTGGAAACATAGTGGAGCTAGGAGAAAAACACAGGCTTCTACCAGGAAAAACCATTTCTAGGATTTTGGGGGATTATCTTGGCTACGTGACATTTGAGAGTTTTAACAAAAAATTTTGCATCTCTTTTAACTTCTTCAAGCCATTCTCATAGGTGGAAGCCATTACCAAATGTCTTCTTTGTTATCACCTTCAATTCTGCAGTATGCTTGACACATTAAAAAAATTCCACCACATTTTCATCAATTTTATAACAATAGCAGTAAGAGAGAGAGAGAAAGGTGGAGGGGAAACAGGACAGGAGGGAGTGAGGAAGGGAAGGAAGGAAAACAAAAGCTTTGGACCCAGATAAAACATATTAAATGAGCCTGGCTGTTAGAATATATAGGTAGATAATGCCTTTCTGACCAAACCATGAGTAGTTTTTTTCTACCATAACCCAGGGCATAACTTAGAGAATTTGCTCTTCCTTAAGTACCATGCCCAATGGGCAGAGACAGTGGTACACAGGTTGAGTACAAGGGCTCTGAGTCAGATTGCTCAGCTGTGAATCCCAGCTCCACTTTGCTATGGCCAAGCCATTTGGGTAACTCGATGAGCTGTGAGCCATGCTGTGCAGAGCTACCCGAGATGGATGGGCCATAGTGAAGAGTTCTGACAAAATGTAGTCCACTGGAGGAGGAAATGGCAAACCGCTCCAGTATTATTGCCAGGAGAACCCCATGAACATGAAAAGGCAAAAAGATAAGACACCAGAAGATGATCCCCCCAGGTCAGAAGGTATTCAGTATGCTACTAGCGAGGAGCGGAGGGCAAATACTAACAGCTCCAGAAAGAATGAAGCTGCTGAACCAAAGTGGAAGCAACACTTGGTTGTGAATGTGTCTGGTGGTGAAAGTAAACTCTGATGCTGTAAAGAACAATGTTGCATATAAACCTGGAATGTTAGGCCCATGAATCAAGGTAAACTGGATGTGTTCATGTAGGAGATGGCAAGAGTAGACATCGATATCTTAGGAATCAGTGAACTAAAATGGACGGGAATGGGCAAATTTAATTCAGATGACATTGCATCTCCTACTGTGGACAAGAATCCCTTAGAAGGAATGGAGTAGCCCTCATGGTCAACAAAACAGTCCAAAATGCAGTACTTGGATGCAATCTCAAAAATGACAGAATAATCTCTGTTTATTTGCAAGGCAAACCATTCAACATCATAGTAATCCAAGTATGCCCCAACCTCTAATGCTGAAGAAGCTGAAGTTGAATGGTTCTAGGAAGACATCCAAGACTTTTTAGAACTAACACCAAAAAAAGATGCCCTTTTCATCACAGGGGATTGGAATACAGAAGTAGGAAGTTGAGAGGTACCTGGAAAAAAGGGCAAGTTAGGCCTTGGAATACAACATTAAGTGGGGCAAAGGCTAACAGAGTTTTGTCAAGAGAACACAAAGAGAACACATTGGTCATGTGTTGTCTCTTGTTCCCTTTTCCAACAACCTGAGAGACAACTTTACATATGGACATCACCAAATGGTCAATACTGAAATCAAATTGATTATGGTCAATACCGAAATCAGATTGATTATGTTCTTTGCAGCCGAAGATGGAGAAGCCCTATATAGACAGCAAAAACAAGACCTGAAGCTGACTGTGGCTCAGATCATGAGTTCCTTATTGCAAAATTCAGGCTTAAATTAAAGAAAGTAGGGAAAACCACTAGGCCATTTAGATATGTCCTAAATTAAACCCTTATGATTATACAGTATAAGTGATGAATAGATTCAGGGATTAGATATGGTAGACAGAGTGCCTGAAGAACTACAGACAGAGGTTTATAACATTATACAGGTGATGACCAAAACCATCCTAAAGAAAAAGAAATGCAAAAGTGGTTGTCCGAAGAGTCTTTACCAATAGCTGAGAAAAGAAGAGAAGCAAAAGGCAAAGGAGAAAGGGAAAGATATACCCAACTGAATGGAGAGTTCCAGAGAATAGCAAGGAGAAATAAGAAAGCCTTCCTCAGTGATCAATGCAAAGAAATAGAGGAAAACAATAGAATGGGAAAGACTAGAGATCTCGTCAAGAAAATTGGAAATATCAAGGGAATATTTGATGCAAGGATGGGCATGGTAAAGAACAGAAATGGTAAAGATCTAACAGAAGCAAAAGACATTAAGAAGAAGTGGCAAAATACACAGAAGAATATACAAAAAGATCTTAATGATCCAGATAACCATGATGGTGTAATCACTCACCTAGAGCCAGACATCCTGGGGTGTGAAGTCAAGTGGGCCTTAGGAAGCAACACTACCAACAAAACTAGTGGAGGTGATGGAATTCCAGCTGAGCTATTTTAAATCCTGAAATATGGTGCTGTTAAAGTGCTGAATTCAATATGTCAGCAAATTTGGAAAACTCAGCAGTGGCTACAGGACTGGAAAAGGTCAGCTTTCATCCCAGTCCCAAAGAAAGGCAATGCCAAAGAATGTTCAAACTACCATACAATTGCACTTATTTCACATACTAGGAAGGTTATTCTCAAAATCCTTCAAGCTAGGCTTCAGTTGTATGTGAACTGAGAAATTCCAGATGTACAAGCTGGGTTTTGAAGAGGCAAAAGAATAAGAAATCAAATTGCCAACATTCCTTGGATCATGGAGAAAGGAATGGAGTTTCAGCAAAATATCTACTTCTGCTTCATTGACTATTCAAAAGCCTCTGACTGTGTGGATCATAACAAACTATGGACAATTCTTAAATAGATGGGAAAACCAGACCACTTTATCTGCCTCCTGAGAAACCTATATACAAGTCAAGAAGCAACAGTTAGAACTGGACATACAACTGACTGGTTCAAAAAATTTGGAAAGGAGTACAACAAGGCTGTATATTGTCACCCTGCTTATTTAACTTATATGCAGAGTATATTATGTGAAATGCCAGACTGGATGAATCCCAAGCTGGAATCAAGGTTGCTAGGAAATACATCAACAACCTCAGATATGTAGCTAGCACCACTTTAATGGCAGAAAGTGAGGAGGAACAAAAGAGTCTCTTGATGAGGGTGAAAGAGGAGAGTGATAAGACTAGCTTGAAACTCAACATTAAAAAAACTAAGATCATGGCATCCAGTCCCATTACTTCTTGTCAAATAGAAGGGGAAGAAGTGGAAGCAGTGACATCTCATCTGTTTCCTCAGCAATCTGTATGCAGGTCAGGAAGCAACAGTTAGAACTGGACATGGAACAACAGACTGGTTCCAAATTGGGAAAGGAGAATGTCAAGGCTGTATATTGTCACCCTGCTTATTTAACTTATATGCAGAGTACATCTTGCAAAATGCCAAGCTGGATAAAGCACAAGCCGGAATCAAGATTTCCGGGAAAAATATCAATAACCTCAGACATGCAGATGACACCACCCTTATGGCAGAAAGCAAAGAAGTAAATAGCCTCTTGTTGAAAGGGAAAGAGAAGAATGAAAAAGTCAGCTTAAAACTCAACATTGAGAAAACTAAGATCGTGGCATCCGGTTTCATCACTTCATGGCAAATAAGTGGGGAAACAATGAAAACACTGAGAGACTTTATTTTCTTGGGCTCCCAAATCACTGCAGATGGTGACTGCAGCCATAAAATTAAAAGACGCTTGCTTCATAGAAGAAAAGCTATGACCAATCTAGACAGCATATTAAAAAACAGAGACATTACTTTACCATCAAAGTTCCATCTAGTCAAAGCTATGGTTTTTCCAGTAGTCATGTATGGATTTGAGAGTTGGACTACAAAGAAAGCTGAACATTGAAGAATTGATGCTTTTGAACTATGGTATTGGAGAAGACTCTTGAGAGTCGCTTGGATTGCAAGGAGATCCAACCAGTCCATCCTAAAGGAATCAGTCCTGAATATTCATTGGAAGGACTGATGCTGAAGCTGTTGCTCCAGTATTTTGGCCACTTGATGTGAAGAACTGACTCCTTGGATAAGACCCTGATGCTGGGAAAGATTGAAGGTGGGAGGAGAAGGGGACGACGGAGGATGAAATGGTTGGATGGCATCGCCAACTCGATGGACATGAATTTGAGTAAGTTCCGAGAGTTGGGGATGGACAGGGAGGCCTGGCTTGATGCGGTCCATGGCGTCACAAAGAGTGAGACACGAATGAACCACTGAACTGAACTGAGTGACAGATTTTCTTTCCTTTGGCTCCAGAATCACTGTGGACCGTGAGTGCAGCCATGAAATTAAAAGACACTTGTTTCTTGAAAGGAAAGCTATGATAAACCTAGACAGCATATTAAAAAGCACAGACATCCTTTTGCTAACAAAGGTCCATATAGTCAAAACTATAGTTTTTCCAGTAGTCATGTACTAATGTTGGAGAAGGCAATGGCAACCCACTCCAGTAGCCTGGTGGGCTGCAGTCCACGGGGTCTCAAAGAGTCAGACACAACTGAGAGACTTTACTTCACTCACTTCATACTTTATCACTGGAGAAGGGAATGGCAACCCACTCCAGTATTCTTGCCTGGGGAATCCCATGGACAGAGGAGCCTGGCAGGCCATGGTCCATGGGGTCGCAGAGAGCTGGACAAGACTGAAGTGACTGAGCACGCACGCATGTACTGATGTGGGAGTTGGACCATAAAGAAGGCTGAGTGCTGAAGAATTGATAGTTTCAATTTGTGGTGCTGGAGGAGACTCTTGAGAGCCCCTCGGAGAGCAAGGAGATCAAACCAGTCGATCCTAAGGAAATCAACCCTGAATATTCATTGGAAGGACTTGATGTGAAGAGTCAACTAATTGGAAAAGACACCTGATGCTGGGGAAGATTGAGGGTAGTAGGAGAAGGGAGTGGCAGAGAATGAGATCATTAGATAGCATCACTGACTCAATGGATACGAATTTGAGAAAACTCCAAGAGACAGCATAAGACAGAGGAACCCGGTGTGCTGCAGTCCATGGGGCTGCAGAGAGTCAGACTCGACTTAGTGACTGAACAACAACAGCCTTCACCCAGGTGGTGCAGTGGTAAAGAATCCTGTCAATGCAGGAAATGCAAGAGATGTGGTTTTGATCCCTGGATGGGGAAGATTCCTGGAGTAAGAAATGGCAGTCTACTCCAATGTTCTTGCCTGGAACATCCCATAGATAGAGGACCCTGGTGGGCTCCAGTCCGAGGGGCAAAGAGTTGGATGCAACTGAATGACTGAGCACACGCACACACACAGCCTTTACCCAGTCACTTAATTTCTCTGTGTGTCAGTTTTCTCATTTATAAAATTTGCATAATTATTGAACCTATCTCATAGAGGTATCTGTGTGTTTGTGTGTGTGTAATTTTGGGATAGTGCTGATAAAGCGTTGTGAACAATGCCTGGCACATAGTAAACATAATTTTCAGCTATTGAAATAATCCTTCCTAATTGACCCTAGTTAGAGATCTTAAGTAACCTAAGCCCAGGCTTAGCTCAATGGGATCATGAATCAGGTAACATTTCTCTTGAACCAATCCCCATCCTAACCATTTAGAACTAATTCTGCTTCTTGGAGAAGAGTTCTTCAAGGCCTTATAAAGAACAGGGTTTTCTCTGAATGTGTTGGATCTGACCCTGCTCTGCACTGTGTGGGGGCCATGCTACCACAGCAGGACCCAAATCAGTCTAATGCTGGGGGAAACATTATCTTTTTTCTTACTATACTTGTTAGAATTTTGTTGGCATCACAAGAGTAAGTGACAATTTTCAACAGCATACAGACAATGCTAAGTTCTGGCTTAGTCCTTGGCTAACTGATTCCTGGGCAAGAGACCATAGGCATTACTGGTCCCTGGGAAGGAACTCTTAATGACAGGTTGGGCCTCTGCCATGAAGACCTGAGTACTGGAGCCCTGGATGACTTACACTGTAGAATTCCTTAGGAAGCCACGTAATATCCTTCTCTCCCTCGACTGTTGTCACAGACCATGGGAGAGGTCTTGGGAAAAGCCACGGACAGCGTGGACCTGAACAGTATCTAATGCATGGGAGTGAACTCATCTGAGATTTCAGACTTCATTTCCATATCTGAGTTAGAATATATTTTCCTTCTTGTTGGGCCTCCAGGGCAGAAATTTAGTTAATAATGTTACTGATATGCAGTTAATACATGTTATCTTCTATGGTTCATGGAAGGCTCATCTCTTGTCCAATTTATCCCCATTCCTCATATCCCACTTCCCTTTGCCTATAAGTAACCATTCCATGTACTTCCTACAGATAATTTCATTGTGCCTGTTCTTATTAAATACAAAATTTTGTTTTGCATGTATGCATTTTTAATTTATGTAGATAGTAATGTGTAAAAAAGTCATTGTGTTTCTTTTAATTTTTGGTCAGCACTGTGACTTTAAGGACCACTCATATCTCCAAATGTATATCTTCTGATGTTTTAACATCTGTATAATATTCCATGGTATGCATCCCTCATGTTCTACCTGTTTATTCTTCTAGGCTAGGGTTCTATGCAGTTTTTGTTTGACTCTGTTTCCACAAAAGCTTCCTTCTACATGTTCTCCTGTGCACCTATGTGAGATCTATTTCTTTTTATCTATCTATCCATCATCTAGTATGTATCTATCTATCCACCTACCTATCATCCATCTCCTAGTGTGGAATGTGGAGTCAGACTTTGTACCTGTAATTAAGTGACTAAAGGCTTCTTAGAACATGTACACCAGACTGCGCTCCAGCCAGCAGAACACCGAGGGTTCTTTTATCTACTAATAAAAATCTCCAAAGCTGGCATTATCCAGATTTCCAAGTTCATTGAGTCTCACAGAGGCAAAGTGATATCTCACTAATGTTTTAATTAGCATTTCTCTGATAACACATGAATGTGATTATCTCTTTATATGCTCACAAGCTTTCCCGGCTTCCTCACTGATAAGCTGAACTTTTATTAATAGCCTTTATATTTTAGACGGGTTTTAGATTTAGAGAAAATTGATCCAATAATACAGAGTGTCCGTATTCCCTCCCCACCTCGATAGTTTCCCCTAACAACATTTTACATTAGTGTGTTACATTTGTTACAATTAACAAACCACAGTTTATTCAGATTTCCTTAGTTTTTACCTAATATACTTTTCCTTGTCCAGGATCCCATTCAGGGCACCACATTACACTCAGTCTTCATGTCTCCTTAGGCTCCTCTTGGCTGTGATAGTTTCTCAGACTTTTCTAATTTTTGATGACCTTGACAGTTTTGAGGAGTACTGGTCCAAGATATTTTGTAAATGTTCCTTTGTTGGGACTTATGTGATATTTTTCTCATGAATTGTGGATTTTTAGGAGGAAGACACCAGAAGTAGAATTTTGTTTTCATTCCATCACATCAAGTGTACATACTATCTACATGATTTATCACTGTTGATGTTGACTTTGATCATCTGGCTAAAGAGAATTTTTCAGGCTTCTTGACTGTGAAGTTTATTTTTCCCCCTTCCTTTTCCATATTGTGCTTTTTGGAAGGAAATCACTAGGCAAAGTCTACACTTAACGAATGGAGAGTTATGCTCCCTCTCCCTTTAAGGAGGAATATCTTCATAATTTATTTGAAATGCTTTTGCGGGGGAGTTTTATTTCTTCTCTCTCATTTGTTAGTTTATGTAATCATTTATTTATATTAGAATGAACTAGTTTATGGACATTTAGTTTATACTTTGGGTTATAATCCAATACCAGTGTATCTATTTTGTTTCAGATATAACCACTGGAAACTCTTTACATTGGTTCCTGTGTCCTTTTGACTTTACCCCAATCTTTGTGGGTCTTTTCCTTTTTTTGTTGTTGTTTTTTTAGCACTTTCATTCTTCCTGGCATTACAAGAGTCTCTATGTTCATTTTCAATATTTCCTCCCCTAGTCCTAGAACAGCCATTTCTCCAAAAAACTGTTAGATCCCTTTGTTGGAGAATGGTATTAGAAACCGAAATCTGAGTGTTGGGTGTGTTCGTTGCTCCTGGACTATTGTTTCCTTTAGGCCTTCTCAGAGCAAACAAACACAGGAGTGTATACCACCCCCTGTACAGACACACATGTATAAATATTTCTGTGTGTAACCATCTGTTGTTGTTTAGTTGCTAAATCATGTCTGACTCTTTGCAACCCCCTAGACTGTAGTCCTACAGGCTCCTCCGTCCATGGGATTTCCCAGGCAAGAATACTGGAGTGGGTTGCCATTTCTTTCTCCAGGGGATCTTCCCAACTCAGGGATCAAACTTGCGTCTCCTGCATTAGCAGGTAGATTCTTTACTGCTGAGCCACCCGTGTGTGAGCTTAGTCGCTCAGTTATGTCCGATTCTTTGTGACCCCATGGACTGTAGCCCACCAGTCTTCTCTGTGGGATTCTCCAGGCCAGAATACTGGAGTGGGTATCCTTTCCCTTCTCCAGCGGATCTTCCCAACCCAGGGATTGAACCCAGGTCTCCTACATTGCAGATGGATTCTTTACAATCTGAGGCACCAGGGAAGTCCCTAAATTAAACATGTGTCCTACTGGTATCTTCAACTCTAATCCAACACTCATCATTTCAGCTTCCTCCTCATTTGCTTGTAAACTTTCACTCCAACGGTGAGAAACCTCATTCCTACTGACCTCCATCTACTTATTTAATTGTTCCCTTTCAGAACACCTGTATTGCAGTATCAGAATTGTTAACTCATTGGTATATCCCCATGGGAAATAACTTTATCAATGCAACTACAGTGCTTATGTGAAATTCCTTATGCCTTTAGTCCTAAAGACTTCATTAATTCTAAAGTTATGTAGGTGAGTATCTTTTCCCCTTATCCTTTAAAGTGGAGTTGTTTCATACATGTGTAATACAGTCAGATTCTCTTGTCACAGTCCTTATTTTTTCTCATGATCCTTGACCTCCTAAGTGATGACTTTAGAATTGTATATGTTAAGGTTCATTATTTGTATTTTACAGTTTTATGAGTTTTGAAAAATTTATTAATATATTATTTATTTACCACCACAGTAAAACACTTTCACCACCCTAAAATTTCCCTGTGCTTCAACTATTCAATTAATGTATTTTTATTCTCTGTGGATTTTGTCATATTTTCTAGATTTTAATGCCTTTTTGGTTACCATTTAATATTGTAATGATTTTTTTTGATGGTAGATCATTTTTAAAGTCTTTATTGAATCTCTTAAAATATTACTTCTGTTTTATATTTTGGTTTTTTGACCATGAGGCATGTGGGATCTTACCTCCCTGACCAGGGACTGGAACCTGCAACTCTTGCCCTGGAAGGCGAAGTCTTAACCACTGGATCACTGGGGAAATCCCCACATTGTTGGTTTTAGATTTGCAGATATATTATTCATCTGCATATGTCTGTGGAATTTACCCTTTGTTGAACAGAAATCCTTAACACTGATGTAATAAAATACATCAATATTTTGCCTATGATTTGTTTTTTTGAATCTTTATTAGGTAGTTCCTGACCCCATTTTACAAATATATTTCCCTACATTTTTATTGACTCCAGAGAATTATCTTTTACTTTAAAGCCTTTAGACCATTTGCATGCAGTCTATCTTTGCGTGTCTAATTGGTAGGGTTTCAATTCAATTTTCCTACACAATTTAAAAATTCTAAGCCATTTACAAAACAATCCAACTTTTTCACATGGATTTCTGGTACCATTACCATCATGTTTTAGGTTTCCATATACATCCTGGATTCCTATTTTATTCTTTTTAACTCTTTGTATGTTATTACACTGTTAATTATTTGTATGGTTTTGTACTATGTCTTTGGAGAAGGCAACGGCAACCCACTCCAGTACTCTTGCCTGGACAATCCCATGGATGGAGGAGCCTCCTGGGCTGCAGTCCGTGGGGTCGCTGAGGGTCGGACACGACTGAGCAACTTCACTTTCATGCACTGGAGAAGGAAATGGCAACCCACTCCAGTGTTCTTGCCTGGAGAATCCCAGGGATGGGGGAGTCTGGTGGGCTGCCATCTGTGGGGTCGCACAGAGTCGGACATGACTGAAGTGACTTAGCAGCAGCAGCAGCAGCAGCAGTGGTGCCTGGACTTCTCATTGTGGTGGCTTCTCTTGTTGCAGAACATGGGCTCTAGGTGCATGGTCTCCGGTGGTTGCAGCATGTGGGCCCTAGAGTGCACAGCTTCAGTAGTTGTGGTGCTCAGGTTTAGCTGCTTCGGGATCTTCCCAGACCAAGGATTGAACCCATATCCCCTGCTTTGGCATGTGGATTCTTTACCACTGGGCCATCAGGGAAGTCCACCATTTTCAAATAAGGATTTGGAATGACTGATAAAAAATTCATTGGGAATTTTAATGGTGATTGCATTTAATTTATAGATAAATTTGAAGAGAATTGATATTTTTATGATAGCGAGTTATTGACTGTGGGAGCATACACTGTCTTTTCATTCATTCAGGCTTTCTTTTATGATATTCTTAGAGTTTTAAACTTTTCTGAGTGCATGAGCTGAGTTTAGAAGCTTTCCTCTGGCTTTCTCTGCCCAGGGTTGAAACCATTACAATTCAACCTCCCTCTCCTCTCTGTCCCCAAGTTCAAGATAGCCTTTAGGGGATCCTCCAGCCTTCAGACTCTCCAGGATTCTCATAATTATCATTATGGTTGTTAGTCCCTCAAATCATTTTCATTTTCTTTCACAATTTCCAGGCTTGCTTCTGGAGGAGAGAGAGCCAGTAGCTTGCTTTAAGTCACCATCCTGATAAGCCTGGGTGTAACTTGTTGTTAAACCTGTTTGGGTGAGACAGCTGGGAACTGCTTTTCGGTGGTGGGGGAAAAAGGGAAGAAATCATTTAATTGACTCATTTTAGTACCTGCAAAATACAGAGTGGACCCAAAACTGCAGGCCAAGGTGTAAGAATCCAAATGGAGGCCCATATAGCATATGTCTACATATTTAAAAGTTTGAAATTAAGCTAACAAGCCGTTAAATAAATAAAATATGTTCTATCCTCCTAGTTTGGCAAATATGTCTTCATAACAACCTGAACATCCGGGTTTAAGTTTAAAATCCTTAGAGTCCTCTGAGCTCTATGATTGAACTTGGCAGAAGGCAGAAAGCCAGCCTCCAGCCCATGACCTGTTACTGTCTCTTTGCCAGGTCCAATCTGTCCAGGTCTCTGATGATCTCATTTACACGCATGTTCAGTCCTCAGCCCACGTGTCTGAACCCTGTCCACATCTTCTGCAAACAACTCCCTCTTGGCCCGCTGACAGTGCGGTCAGCCTGCAGAAGATGCCTGTGTAGGTGCTGGAATTTTGCAAGTCATTCTGCACCCTGTGTCCTACAGCAAGGTCTGGAAGGAGGAAAAATGGATTCTTGGGTGTGCATGTCCCTTTGGCCCTGTGAATGCCTGGCCCCATGGGGAGGGTCCGGGCTAGACGAAGGACAGATACATTGAAAAGTGTCAAACATATATAAAGTATTATTATCACTGTGATTTGAACACTGGAAACCCTGTGGAGAATTTGAGTAAAAAGGAGGATTAAGTAACAAGTACAAAAGAAAGTCCAGAGCTGGTTATTGATGACCTTGGAAGACACATTCTGTCTCATTTCTGTTTATCCAGAGCCTGATTGTAGATGTGGCAGCATGACTTATTTTAATTACTATTTTTGATGTGTAATCTTCCTACCTATCACTAAGGTAAACAAACTAACAAGATAAAACCAAACAATTTATGGTGATTTTTCAACTAAAGGCTGATGATTGATATATCATTCTCATTGTCCTTCTGAACTTCAATTGCCAGCTGGAATTTTCAGGAAAGATGACTTGGCTGGTGAGATGCAAGAGAAGAAAAGACAGATGACATGCTTCTTGCATGGGCAAGGGGCATTACAAGGTAACCTGCCCTTGAGCTGACTTCATTGCAGAGAGCAGCATCACCTTCAAGAAACTGAAAAGAAAGAGAAAGTGTTAGTTGCTTAGTCATGTCAACTCTTTGCGACCCCATGGACTGTAAACCACCAGGCTCCTCTGTCCATGGGATTCTCCAGGCAAGAATACTGGAGTGGGTTGCCATTTCTTTCTTCAAGGGATCTTCCTGACCCAGGGATCAAACCCAGGTCTCCTGCATTACAGGCAGATTCTTTACCATCTGAGCCACCAGGGAAGCCTTTAAGAACCTGTGCTGACGTTCAGATGTGGAGACTCGCCACTGACCAACCCTTACCTCTGCAATTTCCTTTCTTTGGGGGATGTCATTTACTCTCTAGTTATGGGTATAGATGCCGGTCTTTCCTCTAGAGTGGAAATTCCTCTGACAGTGGGGAATGTCCTTTGTAAATGCTGGCCAGATGCTCAATAAATGTTTATTTAAAAGGTAATATATTCTGCAAAATGTAGCCTGGGTAGATCTGATTTCCTTGTGGAAATGGGATAAAGAGAAATATAAATACAGGCTTTTCCACTTTTTAACTTGATAATTATGGTTGAGAATACCCTTTGGGATACCCTTTGGAATTGTCAGTGTGTATCTAACTACCAATTTCAGTGTCAATAAGATATGTATATAGGTTGAGTATAGAGTCTGGAGTCAAACTATGTGGATTCAAATTCTAACACTGTAAACTAGTCGCCGACCTTGAGAGGGGTTATTTAACCACTCTGTGCCTCAGTTTCTCCA
Organism: Bos taurus; assembly: GCF_002263795.3. Classification (NCBI taxonomy): domain Eukaryota; kingdom Metazoa; phylum Chordata; class Mammalia; order Artiodactyla; family Bovidae; genus Bos; species Bos taurus. The sequence continues at coordinate 86,956,960 of NC_037333.1, forward strand.
TCTGTAAAATGCGGATAATAGTGGTTCTTAGCTCATGGAGGTCGATGAAACTAACAGTGGTTTTAAATATCTACAAATTATGTGATACTCATTCATTAAAAGCCACTCCAGTGTTCTTGCCTGGAGAATCCCAGGAACGAGGGAGCCTGGTGGGCTGCCGTCTATGGGGTCGCACAGAGTAGGATACGACTGAAGTGCCTTAGCAGCAGCAGCAGCAGCAGCAGCATTCATTAAAAAAAAAAAAAAAAAAACAATGCTATTTCACCTTCCCTGGTAACTGAATGAGTCTTTTCACTGACTGTAGAATAGAATGTGGTAGCAAGGATGCTGCCTGAGTCCTGAGGATCGATTACATGTGCCATCATACCTTGGGAAATTCACTATGAGAACTTTCAGCCCCCTGGTGCAAAGTCTGGCTCCCTGGAGGCTGCCAGGTGGTGCTGTGCTCAGCCGCTCAGTTGTGTCCGACTCTTTGCAACCCTATGGACTGTACCCGCCAGACTCCTTTGTTCATGGGGTTTTCCAGGAAGAATACTGGAGTGGGTTGCCATTTCCTCCTCCAGGGGAACTTCCCCACCCAGGGATCAAGCCCCCATCTCCTGTGTCGCCTGCATTGGCAGGCAGATTCTTTACCATTAGCGCCACCGTGTGGAGAATACCTGAATAGACCACCTAGAGAGAGAGGCCCAAGGAGTTCCACTATTCAGACTCCAGCTGTTGGATTCCTTTCAGCCCAGGCTAGTTTATATGAATGAAAAACTTGCAAAATGGCCCCAGCCCCAACCACTGCCTGACTGTCACTGTCTGAGAAACTCTGGGTCCAGTTAAACCTCAGATTTGCAAGCATATATAATGATTGCTATTGTTTTAAGCTGCTTTTTCAGGGTGGCATGTTACTAAGCAGTAGAGAAGTGGCACAATTACACAGCAGTATGTTCCCTGATTTAAGGAATGTGCTAAGTAAATTTTGTTACTGTTAGATCAGTGTTCATGATCATGGTGACATTGTTAGCTTGATATTAGTGCATTCATTATCCGTAAGTTGGATGTGTTAGGACCTGGATTATCTGCTTCATGTGACTGTGATGAAGATTGGATAAGATAATGTAGGAAAGTCCTTTGAAAAGCAATATGGTATGTAAAAAGTGAAGTTTTTTTTATTACTATTTTTAACATCTTTTAACCAATCTTGGTGGGAGTTTAATATTGAGAAGACATACTTTATCACTAATGCTGTCTTGTAAGAAACAAAATGGATCAATTTTTTCCTAAAATTTAAAAAATTCGAAGGAACAAAATGAAAAATTTAGATGAATTATTTGCTGTGTGTGCACAAAGTGGCCAAATTGACACACTTAAAATCTCTGAGACTAAAAGTTGAAACTTCTGCATGTCTTTAACTTGCCTCCAAGCTTTTCATGTTGTTCTATAAAGAGCTGTAGCACAAAGTAAGTTCATTCCAGGTGATTGTTGTTCGGTTGCTAAGTCCCATCTGACTCTCTGTGACTCCATGGACTGCAGCACGCCAGGCCTCTCTGTCCTCCACTGTCTCTAGGAGTTTGCTCAAATTCATGTCCATTGAGTCAGTGGACTCAACTATCTATCTCATCCTCGACCGCCCTCTTCTCTTTTTGCCTTCAATCTTTCCCAGCCTCAGAGTCTTTTCCAATGAGTCAGTTCTTTGCATCACGTGGCCAAAGTATTGGAGCTTCAACTTCAGCATCAGTCCTTCCAATGAATATTCAGGACTGATTTTATGTACTGTTAATATCAATTTTATTAGTATCTGATTTTAGGATAGATTTCAGCACAGTCATCTGAATTTATATCTGTCGTCCACACGGTGGCAGTAAAGATTTTGATTTGAAATGGACAAGCCCTCCTGAGGCTTTCCAGGGTGCAATATGCAAGGGATATGAAGATCCATGCTTTTGATATTAAAAGGGGCTTCCTAGGTAGCGCAGTGGTAAAGAATCCACCTGCCAATGCAAGAGATGAAAGAGACACAGTTTCGATCCCTGGATCGGGAAGACTCCCCCGGAGGAGGAAATGACAACCCACTCCAGTATTCTTGCCTGGAAAGTGAGGACACAGAAACATGATTGACTGCTAGAAACTTTCTTACTGGGGTAGAAGCAATAAAGGAATCCCAAACCCCTGACCTATGGATGAGTAAGTAGGTCCTATCCCTAATTGTAAACCAGAACTTGCCAAAAAAGGCTAAAGTCGTGACACTAAGAGCTTTGTGATGATGGGTGTCATGGAAAGAACAATTAGGTATTCTTTTGGCCTAATGAGAAAAAGAGTATTTTAGGTCCTGGAAAAAATGGACAAGATAGAAATCGCCTCTGGGAGAGGTCATCTTTTTTTTTTTTGGTTGTTTTGGGTCTTCTTTTCCACTCTCAGGCTTTTTCTATTTATGCGGAATGGGTTTCTCATTGTGGTGGCTTCTCTTGTTGCAGAGCACAGGCTCTAGGTGTGAGACCCTTAGCAGTTGCAGCACACGGGCTTAGGTGCTTTACGGTATGTGGAATCTTCCCAGACCAGGGATCAATCCCGTGTCCCCTGCATTGGCAGGCAGATTCCTATCCAGTGTACTACCAGCAAAGTCCTGAAAGGTCATCTTTTGACTTGACTATCTATGACTGGATTTTCTACAATGGGAGACAAAAATTTCATTCCATACTCAACAGAATTTTTGAAATGCAGTGGCAGATTGAGATAAAGCAGCATTGGAAATTTTCCCTTCTCCAGTATAATCATTTAGCCAAGAGAGGCCTAACAGGTTGATCTCTGAGGCTTTCCTTTTTCTAATTGGGGAAGGTGCCATGCTGCTGGAGTAGGACTTGCAAGCTTGGTAGCACCATGGCTTCTATCAAGACTGATTAAATCTGAATCTCTGAGAGGGGGCCCTGGGCACTGTTCTGTTTCATTATTTTTCCCCTTCGAAATGCTTTAGATGATTCTAATGTGTAGCTATGCTTGAGAATCACTTGGTCTATAGGATGGGTGGGTGTGAGACTTCTGTGGTGGGGTTGTTGTGAAGTCACTCAGGCATGTCCAACTCTTTGCCACTCTATGGACTACAGCATGCCAGGCTTCCCTGTCCTTCACTATCTGGTGGGGAGAGGTACATAAAAGGGAACTCAGAGACCTAAAACTGAAACTCCAATACTTTGCTGAAACTTCAATACTTTGGCCACCTGATGCGAAGAACTGACTCACTGGAAAAGACCCTGATGCTGGGAGGAGAAGGGGACGACAGAGGATGAGATGGTTGGATGGCATCACCGACTCAATGGACATGAGTTTGAGCAAGCTCCGGGAGTTGGTGATGGACAGGGAAGCCTGGCGTGCTGCAGTCCAGGGGTCGCAAAGAGTCAGACACGACTGAGCGACTGAACTGAACTGAGAGGCCTAAAAGAACAACCTGCTAAGCCTTCTTGTTTATTGTTAGCCACCTGTTTGTGCATGCTCAGTCATGTCCAACTCTTTACAACCCCGTGGACTGTAGCCCACCAGGCTCCTCTGTCCGTGGGATTTCCCAGGTGAGAATACTGGAGTGGGTTGCCATTTCCTCCTCCAGGGGAATCTTCCCGACCCAGGGATTGAACCTGAGTCTCCTGCATTTGCCAGCAAATTCTTTACCACTTGAGCTACTTGGGAAGTCTTTATTGTTAGCTATTTATCACCAAATGGAAATAAACAGTTAAGTTGATTTAATTCTTGCTTCATTCGAGTGTATGACTGTTGAATTAAATGACATAATTGGATCGCTTTTTCCTTGTTGTTTTTATATTCTAATCTCCACATAAAGCACCTTGGGCTTCCCTGATAGCTCAGTTGGTAAAGAATCTGCCTGAATTCAGGAGACCCTCATTTAATTCCTGAGCTGGGAAGATCCCTGGAGAAGGGATAGGCTAAACTCACCAGTGTTCTTGGGCTTCCCTTGTGGCTTAGCTGATAAAGAATCTGCCTGCAATGCAGGAGATCTGGGTTTGATCCCTGGGTTAGGAAGGTCTCCTGGAGAAGGGAAAGGCAACCCACTCCAGTATTGTGGCCTGGAGAGTCCCAGGGACTGATAGTCCATGGGGTCAAAAAGAGTAGGACACGACTAAGAGACTCTCACTCACTGATTGCATGAGGCCCACACACATTATCAAGGGTAATCTTTTTTACTTGAAGTCAGCTGGTGGGAGAGTTCATCACATCTACAAAATACCTATAGAAACATCTAGACTAATGTTTGACTAAACAAATGGGCACCATAGCCTAGACAAGTTGACACCTAAAATTTAACCATCACACAAGCCTTCTGTTATTGCTGTTGCTCTTTACAAAGTTTAAAGTCTTTCGAACTGCAGGACTAATGTTCTGTATTTTCCTGCCTAAGGTATCCCACAGGCAATTCTTAAACCCTTACCTGAGAACCATTACCTCTAATGGTCTGCACAGGATTGCTGTATTAACACATTATTGACTGGGGTGGGGGGTGATTTTTGTAGAAACTAGTGCTTGTGGTGTTAATACATCTCAGGTCAAGAAGGTGTGAATACCTCACCTGGAAATTCTTAAGAAACAAAAGTGCTTTAGTGAAAGTCGCTCAGTCGTGTCCGACTCTTTGCAACCCCATGGACTATCAATCAACCGAAGGTCTTAAAAGCAAAGACAGATTTCTCAGGGGAGAATTCCACCTTAAGAGGGCAACACACATGAGTTTCCAGACTGTTGGCTTGCCTCACGGACTTTGGACTTGCCAGCTCCATGACTGTGTGAGTCAGTTTTAATCATAAATCAGTCTATCTCCTATTAGTTTTATTTCCTTGGAGAATGCCCGGCTGATAGTTTGTGAACTTCATTCTCAGAAACAAAGCATTGTTTGGTTTGTTTCTCTCATGACGATCAGTGTTTTTGAAGGAAGGTGATTTGGAAGGTATAAAAAGTTGAGGACTACTTATATTATAGACATTAACCAGTAAAATCAGCCATGGTTGATCGTAGGTGGAAATTCAGAAGTGTCCCTAATACTGGGAAGCACTTAGGATATAAGCATAAATTATGGCAATGGCTTCTCAAAGGCCTGTTTTTCTTACCAAATTGAACAAATACAGGCATAATTATACATATAAAGTCTAAACTTTGAAACTCTTGTACAAAAATGATGGACTATCTGGGTCCATGATTCTTAATATTGAAAAATGGGGGAAGGTGTTGAGAGTTTGTTAGAAAATATATCCAGGGGAACCATAAAAACACTACTTCAACCAATCATGTAATATTTACTTGACTACTTAGTGGTAAAAAGACGCCCATTTCTACCTGGTCAGGCATTAAAATACTTCACCAAAAGGGACCAGTTTGTAAGCAGTTCATGAATAATTTGTAACTGCAACCTCTCAAATAAGAGCAGAGCAGTATTTTTCAAAATTATTTTCAGATTTTTGAATTTTTGAATAAGTCTGGGTCATATTTGAAGGAAAAGAGGTCAGTGGTTGAATGTAGACAGAATAAATTTTATACTCTAAGTTGTGGTTCTTCATGGGACAAATATTGTATTGTAATACCAAACCTAATTGGATCAGGGAGTGTATTCTTCAGGTGGACCCATGAATCTTGCATGGCATGTTGGAAATGGAATTTAAGTTTTATTTTTTTTTTTAATACTAACTCTGCTGCCTTGGGCCCCTCACCCACCTTTGTGGAGTCTCATTTCTCTCATGTTGTTTGTTGTTGTTGAACTCATTTATGGAGTCTCATTCTTCTCATACTTTATATCAGTGCTGTTTTCTTCTTAGAGTTTGTTTTGAAGCTACCAGCTAATTTTAGAAGTGAAAAAAGAACTTTAAAAAGTAAAAAATACTGCTTATGTATGTAGTGGGTAGGTTTTTTTTTTCAATTTCATGGCATCATCTAAACAACTTCCCTGTTTGAGGTTAATTTCTCCTTTTGGAATCTGTGTGAGGTAGAACACCACATTCTACTGTAGAAGCCACAGGGGGCAGGCATTTGCTGTCTCAATTCGTAGGCACCTGATCTTCCTCTAGTTAATGCAGTGCAGCCTGCTGGGACTTAGCATCTCGAGAGGGGACCAGGGATGATTTTCGTTACTATGACTCCAGTTATATTTGCTATAAAATATGCTTCATCTGTACCATAAACTCTACATCTACCATGAGATGAATTCCAATTCCTTGAAGCAGTTAACTGTAAATATAGAAGACTTTCCTTGGCTTGTATTGGTTTCCAAGGAGTCTTTATTCTGAAAATATGATCTTTTTTTCAAAGCAAAATCTGTTAGAACACTTTCAGTTTCCCTGGGCAAAGTAAGCATGTAGAAAGAATATCATATAGGATGTATATGGTAAATGGAATTAAGCAGAAATTATTATTTTTAGAACTTTGACTTAATCAATTGCTCCAAGGAGTTTTCTTTAGCAACAATAAACTTGTTTAGGTCACAAAGTTTTTTTTTTTTTTTTGCAAGCCAGATACTGCCTAACTAAAGCCATACAACTTATGGCTAAAAGCAAGAAAATATCCACAGGAGGTTATATGTTTTTAAATTAAAAACACATTTTTTTTTTTCTTTAAGAAGTGAGCTATTCCAGGCTGTTTATGGTAGAAGGCTATTAACTTTTTCTTAATGGTACATATTAAGACTGAGATGCAATCAAGCCATGGAGCTCAGTGTGCTGGGAACTGTAAAGTGGATGCTTCTGCTGTGAATCTCTTAGAAGACCACTGTAGATCTAGAAGAAAGCAAGGGCTGGTGGGCTGGAGTTGCCTCCTATCGTGTCTTTGTGGAGGTCAGAGAAACAGTGCTGGAGACTGACACTGTATCATCAGGCAAAGTAGCATTTATGGTTTGCATTATATTTCAATTTATTTTGGTAACAAATCATCACGCTTAACATCAGATGAGGATATTGTAGCTGAAAACAAGCAGGGAGTATCCTAGCTGTCTCCCCAGGAGCTCTGGTGTTGCTGAGTTTAGGCCAGCAGTTGTCATTCCCAGAGTGCTTCCAGCTTGAGGTCTGTGAGAACCATGGAAATATATGTTAGGAAAACAGAGCTAATGGACGCCAATCATCCTCCAGTTCAACAGATGCACATAAAGTCGGGTTATTATGTATAGATGTAAACCTGTCTAGTGTGACCTGTATATCCTCTCTGGCCCACTTGATGGGTCTTGAGTAAATGTAAGAAATTCCCAAGACCTCAATATAAAGCCATCACTGTTTGGCTAAGTACATCATACAGTGTTGTTTTTTTTTTAATTTGAACTAATTTATGTATGTAACTTTCTGATGTATGAGTAAGAATAATCACTGTCAGAGGGAAAAGTAGCAGCAGCCAATGGCACATGAGGCTCCTCAGTCATGGGACTGAGATAAAAGTTCAGTAGTTATTTTAATAACTCACTGAGTGTGATGTTTAGTTAATAAATTGTGTCCAACTCTGTGACCCCATGAACTATAGCCTGCCAGACTCCTCTGTCCACGTGATTTCCCAGGCAAGAATACTGGAGCGGGTTGCCATTTCCTTCTCCAGGGGATCTTCCCCACCCAGGGACTGAACATGCGTCTCCTGCATTTCAGGCGAATTCTTTACTGCTGAGTCACCATTGAGTATGAGTTTTTATCCAATCACCTTCTACTTTGTAATTAGGCAAGAGTGTCTCCCCCGTGTCTATTCTTTTCCTAGACACTACAGCAGAGCTGTATCATAATTCTCTGCATGGTGCAAGAAGTGCCATCTTTCATTGCCCTCAGTGGGTGTGTGCCTTGGAAGGAGGATGAGAAAGGAGGCCCCTCTGTGCTCCTTTCTCACATTTCTCTCATTGTGTCAGCACTGGACGTTGCTGAGTGTCATTCTAGTTGTAGTTTCCCTCCCTCCCGATTTTGCAGCATGAGCCGACTCCTTTATCTGTTGGCAACCCAAGGCACACTAATTGTTCCCAAAACTGGAGGGAAAAGATAACTGGCTTCTTGGGACTTATTAAAAGACAGCAAATCCCTCTCCAATGGGGCATGCAAATGTGATCACAGTCCATTTGGAGGCTTGAAGAAACTGACTAAGGGGACCAATAACTGTCAGAATGATGAGTCAGGTTTATAAAGACTTTAGTTAAGATAAAATAACATCAAACTACTGAGTGGAAGACATGAATTGGACATGTACCTAAGGAGAGGAACACCTTGAGACAAAAGCTTCAGCTTCTACATGTTTTTCAGGTCTCTAGAGAGGGGTAGGTTCTTACTGAAAAATACATAGGCAGCCAAAGTTAAACAGTTTTAGGAACTGCTTTGCACTAAATAACATGCCACTGCTGTCACCCAGAGCATACTTGTTTTAGTAAGAAAAACAATGGAAGGAAATGGATGTGTTCTAGAAGAAATTGACTACGGGGAAGGGGACCAATAATTGTCAAGATGACAAGTCAGGTTTAAAACATGAAGAAAAGGCTGGTCTATGGGGAGGGAGAGAGGTCTGACAAGTGCTCACTACTTGGTTTGGAACCAAAGTCAAGTGTTGGATTCAGAGCAGCTCACAATGGGAACTGTTGTTTTTGGGCAATGCTGCTAATTGAATGTTCCCCAGTGGCTCAGTGGTAAAGAATTTGCTTGCACTGCAAGAGACATGGGCTTGATTCCTGGGTGGGGAAGATCCCCTGGAGAAGGAAATGGAAACCCACTCCAGTATCCTTACCCTGGACAGAGGATCCTGGTAGGCTATGTATAACCTGTGGGGTTGCAAAGAGTTGGATTTAGCAACTTACAACAACTATTGTCCTACAGAGTTACAGAATTCTCCCTGAAACCCAAGAACCACAATCTGCTGGCTGTGTTCTGGAAACCTAATAGAACTTTTAGAGTGTGGCATCATTATTTTTAGACATCAAATGCTCTAGTCTCACAACCTTATGAGCAAGTTATAATTTGCTCTTTCAAGGACATATAACTGCTCCTAATATAACCCTTTATAATTGCAGATTGTGACTATAATAAATATGCATTAAGTAAATAGAGCCCGAAAGAATCAATACACATTGTGGAAGCATATGAAGGAACATGTGAGTGATTTTTTTTTTTTTTAGGACTTCCTTCTAGATGATCAAATGGTAGCTGGGTGGCCAGTTGGGTGATACAGAAATCGTAGGACTAATCAAAGGCAATAATAGAAAAAATACTAATATGAGAGAAATGACTGAAAAATCTTTTATGGAAGATCGAGTTAATTACTAGAACCAGAGTAATCAGTATACTAGAACCTTCATCAATCTGTCACTGAAAAAACTTACCCTGTTGATTTAGCTAGCATTAAGTGTATTTTGGAAAGTTGTCAGGTTAAAAAAAAAACAAAACTCTTAATTCTTCAAATTAGTGTTCCCTCTCTTTTTCTTAGAATACCTCTTTTCCAATTTGTGGTCCCAGAGACTGAAAGAATGTGAATATGCATGAGACACCAAGAAAATGCACTGTGTTCCTACAGAAAAATAATTCGGTTAAAACAAACTCAAAGGCAAAGCTTTCATATACAATAGCTAGAGGTACCTTGAAGGGTGGGAGGTGAGGTGGCTGTTGTGTACTGAGATTTTTAACTCTATTGAGATTACATGTGGGTTGAAATAAAGGGATACTGCTGCTGCAGCTGCTAAGTCGCTTCAGTCATGTCCGATTATGTGCGACCCCATAGACGGCAGCCCACCAGGCTCCTCTGTCCCTGGGATTCTCCAGGCAAGAACACTGGAGTGGATTGCCATCTCCTTCTCCAATGCATGACAGTGAAAAGTGAAAGTGAAGTCGCTCAGTCATGTCCAACTCTTAGCAACCCCATGGACTGCAGCCCACCAGGCTCCTCCATCCATGGGATTTTCCAGGCAGGAGTACTGGAGTGGGGTGCCATTGCCCTCTCCAAAAGGGACACTGGATTAATTTAAATGAGGGAAAAAGATTAGTTTAGCAGCAATAGAGACCATATACTATTTTTAACTCTATAATATTTACACTCAGGTAACCTGGATTTTTCATTTTTTTCATTGAGGTATAAGTGAAATTGAGTTGATTGACTCAATGGACATGAATTTGAGCAAACTCCAGGAGATAGTGAGGGGTAATGAAGGATGGTATGCTGCCGTCCATGGACTGCAAAGAGTTGGACATGACTGAGTGACTGAACAATGTAAGTGACATAACACATTAGTTTCAGGTATGGCTTTTGGCCTTTTTCTCCAGAAATTATTCAGTGAACTTACTTTCCCTTTAGGACATAATATTCATATGCTAGAGCTCAAAGAATATATAGAGAGGGAAACTTGCTTTAGTTTCGATTCATATTTTAGACAAAGAATGTTGCCTGCTATTCCAGGAAACAATAAATGTTGCCCACCATCAGACACTTTAGCTGTGCTAACAGTGTGCCCTGAAAAGATTTAGAATGGAGAATAACCGAAAACTTTCAGTGTTCTGGATTCTAGCCATTGGTCATAGAGAGTTAAGATGTATATCTAATGGGAAAACTTCAATGACCCCAGATTGTTGCATCTTCTCATACAACAGAGAGAACTAAAATCATTAACTTGAGATGTCTATTCTTTGTAAATAGCAGTCATCTTTGATGTTCTACTATATGTTTGCTTTTTCAGCAAAAACAAAACAAAACAAAACAAAAAAAGCCTATGCCTATATATTCTGGCTCCTCCCTTACCCCTTCAGAGACGTTCTTTTAGCTATCTGAGAGGCTATCTTCCTGGACTGTAGTTCTTAGTAAAGTCCCCAAATAAAACATAACTCACAACTTTGTCAGGTTGTGTGTTTTTCTTTAGTCAACAGTTTTATCAGCAGTAGAAGCAACAGCAGTAAAAACTTTTGCTAGTATTTCTGCTACTATTTGCTGGGACTTGTACATAATACATCATCATTTCAGTTAATCATTACAACAATGCTGAAAGGTACATATTACACTTTTTTCTTCTTATGGAAAATGGAACTTAGCTTTAGGGATTGTAACTTGCTCAAGTTTACAAAGACAAAGACAGAATTCTAAACCAGATTGGATGAGTCCAAAAATGAGTTCCCTTGATTAATCTCATTGCATCACCTCTCAGAATGTTAATTTTCTATTTTGCTTTTTCTAATGATTCAAATTGTTGAGAGTTGGAAGCTTGGATTTCATGAGTTGATGGCTTTTCCTTCCATAAGCATTTTAGGAAACAGTGTCAGGAAATCAGAAAAATTAAAATTTTATATAATTGAAAAGCCTCAGTTTAATTAAGATTTGAGATAAACCATTGTTTTTAGTCATTTAAAAAAAGTCTCAGAAGCAATATCTTTAAAATGAATACAATTAAATTTGAAGAGAAAATGTGTTTTGTAAAAATGCAGAGTTAAGGTCACCTCAGTTTAAGGTACTGGGTTCTATCTAAGTTATTTTATGCTCAATGTCTTCATCAGACATTTTTTTTAATGGTTGAGAATGTACTATCTGAAAAAAGCAAGTGGCAGTATTTCAACAGTGTTGCTTTTGCTTGAGGAATGTCGTTTTCCTCCTGAGAATACTGCCATGTTATTGAAGACTTGATGGATTCTGTCTTCAAACTCAGCTTTTTCTGCTGAATGCATCAAGACCCCTGATCTCTATGAGGTCATTATCTTAGCTGTGGGGTTATAATGGATAAAGTACTGGGCTGGGGACTAGGACTCTAGTCCTAAATATGTCAGAAGTTGGTTGTATATTCTTGTTTAAGTTCCTTAACTTCTCCATATGCTTAATATTCTCATGTATAAAATACATTTGACTAGATAATTGTTAGAATAAATAATTTGAACAAATAATCTCCTTCCTATTATGATTAAAAAAAATACATAGTACAAAGCTAGGTTCTTTGCTGCCTTTAACAACTATACTTACTTAAGATGGTACACATGCATCAGGACTGTAGGGTATTAATTTCAGCATCAATCTGAAATGAAAAATGTTATTTAAATCATGAGATATTTTGTTTCAAGATAACATCATTCAGAAGGAATAAAAATTTTTTGAACCTTGCTTATATGAAATGATTCTTGTCAAAATACAGTTTTATATTAAATTTTTAATTGACCATCCTTCATATTTATTTGGAGAAGACAATGGCACCCCACTCCAGTACTCTTGCCTGGAAAATCCCATGGATGGAGGAGCCTGGTAGGCTGCAGTCTACGGGGTCGCACAGAGTCGGACATGACTGAGCGACTTCACCTTCACTTTTCACTTTCATACATTGGAGAAGGAAATGGCAACCCACTCCAGTGCTCTTGCCTGGAGAATCCCAGGGACAGAGGAGCCTGGTGGGCTGCCGTCTCTGGGGTCGCACAGAGTTGGACACGACTGAAGCGACTTAGCAGCAGCAGCAGCAGCATATTTATTTAGTTTTATATTACAGTATTCCAGGAAAAAAGACAAGAAACAATGACATGAGTTAATAGGTGCTAATTATTGGGTGTGCACAGAATATTAATTCATAGCAGATGAGCTTGGGTTCCAGGGGAGTTGATGTTTAATTTGAATCCTGAAGCTTGTGGAAGGATTGAGCCAGTTATAGTGTGTGAATAGGGCAATCTGGGTTGAGTTATGCAAAAGCCTTGAGGTAAGACCCAGCAATCCCACTCCTAGGCATATACCCTGAGGAAACCAAAATGGAAAGAGACACATGTATCCCATTGTTTATTGCAGCACTATTTATAATAGCTAGAACATGGAAGTGACCTAGATGTCCATTGACAGATGAATGGATAAAGAAGTTGTGGTACATATACACAATGGAATATTACTTGGCCATAAAAAGGAGTGCATTTGAGTCAGTTTTAAGGAGGTGGATGAATCTAGAGCCTACTATACAGAGTGAAGTTAGTAGAAAGTGTAAGATAAATGTTGTATTCTAACACATATATATAAAGAATCTAGGAAAAGGGTACTGGAGAATTTATTTATAGGGCAGCAGTGGAGAAACAGACATAGAGAATAGACAAATGGACATGGGGAGAGAGGAAGAGAGGGTGAGATGTATGGAAAGAGTGACATGGAAACTTGCATTACCATATGTAAAATGGATAGCCAATGGGAATTTTCTGTGTGGCTCAGGAAACTCAAACATGGGCTCTGTATCAACCTAGCAAGATGGGATGTGGAGGGAGGTTCAAAAGGGAGGGGATTTATGGATACCTATGGCTGATTCACGTTGAGGGTTGAAAGAAAACAAGAAAATTCTGTAAAGTAATTATCCTTCAATAAAAATAAATAAGTTAAAAAAAAAAAAAAGAGCAAGCTTAATTTACTTAGGAAACTGCAAGTTGTTTAGGAGAGCCAAAGCAATAAGAATAAGTCACGACCAGTTTGGAGAAGAAACCAAGGTCCAAATTCTTTTGATTAGAAAAAAACAAAAATTGGACATAATTTAGAAGTGATGGAGAGGAATTAAAATGTATTTACCATTTTGTGCATCACAAAGGTTATTTTGACCTCAGTATAGAGAGGGGATTGGGTGTGAGACACTTAAGGAAGACTAGAGATGAGAGACCAATGGGCAGCTTGTAATCTAGGTAAAATGTTGCCTAAATTGTGCTGTGCTTAGCTGCTCAGTTGTGTCTGACTCTTTGCGACCCTATGGACTGTAGCCCACTAGGCTCCACTGTCTGTAGGGATTCTCCAGGCGAGAATACTGGAGTGGGTTGCCATGCCCTCCTCCAGGGGATCTTCCCAACCTAGGGATCAAACCTAGGTCTTCTGCATTGCAGGCAGATTCTTTACCCTCTGAGCCATCAGGGAAGCCATTGAGTATGAGTTTTTATCCAGTCATTTTCTACTTTGTAATTAGGCAAGTGTGTCTCCCCTTTGTCTATTTTTCTTTTCCGAGACACTACAGCAGAGCTGTATCATAATTTTCTTTGCATGGTGCAAGAAATGCCATCTTTCATTGTCCTCACTAAGTACTGATAATATAGGAGAAGGTATTTACTGAGAGATATTGAAGAGTTAGAATTCATAGGATTTGGAACTGAGTTGAATGTATGTAGAAGGCAAAGATTACTGTTTCTATTTTAGACAATGGGTGAATGGTGATGGTATTTATAAATGTAGGGAAATAGGACTTTTTTAGGGGAAGACTTTGGGCATGTTGAGTTTGAATTTCTTGTGGGATAAGAGCCCCCATAGACAGTTGGATGAAAATCTTGGTCCTGAGGGGAGAGATTCTGCCTGGAGGTGGAGGTTTGAAGATTAAACACATGTCCATGGACAAGAACGCTCAGGGAAAATGTAATGTCATGAAAATTGAAGATGAAGGAAAAAACTCTGGAAGAAAAGAAGTTTAAATTGTAGGTAGAAGAAGGGGACAATACTAAAGACAGTGAGAAGGGAAGGACCATAGGAGAAAAAGGTAGAATATGATAAGACGACAATTGTTGCAAGAAGGAAGAAATCATTGTGGGTATCAAGTGTTTTACAGAGAAGGCTGGTAAGGGCTGAAAAACTGTCAGACTTACCAAGGAATTTTCAGTGTGACTTTGTCATTAGTGATATAGCAGCTTCAGGTACCATACTGCAAAGGGTAGAGGAATTCATAGGAGGTGTGATGAATGAGAGCGTATACTATTCTTGCAAGAATCTTGGCTTTAAGGGGAGGAGAAAGAAACGTAGCTGGGGAGTAGTGTCTGAATTACCTTATTTAAGATCGGGAGATAAAAAACTTTAAATTAGAATCATTCAAAAGGTATTGTTGAAACAGAAGCGTATAACTAATGAAAAAAGAGTCCAAGGAACTAGGATGAATGGAATTCAGAGTGATACTACTAACTTGGTATCAGTTTTACTATTTTAACAATCATTTTGGACTTCCAGTCAGTAATTAATAGTTTTCTGGTATTGATAATTTATTTTCACCATTATTAGGTAAATTAGGGCTAAATGCTGACAATCTCATGGAATAACAGACTCATGTGAAATAAACTTATGTTTTTTTCTAACATCATCTAACCTCCATATATCTACTCAACCCACTCATAAAAGGGGAATTAAAATGGTACCCAACATTTGGAATTGCTTTAGATCACTCCACAAATACATACATGTAAAGCTATTAATATTCTGCTTAACAAATAGTAATGGTTTAATAAATGATAGCTATGATATTGACGATTATAAAAACTACTTATACTGAGAGATTAACATTTTTCCTGAAGTGTGAGAGAAAGGAAAGAGGAGGCAGAAGGGGAAAGGGATGGGAAGAGAAGAATTGGTCTCCTCTTTGCCCAGCTGTTCATGGAGATTTGAAATTGATTTTTTAAAAAATTTTAATGATCAAATCCAGTATATGACAGTGGCTTTCTGAAAACTTTGGGAAATCTGTTGGGACATCTTAGGGATAATGTAGTGATGAGTTTTCAGAAGCTATATTATCAGGTCATGAATAGGAATGACCTGACTGAATGATGGAGAGAAAAAAAATCAAGCCTAATTTTGCAACTGTAAGTTTTTCTGCAGTCAATGGGCCTCTATAGAATAAAAAGGAATGACTTCTGAGTGCTGTGGTAAAGCTGAAAGAAAGCTATACTGACTGTTCTATTTCTTGGTCATTTCAAGATCAAGGTGAGGGAGTAGATAGAGGTAGATGACATAATTAAACACTAATTTAGTATGGTTCAGAGGCCCTTTCTGCCACTCCTCTAGCCACTGTGCCATGCATGTGTAGAATGGCAGATAGAGGTGGATCTGTGGATATAAATGACTCAGTGTGCATGTGGTGCACAGGTACCGCTTTTAAGGAGAAAACTTTCAAGCAAATATAGGACAAGGAGATTTGATGATAAACTATAATCCAAATTATAGGGTGAGTGGGACAAATACTTACACTAAGCATTGAGAATTAAAGTCTGTTCTAACAGATTTTGCCTTAACTTGAAGTCAGAGGTAAGCTCACTTACCTAGCTATGATATTAACATTAATGTAGAGACCATCAAAAGGCTAACAGAAATACCAGAGAGTCTAACCTCCCAGGGCTCTAAAAAATCATTTATCCATGAGTAGCTCAACTTCATTCATCTCACTGTCCTTTAGCAATTTCTGAAAGTTTGGCTACTCAGCCGCAGCACTGCTATAAATTTACTGGTTATAAAGCAAGAAAATAGAACATCACAAAACTGTGTTCTCACCATGGTTGTTGAAAATATGAAAAAAAAGTCTTAAAATGGCAATGTATTATAATGAATATACTGAAAAGCAAGTTAAAGAAATGAAAAGGAACAGGCTTGAAGGAAGTATGTGCTTCACGCATACAGCTCTATTTGCCTTGTACAAGGTCAAAAAGGAAAGTGGGTGTGGATGAACAGGTAAAGGGACTGGGGACTGGTTAGCAAAGTGGTATTTTTGACAGAATGTAAAAAAAAAAAAAAAAAAAAAAGGAGTTAGGTTTTTTTCTTTTCTTTTTTTTTTATTAGTGACTGAATGAGACCCTCATAGCAAATTCTCCTGGTAGAAAATAGCTTCTAGGAAAGGTAATTTTTTTTTTTACTTCTTGTAAAGGCAACCTAGATTCAGTTGTCATATTACCCAAAGCCAGTTGTTAGTAAAGGAAGAAAAACTGTTGGATTTAGTTTCTTTATGATAGATGTTTTAATGCCAGTAACGATCAAAATTTCCTAATAATTCACTTTTTTTAGAACCTTGTTTTGAACTTTAATGCAAGATTAACATGATATGTTTCTCAGCAGAATTTTAAGAATAGGCTTCTTTTTATTTTATTGTACCCTTTTCATTCCAGAATTCTGGCTTTACAAATTATTACTAGGAAGATTGACAGATAGGTTTGGGATTTGAAGGGTATGCATTGAAACTGGAGAAGAAATTATAATTTCCAAGGGTATGCTGCTAAGTCGCTTCAGTCATGTCCGACTCTGTGCGACCCCATAGACAGCAGCCCACCAGGCTCCCCCGTCCCTGGGATTTCTCAAGGCAAGAACACTGGAGTGGGTTGTCATTTCCTTCTCCAATGCATGAAAGTGAAGAGTGAAAGTGAAGTCGCTCAGTTGTGTCTGACTCCTAGCGACCCCATGGACTGCAGCCTACCAAGCTCCTCCGTCTGTGGGATTTTCCAGGCAAGAGTACTGGAGTGGGGTGCCATTGCCTTCGGGAATAGAGCACAAAAATGAGTAATGTGATGTAGCTCAACTTGTTAAATTGATAAGGTAAAAAAGCTCAGATGGTGAAGAATCTGCCTGCAATGCAGGAGATCCAGTTAGATCCCTGGGTGGGAAAGATCCCTTGGGGGAGGATATGGCAACCCACTCTAGTGTTCTTGTCTGGAAGATTCCATGGACAGAGGAGCCTAGTGGGCTACAGTCCATGGGGTCACACAGAGTCGGATACAACTGAGCAACTAACACACACCACACACACACACACAGAATAATAAAAAATAAAACCACCAAAATATGTAAAAGAATTAGTATGTATAACCAAGACTTAAATACAAACAAAACTTTTCACAGCCTAACTTTCAGAAAACCATTGAAATATAAAAGAACCTCTACCAGAGAACCGAGAAAATAACATTTTCTAGTTGGTAAAGAAAGCCAGACCAGACTCAGCAGAAATTATGAGGGGAATATCATGTTTTAGAGAAAAAAAAAATGTTATCATAAACCAAGCTACTGGGCAGTGAAATAGGCTGCCTCTAGGAGAAAACAAATTTCAGATATTTAAATGGAGGCCGAATGACCTCTGGCAGGGATGAACTGAATGAAAAATTACACTAAATGACCTTTATAGTTTTCTTCATATAAACATTTCATTTCTTATTAAGTTCTTAGGTATCTTCAGATGTGCTCTACTAGAATAATAATAGAAAAATGAAGTGAAAGTGTTAGTCACTCAGTTGTCTCTGACTCTGCCACCCCATGGACTGTAACTTGCCAGGCTCCTCTGTCCATAGAATTCTCCAGGCAAGAATACTGGAGTGGGTAGCCATTCCCTTCTCCAGGGGATCTTCTTGATCCATAAAATTAAATCAGGCTTTGTTGCTTTCATGGTTTAATTGCATAAAGATTCTTATAAATTCTTAAAAAATCCTTTAATTTATAGAAAAAGACTTCTAATTGACCTGAAATCCCTGGCATAAGTAGTATTAACTTTAACACTATAGTAAAATTATTTTTATGTATAGATGCAGAAATGATGGGTCCAAAATGGGCCATAAGTATTTCCTTCCCAATAGACTACAAAATAAACAATAGTGTAATCCAGTCAAAAGGAATACAACTTAATATCATGAACTTTAGAAAGGTGAGCCAAGGAAGAATCTGTTTTAGCATGGCATAGAGCTGTTCTTAACCCTGCCTCTATATTCCAGAAATATAACAGATGAGACATCAAAATCCTTGGAATTGGCATTACTACTTCCGAATTAGCCATAAAGTGAAATGAAATGACCTCCTTATCTTTTTTGACTATTCTAATATAGCATTCTGAAATGACTGCTGGAAAATAAAGAGTCAAATGGAGGATATGAACAAATAGGATACCTGCATCTGAAAAGACCAACAAGACATTTCCCATGAGTAGGACAGGCAATCAGTAACCAATGAGCAATTCTGACCATACAGGTTCTTCATACTATGCAGTGATAAGTAGAACAGTAAATTTTCTTACCTCTGAATTGCAGTAGAGAGGAGGTGAGTTTACAGAACAACACTTGGAGGCAAAGTCTGAGCGCTTGGCAACCAGCTCTTGGAGATCCGTCTCCGTGGCATCAGGAAATTTTCCTCTTAGTCGCTCTGCCAGTCTGAAAGGCCAATTTTATGTAAAGTTGTAATAGATGCACTCTATAATCATGTCCAGTGCAAAATGGTAGCCACTTCAGATCTTTTGCAACAGCAACAACAAAAAAGGAAAATAGTGACCCTTAAGAAAACTCAGTATCTGTGGAATGATTTTTGATGCCTCAGTTGAAGAATAGGAAGTGAAATCTGTCTTTTTAGATCATG
This sequence comes from Bos taurus, assembly GCF_002263795.3. Classification (NCBI taxonomy): domain Eukaryota; kingdom Metazoa; phylum Chordata; class Mammalia; order Artiodactyla; family Bovidae; genus Bos; species Bos taurus. The sequence goes on from NC_037333.1 coordinate 86,975,977, forward strand.
ACAGTAAACATACAACCTGCTGCTGAGTTTGAATTCCTATTATTCCCCTTTCATTCACTCAGTTACATCAATCACATGGATGACCTCCTCCTCTCTGCTCCCTAATCTTTCATCTTCTCTCCAATTCTAGATTTCAAACTCCTCAAAGAGTACTTCCCTTATAGGACTTTGTCACCTTAATGAACTTTCTCTCATATATAATCTCTTCTGTTTGCCTACTACTCAACTAGCTATGCTGGAAGACACAACAAGGGCTTTGTGTTTTTTAAGCCCTGCTTTTTATGAACTCTCCATCTCCATTTAAGATGGTGCTAGGATCTGACTTTGTTGATTCCCTCCTGGTTTGAATGGTCCCTCCCAGTTTAAATTAACTCTCTCTTCTCATAATGGATAACTCAGCCTGGTTTATGACTTTTCCAAGAAATATTGATACTTGCCAGCCCAGTAGTGGGCATTGGGACATAATGGAGACCCAAGTTTATCTAGAGTTGGGATTAGTATAATGGATGCTGGGAAAGGACAGACGGGTGAGGGGGATTAGCTTACTTATTAAAGAGTTATTGAAAATAGTAGGTCCCGGCTGGGAGGGAAAGGAAGTCAGACTAGATGCAACTCAGAGGATAGGGAGAAAAAGAGGGTCTGTGGGATTTTAAAAACCTAGATTCAATAGCTTCAATCTTCTCTACTTTCAAAATCCCAAATATCAATTCCACTGCATTAACACTTTTAATGAACTGAGATTATATAAATTATCACAGAATTATCCCATGTAACCCTAGAGTTCAAAACAAAACTGTTGGCAGGGAACTTAATTTTGTATTATCCATAATATTCTATGCCACTTCCATAATTTATTAATTATATAATCTCCTGATAAATGGGAAACAACCATTTTGAACTTAAGGCTTTCACATTTATTTTTCTTTTAGACTTTGTTAAGGTCTTCATAGGGGTCACTGAAGGTTTCCTCCTTTTGGGATTCTTTAAAAGTTTTTTTTGTGAGGTTGTATTTGTGCTTATTTGAGGGCTGTGTTGTTGATGGTTTGAAATAGATCTAAGAAATTTGCTTAATGAAATTGAGAATGACATGATCTCACAGAGATATTTTCTAGGAAGCCAGTAAAACTTTTGTTATGACCTGTTATTTTAGTATTAACACCTATTTATAAAGACATGCTTCCTTCTTTAACTTGAGAAAAATGGCTATTGTACCTTATTGATTAACATTTCTATTTCCAGTTTATAGAGAATATATACTGGTAATGGATGACACTGTTCTTGATTGAAAGTTTGGGTTGTCTTATCAGACAATATGCCATGAATTTAGCTAATATTTTTCAGCAGTTTTAGTTTCTCAGTTATGTATAGCAACAACTACAGATAACTTTTTGGTAAGAGTGTTGATATGAGTTAATTATATATTTTTTAAATCATGTCCCTGTGGATCTTGGAATTTATGTTTCTGTGACTGTGTTCTAACTGACCTCTCATCTGATATACATGACATCTCCCCAGAAAAGAACTGTTTTTTCTTATATAGGTATCAGATTGACTATTCTTTACAACGCTTAAATTGCATCTCCTCTTTTAACTGCTCACTTAACACATCTGAAGTCTTCAATCCTGCTTCAAATCACAATACCAGGCTATTAATAAATTTGAAGGAATCAGCCAGAACGAGACCCTTACTTTTTCTTGTACTCAGTAAATGTGTTTTCTGAATAATCAGCACATAGTTCTTGTCCTTTTTGAATGAAAGATGATAATTCCCTTGTCAATTGAGGGCCCTGTAAGAAAATAATGATTACATAACAATTACTTGTCTTGAAACGCTCTTCAGAGAGATGTTAAATCAGAATTCCAGGCAATGTATCAATATGAGTGTCTAACCTATGGACACCTTATCTTTGACAAAGGAGGCAAGAATATACAAAGGAGAAGAGACAATCTCTAATAAGTGGTGCTGGGAAAACTGGTCAACTACTTGTAAAAGAATGAAACTAGAACACTTTCTAACACCATACACATAAATAAACTCAAAATGGATTAAAGATCTAAACGTAAGATCAGAAACTGTAAAACTCCTAGAGGAAAACATAGGCAAAACACTCTCTGACATAAATCATAGCAGGATCCTCTATGACCCACCTCCCAGAGTAATGGAAATAAAGGCAAAAATAAACAAACGGGACTTAATTAAACTTAAAAGCTTTTGCACAACGAAGGAAACTATTAGCAAGGTGAAAAGACAGCCTTCAGAATGGGAGAAAATAATAGCAAATGAAGGAATTGACAAAGAATTAATCTCAAAAATATACAAGCAACTCCTGCAGCTCAATTCCAGAAAAATAAACGACCCAATCAAAAAATGGGCCAAAGAACTAAACAGACATTTCTCCAAAGAAGACATACAGACGGATAACAAAAACATGAAAAGATGCTCAACATCACTCATTATCAAAGAAATGCAAATCAAAACCACAGTGAGGTACCACTTCATGTCAGTCAGAATGGATGCTATCAAAAAGTCTACAAACAAAAGTCTCTACACCCTCTCCAGTCTAAATGCTGGAGAGGGTGTAGAGAAAAGGGAACCCTCTTACGCTGTTGGTGGGAATGCAAACGAGTATAGCCATTATGGAGAACAGTGTGGAGATTCCTTGAAAAACTGGAAATAGAACTGCCATACGACCCAGCAATCCCACTGCTGGGCATACACACTGAGGAAACCAGAAGTGAAAGAGACACGTGTACCCCAATGTTCATTGCAGCACTGTTTACAACAGCCAGGACATGGAAGCAAACTAGATGTCCATTGGCAGATGAATGGATAAAAAAGCTGTGGTACATATACACACACGATGGAATATTACTCAGCCATTAAAAGGAATGCATTTGAATCAGTCCTAATGAGGTGGATGAAACTGGAGCCTATCATACAGAGTAAAGTAAGTTAGAAAGAAAAACACCACTATAGTATATTAACGCATATATATGGAATTTAGAAAGATGGTAACGATGACCCTATACAAGAGACAGTAAGAGACACAGTTGTAAAGAACAGTGTTTTGGACTCTGTGGGAGAAGGCGAGGGTGGGATGATTTGAGAAGGTAGTGTTGAAACGTGTATATTATCATATGTGAAGTGGATCGCTGGTCCAGGTTCGATGCATGCGACAGGGTGCTCAGGGATGGTGCACTGGGATGACCCTGAGGGTTGGGATGAGGAGGGAGGTGGAAGGGGGCTTCTGGATGAGGAACACATGTACGCCCATGACTGATTCATGTCGATGTGTGGCAAAAACCACTACAATATTGTAAAGTAATTAGCCTCCGATTAAAATAAATTAATTAATTAAAAAATTATGTGTCTATTATCTACATTGGATATTTTATAACATTTTCTACATAAGGCCAGATTGTAAACATTTCAAGCTGTGTAAGTGTCATACAGTCTCTGCTGTAACTAATCAACTGCCAACATGGCACAAAAGCAACTATAAATAATGAGCAGGACTGTCTTATGATGAAACCTTATGAACACTGAAGTTGGAGTTTTATGTAATTTTCATGTATAATGAAATACTATTTTTAAACCATTTAAAAGTGTAAGACTACTTTTAGATCACAGGCACCAGGCCAGACTTGCTTTGTTAACCCTTGAGCTATACCAACATAAATATAGAAAATTGTACCTTTGCATTTAAACAGGCAGTAGAAGATTCAGAGTGGCAGCATTCATCAAGGCTTTTCAGGGTTGACTCAAGTATTTTAGTGAGGAATACTTCTGGAATCCGAGTCTTCCTGCTTAGTTCAAATATATACCTGGCAGAAGAGAGAAAGGAGATAACACTCTAACATGGGTAGATTTGCGTATACACGTCATGTTCTGAAATTTAGTATCTATTACCTGGCTTAATTAAAAATAAAAGATTGAACTAAAAATGACTCCAACACGTTTTAAGTTAAAATTCTCATTGAAATACAAGTTATTGATAGTTGCTTTGAAGCTATTGTGACTAGTTAAATTAAAATTCTATATGTACCAAATATATATTTGTTTATAAATTTATGCATTAACAGATCTATCAATACTTCAAATATATATGGAACTGCATTTGTGCAAAGATAATACAATAAATCCAATATAATGCATCAAGTGGGTACCTTAAGTAGCTTTTCTTAAGTAATTTGTGTAAACGCTTCCATTGTCTCATCCCAATATTTATGTATTTGTAAAACTGATGAGTATTTAGACAAATGTAAATTAGAGTTTCAGTTCAAGTTCAGTCTAAATTCTAATCTCTAATACGAGTAATTGATTTTGGGGGCCTGTTAATTCAAACTGAGATATTTTGAGGCCTTAAGTATGCACATACTTGTAGCATATGCAACTCAGTGTATGTAGCCCACGGTGTATCTCAATTCTTAGTGGGAGGAAAACAGATAAAGGCTTACCATCTCTTTGAGTTTTAATTTCTTTTGTCACTTAATGCTAGTGAAAGTCAATATTGTCAAATTAAATCAACCCTACTTACTGATCCAGGACCTTGGTGTTTCCTTCATCACACACATCTTTGTTCATGGGCAACTTGACATCTGGCAATTCAGGGTTTGGGGAAGCTGGCATGAAGTAAGCGCACACAAATATCTCCATGGGTGTTTTTTCTTGACAACAGTCCTTAAATTTCGAATTTTTAGTGGATAAGTTGTCACAGAGTTTTACTGCATATTCAGGAAGCTACAAGAGAAATTGTGAGTTTGTGCATTGTTAGTTTCTAGTTAGTCTCATTAAAAATAAGGAAAGCTTAAAAAAGTCAGCATGAATGCTCTTACAAGGTACTGCTGCTGCTGCTGCTGCTAAGTCGCTTCAGTCGTGTCCGACTCTGTGCGACCTCAGAGATGGCAGCCCACCAGGCTCCCCCATCCCTGGGATTCTCCAGGCAAGAACACTGGAGTGGGTTGCCATTTCCTTCTCTAGTGCATGAAAGTGAAAAGTGAAAGTGAAGTTGCTCAGTCATGTCTGACTCCTAGCGACCCCATGGACTGCAGCCTACCAGGCTCCTCCGTCTATGGGATTTTCCAGGCAAGAGTACTGGAGTGGGGTGCCATTGCCTTCTCCTCTTACAAGGTACAGTGGTAGACTATTCGTGAAGTGCAGTTTGTCAGTATGTTATTGTTGTTCAATCGCTGTGTCTGACTCTTTTGTGACCCTATGGACTGTAGCCTGCCTGATTCTTCTGTCCATGGGATTTTTCAGGGAAGAAGACTGGAGTAGGTTGCCATTTTCTCCTCCAGGGGATCTTCCCAACCACAGATCGAACCCACACCTCCTGCACTGGCAGGCAGATTCTTTACCACTGAGCCAGTAGGGAAGCCCTTGTCAGTATGTACTAAAAGCCATGAAGTATAACAGTATGATTTCCAAGAATTTACTCTCAGATCATAATAATGAATGAAGGGAAGATTTAGCTAAAAACGATTAAGGGCAGCACTGCTTACCATGTTAAACTGAAACAACCTAAATCCGATAAAAGGGAACTAGTTTAAAACATGGTATATCTAGGTAGCTAAATGTCTCTGGAGAAGGAAATGGCAACCCACATCAGTATTCTTCCCTGGAAAATCCCACGGACAGAGGAAGCCTGGCGAGCTACAGTCCATGGGGTCTCAAGAGTCGGACATGACTTAGCGACTAAACCACCACCACCAGGTAGCTAAATGTAGTATATACAGTACATATATAAAGTCCCACTTAGCCATTATAAGTCAGGTTATAGAGAAACACCTATCACTGAGATGTATCCTTAAAGAAAGACCAGATGTCAAAGTATCTGTTTCTAAAGAGGTCACAGACATGGAGTGACTTCTATCTAAAGTAACAGTACAAATTTGTATGTACTTGAATGGATGATATAAATGAAAAATGGTGAAAAAGTTGGATGGCTATTAAATTTTAACAAGTATAACAAAACATTAGAAGCTTTTAATAATGAGTTCAGTGTTGTCTAATAAAACAGGTGAATGATATAACAGGTGATGATGAAATATTCTCTATCTGTATTGTCCAATACTGAGCACTTGAAATGAGGCTAGTGTTTTCAAAGAACTGAAGTTTAGTTTAAATGTAACCATCTATGGCTAGTGGATATGCTCTGGGCTCTGTAGGTAGAGTAAGGTCTTCGGAATCAGAATCTTGGCTTTGTGTGGACTTTGCCACTTACTAGTTGTAGGACTTCAGTTTATTAATCCTTGATAATCTTGTTTCCTCATCTGTACAATTGAGTTAACAGTGTATTTAAATTTCATAGGATACATAGGAGAAGTCACTGAGATGATGCATGTAGAAAGCAGCTTAGGAGAGTGCTGGCCATTCAGTAAGTGGTCTACGACGATGAACATTTTCTTACCTCCTTGATGCAGTCCTCAGAGACAGAGTCACAGCACTTGGAGAGGATTGTTGTAATATCTTCAGCAAGTGGCAGAACATCTTCCAGATGTGCAGTAGGCACTTTCTGGGCAAATTTGATGAGATGGCTGAACAGTTAAAAATGAATGATTAGTTTACCTATATTCTCAGTTTTCTTGGTTTATTTATGAACATGGTCTGGAGGAATAATATCCAAGTTTTACTTCTTTGTCCTCAACATTTGCATAGAGCATATCTGTCATGTAGCAGATCCTTTGTGCAAAAGTCACTATTGAAAATTCAGCCATTCCCAATGAATCTCTTCATGTTTTCAGTACTGATAAAGAGCTTCTCTTCTGGCCAGATTTTTGTAGCTGAAGCAAGCCTTTAAAATGTTAGATCTAGGGACATCCCTAGGGGTCCAATGGCTAAGACTCTGTGCTCCCAGTGGTTCTGGGTTCAATCTGTGGTCAGGGAGCTTCATGCCTCAATGAAAAGATGCTGCATACCACAACTAAGAGCTGGCCAATAAACACAGCCAGATAAATGCATTTTACAAATTAAAATGTTAGACCTAAAATGGTAATAAAGAAATGTCTAACATCTATTCATAGGGCCAATGTTGTGTTTTGTGGCCCCTCCTAGTCTTTAGAATTGTTCATAAATTTACTTAGAAACTACAGATAAAAGGAATAGTGATGTTTTGTTTTCATTAAATATTCTTTTGAAATATAATTCTAACTGTATGGCATTCTCTCATATGGATATATTATAATTGATTTAAACATGCTGTATTCTAGGCATATTAGGAAATGTTTTTCCTATTTAAAAAAAGTGGCGGCAATATTTTTAGCTAAACTTTTGTTCACACTCAGCTCTTCAGAGTAAATTTCTACACACTAATGCAAGTATAAGTTTATGATATATGAATTATATCTTATATATTATTTATGGTATATATTTAAGATATATAAAGCCATTTATGTATGTACATCTTTATAGGATGTTTTATACTATGAATTACTGTGCTCTACACACCTAATACTCTTAATGCAAAAGAAAAACTAAAGGGAATTTCAAGAGAAAACACAATTTAGTTTTTCAGTAGTTCTAATGGAAGATTATCTTTAAAGAATTCATGAAAGTAGCTTCTATGGCCTTTGGGGGAAACTTAAGATCTGGTGCCAGCATGAATTATTGCATTATCATTAGAGGAAAGAATTTGTGAATCAGAGTAAGAAAAATTAAAGAGACTGTAAATACTAAAGATATAAAGCTGGCAAATATAGATGTCTGATAAGCTATGAGAGAATTGTAAACATAGAAACTGTCAAAATTAAAGTGTGACATTAACAAAGCCATACAAAAATCAAAGTGAAGGTTAGAACAAAGTAAAGAATTAAAATAAATTCAAGGAGCTTAAGAGATATATAAAAAGAATTCAGGAAGTTTTCTTCCCAAGGAAAAAATGGGCAAAGCAAGTAATGGGTGGTGAATAAGAAAATGATTGTTTTTGCTTGTGTGTTTGCAATATACAGCATTATGAATATTGAGGAAATAATTTCTAGTGGTCTACCAGTCTTATGATGAGTATATGGAAAATGTTGATTAAAAGCAAATTAGGTTTTATAATAGTCTTGTTCCTTTGGTTCATGTTCTGTGTAGAGAAAATAAAAAGTAGCTGAGCACTATTTTTGAGGATTGTAGGAACATAACACTATAGTTTGTATTTTCTATTGCAAACATTTTTTTAGAGAATCCTAATACAGATTGATAGCACAGAAATAGCTACACATACTGATTGTGCTTAATTTTTACCTGAGCCTTGACTTCTCCTTCCCATAAGCAGCGTATTGTGAGCAGATTCTGTTTGTCATAATGGTGAGAAGTGAAAAATGTTTAAGCTGAAGTCTCTAGAAAATAAATGAGAAATATTTCATTAGATGGTCAGGATACATTGAAAGCAGTGTGCAAAAGTAGCAGAAAAAAGGGACATTCTGACTCCTTTTAATGACTAGAAAACTGAATTCTGACCAAAGGAACATTTCCCCCAGAGTTGCTTATGTGTGTTTTTCCATTAACAAAATAAAAAAGAGGCATTTAAAAAATATTTTCAGATTCCAGAATCTGAATCTAACATTATTTAAAAGGAATGGCATTAATAGAAGAAAAAAGTACATAGCTAATGATGAATATATAGCTGTGATGAAATGACACCTACCTCTTTCAAAAAGCATACTGTTGGGTTTGGTGAAGTACAGCAGGACCCTACCATAGAGAGATAACTCTTGGTGTAACCGACTAAAAGTGTCAGAGGAGCTTGTCCATAATTAATGGAATATTCATACATAAATCTGTAGGGGAAAAATAGTAGGATTAATGAAAATATTTGTGGGAAACAACTCACTTTTTCAGAAGTGTTTTGATGGGGGAAAAAAAAGGATGCATGTTACTTTATAGTTTTAATATCTAAAAAAGCACCCGGGATATAGAGCAGGGGTTATAATACTAGTCACTTTTTTTTTAATTGTATGATTTTTATTAAGTGATATTTTACAGACTGGTTCGAACTCAAGTCTGCGAGTCAAGAAAAATTAAGTAAATGAAAAAAGGATATGGCAAAAAATGTGCTCCAGGTACAACAAACCAACTTTTTTCTTCAAGAAAGAAAATGTGGTCATGGTACACTACTTGAATTTTAAAAAGGAAACAAAACACATAAACTGAAAGTTACTGTACATGAAATGAGACAAAGTCTAGTTTTTTACCTTCTGTCACACATGTTCCTATAAAATAAGGGATGAGGCTAAATTCCTTCCAGATAGACAGTTGAGAACACCAACGGATTAACTATCCAGAAGGGCCAAGTCTCAAGTATTTCTCCCTGGCTGCCCAGTCTGATCCATTCTGAAGGGTTTTAAGTTCATGAGAAACTGGCTACATGATCAGTTTATAAATGGATATTAAGGCAATTTACTTATCACCATCTTAAGACATTCGGGATTGTCTTGAATAAGTGGTTCAGCTTGTACTGTTTTACTTAAGAAATTCTTTGATATAAGAGGAAACCTGACTTTAGCAAGGATGTCAACCATAAAAGGTTGGCGGTTAGGTTCATCATATTTCAACCATCTGACAGCAGCACATAAAACTGACCCTCTGCTCTGACAGAGGGTCCTGGTTGAGGAGATGTGTAACTTGCTTGACAAGTTGTAGAAATTCATCAGTTTTAGAAACATCAGTAAAATGCTGATGAATAAAGTCATCTGCAGTTGCTTTCCATTCAGGACAGTCTAGACACTCTGCTAATACAGTTATGCCAAGACGGTTTGAAGCATCAATTTGTTTTTTCAAAAAATCAACACACATTTGCTTCACAGGTTCAATCTGGTACTGGTTTGCTGCATCTAACAAGGACTGAACATCGTTGCTATTCTCAGAAATTCTAGCGGTATAAGTGAATTCCACAAGTTGTTCAGTAATGTCAGGTTTGGCATCTTTGAGTTCCACTTGAAAGGACTTTGATTCAAGCATGTTAGTTGTGAACTTTAGGTTAAAAAAAATGAATGGCTGCAGCAAGACAACACGATGAGCAGGTATCTTTCTTTCCTGGACCGTAAGGATCACATCACACAGTATTGTCTGTTTTCCGCATGTTATTCATGACACCCATGAAACTTGCCAACAATTTGGCTTCCTCTCCAGTAGCAAGTTTCTTTTTGGTCTTCTTCTTGCTGCTCTTCTCCACCCCAGAGGCTTCCACTCTCCCTCCCTCAGCGTGGTTCACGCCCGGGACTCGCCAGTCTCGGCGAGAAGTTGCACACTCCAGGCACGCTTGGGCTTGTGTTCACCAAACACCAAGGCTGGGACAGTAGCTGCAGCACTCTGCTTTGGAACGCGCGGGCAGCGCCACTGCAGTAAGGCAGGGCCGGACAACCCGCTCAGAAGCTCGCTATAAGGCAATGTAGTCTCTGGGCTGCGTCTCCAGCAGAACTGGAGCTGGAAGGAGGTTCCTGTGGCACTATATACTAGTCACTTTTAATCAATATTTTCATTAAAAAAATCTTTCCCAAATTTCCACGTAGATTACTTGAGAGAGGTCATTTGTCCCTTTGTTCATTTAGCTTCTACCATATGCATGGCCTGGGGTGGCTGCTTATTAACGTTAATGAAACAAACTAAAATGAATGTAATGCAATTACCTTTCATTATCTGTTGAGTTTAGACAATTGTTATGTATTGGCTTGTTGATTTGTTGAAATTCATTTTTAGGAGTATAAGCCCCTAAGGGTCTAAAAAGACTCTGAAATCCTGGGCAAAATCTTCTCTGACAATTTACAGGTATCGGCAAACCAACCAATTTTTATAAAATTATCACCTTGACTTATTTCTAAAGCCAGTTTTAATGACATTTCTTTTGACTTCTCTGTGTGTGTGCATGCGTGTGTGTGTGTGTGTATTCTATTATTACAAATAAATATTTTCAATTTTCATTTATATGGTCTTCTAAGTCTAAAGAATCAACATATAACCTTCTCGAGAATATTAAACAATGAAAAAAAGAAATGTAATATGTTTGCTTTGCAATATGTGTCTTGTTCACAGCTGTTTCTGGGGATGTACTGTAGGAATGAGAAAAAGCTATTTATTTCTTATGCTCTGAAAACAAAAGTGAAAGTGAAGTCGCTCAGTCGTGTCGGACTCTTCGCGACCCCGTGGACTGTAGCCCACCAGGCTCCTCCATCCATGGGATTCTCCAGGCAACAGTACTGGAGTGGGTTGCCATTTCCTTCTCCAGGGAATCTTCCCAACCCAGGAATTGAACCCAGAGTCTCCCGCATTGCAGGCAGATGCTTTACCCTCTGAGCCACCAGGGAGGTCCTATGCTCTTTTGCACAGCAATAAAATCCTATCGGATGGAGTATGCAAAGATCCCTAACATAAGAGTAATCACAATAGCTGCTGTTAAATATTTGAAAATGTCACAAGGATGGGGGCATTCCAGGTGATTCTGCTTCAGATACTAGAACTAGGATGACAGAAGGTGGGGGTTTGGGAAAGTTGCTTTCATCTTCATCTGAGAAAAGGCATTTATAATAATCAGCACTGACAAAGATGGGCTGTCTTGGGTTACAGCCAATTTTCTGTTATTGGAAATTGTCTGGGTTGTGGTATGGTATAAAAGGTGTCTGTACACAGTAGGGGGTTAGCTTAAACATGTTTGTTATTTTGTACCCTGAAGTTTTACATGTGATGAAAGCTGCTTACCGATCAGCAAAGTCCTTGGGATCTTTCCTGAATGCCTCACAGATCTCGTCATTTGTTGGCTCTACGTAAGTTGGAAATTCTTGTGGCTGGTGCTTCAGGGCAGCCATACAGAGCTTCTTTTCAAGGCCCTCATGGGTGCAGCACTCAGGAGTTCCAGGGTGCACTGGGAATGGAGAGTTGCTTTCACAGGACTTGTCAGACAATGCTGAAGTCTAGGATGAGAAAAGAAAAACAAGTAAACTCACATACATACAATTTTTTGGCCTTTAGTTCTCCACCTGGTATAGTATCTTAGCTCTAAATTTGAAAACTCTCATTGGAAACAAAGTTGTCTATGACAAGTTGCATAATTCTAGTTTCAGGCAAGTACAGAGTCTTATGTTAAGACTCAGAGTAGGACCTAAAGAAAACCTTCATTAATGAGTGGATGGTGTGTGACTACAGCCTTTAGAGGCTGGATCCTCTAGTTTAGTGTTTCTCCATGGGGATATTAACATCTCTGAAGATGAGGGAGGTCCTTTTAAAAAACTCCATTGATTCTGATATGATCTGCCATCTGCATTCTGTTCTAAATACTATGCTGAGAATGGTTACCTCTCTCTGCCTTCCTCCCTTCCCTTTGTAACTTGAACACACTCTTAATTCTTGACTGCCTTGGTCTTCAACACTGATCTATGTTCTTGAACACAGTGGTTCTTGAACCTGCTTTTGCATCATATCACAGACTATATAAAAATTGGAACTGCTTGGGCTGCATAACACAGAAATTCTGATTCAGTAGGTCAAAGATGAGGCCTGAGGTTCTGTTTTTTCCCAAAGCCCCAAAGTTTATTTTCCTGTGTATCATAGCTGAAGCAGTGCTACAACTTAATTTACTGCCTCAACAATGGTAGACTGATTCATGTGGGCAGATTAAGCCCATGGTAATACCACCAAACAATTGTAGCAACGAACTGTTCTTTTTGGGAAAAATTTGATATCTGGAATAATTTGATGCATGGAATAGAAATAGTCATCATGGAAAAAATTATTTGAGGATTTACATGGGAAAAAGACTTTGACATCTTTACACTTACTTTATAAGTTATCTTTTTAGGACAAAACTTCTAAAGATCTTTCCTGTCAGTGAAGGAAACCAATGTGATATTAGTTTTGTAAACCAGAAGTAAACAGTGAAACTTTCACCATTTCTTTGTCTGGCAACTTCCCTATTTTTCCTTTATTACTTTCTTCCAAATAAGAAAAGTTTACAAAGAAAGTAACATATTTATAGAAGAAAATTGCTTTGAACAACAGGAGAAGGAAGATGTAATCCAAAAAACATCAGTGCCATTTCTGTACTTATGATCTGTCTCTAACAATATTGGAGCCCATCTTTGGTCAATGGATGGGTTAGCAAATATATAAAATAAAATGGAAATAAAAATGTGCTCTGTTTTGATTACAATTTGTAGCTTGCTTGTTTAACATAGTGCAGAAGGTAGGGTTGAAATAATGTACTTTTGTGGTTTATGGGAGAAAATGTTAAAATTCTTAGAAAGTAGATAAGGGCCAGATAAAGCAATTAATGGGTAAGAGTCACTGTGTAGAATATATTCTAATCAGGTCTTTGGAACATTGTTTCTGTTGGCTAACTGCCACGGCTTTGAATAGGGAGATATTTGCCTGTAGAGGCATTTATCAAGATGCAGTTAAATGCCATTTTTATTTGGCCTGATGACAGTACCAGTAAATTGCTAGAAACACATGTAGTCCCGCCTCTTTTAGCTACTGTCTATATTTTGAAAACTGTCATTTCAGCATTTTAAATTTCTGCAGATATACTCTAATGGAGAAAATGCAGAACTTAGTGTGTGTGTGTATATATAGGCCAATTTTTGAACCTCAAACTAGTTTGAAACCAATGCTAAGTTTTTCCAGGGCAGCTGGTACCAGTCTTGGCATGATACAGGTATGCATATTGGTAGGCTTCTAAGATATACAGAATGTTGGAATTATTTCAGGAGGTTCATGAACTACACCCCAGTTTTCTCATTTGAAACTTGTAGGACCAACGGGCAAAATTGATCACTATACTAGAATAAATTTTAGTTCTGAGATAATAGGTTTCATATTTCCCCTAAACTTGGAGTAGGTGGGTTGGTGTCTAAGATTTCCCCAAGATGTGATGTAAAGGCCTATCTTGACTCTGTTCTATGGGCCACAACAGATGAGGCCAACCACATATCCCTACCCTGTTGTCATAGCAGTCAGGATCGGCCCCTTCCGCACAGCAGGTTACTGTTAAGGAAACAACTTCATTCACAAGATGGCTGATCTGTTCAAAGGTGCCACTGGGAAATTTTCTGCTGTATAGGACCATTGACCTGAGGAGAAAAATGAACATACTCAGAATTTTTAAAAGTCTTCATGTTTGTGCATATTTTAATATGAAGTCTCTTCCATTGTCTTTTTAGTGGAATTTTGCACACGTTCTTGACCAATAAAAATAGGACATTGACTTTAAAAATAGGTTCACTTAGAACAAAACCTCATCTTGTAAAGCAGTAGAAGATGGAGTTGAGGGGTTCCATCAAACCAGCCTCATGTTCTTTCCTCTCTCAAGCTTCTCTGAATGAACCTGTTCTTGCCCTTGTTATGCTGTTTGCCATAGTCCTAGCATGTACTGCTGCCTTTTAATTCATCTTAGAAAACTATGCTTGCTCTCAACTCATTGGTAAACCTATAACAAATTCTCAGACCATGGTAGGGGTAGTTCAGCTTGAATCTTTGGATGGTCTCCATATGCCTAACGTCTCTGCCCACTTTGACCCTGGGACTCTATCCTCTTAATCTCAGTGGAGCTCAGTTTAGCCCCTGAAGCTGAATTGAAGTTACCTCACATTGAGCTTTGGAGAAGGCAATGGCACCCCACTCCAGTACTTTTGCCTAGAGAATCCCATGGACGGAGGAGCCTGGTAGGCTGCAGTCCATGGGGTCGCTAGAGTCGGACACGACTGAGCGACTTCACTTTTACTTTTCACTTTTATGCATTGGAGAAGGAAATGGCAACCCACTCCAGTGTTCTTGCCTGGAGAATCCCAGGGACAGGGGAGCCTGGTGGGCTGCCGTCTATGGGGTTGCACAGAGTCGGACACAACTGAAGCGACTTAGCAGCACCCTGAGCTTCATTCTAGGTCAGGTAACCAGGAAGAGTGAATGAATACATCATACTTACAAAGATGTGAAGTCATCTCTTCCCAGGCTGGCAAGGTCCTTGCAGACTTTATCTTTCTCATAATCTCGGCCTAACAATCAGAAATACAGAAATTGAATCTTTCCTCTTTAAATGAATGGTCCATTAAATGTGCATATACAAAGGGACATGATTCATTGATATGAAACTAGCATTTTCTTAATATCTTTATGCAGCTTCATTTTGGGGGTGCCTTCTTGTTTCTCACAATGGATCAGAATTTGATAACATACTATTTGATGGCATTCTATAAACTTTAATGACAATTAAGTTAAGAAAAAGAATGAAATAGTACTTAAAGTAGGTGAATCAAAATATATATGCTAACTAGTAAATTGGAAGTGTTCTTTTTGATATTAGGTCACTCAGTCATGTATGACCCTTTGCAACCCACTGGACTGCAGCATGCCAAGCCTCCCTGTCCTTCACTATCTCCTGGAGCTTGCTCAAACCCATGTCCATTGGGTTGATGATGCCATTCAACCATCTCATCCTCTGTCGTGCCCTTCTCCTCCTGCCTTCATTCTTTTCCAGCATCAGGATCTTTTCTAATGAGTCAGCTCTTCATATCAGGTGACCAAAGTATTGGAGCTTCAGCTTCAACATCAGTCCTTCCAATGAATATTCAGGGTTGATCTCCTTTAGAATGGACTGGTTGGATCTCCTTGCAGTCCAAGGGACTCTCAAGAGTCTTCTTCAACACCACGGTTCAAAAGCATCAATTCTTCGGCATTCAGCCTGCTTTATGATAATGTTAAAAGAAAGCTTTTTATCCCTCCCTCTTTTCTTTGCTTCAGATTCATCCAAGGGCTCAAATGAACCAAGAAGAAAATAAATGGAGAGCATGTCTACATTACAAAGTGAAGCACTGGGCACAGGCATGCAGGCCTTTCAGGGAGGGGTGTGAGACCTGGTGTTGCCACTCTTGCTTCATTCACACCTCCAGACTCTCTAACAGAAGGCTGGGTAAGCTGAGGGAAAAATTGGAAATTAGGCAAAATAATTTTTTGGGAAAGTTGTCAGTCCATGTGATGGGTTCGGGAGAGTGGTAAGAGAGTGCTTTTCTTCACTTCAAGAATTGTAAGAGAGGCTTCAAAGAACACATTCAGACCTTGATAGGTGATCCTTGGAAGATGCGATGGCATGGTCAGGTATCTGATTCAGCCTTGAGAAAACTGTACATTTAGAAGGTCTGGTTAAGTGGCCTGGGGCAACAGAGGTTGGGCTGTGAGTGGGAGACTCTGCTGTGGCCTGTGTACCTGATGCTGATTGGGCAGGAGAGCAAAACTGGCCTGGAATCATCCTATCTGTCTCTTTTTCTTTGAAGTGGGGAGACATTTATGTAGAAGGCAGTAGGCTACCAAGAGTAGGATGCCCTTGTGCAGATGTAGACAATTTGAAAATCAAAGGGCTAGAGGGAGCTCTTAAGTTGCCCGATGATGTGAGTGATCACCAGGGATGATGGGGAAAGAGATCTCCAAAGAACCCACAAAAAGAATGTGTTAACTCTGAACATCTGTAACCAGAGAAAGGAACGCTACCTCACCAGGCTGCCCACTGAGTGAGATTTGCTGCTGCTTATCTTTCCTGCTGGCTTCTTTTTTCCTTGTGTTAGCCCTGGAGGAACTAAAAGCAGCCTAGAGAGTAGGATGAAGGAGAAGAGAACAGGCAGAGGAAAGTATATGATCCCCTTTGCCATTAAAGGCAACAAGACTGAAATACAAATGACCTGGGGGAATCAAACTTCCCACTTTAAATGAATTTACAATTTTTTTAAAAATTTATTTTTAATTGAAGGATAAGTGCTTTACAATATTGGTTTGGGTTCTGCCATATGTCAACATGAATCAGCCATAGGTATACATGTGTCCCCTCCCTCTTGAACCTCCCTCCCACCTTTCACCCTTTCCTACTCCTTGACAGATGAATGAATAAGGCTGTGGTACCTATATACCATGGAGTACTACTCATCCATAAAAAGGAACACATTTGAATTTACAAATTTTTGATGATTGACCAGAAATTTCCATGACTGTTATAAGGTGGTTATTTTGAGGTTCAAAAGGACCATAAGACCTTATTTGTGTGATCAGAAAAATAAAAGCCCTACTTTCAAGTCCCTCGACATGGTTGGGAAAAGCTTGTTCCCACAGGGAATGAGTACTTTGTTGATGGTGAGACCCATGTTTTCAACATACGTATTACATACACAGTATGTTTTCAACATACCTATTACATACACAGTAGGAGAACACAGGGAAGGCAGTCAATATTTGTCCCTGATTCATCATTCATTCAAGTAAGTCTAGGAAATTTCCCAATATTTTGATACTATATTTAAAAAAATAAGTATATAAGTGGCCCAGTTCCTATTATAAATTGTTTTGATGTTTAATAACTCATCCTCCTGGATTTAAATATTGGGAAATCCTTCTTGGGTGATATGATGGCAACTACTGGTGTGCCTTTTACCACCTAGATGGCCTTGCCTCAACTCCACGGAAGAATAAATATATGTAACACAGGGTAGAAATTCTTCTTGTTTTTAAATTGGAATGTGTTAGTTTCAGGTGTACACAGAGTAACTCAGTTATACATCTATTTACTCTATTTTTAGATCATTTTCCCATATAAGCCATTACAGAGTATTGAGTTCTCTGTGCTATACAGTAAGTTCTTCTTAGTTATCTATTTTACATCATATATTGCTTATATGTAGACATTCTTGTTTTATGATTTGGAGTGGAGGTGGTCGTGGTTGGATACTGACCAGGGAAGATTGTTTTTTTCCCTTTTAAAAAGACTCTCTTTAGGATTTGTTTGAATTAATGGTGAAAATGCCTGATTTTGGTGAAAACTGCTCATAGAGGAAACTGTTGCACCCTAAGTCTTTCAGGTGAGCTGTTTAAAGTATATATCCAAGGTGAGAAGTCAGAATTGAGGGACCAAAGCTTTCTTAAGTGTCATTTTGTAATAAGGGATTAACAATACCATCAACATGACAAAGTGGATAAAACCCTACATAATCAAATATCACATTATCTTGGAAACTAGGATAAGACAGTAGGATTGACAACAGCTTTTGATACTCTATTGACTATCTGAGAACCTTCATGTCTAGTACATTTCCTGTAATTTATTAACTCATTTACAAGGTTGGATATTGTCAGTTTCAAAAGGTCAAAATAAAGCAGGAATTTTCTGTTAATCATTAATGGTATCTGGTGGGACTGAAGATTAGGGCACAGAGGGAAAGATTTTAGGATACAGCTATCCTCCTGTAAGGACAGAACAGGTAGTATGAGGATATCAGCGACATTTGTTACTCCTGGGTAGAGCTGAGAGAAATGGCGGACAGTAGATTTTAGTTCAGTGTGAGAGAACTTTATAGCTGTGGCTAATTAATAACTGAAATGATGAACAGCTTTTTGAAGCGAGTTTGTTTTGTCCTAGAAATATTCAAATAGAGTTTAAATAACAGTATATTGGGGGCTTCCTCGATAACTTTGTGGGTAAATAATCCACCTGCAATGCAGGAAACACAGGAGACTCAGGTTCGATCCCTGGGTTGGGAAGGTCCCCTGGAGGAGGAAATGGCAACCCGCTCCAGTATTCTTGCCTGAAAAATCCCATGGATAGAGGAGCCAGGTGGGCTACAGTTCATGGGGTCACAAAGAGTCGGACCCAACCAAGTGACTAAGTATGTGTGCATACATACATTATAGATTCCTGGATTTAGTACACAGTTATATCCTCATGATCTTCCAGGTCACTTCTAAAAGTTACAAAGTCACCCTTTTTGAAATAGTAAGAGTAAGAAATTATATAGAATCTTTTTTCCAAAGCTTATCCTTTGAAGCTACTCAAAAACATAGCTGGAATAAGAACTCATTTATTCTCAATGCAAACGGGCTAACTTTGTTTAATAAACTCTCCCTATAAAACTTCAGAGGTCACTTTTGTTTTATTGTGACCAGTGAACAAAATGCAAAATGAGAGCCTGCATTAAGTGGGGACACCTCTGAATATTTAAGGAACGATTTTGTTTCTAGCTTTCCAGGTTTCTCACTTCACTAAGGAAGCAGAGTTTCACTCAGTGTGTTGAGAATGTGAGCACATGTGAATGTAGTGCAAGTGGACACTACTGTTTAAACACTAGTTTAAACAGCTTTAATTAAATCAACTGTGTCTGTACAGAAGCACATTGAAATCCATGTGTATTTTTAGTTAGAATGATAACTATTATTAGTTAGAATGACAGAAAACTGAGAAGCTAGATCAACTACACAAGACTTAAAATGGTTTTGGAACCATGTTTTCTTGGAATATTCAGCCTTGGGCAAGACAGAAGCAAGGGAAAAAGCCCAAAAGAGGCACTGAAGAAATTTAGAATTAAAATATAAGATAAAACTGTTCTTACAGAAGTAGCCCGTAGAGGAAGCTGTTACACCGTGTATCTTTTAGGTGGATTACTTTAAATATTTCTGACCAGAAAAAATTCATTTATTCAAAGAGATCTGGAGCTTAACTGGCTAAGTGAGTATGCTAATCACTTTTTCATCTTCTAAAAAGTAACAAATACTGAAGTTAATTTGAAATGCAATTTATTAGAAATCGATTCCTTATTCCATGGAATACTGCATAATGTTTTCACAGCAGTTGAGCTCACTTTGATTCATATGATTAAACCCTATATCAAGTGAATTTCAAATGACATACTCTGTTATTTCATGTGTCATGTGGCTGGGAAGAGGACAGTCTGGACTTTGAGGCAGCTCTGGTAAATATTGGCATAATCCCGGTGACACTGGAAAATCATTTTCACATCCTGATTCCTCAGCACTCAATGTTTACAAATGTCCTTAACGGACTTGCTTTTTGCAGTAGCGTGCCCCTTTTCTATCTGTATTGCAAAACATTTTGGTAACTTGTGCCTCATTCTGGGATTCTGAAAACATTTGGTTTACTTCTGGGAAATCTTTACTGCTTTATGTATCTCTCACCTCTTGCAACACAGCTGACAATACTTGTTCATACATGGGACAGACGTGTCTTGAGGACTTACTCTGTGCCAGGCATTGGGTTCAGTACTAAATATACAATAAAGAGCAAAATAGACATGACCTTGCCCTTGTGGAACTTTTACTCTAGTGGGGATAGACGATATGATACTTACTGTGGTGATACAAACTTTAGGGTATTTTGAATGTTTTAACTATTGGTTTAATCTTTCTCTAAAACCATATTGATCCTCTAGAGAAGCTGTATAGCAGTAGCTATGGTTAGAGCCTAAATAATACTGAATTGAATTAAAAAAAAAAAAAAAAGCAGGATGCTAAGAACTGTCTTAAGTTGCTATTTTCCTATTATGTTCTGGAGAATCATGGGCTTCCAGAGCTGTTGGGCATTGACATTTTTGCAGTTTTATTTGTTTGACATTTTTATTTCCATCCTGCACTGACAGACTCATCTATGTCAGAAAAGGTCAGTATACTCATGCTTTAGACTTAAAGAATAAGGTTTGTACTATTCATTTGGACTAGTAGGGCTAGATATTCAGAGTAGTGGTTTTAGTTGAGAACTTAAACACTGTTGGGCTAATTTAGGAAGTTGCCCTGTTAATCAAAACTAAAGGAAAAAAAAATCACAAAAAACAGATGTCACTAGAAACACTGTCAATGAAGAAGTGGTAATCAAATTAGTACTTTTATTTCATTTTTTCCCCCAGTTTTCTTGGGGGGAGCTCATTTCCATTCACATTTTAAATCATTATTATCTAACCCATTGATCTGGTTTCATACTGATATTTGCTGGCAGGTATGTGGTTTTGAGTTTAAGTCAATGGGCAGAAATTAAATTCTTTTTAATATTGAGTTCTTTTTAATATAGAGTTCTACATGACTTCTACTGACTTCTACATGACTAATCTAGAAGAAATTAACTGTAACTTTTAGGCTGCCATCAATGGAACATTTCAGATGTTGAAAATTCACAAATAGTAGAAGATAGGATAGCAATGGGTCAGTTGCCCAGATATTACAATTGCAGTAGAGGATGGCCTCATAGACTCACTCAAATGTGATGTCTTTGGGTTCAACATGGGTGGTAGGCCATATAGATGCTACCCTCACCAAAGTCCCAAAGGAGGCATTCTTCCTCCATGCATCTCATTTCACCTCTCCTTCGCTTCACAAATTGAGCACCTTGTCATCTACAAAGCCTTTTGCAGAGGTGAAGATAAAGGAGCAAGTTTCCTTCTCCCACCTTTGGCATGAGTGACAGTGTTGTCTTTGGTATCCTGACTTGGAAACTTAGAATGCATTACAGGTCTTGGTTTTTAAAACAGCATAAGAATAAATAACATGATAAAGCACCATATAAGAAATTTGAAAGCCACCAATACTTAAGGAACTGAGGTCTGATAGATAAGAATAAGACCACAACACCAATAGCAACAATGGTGATCATTGCCATAGAAGACATTGAAACAAAGCATATGAACTCCTAGAATGGAAGAGGGCCTTTAGAAAGACTTGTGGAAGGAACTGCCACTTGAAGTGGACCACGAATGATGGGCAGGATGTTAACAGGGATAAATGAATTGGGAGAGGAATTTTAAGTAGAGAGAACAACATGAAAAAAATATATGAAGTTAGAAAATCAGTCATATCTGGAGAATGAATAACCCAATAAAACTGAAGTGAGGGACTTAAATACTAGAAAAGGTGATCACCAAAGTTTTACTTATTTTTTTAAGGTAATTGGGTATTTACTGAAATAACATTCATGTACAGGCATGAAAAACTTGGAGTTGTATTCAAGGAAGAGTAATCTTAGGATCTAAGTGAAATAGTACCTTGTTATTAAGGCTGTTCTATGAAATACGTTAATCTATGTAAAAATATATAGCACATCTCCTGCCTAATATGTACTGCAAGGGGATCAAACCAGTAAATCCGAAAGGAAATCAACCCTGAATATTCATTGGAAGGACTGATGCTGATGCTGAAGCTGAAGCTACAATACTTTGGCCACCTAATGCGAAGAGCCGACACATTGGAAAAGATCCTGATGCTGGGAAAGATTGAAGGCAGGAGGAGAAGGGGGCAACAGAGATTGAGGTAGTTGGATGGCATCACTGACTCAATGAACATGAGTTTGAGCAAGCTCTTGGAGATAGTGAAGGGCAAGAGAGGCCTGGCATGCTGCAGTCCATGGGGTTGCAAAGAATCGGAGATAACTGAGCAACTGAACCATTAACAACAAAACGTGGTTAAAACTCAATGAATGTTAGCAGTTCTTCTCATGGTAAAAATCTACTGACAGTACATAGTAGGAAATACAACTTATATGCCTTGTGATCAGGATCCCATGTAACTTGCTGCAGTCCTCTCGGGTGGTAGGCTACATTATTTTCTGGTCAGAGGAAAATGGTAGAGAAGGTGAAACCCAAACTCCTAGGAATCAGGGAATTGAGTTAACATGTATCCCAGTTACCTCCTGGCCAACTCCCCCTGGATCTGGTCAATAAAACTGTAATCTATCAAAAGTGAGATGATTTCACTCATTGACTCTTTCCTTTGGGAAGTCCCAGCCTGTCACAGGGCCTGGAAACCTATAGTGCTGTATTTCTATTGCTATGGTAATAAATTCCCACACATTTAATGGCTTACATTTACTTCTTAATATTTAGGTTGGGTAGTCTGACACAGATCTCACGGAGCTAAAATCAAGGTGTCAGCAGGGCTCTGTTCTTCTGGAGGCTCTAGTTTAGTTCAGTTGCTCAGTTGTGTCCGACTTTTTGAGACCCCATTGACTGCAGCATGCCAGGCTTCCCTGTCCATTACCAACTCCCAGAGCTTGGTCAAACTCATGTCTATCGAGTCAGTGATGCCATCCAACCATCTCATCCTCTGTCATCCCCTTCTCCTCCTGCCCTCAATCTTTTCCAGCATCAGGGTCTTTTCAAATGAGTCAGTTCTTCACATCAGGTGGCCAAAGTATTGGAGTTTCAGTGTCAGCATCAGTCCTTCCAATGAATATTCAGGGTTGATTTCCTTTAGGATGGACTGGTTGGATCTCCTTGCAGTCCAATGGACCCTCAAGAGTCTTCTCCAACACTACACTTCAAAAGCATCAATTCTTCAGTGCTCAGCTTTCTTTATGGTCCAACACTCACATCCATACATGACTACTGGAAAAACCATAGCTTTGACTAGATGAACCTTTGTCAGCAAAGTAATGTCTCTGCTTTTTAATATGCTATCTAGGTTGGTCATAGCTTTTCTTCCAAGGAGCAAGCATCTTTTAATTTCATGGCTGTAGTCACCATCTACAAATAATTTTGGAGCTCCCCAAAATAAAGTCTCTCACTGATTCCATTGTTTTCCCATCTATCTGCCATGAAGTGATGGGACTGGATGTCATGATCCTAGTTTTCTGAATGCTGAGTTTTAAGCCATCTTTTTCACTCTCTTCTTTCACCAAGAGGCTCTTTAGTTCTTCTTTGCTTTCTGCCATAAGGGCGGTGTCATATGCATGTCTGAAGTTATTGATATTTCTCCCAGCAGTCTTGATTCCAGCTTGTGCTTCATCCATCCTGGCATTTCACACAATGTACTCTGCATATAAGTTAAATAAGCAGGGTGACAATATACAGCCTTGACATACTCCTTTCCCGATTTGGAACCAGTCTGTTGTTCGTGTCCAGTTCTGTCACTTCTTGACCTGCCTACAGATTTCTCAGGAGGCAGGTCAGGTGGTCTGGTATTCCCACCTCTTTACGAATTCTCTGTGCTTTGGAGGCTCTAGGGGAGAATCCATTTCCTTGCCTGCTCCAGTCTCTAGACACCTCGGCTTCTGGGCTCAAGAGCCCCTTCCTCCATTTTCAAAACTGGCAACTTTGTACCTCTCTGCGCCTTTTCTCCTTAGCACATCTTCCTCTGACTGATTCTCTTCTGCTTCTCTCTTGTGATTGCATTGGCCTTACTCAGGTAATACTTTCTATATTTTTCTGTTTTAAGAACAGCTGAACCTGCAACCTTAATTCCCCTTTGTGACGTAAGCTAGAGTTTTTTCAGGTTCCAGGCATTCTGACATTGACATTTCTGGAGGACGCTCTTTCTGCCTCCCATACATGTTACTATTTAAGCCTGAGATTGTACCCACCATTAGGTGACTCCAAATGGAGACCAGAATTGGTGTGGATTCATATAAGACAGTCTGATTCCTAGAATCCCACTAGCTGGCTATGCATGTTCATCCCTATTGTTTCATTGTTGTTTTTCATTTGGTAAGTTGTGTCCAGCTCTTTGTGACCCCCATGGACTATAGCACTCCAGGCTCCTCTGTCCTCAACTATCTCCTGGAGTTTGCTCAAATTTATGTCCATTCCATCAGTATCATTTCATTAGCTGCTGGGAGCCACCACAGGAGATCCCACCCATGACAAAGGTCATGCGGAGAGAACCTGACAGGCAAAGGCAGATCAGGCCTCAAGGGACCCCCTGGATCTGCTCGAGCATCTACCCCAAAACCAGAATCTGTCTGTCTTACTATTTTGTGCCTTTCACCAACTCTTCTGACATTAACAGGGGGCTATCCCTGACCACCTTTCTCTTGAAAAAGTCAACTTAGGGTTTTAGTTAATAAGTCTCCTGGGAATGAAAGGAATATTTCTATTTTAACCCCTCTGTTGGCATTCTAGCTTGCCTGACAGGTTTATCCATACTCTTGCAATTAACACACATGATTGTTCACAACTCCCCAACCTTGAAAGGCACAGGAAGCCAAAACATTCTAAAAGTCCTTTAAGGGATGAAAAATTATTAGAATAGATAGTACTGGTAACTGCTACTGCTGCTAAGTCACTTCAGTCGTGTCTGACTCTGTGCGACCCCATAGACGGCAGCCTAGCAGGCTCCCCCGTCCCTGGGACTCTCCAGGCAAGAACACTGGAGTGAGCTGCCATTTCTTTCTCCAATGCATGAAAGTGAAAAGTGAAAGTGAAGTCGCTCAGTCGTGTCCTTCTCTTAGCGACCCCATGGACTGCAGCCTACCAGGCTCCTCCGAGTACTGGTAAAGGGCTTCATTATTGGGCCAATGCTTGCTGCCAAGTCCCCATATCCCTTGTCCATTGTGCACCTGGGAGTGCATTAGTTAACACAGTTGGAATGTAAGAAAAACAAGTAGCAGCCTTGGAATTAACCACATCAGACCTCTGAGCTAATTGTTTCTTTCTTTGTTGTAACTCACTGCACCTTTGCTCCCTGAGAATGTAACTCTGTTTAGCACTTTCTGAGGCTGACATAGATTAGAAATATAAAGAAAAAACACTTCAAGGGAAAATAAGTTTTCTGGTTGAGCAGGCTTTATCAAAAAAGGGTCATAAAATGTCCACAGGCCTCTAAGGCCAGAAGATAATGTACACAACATTGTTTATGGGAAAGGTATGCAGAAAAAATCCTGGTTTAGATAAAGACGTAATGTTTGGGCTGACTCTGTATTACTTTGCATCTTTAATTTCCCTCTATGTACAAGTCAAGGTATAAAAGTTCCTTTCGAAAATAAAGTTATGGGCCTCGCTCACCGAAGCTTGGTCTCCCCCTGTCATTCTTTTTTTCTTTTCTCTCCTTTTCTCTCTGTTCTTCTTTCAGGATGCCTCCTTGGAACACAGGAGCTTTATTGGCTTTCTGTGTAAACCAAGAAAGATCAAGCCTCTCTCTCTTCCCTTTTTACTTTCCTTATTGCCTATGCCGTCATCCTGAGGGTGCCCCTGGATCCTGCTGGGGCTGGACCCCAGCAATTAGCCTCTCAGTAGTGATTCTACTTTGGATATAATTCAGTTTTGAATTCTACTTACCACATTATGCCAAATTTTGCATTGTTTTTTAGTTTGAATTGTTTAGGGAAGTGATGGGAGGTAGGGTTTTGATTAGGGAAGCCATTACAATAGCTGGATGAAGGGGAACAAGAACATGCACAAGGAGAGTATAAGGAAATGGAACTGTACTGGTAAAGAAGCTGCCTGCCAATACAGGAAATGTAAAAGATGCGGGTTTGATCCCTGGGTTGGGAAGATCCCCTGGAGGAGGGCATGGCAACCTACTCCAGTGTTCTTGCCTGGAGAATCCCATGGACAGAGGAACCTGGTGGGCTACAGTCCATAGAGTCACAAAGAGTTGGACATGACTGGGAAGCAACTTAGCATGCAGATAGGAGTGTTCCCAGGTGTTAACTAGAGCTACGCAGAGGGCAAGGCGACAGACAAAAGGGAACACTGAAGAGGCTCTGTGCAAGGCTGATGTGTTTCAGGGCTAAAATATTTAGAATATAGAAGTGATTGAGTATAGATTAACAAATGGAAAGAATAAAATCCAACAATGTTCTACAAGATGGAACACAGATGGCTTAGAGGTGATAGTGCCCTAAAAATAGGGAAGTTTAGAAGACAGAGCCGGTTTCATGGAATAGGGATGAACTGAGGTTTGGATCAGTTGTGGATGACCTTGGTGGACAGAATGAATTTCACTTACTTCCCCCCTAAATCAGGGGTAATGACTGGTTCTCTCTTATACTTGTCCTAAGATTAGTTAAAGACTGTTTCAGCTACGTGTCTCATGAGAGGCAGTGAAGCAATGATTGTGAGCATTGTCTTTGTAAACCCAGTGAATTAATGTAAAATTCTGATTCTGCCAATTACTAGCTCGGTTATTTTGGATAAGTTACTTAGCCACTCTTTCCCTCAATTTTCCCACTTATAAAATGGGTATAATAGTACTGATAGTCATCATGGTGTTGAAAGGATGAAGCAAATGTATCTAAAAGATTTTAAAGGAATGTATCTAAAAGATGTAAGTTGGCACATTGTAAATTATTAGCTATTTTATTCAGTTTATAAAATCTAGTGTCAGTGCTTTATAATGAAAATAACAAGAGACTTAAAATCTACTCCTTCCAGGATATCTGTGATGTGTCTTAGTTGACATTTCTTGTCATTGCTGTTTAGTCTCTAAATCATTTCTGACTCTTTTACTATCCCATGGACTGCAGCCCACGGGCTCCTTTGTCCATGGAGTTCTCCAGGCAAGAATACTGGATTGGGTTGCCATTTCCTTCTCCAGGGGATCTTCCAGGCCCAGGGATTAAGCCTACCTCTCCTGCATTTGCAGGTGGATTCTTTACCACTGAGCTACCAGGAAAGCCCCTTAATTTTCCTTAAATACTCAAAACTGTCTTATGAGGTAGGTACTCTAATAAACTTAATTAAAAGTCTACTGACTGTACTATGTGGCAAGTACTGTTCTAAAACTGAGGATTCCAGCCGGGAACAAAAAATCCTTGATTTCATGGAATTTACCTTTTACATCTTAGTTTCATTACAAAAAAAAATAAATGAACAGCAGGTGATAAGATGATGAGTGCTAAAAACAAAAGCAAAATGAGACTAAGATGGGGTAAGGGAATAGAGAAAAATGTAGTAGGTGCTGTTGGTAGGTAGGTTGGTCAGGGAGGCCTTCTCTATATGTGAACTTGGAGCAGACAGAGGGGGGTCCATGCGAAGTGACCATAGATACTAGAGGGAGGCCAAGCAGTTCCTTTTTAATGATTTCAACTTCTTTCTATAGAGATCAACCTTGTGACCTTTTAAAGTGTGTGTACACACCCCCATAGCCCAGCTGTGACGGTGAGTGCGTACCTGACATTGGACTTGACAGCAATGAAGCATAACTTGGCTATTGATTTCCACAGAGGTTAGCATTGCTTTCGATGATCGAGTTTAGATTCTTCTCTGACTTCAGTTCTTCCTCCTTTCCCTTATCATCTAAGCCTCTTTAAGCTTTTACTTGGGCTGCTTTGTGAGCTTAGATCAGGTCCTATTTGTTCCTAGCCTAGGACATTTGCACCTGGCTTCCTTCTGCTTGAAACATACTTCTGGATATTTACACAGCCGTCTTCTTTTCATCATGTAGATCTCAAATCCTGTGTCACCTCCTCTGTCACCATTATGTTTGCTTTGCAGAGATAATATATAGACATATCTGGGAAATTAGAATATCTACTTGCTCTAAATTACTTCTCTTTAGCATTCAGTATAGCTATGTTCCTTAATCAAACTTAGGACAACTTTGATTTTCACATGGCTACTGAAGAAGTGGTAGTCAACTTGTAGAAAAGAGAAACAGAATGATTCAGCAGTGGATAAACCATATTGTTTAACCATATTGTCTTAGGACTGTTTTGACAGCTAACTGGGAGAAAGGAAAATACAGCTTACCCAGCAACCTGAGGGAAATTTACTTTCTTGCTGTTTCATATCATGTTTAATAAAATTGACTTCCCTGGTGGCTCAGACAGTAAAGCATCTGCCTACAGTGTGGGAGACCCGGGTTCAATTCCTGGGTCAGGAAGATCTCCTAAGAGAAGGGAATGGCAACCTACTCCATTATTCTTTGGATTTCCCTGGTGGTTCATACGGTAAAGTGACTGTCTACAATGTGGGAGACCTGGGTTCAAGCCCTGGGTTGGGAAGATCCCTTGGAGAAGGAAATGAGATCCATTGGAGAAAGAAATGGCAATCCACTCCAGTACTATTGCCTGGAAAATGCCATGGACAGAGGAACCTAGTAGGCTAAAGTCTATGGGGTTGCAAAGAGTCAGACATGACTGAGTGACTTCACTTTCACTTTAATAAAATTATGCTGAGAATGAAATGCTTAAAGCAAAAGGAAAATGTGCTTGCCAACAGCTCTTATAAACAGCAGTGGTTTATTTCTTGTAGCATTATTTCTGTGGTGATTGTGAGGCTGTGTCAGTAGCCTTCTTGCTTGTTTTTTAGAAGAGGGAAAGATACAATTTGGATTAGTGCTTTATCCAGTTTTGAATACAGAAGCCAAGTGGAGGCAATTGGTGGACATAATTTTCTTGTCATTCACAGGGTAGCTAAAGTGGATATTATATCATTTAGATTTAACATATTTGGTAAGCCCTTCTCTCACAAGATGTATACAAGGGCTTATGAACTGAATCCCCAGTACCATCTGATATTTGAGTATGGGCCTGACTGGAGCTAATGCTCATACTGTATACATTTTAGAGCTGATGTTTTCCAGAGACTGTTTCTACGGGATATAGGCATTTTAGGAAAGAGCCCATATGTCTGGGAAACTCTGGCTTAAATTTTCTTGTTTTGTTGTCCTATGAGTTCTGAGAAACCAAAAACATTGATCATAAACCAGCAAAGAAGGACTAATGTATGGCTTATTTCTTAAATATATTTGTATATAGAAACTTCTTTATAAAATGAGTGTTAAGGGACATACACCTTGGAAAAGGGGTTCTTTTTTGGGTGGGTGATAAGTCAGCTCTCAAGAACTAGACAGAGAGAACTATAACCCTAACCAATCCTCCAGCATCCAAAATTCCTTTCAATTACTTTAATATGTGCACTTCCTGCCAGGAGTGAGCACACCTCGCTTTCAGGTAAATCATCGACTTGGTATTTGGGTCATGCTCAGGTGTTATAGAACTGAGGACTGATGGCTCAGGACTACAGTCACCAAATATTGGACATTTATTAGGTAATTGTATTTTATGTCTCAGGTATCATCCTCTGAGCTATGGCACATAGTTAACCAAGTTCATTGTGAAGTTCAGTTCAAGGGAGCTGGCTTGAAGTTTTTAGCATCCGTTACATCATGGGCTGAGAGAATGCTACAGGATGTCGAAAAAGAGGTTGCTGAATACTGGTATTCTCCAAAGCACTGTAACTGAAGTTAATCCAGTGTACACTTACTGAGTCAGTAGAACAAAACGGCACATTCTGGCATTCACATGTAGTCCCAGAACTTAACCATTACTGGCCTTTCTGTGTTGTGAAGATCCAGATCTGAAACTAGTTCAGGAGGACTTTCCAGGCTCAGATCTGCCCCAGGGAAACCCTGGGAAAAGGAATAGGCTTTCAGGGTTCCTTGGGACCTGGGCTATTCAGAGGTCTTGTAACAGACATGAATAAGACAAAATTTAAAAATAATTTGAATGAGAAAAGAAGATTATTTTCTTAAAAAGTGAATGTAAAAGAATAAGAAAGGCAGGAGTAAGATTATTCTTGTCACAGTTAATAACTGATTCCTGGGGTACACATATTTTATTCCACTGGTTAAATGTTGTTCATATGAATTCTAATATATGACTTGGGTAAAGCTGTTAACTGGCAGCACTACATGAAAATTTTAACTTTTCAAAGCAGGATGAATGCAGATTCCATTTATAAGCATTAAAGAATCACCTAGAAAGTAAACTGAGACAGATTATGAATTTTGAAGCTTGGGAACTTGCCACAAAGTTGTATATTGCTCAAAGATGAAGACACTAGTTGATAAATGAACTCAATGAGAAATATAGCTCAAAGATCTTAATAGTCATATTTCATAGCTGTTAAGTTCTTTTTTTCTTTTTTTTTTTTTAAATTTAAATTTATTTATTTTAATTGGAGGCTAATTACTTTACAATATTATATTGGTTCTGCCACACATCAACACTGGGATGACCCAGAGGGATGGTATGGGGAGGGAGGTGGGAGGGGGGTTCAGGATGGGGAACACGTGTTAAGTTCTTTTATGTGAGATATTTTAGAAACTATAATGTGGTTTCAAATGTTACATATAGAGGATTCCTTGAAGAAGTTAAAAAAAAACTCACTTGACTTCATGCATCATTGATATGGTACATCATGCTCTCAATGGCAGTGAAAAACGAAGCTTAGTGATGGATCACAACCTCCCTCTGCGTTCTCTTTTAACAAATAAAAACATTCTAATTTTGAACCATTTTCTTAGATCTTGGTTATTAAGAAAGTAGGGAAAGATAAATGACAAATCATATAGCTTTTCTTTCTTTCATGAGATTCTTCTTGGCTATTCTATTAGAAAACTATGTCACATCTGAGTTTAAGGTTAACCCACTTTTATTCTTCCCTCTCTCCCTCTTTTATATGGTAATGAAATTAAACTAGTGGAAGTTCTTGCAAATGGTCACAGCACTGGAAATCTTACCTCTCTCTAGAGCATGCACAAAGGCTACAGCAAGGAGGAAAACCAGGATCCTCTTCATTTTTCTGCCACCACGTCCTGTATCACCTCCTTCTCCTGCAGGTTACCCAGTTTAAAAAAATGGCAGCCCAAAGTAACCGATTCCCTTTTACTAAAATTCCGAGCTATGCACTAATCAATTATTAATCTCTACACAGAAGCAAGGGCAGTCATCCTTGGGCCACAAGAGATAAAGTATCATCAATCAAAGCAAATAGACAAGCTGTAGAAAATGTAGTGGAAAATCTAGGAGAGGTCAATCATTAACTTTGTCAAACTGCAAAAGAATCAGGATATATATAGATACCCCCCACTCCCGCCATTGCTGCTTTTCACTGAAGCTTATCTCGTGTATTTATGGGTGCATTTTCCCTCCCTCTTTATGTGTTGTCTTTGAACATTCCCTACTCTTCTCATGTGTACAAATGGAAACTTGAGGTCTCTCTTTGTTTAAACCTACTTCAAGTAAAGAGTATCTTAAAATAGCACTGACTAGATGTTTAAGTAATAAGGGGGAAAAGTGAGAACCCAATTTATCACAATTGCTCAAATCCATAATCTTAATGCTATGAATTTTATTGAGGATGATAGGATGGTACTTTATGTGCTATATTACACATATATTTCAAAAGCACTGAGATACATATTGAAATAACCCTTGAAGTGAGGTAGATAATAACTGAGGAGGTTAAATGGTTTGCCCCAAATCACAGTGGCAAAGCTTGCGTTCCTTAGAGCTCATTTAAAGTTCTTGTTACTAATACTATACAACTGGTATATTTTAGGATAACATAACGCGAGTTCATGATTGGCCTTGTAAATGCAGAATCCACTATCTTCATTTTGCAGATAACAGAACTAAACCTCCAGCTCTGTGACTTGCCCAGAGAGGCACAGGCAGTT
This sequence comes from Bos taurus, assembly GCF_002263795.3. Lineage (NCBI taxonomy): Eukaryota > Metazoa > Chordata > Mammalia > Artiodactyla > Bovidae > Bos > Bos taurus. The sequence goes on from NC_037333.1 coordinate 87,007,880, forward strand.
ACTGTTCATTCCATCATTGGAATCAGGTCAACGTTTGGTTCTTGCAATAGTCCTCTTTTCAGGAAATGGGGTCAGATAAGGTTTGGGTGGACTTCCCTGGTGGCTCAGACAGTAAAAGCATCTGCCTACAATGTGGGAGATCTGGGTTCGATCCCTGGATTGGGAAGATCCCCTGGAGAAGGCAATGGCAACCCACTCCAGTACTCTTGCCTGGAAAATCCCATGGACAGAGGAGCCTGGCAGGCTGCAGTCCATGGGGTCACAAAGAGTCAGATACGACTGAGTGACTTCACTTCACTTCACTTCAAGGTTTGGGTACACCAGCTCTGGAATAAAACCCCTACTCAGCTCTCCTTTGGCTGTATAACCTTGGGAAATCATTTTGTCTAAGCCTTACCTCTCACCTATGTAAGTAGTGATAACTCTTAGCACTTTTGTTACAAGAGTGTTGTGAGTGTAATAAAATGATGTGCAGGGTTAACCATAACAATAAACACAGGGTAGCATGCATTAATACTGAAGTGAAGTCAAGGCACTCAGGCGTGTCCGACTCTCTGTGACCCCATGGACTGCAGCCTGCCAGGCTCCTCTGTCCATGGGATTTTCCAGGCAAGAGTACTGGAGTGGGGTGCCATTGCCTTCTCCAGGGGATCTTCCCAACCCAGGGATCGAACCCTGGTCTCCCTCATTGTAGGCAGATGCTTTTACTGTCTGAGCCACCAGGGAAGTCTGTTAACCACTTAGCATTAATGTTAACCACTACTGTTATTTTAGCTATTCTCTTCACTGGCTCTCTAAATTTATAATAACTAAGAAGGTTGATGAAACTAATGTGGCCTGGAACTCTGTAGAAAATCTTAAAGCCAGCCTATATCCTGGACTTAGGACCATCACAGATAAGTGGTAGAGAATTTTGATATCAACTTAGTAACTAAGGATGAACTGCATGGGTATATTTCATGAAAGTCTCAAACTGCATAACTAGTTACATTTTTAGTCAGCTTCTCCATCTATATTGAAAATTGTGGAGTGTTAAGTTCAGAAAAGGGAGTCCAGAAAGTTCAGAAAATGGAAAAGACAACTAAGCAAAATTAAAGCAGAGATATCTCAATAAAGCCAATGGAAATACATGTTCTAGAGGAGACTGAAAGATACTCATTAAATATTTCTAGAGGCCAGATGGGAAGATTGTCTTACTGGTCAATGACCAATTATATGCTTTTCAAAGATTGACTGCCTGCCTACCACAAGTCTTCTAAACTTTTCCCTTGGCTAAACTCTTCATTTCATGGCATCCAGTCCCATAACTTTATGGCAAATAGAAGGGAAAAAAGTGAAAACAGTGACAGATTTTATTTTCTTGGGCTTCAAAATCACTGCAGATGGTAATTGCAGCTGTGAAGTTAAAAGACACTTGCTCCTTGGAAGGAAAACTTACAAACGTAGACAACATATTAAAAAGCAGAGATATCCCTTTGCCAACAAAAGTCCATATGATCAAAGCTATGGTTTGACTAGTTATGTATGGATGTGACCATAGTTATGTATGGATGTGACCATAGTTATGTATGGATGTGGCAGTTGAACCATAAAAAAGTCTGGGCACTGAATAACTGATGCTTTAGAATTGTGGTGATGGAGAAAACTCTTGAGAGTTCCTTGGACTGCAAGGAGATCAAACCAGTCTATCCTAAAGGAAATCAGTCCTGAATATTCATTGGAAGGACTGATACTGAAGCTAAAGTTCCAATACTTTGACCACCTGGTGCAAAGAGCTGGCTCACTGGATAAAATCCTGATCCTGGGGAAGATTGAGGGCAGGAGGAGAAGGGGTCAACAGAGGATGAGATGGTTGGATAGCATCACTGACTCAATGGACTTAAATTTGAGCAAAATCCGGGAGACAGGGAAATCTGGCCTGTTGCGGTCTATGGGATTGCAGAGTCAGATACGACTAGTGACTAAACAACAACAAACTCTTAGTTTATTTTGCAAGTTAATTTACAAGTGTGTTTTTGTCTTACTATAGATTATTTGGAAACAGAAAATAAACAAGTACCGAAGCACTTAAAAATAATTAAGAGGGACTTCCTTTCTAGTCCAGTGGCTGGGACTTTGTGCTCCCTATGCAGGAAGTCTGGGTTCAATCCCTGGTCAAGGAACTATGTCCCACATGCAAAGAACTGGTGCAGCCAAAGTAAATAAATATTTTTTTTTTAATTACTAAGAATCCTAGAACTCAGAATGACTATTAACATAGTTTCCATTTTTAGGATAATATCCATGTCAAACATGACTGCCTCAGTGGTAAAGAATCTGCCTGTCCATGGAGGAGACATGGATTTGATCCCTGGATTAGGGAGATCCCACGTGGAGCAAAGCAATTAAGCCCATGCACCACATTTATTGAACCAGTACTCTGCAACAAGAGAAGCCACTGCAATGAGAAACCCATGTACCACTAGAGAGTACCCCGTGCTCTCTGCAACTAGAGAAAAGACTGATCAGCAATGAAGATCCAGCAGAGCCAGTAAATAAATAATTTTTAAAAAGATAATACACATATCTACTTTTATAGAGTTTTTTATTTAACAGTATTTTATCTTCTGATGAGTTTACTCAAAGGTACATTAGGTTGTTTCCCATTTATGTTGTTACAATATAAGACCAGCCTGTTCTTCCATTTAAAAAAATTTATAACTTTATCTCTGCTTTTGCAATAACAACTACCACTTTTGTCTAATGATAAACTACATGGAGCAAGAGTTGCAAAACCTCATTTAGGTGTCCTCTTGAGAAATCTCTACACAAGCTGCCAAATGCATTCTCTTGTCTAAGTTTATTTTTCCAACTGACAATTGGCACTCATGTGCTAATAGAAAAACACATGAAACTTTTCTCAGTCTTATTTATATAACTCTCCTTAATTCTTTTAAATGGTGATGGCTTACAGTGATTCTACTGGGAAGAAATAATGGGCTTCAATGAGATATTTCAAGTTGCCATGACTACTCTATTCATTGAGGGCTGGGGGAAGATAAAAAAGACCAAGTGAAATCTTCTGCCACTGTTGCAGCAACTCAAAATCATAATAAAAAGTTATTATTAAAGAATTATTTATTAAATATTTAAGCAGTAGAATTTCAGAGGAATTTTTTGCCCATAAAGAATAGAATATACAAGAGTTGAAATAAATTGTTGTATGCATGACATTGATGTAATATTTTAACCAGTTAAAAAGCCTATTTGAAGAAATCTCCTGCCTCTTTATCTTAACACTGGCTTAAGAAGAAATGTAAGTTTTTCCCTAAACAGAGCTAGTTCTAGGCAAAATTGTGAGTTAAAGCCCATCTTTAGTTCTTTCGCTATCGTATTTTCTTTTTTTAGTGAATTCTTAGATCTTATGCACTTAACTAAAGAGAATTTTTAACATTTTATGCTGTGATAGTCTGCTTAAAACTCTCACATTATAGTATTCCAGTAGAAATGAACTTCTTCAAATTTATTTCATTTGCAAGGAAGTTTTCATGTGGATTCTCTTAATACTGTTAAAGTGCATTGTCACTATTTTTCCCTGATAAATGACCTGATGAAATGGATATTGGTCAAGTGACGTCCTTAAAGCTAATGTGCAGAGTTGGCACAGAGCACAGTCTTGATTGCAGGGTACTCTTAAAACCCAACCATCTTGCTTTTCTCAACTCCCATGAGAAATTCCAATACCCTGATAAGTCCCTTCTTTAAGCTTATTCAAGCAATATTTATTTGCAATTAAAAGCATCTTAACTAACATACTTTTAGACCAATCTTTCCTCTGTTGCTGTCATTATTTATCTGAAATGCAAAGTGATCCATACTATTGCTTTCCCTACTTAAAACTTTAGCTTCAGCTAAATGCCCGTGTTTAAAGTTGGTGACTTCATCCTAATTACCTCTGTAGGATACTTTTCACATATTAAAATTTAATACAGCTGACCTGCTTGTGGTTCATGGAACACATTGTGCTGCTGGGCTCCCAAAGGTCTTGTTCACAGCCTTTTCCTTGGACGACTCCCCTATGGCATTTTGTGTGTTTGCTTTTAATAGAAGAAGGTTTTCACTTATTTATTTAACATATGTTTAATTGACACCACTCTGCACCGGCTGTTATGCAAATAGTTGGTGTTACAGTGGCATACATACCTGCCTGGTCCTCATGAACCTTCTAACCCAGCTAGGAAGGCAGATGATAAAATAACAAATGGAGAGTGTGTGAAGGATGGAAGGGGGCTGCAGAGAGACCAGTCTGAAGGCTGCTTTGAAGTTCAGTTGAGGAATGACAGTGGCTCAGCCTATGGTACTGGCAATGGACGAAGAGACTCTACTTAGAAGACAGAATTAGGGGGTGATAGCTAGAAGTTGTGGAGAAGGAAATGGCAACCCATTCCAGTGTTCTTGCCTGGAGAATCCCAGGGATGGGGGAGCCTGGTGGGCTGCCGTCTCTGGGGTTACGCAGAGTCGGACACTACTGAAGTGAAAGCAGCAGCGGCAGCTAGAAGTTGGGAGGGAGGAGTCACAGGTGATTCCCCAGGTTTCTGGCTTAAGCAGGTGGGTGAGTATTAGTGCCATTTTCTGGGCTAGAACACACTGGAGGAGACACATAGTTTGGGGGAAGGTGTGTTAGGGAGAATTTTAATTAGGTGCATGAATATTACAGTTGGTTCTCTGTACCTGCAGGTTCCACATCCTTGGATTCAACCAACCTTGAGTTGAAAACATTATAAAAAAATTCCAAGAAACAAAACTTGAATTTGCTGTATATGGCAACTATTTATATAGCATTTAAACTGTATTTACAACTCTTGACATAGCATTACACAGTGTTTTCGGCTATTTAAATAGCATTTACACTTCATTAAAAGATTTGAAGTATACCAGAGGATGTGTGTAGTTCATATGCAAGTACTGTACCATCTTATATAAGGGACTTGAGCATCCTTGGATTTTGATTTTAGTTTCTATGGGGATTGTGGAACCAATGCCCTCAGGATATTGAGGGATGACTACTACCCTGGAGTGCAGAAGAGACCTGAATTTCCAGGCTACACCGAGGCCTCCTTTTCTGAACTGTGTTTTTTGTTTTTGTTTTTTTTCAAAGTATTTTATGTTTTCTTGAGTTTTAAAAGTAACTTTATTTATTTGTATTTTAGTTTTGGCTGTGCTGTGTTTTTGTTGCTGTGTGGACTCTTCTCTAGTGATGTGTGAGTGTGTCACTGCGGTCTCTCCTGGTGTAGGGTACAGCCTCTACAGCATGGGGCTTCAGCAGTTGCGTCTCCTGGGCTTCAGAGCCTAGGCTGGTAGTTATGGCTTACGGGCTTAGTAGCTCCACAGCATGTGGGATCTTCCTGAACCAGGAATTAAAGCCTTGACCCCTGCATTGGCAGGCGGGTTCTTTACCACTTGGGAAGCCCCTGAGCTGAACTCTTATTCTAGCTGAAACTTGTTCATCTAGGTATTCCCAACAGTTTGCACAAAAACTCAACATGATAAATCCTGAGTAATAATCAGTTCAATGGAGGAATTTAAATATCTAGTGAGTTTGTCAATCCTGTTTTAAAAATTTAAGACTATGATAGAAGTCTCTCTCTATATATATGTATATTTGCTCATTGAAATCCAGGTAAAATTTCAACAAATAATTGTTTTGATGAAAAAGCTAATTCATTTATAATTTTACTTTGGTTTTTATGCAAATCTGTGAATGATTTTTGTACTTAAAACAAAGAGGCTATTACATAAATATTTTCAACAGAGTGCAGAAGTTAGAAAGTTTCACAAACATAAATGGTTTATTAAACAAGATGGCTTCATTTATTTTAAGAGGAAAATTTGAGCTGACATTAGAGAAAATTGTGCTTTACTATGGCTCCATCTACCAAGACAACAGTAGTTTAAGAGGTCTTATGTGATAAACTGGCAAATCATCAGTTTCCCAAGAACATTTTCATGAAGAAATACACGTCACTAAAAAGAGCCATAGATATTTAAGAGAAATGCTTGTTCAGACTAGAAGAAAACTATTTTATATTCAGCTTAGAAAGACACAGAAAGAATGAAAAAGAAAATAGAGGAATTCGGGAACAAGGTATATCTGAGCTTTCATCAATAACCTTAGACAAACAGCTCCATCTTTCTGTCTCTGTTGTTTGATGGAATGAAATGCTCCATAGTCACCCTTGTTATAACTAATAAACTGTCAGCTAAGTGTTCTCAGTACTGCGGGGGAAAAAAATGTTGAGTTTCAGTTAAAAAGAAATTACTTTATAGCAATGTCTTCAACTATTTTTGACTCTGAAACCAAGTAATCTGTGAAAACAGGACTGGATATTAAAACTGAAGTTATTTTCTAGATCACTGCCAATGGTGGTATATTTTTTGTATCACTTACAGAGAAAAAGACAGAGGTTGATAAAGACAAAATGAGACAATGGGGAAAATAAACTATGAAAGAAAATGAGAATGTGAAAATGAGTCTCCTTATAGTAAAATATCTTCTATGTGTAGTAACAGATTGTTGTGCCCCAAATGCACATATTTCTCTTCCGCATTTTAAAATACTTTCTCAGAATAGAATAGGAACCACAAAGATAGAATGTGTTAATATTCATAGCCTATGTGAAACTTCATTAAGAGTTTCTCATAATGCTGTTTCCTATGTATTTTCTAATAAGCAGGACTCTAAAGAAGGAAGACTGGCAATTTAAATAAAAAGTGATATTTAAATCAGATTATATGGGTTTGAGTTTTCAGGGACATACTATGACACTAGTTAATATTAGATTATCAAATAGAATCTACCTGGGGGGAGTTGTACTATGTTGGTTTTCGTGAATTTCTATTTAAGTGAGTCTAGAAAGTCAAGAATTAGTGAAATTAATTGTGATAGGCAGAACAATTCCCCGCAGGCCTCTCTGAGCCCTCTGTATCCCAGCTCCCAAATGCCCATATCATAATCCCTGAAAGTTGTGAACATTATGCTCTGTATCAAGGGGAAATTAAATTGCTAATTGGATTGCTATAAAATATGAAACTTTTCCTGTATTATCCTGGTAGGCTCAGTATAATCACAAGGCTCTCTTAAATGTGAAAGAATAAAGCAGAAAATTGGAATCAGAGAAAGATATGAGGTGGAAAGCAGAGATGGAAGTGATATGGTTACTGGCTATGAAGATAGAAAGGGGCCAAGAGATGCAGACAGCCTCTAGAAGCTTGAAAGTACAAGAAAACAGGGGTGTTAAGATTTTCAGATTTTGAGGATTTTTCAATTTTTTTCTTGTATTCCTGTACTGAAGTTTTTTGAATTTTTAAGCTATGGTATTATATACATATAAAGTTTTATCTTTCTAATACACTTCCCCTTTTACTCCCCTTTATGTAATACTTTGTCTTGAAGTCTCTTTTGTCTAATATTAATGTAGCCAAGACAGCTTTGTTATACTTTTTACATAGTATATCTTTTTCTATGTTTTTGTTTTGAAACTATTTGTGTCTTTGTAAAGTAAATCTCTTGATAAAGGCATATATAGGTGCATCTTTCCAACTAAGACTTATCTCTTCCTTTTGATTGGAGTATTTAGTTCACTTATGTTTAATGTTATTGAAATAATTGAATATATAATTTTGTTTTATGTGCTTGAATGTTTTCCATTCTTCTTTTCCGTATTTTGTTCCTTTGTTCTTTTTTTGCCTCTTTTGTATCAGCTTATTAATAATCCTCTTAATTTTTGGCAACTTCTTAGATTTTATTTTTCAGTAATTGCTCTAGGACTAACAATACTCATCTTTAATCAAAGTTTACTGGTTTTACATCTAACACTTTCCACTTTCTATTTCACCCTTCTCACTTTACATCTGATACTTTTCATTTCCTATTTTCCACCTTGTATTTTTATTCCCATTTCACACATTTTAGAAGCTTACACAATATAAAACCATTTATCCACCTCATCCTTTGTCATACTTTGTATTTCTTTGTTTTATAAACCTTTCTTTCAAAGCTACTCTTTTTGACTTATATATAAGTCTCTGGTATGTTTTTTTCCCCTCAAGTTGCTTTCAAGATTAGCACTTCATTTTGGTTTTCAATATTTATCCTCTGATGTGCATGGTGTGGTTTCTTCCCTATGTATCTGGTTAAGGATTTATAGAGACTGTAGCTCAGACCATGAACTCCTTATTGCCAAATTCAGACTTAAATTGAAGAAAGTAGGGAAAACCACTAGACCATTCAGGTATGACCTAAATCAAATCCCTTCTGATTATACAGAGGAAGTGAGAAATAGATTTAAGGGCCTAGATCTGATACATAGAGTGCCTGATGAACTATGGAATGAAGTTTGTGACACTGTACAGGAGACAGGGATCAAGACCATCCCCATGGAAAAGAAATGCAAAAAAGCAAAATGGCTGTCTGGGGAGGCCTTACAAATAGCTGTGAAAAGAAGAGAAGCGAAAAGCAAAGGAGAAAAGGAAAGATATAAACATCTGAATGCAGAGTTCCAAAGAATAGCAAGAAAAGATAAGAAAGCTGCCTTCAGCCATCAATTCAAAGAAATAGAGACAACAACAGAATGGGAAAGACTAGGCATCTCTTCAAGAAAATCAGAGATACCAAGGGAATATTTCACGCAAAGATGGGCTCGATAAAGGACAGAAATGGTATGGACCTAACAGAAGCAGAAGATATTAAGAAGAGATGGCAAGAATACACAGAAGAACTGTACAAAAAAGATCCTCACGACCCAGATAATCACGATGGTGTTATCACTGACCTAGAGCCAGACATCTTGGAATGTGAAGTCAAGTGGGCCTTAGAAAGCATCACTACGAACAAAGCTAGTGGAGGTGATGGAATTCCAGTTGAGCTATTTCAAATCCTGAAAGATGATGCTGTGAAAGTGCTGCACTCAATATGCCAGCAAATTTGGAAAACTCAGTGACCGCAGGACTGGAAAAGGTCAGTTTTCATTCCAATCCCAAAGAAAGGCAATGCCAAAGAATGCTCAAACTACCGCACAATTGCACCCATCTCACACGCTAGTAAAGTAATGCTCAAAATTCTCCAAGCCAGGCTTCAGCAATATGCGAATGGTGAACTTCCTGATGTTCAAGCTGGTTTTAGAAAAGGCAGAGGAACCAGAGATCAAATTGCCAACATCCGCTGGATCATGGAAAAAGCAAGAGAGTTCCAGAAAAACATCTATTTCTGCTTTATTGACTATGCCAAAGCCTTTGACTGTGTGGATCACAATAAACTGTGGAAAATTCTGAAAGAGATGGGAATACCAGACCACCTGATCTGCCTCTTGAGAAATGTGTATGCAGGTCAGGAAACAACAGTTAGAACTGGACATGGAACAACAGACTGGTTCCAAATAGGAAAAGGAGTATGTCAAGGCTGTATATTGTCACCCTGTTTATTTAACTTATATGCAGAGTACATCATGAGAAATGCTGGACTGGAAGAAACACAAGCTGGAATCAAGATTGCCGGGAGAAATATCAATAACCTCAGATATGCAGATGACACCACCCTTATGGCAGAAAGTGAAGAGGAACTCAAAAGCCACTTGATGAAAGTGAAAGTGGAGAGTGAAAAAGTTGGCTTAAAGCTCATCATTCAAAAAACGAAGATCATGGCATCTGGTCCCATCACTTCATGGGAAAGTGATGGGGAAACAGTGGAAACAGTGTCAGACTTTATTTTTCTGGGCTCCAAAATCACTACAGATGGTGACTGCAGCCATGAAATTAAAAGACGCTTATTTCTTGGAAGGAAAGTTATGACCAACCTAGATAGCATATTAAAAAGCAGAGACATTACTTTGCCAACAAAGGTCTGTCTCGTCAAAGCTATGGTTTTTCCTGTGGTCATGTATGGATGTGAGAGTTGGACTGTGAAGAAGGCTGAGCGCCAAAGAATTGATGCTTTTGAACTGTGGTGTTGGAGAAGACTCTTGAGAGTCCCTTGGACTGCAAGGAGATCCAACCAGTCCATTCTGAAGGAGATCAGCCCTGGGATTTCTTTGGAAGGAATGATGCTAAAGCTGAAACTCCAGTACTTTGGCCCCCTCATGAGAAGAGTTGACTCATTGGAAAAGACTCTGATGCTGGGAGGGATTGGAGGTAAGAGAAGGGGACGACAGAGGATGAGATGGCTGGATGGCATCACTGACTCGATGGACATGAGTCTGAGTGCACTCCGGGAGTTGGTGATGGACAGGGAGGCCTGGCGTGCTGCAATTCATGGGGTTGCAAAGAGTCGGACATGACTGAGCAACTGATCTGATCTTGTTTCTGTAATTCAGTATTTTTCATCAAATTTATGAAAGGTTCACATGTTATTTTTGAAGGACATTTCTGCTTCATTCTCATCCTGTTTAGCACTATAATTGTATGTGCTCCCAGTGGTGTTTTAGACTATTTGATATTATCTCCCATCCCTGGGCTTCTACTCTGCTTCTCTAACCTTTGTTATCTCTGCTAGTCAGTTTGGAAAATTACTATTTTTTAGTCTCAAGTTCATTACTCTTGTATCTCCAATCTCATTCAATAAATTTAGCATTTTTCAGTTTTAGAATTTCTCTTTGGTTTTCTTGTTTCTATTTTGCTGCTGAGTTTGTTTACCTAAGGCCATATTTGCTTTTAATTCTTTAAACATATTATCCTTTAAATCTTTCTCCATATTAATAAAAGCTGCTTTGTTTGTAGTTTTTGTCTACTAAATATTATGTTTGAGCCATAATGTTTACCGGTTTATAATATAAAATTGAGTGACTTTGGAGACTTCCCTCGTGGCTCAGATGGTAAAGCGTCTTTCTACAATGTGAGAGACCTGGGTTTGATACCTGGGTTGGGAAGATTCCCTGGAAAAGGAAATGGCAACCCACTCCAGTACTCTTGCCTTGAAAATCCCATGGATGCAGGAGCTTGGTGCAGGCTACTGTCCATGGGGTCACAAAAAGTCGGGCACGACTGAGCAACTTCACTTTCTAAACAACCAACACCTGTCTAATCTTAGAACGTTTTCATTACCCCAAGGAGAAGCCCTATAGTTCCCCTTTTGGTATGATAGTATGAGGAGCTCTGTGGACTTACTCCCCAGAGAAACTTGTAGAAGTCTCTGGAAATGGTTTTAAGGGCACAGAGCAAATGAAACTTAATCAAGAAAATCAACTAAAGTTGGTAAGAAAAGGGACAATCTGTGGTATCTGAGCTAAGACCTACTCACTCCTACCTCCAGCTCAGCAAGACAAGTATAACTCATTACTCAGGGCTCCCTCTCACCCCAACTTCCAGTTAGAGGTCTGTCTTCTTGAGAGGGTAGGATGCCAGCATTTCTCCTCCAACCTTTACCTACACTGGAGCTTAATTCCAGGCAAGTGCAGCCCCAAAGTAGATGCTCTTTTTCCTTTCATACCCCACTTGTGGGATGCAGATTCCACCGTGGACCTGGCATTACTGACTGCTCTTGCTTCAGCTTAAGGGCAGGAGCTCTAAGACAAGAGAGGCAAGCCAAGGAGGAGCTGGGATTGATGCCTACTCCCTCCGCTGGGTGCTCAACTCAGCTGACACTCTACACTTCTATTTTGCTATTAATTTCCCAGAAAAAAGTATGAGGATAATTTTCATGATCTTAAATTTGGCAGTGGATTCCTATATAGGACAGCAGAAGGATGAACAACAAAAGAAAACATAGATAAATGGGCTTTGTCAAAATTAGTATCCTTTTGAAGTGTGATTTTCTTTTCTTTTCTTTTTTATCAAGAAAGTGAAAAGACAACCCACAGAGTAGGAAAAATATATTTACAAGTCATATCTGTTGAGCGTCTTGTATCCAGGGAATTCCACGGTGGTCCAGTGGTTAGGACGCAGTGCTTTCACTGCTGAGGACCTGGGTTCAATCCCTGGTCAGGGAACTAAGATCCCACAAACTACATGGCAAGGCTAGAAAACAAAAGTCTTTGTATCCAAAATACATACAGAACTCTTACAACTCAACAACAATGACAATCCAATTACAAACGGTAAAGGATCTGATTAGACATCTCTCCAAGGACGGTATACACATGGCTACTAAGCACACGAAAGGTGCTTAACCTAACTAGTCATCAGGGAAATGTATCTCAAAACAGAGATAAGGCACCACTTCATACCCACAAGAATGACTATTTCTCAGTCAGATAATAATGTGTTCTTGAGGATGTAGGGAAATCTTCACCTTCATAAACTGCTTGTGGGGGTGTGAAATGATGCAGCCACTTTGAAAAATCATCTGTAAGTTCCTTAAATGGATAAGCTTAGTTATTGTATGAGCCAGCAATTCTTCTCCTAGATTTCTACCCAAGAGAAACAAAGCCATATGTCCACATGAAAATATAAATGAATGTTAGTAGTGCCATTCATAATAGCCAAATAGTGGAAAAACTCCAGTCCATCAGCCTATGAATGGGTAAACAAAATGTGGTGTATCCTTACAGAATACTAAGTGTAGATACATGCTTAATATGGACAAACCTGAAAACCATTATGCTAAGTGAAAGAAGAAAGTCATGAAAGATAACATGTGATGTGATTCTGTTTATATTAAATATTCAGAATAGGCAAGTCTATGGAAACATGATAGATTAGTGGTTGTCTAGGTTTGGGGGAATAGGAGAAGGCAATGGCACCCCACTCCAGTACTCCTGCCTCGAAAATCCCATGGACAGAGGAGCCTGGTAGGCTGCAGTCCATGGGGTCGCTAAGAGTCAGACATGACTGGGCGACTTCACTTTCACTTTTCACTTTCATGCATTGGAGAAGGAAATGGCAATCCACTCCAGTGTTCTTGCCTGGAGAATCCCAGGGACGGCGGAGCCTGGTGGGTTGCCGTCTATGGGGTTGCACAGAGTCGGACATGACTGAAGCGACTTAGCAGCAGCAGCAGCAGGTTTAGGGGAATAGGGGATTGGTGTGGTGATAGCTAAAGGCATTTCTTTTGAGGTGATGAAAATGTTTTAAAATTAATTATGTGATGATTGTGTGTATCTGTGAACATAGGTAACACTTTAAATGAGTGAATTATATAATATGCGAATTATTTCAATAAAGCAGATATTACTTAAAAAAAAAAAAAAAAGCTTAACTTAATAGCAAACCTCATGTATCTTTGCCTTGTGAATGCATAGCCCAGTCTTCGGTGTAGATCCTATGGGGAAGCTGTGTCCTCTGAGTATATTTTCTCCCCCTGCACACATTCTTCTCCTCTGGTATCCTACCCTGAAAATTCCACTTGTTTAAGCTGCCCTAAATTCTAGTCTCTGCCTCCCCAGGTCCTTGTGCTCTGCTTTTGGATTTCAACTTTGTACACTGAAGTCAAGACATTTTCCACAAAGAGAGGATCAAGGTTACCTTGGGGCTCACCTTTGTAAGGTTCCTTACTTAAGGGGATCTCAAACTAATCTATTGTCCAATGTCTGAAAGCAGGTACTTCAATAATGTTTTCTTACAGCATGAATTCTAGTGTGGTACTTGACTTTCCTGTTATTGCTTTATACCCATAAGAGAAAATACTCTAAATGTGTAGATACAATTACATTCACCTAAAATATAAAATTTAAATGTTAATGATAATGAATAATTACTTATGTACTTTACTAGCACATTCCAAAAATTTAAAATTACTAGACTTTAATTTTTAAACTTTCTGTAACTTCTCGACTTTCCTGTAACTTCATGTAATTTTCCTTTTTATCTATTCTGAAAGTCTATTTTAATTCTAAGATGGAAATTAGTCTTAGTTCTGGAAATATCAGGTGTTTGAAAAAACCAACCTAAATGTTCTGTAGTATTGTGGAAGTGAACAAAATAACTTTGTGAACTAATCGACTTTAGTATAGTCTTAAATAATGTCTTTCTTTGCTTTGCTTGAACAGCTGTCTTGACTCTAAGTATTGGATATAAGCCTTTAGTCTAATACCTTCATATATTCACCATCTTAAATATTTTTATTAACTATTCCAATGAACATTTCATTAATAGTCTTAGTTTCTCCAGTGTTTATTTGAAGTTTAAGCTTAATATTATGTTTTTACACACATATATATACGTGTGTATGCATATATATCAATAATATTTATATATAAATATGTATAAATAATAATATATATATGTAAATAATATGGCTTTCCAGGTGGCTCAGTGGTAAAGAATCTGCCTTCCAAGTAGGAGACCTGGGTTCGATCCCTGGGTGGGAAAAATCCCCTGGAGTAGGAAATGGCAACTCACTCCGATATTCTTGCCTGGAAAATCCCATGGATAGAGGAGCCTCATGGGCTATAGTCTTGGGGTCACAAAGGATCAGACATGACTTAGCGACTACACAGGCACACATGTATTATATATATATATATTTTTTTTTTGATTGACATTTACCTTCCAGGAGTATTCACATGCAAAATCATTAGGTGAAGTCAAGACGATCTTTCACAAGAAAATAAGACCCTTAGGATGGAGAAACTAATTAGTATTTGTAGTTTTTGTGATATAAATAGATTAGTATTTGTTGAATCTTAAACTCAACATTCAAAAAATTAGGGCATCCAGTCCGGTCCCATCACTTCATGCAAATAGACGGGGAAACAATAGAAACAGTGAGAGACTATTTTCTTGGGCTCCAAAATCACTGCAGATGGTGAATGCAGCCATGAAATTAAAAGATGCTTGCTCCTTGGAAGAAAAGCTATGACCAACCTAGGCAACATATTAAAAAGCAGAGACATTACTTTATCAACAAAGGTTTATCTATTCAAAGCTATGGTTTTTCCAGTAGTCATGTATGGATGTGAGAGTTGGACCATAAAGCTGAGTGCCAAAGAATTGATGCTTTTGAACTGTGGTGTTGGAGAAGACTCTTGAGAGTCCCTTGGACTGCAAGGAGATCCAACCAGTCCATTCTGAAGGAGATCAGTTCTGGGTGTTCTTTGGAAGGAATGATGCTAAAGCTGAAACTCCAGCACTTTGGCCACCTCATGCGAAGAGTTGACTCATTGGAAAAGACTCTGATGCTGGGAAAGATTGAAGGCTAGAGGAGAACGGGATGACAAGATGAGATGGTTGGATAGAATCACCAACTTGATTGACATGAGTTGGAGCAAGTTCAGGGAGATGGTGGTGGACAGAGAAGTCTGGCGTGTTACAGTCCATGAGGATCACAAAGAGTCAGACATTACTGAGAGACTGAACTGATGTTAATAGGAAATTAAAAAAAAATTAAACCATACAAAATTGTCAAATTGTTTTTACATTGCCCTTCTCATTCTCGATATCTCAGAGTTTAATTAGTCCTTTTCAGACATCATTTTGATTGAATTAATTGGATAACAGTCAAATTGCTGCTTGATTCAATCAAACCACTATTTGAAACACTTAAATGTGTGACGAGGACAGAAAGGGGTCTGATGAACTCAGTTTGATATCATACTCAAACTCTAACTGGGATGGAGATAAAAAGTACTAGCAAAGAAAAGCTGTTTTCTGGTAACAGAAAATATCTGATTCTTTTTTTTTTTTAATTTTTATTTATTTATTTATTTTTTAATTTTATTTTATTTTTAAAATTTACAATATTGTATTGGTTTTGCCAAATATTGAAATGAATCTGCCACAGGTATACCTGTGTTCCCCATCCCTAACCCTCCTCCCTCCTCCCTCCCCATACCATCCCTCTGGGTCATCCCAGTGCACCAGCCCCAAGCATCCAGTATCGTGCATCGAACCTGGACTGGCGACTCGTTTCATACATGATATTATACATGTTTCAATGCCATTCTCCCAAATCTTCCCACCCTCTCCCTCTCCCACAGAGTCCATAAGACTGTTCTATACATCAGTGTCTCTTTTGCTGTCTCATATACAGGGTTATTGTTACCATCTTTCTAAATCTGATTCTTATTCTGTATCTAATCCAGTGTCTTTTTAAAAAATGGAGTCTCTGACTACCTACTAGAAAGTTCACTCTAACTTCAAATGTGAAAACTTTAAACAGGAGCTTACTGTGTGATGAAAATTTTACCTATTTCTCTATTTCCTGTTTTAAAATACTGCCATGTGAATTCTGTATGAAGATTCACTCTGAAAAGTGAGTCCAGTTAAATGTAATAGGGTACAGTGCAGTCTAAACAGTGGCTATTTCTGTTATTCTATTTATTTTTTGTCCTCTTGCTTCAGATATCTGTGATTCTACTGCATTCTCACAAAGAAAATTTGGTGTAAAGTCATAGCTCTTAAGAAGTCTTCTTGAAAACAGAAATGAATATAGATATGTGCTATGTGAGCAATATCATAGGCACTTCAGTACTGCTTTACAATTCTTAAGCATTAGATGAAACAACTCTTTTTTTGTGTGGGGGGGGTGCTAAAAGTTAAAAAACAAAGCGATAACCAATGATTACCACTTTCTTTTATTATATTTTCTCCTCATCTCTTGTATTGCCTTCATGATATATCACCTAACATGTACACAAACACTTAAGGATTTGAATTAGGCTTTCCAAGGTTATCTGAAAGAAGGGTGGTGGTTGTTCTTACATATGTATTGGTATACAGAATATTATAAATTTTATAAATAAGAAACCTGAAATTCTAATTAAGAAGATTAACATTTTATAGTATAATTGCAGACATGGTAAGGATTATTTTCAAGGAAAAATTTCCTTTTCATTATCAACTCATGTTTTGGGTCATTCTTAAATTTACACCAAGGTCTGTTTATAGAATTTATTGAACTACTCCAAATTCAATAAAATATATTGGTATTTAAATAAAATTCTCACTGAACTACTAAAAACTTCCCAATGCTCTCTGGACACTTAATAGAAATATCTCTCTTTCTGTCCTGTAGCTCTTGTGGCCTGTGTGTGCTCTGCAACATGGACTGGCTAGATTAATTACTACGAGTGGTTTTCCCAGTCTTTTTGGTGGGAGAGGATCAATGTTATAACAGATAGTCAGTAGGTCCCTATGTATTTCATTAAAAAACATTACCATGGAGTGAGCTTAACATTTGCTATGCACCATGCTGAATGCTTTACATGGATTTCCTCATTTAGTCTTTATGATAACACATAAAATGCATATCATCACCTCTTTATAGATAAGAAATCTGAGCCTTGGATATTTCTAGAAGGTAACTTAGAATCTGAATTGAAATCAAGCATTTTGATCCAGAGCTACCCTTAAGCCAGCACTTTACTATCAGCAAGAACATATATTTTCCATGCTACTCTTTTTCAGTTATATTCAGTACTCTTCTGGCTATTGAAATGCAATTTTATTTAAAAGAACTAAATTAAGAATAGTATTTGGGTCTTTTTTCCATCGCTAAGTTGTGTCTGACTTTGCAACCCCATAGACTGCAGCACACTAGATTTCCCTGTCCTTCACTATCTCCCAGAGTTTGCTCAAACTCATGTCCTTTGAGTTGGTGATGCTGTCTCATCTTTTGACACCCCCTTCTCCTCCTGCCCTCAATCTTTCTCATCATCAGGGTCTTTTCCAGTGAGTTGGCTCTTCACATCAGGTAGACAAAGTATTAGAGCTTTAGCTTCAGCATCAGTCCTTCCAGTGACTATTCAGGACTGATTTCCTTTAGGATTGACAGGTTTGATCTTGCAGTCCAAGGGACTCTCAAGAGCCTTCTCCAAGACCACAGTTTGAAAGCATCAGTTCTTAAGCACTCAGCCTTCCTTCTGGTCCAAATGTCACATCCGTATGTGACTACTGGAAAAAACCCTAGCTTGACTATATAGACCTTTGTTGGCAAAGGGTTGGGAGGCTTTTGTCCTTTCTTTTTTCTTTTGGGCGGAGGAGTCTTTGGTACATTTTGAGTTAACTTTTGCACATGATGTTAGATAAAGCTCTGACTTAGTTCTGTTGCACTTGGATATCTAGTTTTCCCAGTACCATTTATTGAAAAGACTGTCTTTTTCCCATTGAATAGTCTCAGCACCCTTGTTGAAAATCTTTTGACCAAACCTGTGAGGGTTTATTTCAGGGCTGTCTTTTCTGTTGCATTGGTCCATATGTTTGTCTGTAAGCCAAAACCACTGTTTTGATCACTGTAGCTTTGCAGTAAGTTTTGAAATCAGAGTGTTATTCATCTTCATTCTTTTTCAAGATTGTTTTGGCTCTTCTGGATCCCTTGCAATTCCATGTGAATTTTACAATGTTTTTCTGCAAAAAGAATCATTGGGATTTTGGTAGGGTGTACACTGATTCTTTAGATCACTGTGGGTAGTGTTGGGGTTTCCCTGGTGACTCAGATAGTAAAAAATCCACCTACAATACAGGACACCCAGGTTTGACCCCTGGGTGGGGAAGATCCCCTGGAAAAGGGAATGGCTACCCACTCTAGTACTCTTGACTAGAGAATCCCATGGACGAAGGAGCCTAGTGGGCTATAGTCCATGGGGTCACAAACAGTCAGACACAACTGAGCGACTAACACACTATACTTGAAAAAGTTGGGAGCCATAAAATTAGAAGCTTGCAATATTGATTTTGGGGTCCTTGGCTTAGGACTTGAGCCTATTAAGCACTAGTCTGTAAAAATTCTTAATGGCTATAGTTTCACCATCGTTATAGTCAGTCATGTCTGACACTTTGCAACTCTGTGAACTGCAATTTCACCATAACTGACCATTTTTTATGCATTAGGGTTTCTCTGCTACATTTGCATGGGACACTTGCAAAACCTCTCCTGTCATTCTGATGAATGTTCAAAGCTGGCAGTATGTGAGTTATGACTGTACTGCAGAAAGATTTATGGTCTGCTGAAAGACTTACTTTTGGTTTTAGGTTCAGAGGATTTATTGACAAAACCACTCTACACTTAGTAAGGAAGAAACAAGGAAGTTTATTATGTTAATAGTAAGTTACAGTATGAGGACAAGTAATATTATATACATAGTTATCACCAAATTGGGAAAACGGTTCCCAATACACAAGTAGTTATGTGTTATTGTTTAGTTACTAAGTTGTGTCCAACTCTTTTGTAACCCCATGGACTGGGGCCCACCAGGCTCCTCTGTCCAGGAGACTTCCCAGGCAGGGACACTGAAGTGGGTTGCCATTTCCTTTTCCAGGGGATCTTCCCAACCCAGGGATCGAACCTGCATCTCCTACATTGACAGGCAGATTCTTTATCACTGAACCATCAGGAAAGCATGCACATGGTATAGCAAGAAGCAAATGCATATACATCACCAACCTGGAGAAACACATCCAGACTCAACCAGTGCTAGGAGATACCTTGATAGCAATCTGGAGTTCCCATTTGGAAGACCCCAGGAGTGTATCTATCCCACTGGTGAAACCTCAGCATGCCTTCCAAAGGAGTAATGCTTTTATTGCCAACTCTAAGCCAATAATCAGCTTATGTGTAAAGATGCAGCTGTGGCTAGTATTATAAATGCTTATGTTTCTAATCATAAATCTCAGAATGTTCTCTGATCCCTGGGAACTGACCAGATTCTCAAGGCTCAGGAAGCTTCTCAACTTATTACCTTCCTTACCTGTTAGTTCCCAAGACCTACTTTAGCTGTTTCTGCTGGCTATTGGATACCTGGCATATAACTCCTTTCAGGGTCTCTGTTCAGTCAAAGGCCTATTGTTGCCTCTGAAACCTAAACAAGACTATGTCTATTAACATTAATTTCCCCAACAATCACCCTATGAGATAAGCCTAGACAATGGAGGTAGGAGTTTATAGATAAATGCTACTCTTTTTAATCAACAGGCAGAGAATTTTGAGGTTCAAAATGGTTCCTTTGAGGGAACCATTCTAGAGTGTGAGCACATCCCTAAATAAAATGCACATACACAAACTTTGTCTTGGTCTTTGCTCATAGGGAAAACTCAGGCAAAGATATTTGGTAATATTACAGCTCTAGTAGTACTTTTCTAACAGACCTTAAGATGGGATTCTGGAAGTGATTATTATTTGTTGGTCACAGTGATCAGACCCCATTGCTGGTTGTTGTCCAGTCACCAGGTTGTGTCTGACTCTGCGACCCCATGAACTGCAGCACGCCAGGCTTCCCTGTCCTTTGCTATAACATTCCTGAGTTTGCTCAAACTCATGTCCATTGAGTCAGTGATACCATCCAACCATCTCATCCTCTGCCTGGTGGTAGTATAACCCTTGGCATGTAGTAGTATCAGTATGATGAGGACTTCTGTGATTAAGAAGTACAGCAGATAGTAAATCATTGATTTATACAGTAGCAGTATGGACTAATATTGGGCCAATAACTGTGGAGTTGGCTGGGTTATGTTAACTGGTTGAAAAACTTTGAAAAATAAATCAGACTGTTTGGCTCCCTATCAATTCAAACCATGCTCTGAAATTCAGAGAGCCTCCATGGCAGTGTTTAGAGCTGTAACCCCTGCAGTCATTGTACAATCACTATCTTGCCCCAGGGTTATGTTAACTTTCTTGTTCTTTGTAACATTATAGTCTGAAGACCATGAATTTCTTGATCTGCAGAATATCATACTAGTTCACTGATTTATTGCCATCAAACTAATTGGACACATTCAATAGGAATCCGGTTGTACTCTGATATCTCAGTAGGACACATGAGTTGTAGAGGGTGAGAGAAATTCCAAGAAGGTTCAGGGGTCTCTCATACAGGTAAAATGTTTAGATGTCCTGTGAAAAATGGGACTCTGCATTGGGAAATCTTCTTTTGGATTTTGGAACAGGCACATAAAGTACTTTGGGAATACTTCTCTCACCCATTTAGGAGTAACTTGAAAGTTGACTATGTTTGAATGGGGCCAGAGCATGAATTGAGTTTGAAAAGAGCAGCTTACCAGCACATCACTAGTTTGGGCTTGTCCTTTAGAACACATCATGTGCACTTGTTGACTAAAAAAGATGAAAAAAGTGAGTTGAGAATTAAGTTTTATTTGGGGGCAAAGCAAGAACTGCAGCATGGGAGACAGCACCTCAGATAGCTCTGAGAGACTGCTCCAAAGAGGCAGGGGGAAAAGTAAGATATATAAGATTTTGGTGAAGGGGGATTTCAGTGCAATCAAGTGCTTACTTTACAAAAGGCTTTCTGCTAGTCACAAGGAGCTGATGTCACCATGAAGGGATTTAGTGCTTTTCTGGATATGAGGAGATGCAAAGATTGGCATCATGAAATCAGTTCCTGAAAGTATCTAACTATAAGTAAAACCATGAGCCATGCTGTGTAGGTGACTGGTGATAGAAGTACAGTCCAATGCTGTAAGAATGATATTGCATAGGAATCTGGAATGTTAGGTCCATAAATCAAGGCAAATTGGAAGTGGTCAAATAGGAGATGGCAAGAGTGAGCATTGACATTTTATGCATCAGCAAACTAAAATGGACTGGAATGGGTGAATTTAACTCAGATGACCGTTATATTTACTACTCTGGGCAAGAATCCCTTCGAAGAAATGGAGTAGCCCTCATGGTAACAATAGAGTCTGAAATGCAGTACTTGAGTGCAATCTCAAAAATGACAGAATGATCTCTGTTCACTTCCAAGGCAAACCATTCAGTATCACAGCAATCTAAGTCTATGACCCAACCAGTGATGCTGAAGAAGTTGAACAGTTCTATAAAGACCTCCAAGACCTTCTAGAACTAATACCCAAAAAAGATGTCCTTTTCATTATAGGAGACTGGAATGCACAAGTAGGAAGTCAAGAAGCACCTGGAGTAACAGGCAAATTTAGCCTTGGAGTACAGAATGAAGCAGGGCAAAGACTAACAGAGTTTTGCCTTTGAGAGAAAGGCACTGGTCATAGCAAACACCCTTTTCCAACAACACAAGAGAAGATGCTACACATGGACATCACCAGATGGTCAATGCCAAAATCAGATTGATTATATTCTTCGCAGTCAGAGAAGGAGAAGCTCTATACAGTCAGCAAAAACAAGACCAGGAGCTGACTGTGGCTCAGATCATGAACTCCTTATTGCCAAATTCAGACTGAAATTGAAGAAAGTAGGGAAAACCACTAGACCATTCAGATATGACCTAAATCAAATCCCTTATGATTATACAGTGGAAGTGAGACATAGATTCAAGGGGTTAAATCTGATAGAGTGCCTGAAGAAATTTGGATGGATGTTCGTGACATTGTACAGGAGGCAGTGATCAAGACCATCTCCAAGAAAAAGAAATGCAAAAGGGCAAAATGGTAGTCTGAGGAAGCCTTACAAATAGCTGTGAAAAGAAGAGAAACAAAAGGCAAAGGAGAAAAGGAAAGATATACCCATTTAAAAGCAAAGTTCCAAAGAATAACAAGGAGAGATAAGAAAGCCTTCCTCAGTGATCAATGCAAAGAAATAGAGGAAAACAACAGAATGGGAAGACTAGAGATCTCTTTAAGAAAATTAGAGATACCAAGGAATTATTTCATGCAAATATGGGCATAATAAAGGACAGAAATGGTCTGGACCTAACAGAAGCAGAAGATATTAAGAAGAGGTGGCAAGAATACACAAAAGAACTATACAAAAAAGACCATCATGACCCAGATAACCATGATGGTGTGATCACTCATCTAGAGCCAGATATCCTGGAATGTGAAGGCAAGTGGGCCTTAGGAAGCATCACTATGAACAAAATTGATGGAGGTTATGGAATTCCAGTTGAGCTATTTCAAATACTATAAGATGATGCTGTGAAAGTGCTGCATCCAATATGTCAGCAAATTTGGAAAACTCAGCAGTGACCATAGGACTGGAAAAGGTCAGTTTTCATTCCAATCCCAAAGAAAGGCAATGCCAAAGAATCTTCAAACTACCGCACAATTGAACTCATCTCATATACTTGCAAGTTCAGTTCAGTCACAATCGTGTCTGACTCTTTGTGACTCCATGAATCACAGCACACCAGGCCTCCCTGTCCATCACCAACTCCCGAAGATCACTCAAATTCATGTCCATCGAGTCGGTGATGCCATCCAGCCATCCCATCCTCTGTCGTCTCCTTCTCCTCCTGCCTCCAATCCCTCCCAGCATCAGGGTCTTTTCCAATGAGTCAACTCTTCACATGAGGTGGCCAAAGTACTGGAGTTTCAGCTTCAGCATCAGTCCTTCCAATGAACACCCAGGACTGATCTTCTTTAGGATGGACTGGTTGGATCTCCTTGCAGTCCAAGGGACTCTCAAGAGTCTTCTCCAACACCACAGTTCAACACCACAGTTCTTCAGTGCTCAGCTTTCTTTACAGTCCAACTCTCACATTCATACATGACCACTGGAAAAACCATAGCCTTGACTAGACAGACCTTTGTTGGCAAAGTAATGTCTCTGCTTTTGAATATGTTACCTAGGTTGGTCATAACTTTCCTTCCAAGAAGTAAGTGTCTTTTAATTTCATGGCTGCAGTCACCATCTGCAGTGATTTTTGGAGCCCCCCAAAATAAAGTCTGCCACTGTTTCCATTGTTTCCCCATCTATTTCCCATGAAGTGATGGGACCAGATGCCACAATCTTCTTTTTCTGAATGTTGAGCTTTAAGCCAAAATTTTCACTCTCCACTTTCACTTTCATCAAGAGGCTTTTGAGTTCCTCTTCACTTTCTGCCATAAGGGTGGTGTCATCTGCATGTCTGAGGATAATGATATTTCTCCTGGCAATCTTGACTCCAGCTTGTGCTTCTTCCAGCCCAGCATTTTCTCATGATGTACTCTGCATAGAAGTTGAATAAGCAGGGTGACAAAATGCAGCCTTGACATATTCCTTTTCCTATTTGGAACCAGTCTGTTGTTCCATGTCCAGTTCTAACTGTTGCTTCCTGACTTGCATATAGGTTTCTCAAGAGTAATGCTCAAAATTCTCCAAGCCAGGCTTCAACAGTATGTGATATTCCAGATGTTTAAGCTGGATTTAGAAAAGGCAGAGGTACCAGAGATCAAATTGCCAAATTTCCCTGGATCAGCAAAAAAGCAAGGGAGTTCCAGAGAAACATCTGCTGTCCCTTGGTCAGCAAGGGGATCAAACCAGTCCATCCTAAAGGAAATCAGTCCTGAATATTCATTGGAAGGACTGATGCTGAAGCTGAAACTACAATACTTTGGCTACCTGGTGCAAAAACCTGACTCATTGGAAAAGACCCTGATGCTGGGAAAGATTGAAGGTGGGAAGAGAAGGGAACAACAGAGGATAAGCTGGTTGGATGGCATCATCAACTCGATGGACGTGAGTTTGAGTAAGCTCCAGTAGTTGGTATGCAGTGACAGATGGCAAATGCCCTTGTTGTTGTTCAGTCACTGGCAAATGCTCTTCACAAGTGCCAATTTGTAGTTGACACACTGAAACACTGGTTTACCTAGTGTGAGACATGGTGCTGTTTCCCCAGTAACTAGAACATATGGACATGCATGTCCTACTCTTTGCGACCCTATGGATCATAGCTGCCAGGCTCCTCTGTCCATGGGATTCTCCAGGCAAAAACACTTGAGTGGGTTGCCTTGCCCTCCTCCAGGGGATCTTCCTGACCCAGAACACATGGGAGTAGGAACCTATGTTTATAGAGAGGATCCCTGTCACCTCTCTAAGTGACCTTCTTTAGGAATTTGTGCTTCCCCTATTCCTGGAATTTGCTGAAATAGAGGGAAAGTATTTCTTATCATGGAATTACTTCTGCCAGAGATAAGAATTCAAATTGCTTGAAGCTTCATTACTATCTGTCATTTAACTCCTAATTCTGTTGAACCATTAGACAAATATGAGTTGCTATGCAGCTGGGGATAATTGCCCTTGATTACCTGTGATGGTGCTGTTAACAGTGGGCACAAGGAGTACATCGGAATCCAGGAAACTATCCTGGTGCTTCTATGCCCAGCATGACTATAGATGGGTAATTGCAGCAACCATGGTTAAACCACAGAAAAGTGACTCAAGGCTCTGACTTCTCACAGAGATCTATAAAATCCCAGTAAGCAAGAAATCTAGAGCTATTGAGTCACTGCCCAAGAATTACGGAAATCTACAGTGCGAGGTGGAGGAGAGAAATCATAAATACTTGGGATAGTCTTGGGATGAGTGGCAGCAGTGGGAACTTTGTTTTGTTGCTCTGTGACATATTGGATTAAATATGAACAGAAGTATAGAGCAGAGTGGTACAAGTGTTAGACTGCATGAGGTGATCCTTGTGCTCTGCTCTCAATGTCTCAGTCTACCTTCCTATTCCAGACATTGCAATGGGAGGCCACTGCTTGACAGCAACTTGTCTCAGCTGGATGGTTTATCTCTTGCTTTTTGCCCTGGTGTTTTTATACATACCAGTATAGAACATTGGTAAGAAACAGCTCAACCATTCCATACACCAACCAGGGAGTGTAAGAGAGTTATTACTCGGGGATGATTCTTGGCTAATAAAATTGGAAGAAGGTGTATATGTGTGCTTAGTCGCTGTCATGTCCAACTCTTTGTGACCCCATGGACTGTAGCCTGCCAGGCTCCTCGGTCCATGAGGATTCTCCAGGCAAGAATGCTGGAATGGGTTGCCATTCCCTCCTCCAGGGGATCATCCGAACCCAGGGAGAGAACCCAGGTGTCCCACATTGCAGGCGGATTCTTTACCAACTGAGCCACAGTAAACACTCAGCTGGGCAATTGGGTTCCATTCTATAAGGCTCCTATGAGGCGTCCCAGAATGATAGAGAATCAGCTTGCTAACACATCTCAGAACTGCCGTTCTTTCCTTCCCTGTATTCTTCCTAGTCTCATCCTATTTCTTGGATTACTTTACAAACTAAATGATTTACAGGCATGCACTTTACTTAGGTTCTTTTTTTTTTTCTTTTTTTTTTGCTGGATATGGGGGTAGGGAGGATAATACAGCCGGAGACATAATTAGCTCCTTGAAGTAAGGAATGGTTATGTGATGTCATTGGCCATGCTTGGAAGCACTTGGATCTTTTATGCAATTAATCATCCCTGCTCTTTCCTAGCTGTGGTAATTGTATAAACTTGTATTTACATGAAACCATCTGAAATGTGGAGCCACTGTAAGGAAGCCACTCTGCAAGAGTGAAAATTGAACGTTTGTTTAGTTATGCCATAAATCTTTTGGAGTTTATTAGTGAAGCATAACCTAGCTGATGCTGGCTAGTTAGGGTTTAAACAATGAATGAAACAGGGAACAAAAGCATGAATATCTCCTTTCCTCACCCTTTGCTCACCCCTAGGAAAGAGGGATCTAAATTTTAATTCTTCTGTTATGAGTTAGTCCAAACATGTTGAGAGGTACAGAAAATTACCTAGTTAAAATCCATATACATGTCACATAAAAAGTTATAATCAGGGAGAAGTGTTTTGTTCTCCCATCTTTGAGGTAACTAGCATCATTTTTTTTGCATTTTTTTTTACTTCTGTGAATATTAATATTTTTATTCTGAATGATTCACTGAGTAATATTGTTTTGCATGCTTCTGTACTTAAATACTATCAATACTGCAGGCTACTTTGTGCAACATGACTTTTGTTCCTGCAAAAACGATGCTTTGGGGATTCCTGAGTTGACATTAGTAACTCTACTTCATTTTTGTAGTAGAAAAATGATATTTTTTTCACAAAAACAGTATTAAAATATAATATTTTATATTATATAAAATATAATGTTTTATATTTCACAAAAACAGTTAAAGGGATATGCCATATTTTATTTACCCATTCTTCTGTCAAGAGATATTTAGGAAGGGAAAGAGACACGTGTACCCCAATGTTCATCGCAGCACTGTTTATAATAGCCAGGACATGGAAGCAACCTAGATGTCCATCAGCAGATGAATGGATAAGAAAGCTGTGGTACATATACACAATGGAGTATTACTCAGCCATTAAAAAGAATTCATTTGAATAAGTTCTAATGAGGTGGATGAAACTGGAGCCTATTATACAGAGTGAAGTAAGCCAGAAGGAAAAACACCAATACAGTATATTAACACATATATATGGAATTTAGAAAGATGGTAACGATAACCCTGTATACGAGACAGCAAAAGAGACACTGATGTATAGAACAGTCTTATGGACTCTGTGGGAGAGGGAGAGGGTGGGAAGATTTGGGGAAAAAAAAATAATTATTATGTCATACAGATTTTTCTTAAAAGTACTTTACCTGACTGAGGAAATTCCCTTCTATTGTTAGTTTCCTGAGAGTTTTTGTCATGAATTGGTATTACATTTTGTCTAAACCACTTTTTGAATCTCTTGTGATGATCATGTTTTTCCCCCTTTGTTTTGTTAATGTGGAGAATTACATTGCCTGATTTCAAATATTAAATTAATATTACATTTTAATTTATCCTGAAAAAAAAAAAAAAAACTTTCTCAATGAAGTTCGAAACTTTCTTCACTGGTGTTGAAGACAAGTTTCTTGCCTCCAATTAACTTTCAGATAAAGGCATTATGTGGATACAATACAGGGAGAATTTGCTTATAATGAATTTTTTATTGAAGTAGAGATGATTTACAATGTTGTATTAGTTTCAACTGTACAGAAAAGTGATTCATATATATATATATATATATATATATACATAAAAAAAAAGAGATATTTAGGTTGTTTACAGAATTGAGTGGAAGCTTAAGCTATTCTTATATATATATTTTTGTTTTTCCCCCCAGAGAAAGCAAAGAGCTTTGTAGTTTATGTCTGTTAAGAAGGGTTAAACTATTAATATTTACCTCTGTAAGAGCTGGTCGCATGACCTACTGGGGCAGAGGCCAAACCACTGTTGAAGGCTGGGTTGTCAGGTGAGGAAGAGAAAACGGTCTGATAAGAACCATTAAAAGTCTTTCAGAGTTAACTGGTTTGTGGGGTTTGAAAATGGATGTATGTTTTAGGAGAACCCTAGGCTGAATATCAAGGGAAGCTCTTTTCTGCTTATTTTCATAATGTACAAGCCATATATTTAGAAGGTTCAGAACTCTAAGAGCCATCTGTCAAATGGGTTTGTAACAGTGTTTTTATTTTCCAGTTAAGATAGATTAAATAATCATCCAGCATTATTTCCACTGAATTCTCATGGCTCTGTTTTAAGGTCTCTTTGAACTGTATTAATGATTTCAGCATAAATGGAAATTCCTAACCCCCTTTGCCAGTCTTAGAACAATAGAATAGAAATAAATTTGTATTTCATCAAACTTTGTGGACATGGCCTGGCCAGTACTCCTCAGGACATGGCCAGTTTTATGTCCACTTTGTCTGAAATGATTTCTGGGACATCCTTCCCCCCCCCCCGCCCCCACTTATCTAGGACACTTAAGGTGGACTTCATTTGCTTAATAATGTATCTGATAAGGAAGAAAACATAGAGATAGTCCCATGATACAGTGTGAAATATAAAGACTGGAGACTACCTCATGTACTTTCTACCTCTCTTTGGTAAATCTACATAAATGATCACCTGGGAGTGAAAAGTAAGGCTTATTAGAATCAGCACACTTGTTACCAAATCTGTAAGTTCATAGATGAAGCTATTTGTCACATGGTGAATGGTCAAGAAACCCCCATTTCCTGCCCCATAGTATTCTCCTGAATTTCTGGACACTGAGGTATTACTTTTTTTTTTTTTTTACATACAAGGTAAATGTAAGTAAACAGAACAGTAATATCTTTTGTACAGTAAGGAAAGGGAGAAGGTGATTATAATCATCGTGGTGATTATAACAGAGGAGGTAGAAAGGGCTAGAAAATATCAGTGAATATTTTCCCTCAGAAACGGAAAAATTCTCAGATTATATGGGAAATTGAATTGTGCTTCCCTGAATATTTGGTTATTAAAACTCTAATGAAGAAACTTTTCAAGAGACTGTACAGAGGACAGCTTTCATATTAATTGTTTGGCTAAGAGAAAGACAGCCATTTAGGTGTTAACAGAAAGTACTCTTTTTCATTTTATTTTTTTAAAGAGAAGAAAATGTGTGTTTAATTTGATTGCATTTATTTCACACATTTCATGAAGACTTGTTTACCTTCTGTCTCTAAAGAGGCATTACAAATAATTGAAGAGAGTGATCCAGCAAATGGAGTTATTAAAAATTTTATTGTATGCCCCACATTTTGTCATGTAAACTATTCAGGTGAAATATTTTTAGTTTTACTTCTTATTCTGGAGTACTAAGGGTTGATTGAAATTCAACAAAACTTGATCGTAAAAGGGATATCTAAAAGCTCAACAGAGTTAAAGTTTCAGCTTCAGATGGAAGGTGCAGGTATCAAGAAAAAGGAATAACGCTCTAGACTTTCTTAGATCTATCACTGCCTAACTGCAGATATCCTTCCATTTTCTGTGTGTGTGTGTGTGTGTGTGTGTTAGTCACTCAATCATGTCCGACTCTTTGCGACCCCATTAACTGTAGCCCACCAGACGCTTCTGTCTATGGAATTCTCCAGGCAAGAATACTGGAATGGGTTGCCATTCCCTTCTCCAGGGGATCTTTCCAACCCAGGGATTGAACCAAGGTCTCCTGCATTGCAGACGGATTCTTTGCCATCTGAGCCACCAGGGAAACCCCAACCTTCCCAAATCTATACCTACAATTTTATATATAAACACTTCTTCCCAGAATCTTGGAAGTCATGAAAGACAAACATGCTAGTTATGGAGGTAGTTTTATTCAAATTATTTCAATAAAGTGTATGTTTGTTAATGAGTAATGTTCAAGAGAAATTACACCATATGGAATTAAACAGGCAGAAAAGACTTTTAGACTATTGTGGTAAGGAACAGAGATTGAACTCGAGTCCACTGAGATAAGAAATGGGAGGTTTTTTTTTTTTTATTGTGATAAAAGTCACATAATATAAAACATACTATTTAAATCACATTTAACTCTACAGTTCACTTAGTGTACAGGCACTAAGTATATTCACATTGTGATGTAACTCTTACCATCATCCATCTCCCAATTTTTCACTTTTCTAAACTGAAACTCTGTCCCCATTAAACCCTAAGTCCCTGTTCCCCCTCCCCATCGCTGCCCACTGCGCCCCCTGCCCCCACTCCAGCCCTGGCAGCCACGAATATACTTTCTGACTCTATGAATTTGACTATTCTAGGTACCTCATATAACTGGAATCAAACAGTATTTTTCCACTAAAAGATGGGAGTTTTTTTTTTTTTTTTTTAAACACTGGAGTGACAGTAGTAGAAAAGGACTGTGTAAGAGCTTAGAAGGAGGTTGATGAATGTGATCAGACCAACTCTTTACAAATTGGCACTTACCAAAATTAGGCTCCTACTTCCCACAGAGACTGGGAGATAGAGGCACTATCTTTCTTGATGGTTACATTTCAAGGGGATGACTGACCACCAGGTCATTGAAAAAGATTTTCTAGGTCATAAAGTTAGCAAGAGGCTGCAGGAAAGTTTATAGTTCAAATGAGCACAGAAAGGTCTTACAATTGAAAGTTTTGTAAAATAAATGCCCTAAGAAAAAGGAAATCAGGGGCCTCTAGTTGGGAATAAAAATGTCTAAACTTAGTCAATTTGAGGGTCACCTTGACCAGAAAAGTCTCAAAAAAGAGGGATAAAACTTGGGGTTTTATATAACAACAAACTCACGGAGGAAGAGTAGAGGTGGGTTTAATTGAGGAAAGGAATCAATACATCTAAGAACCATTTCTCAGGACACACAAAGATGAGGGAATTTTTTAACCGTCACTTTCTAAACCATCCTATTGAGAGAGCCCAGGGGTCAGGTCAAATTCAACCTTGGCAAACCAATACAAGATCCTCATTCATCAAAAGTGGGTGGTTCTCTTTATAATACTGCTTTCTAGGCCAGAGATTTTTTAGCAGGATTTCAATCATAGTGGTAACCTTATTGATTGACATGTTACAGAGTCAATCTAATCTAGGAAAAATATTTTGTTCTCAAATTATTTTATTAATTAAAATACCATCAATTTTACTGAAAGGCACAAAAAGTTGTTCTGTTTATGATATTTTCTCTGCTTTTTAACTGTTTAGTCATTTTCATTATTGGCTCTTTTCTGTTTGTTACAATTCTCTGCTTATTCCTCAGAATACTAATCTTTCGAATTTGTGCTCTACAGATTGCAAAGCTTTTTGTTTATATTATCTCATTTGATAATGACATCAACACCCTGTGAAATAGCCAACAGCAGAAATCTGCAAATTTTTCCTGAAAATAACCAGATAATGTATATTATAGGATTTACACGCCATAATGTCTCTGAGACAACAGCTATTCAACTCTGCTTTTGTCAGATGAAAATAGCCAAAGACAAAATGTAAATGAATGAACACAATTGTGTTTCAATAGTTGTTCATGGACATTAACATTTGAATTTCATTTATCTTTTCCTGTGTCATATTATTTTTGTGGTAGTTTTCAATTATCCTTAACCTGTGGGCCATATAAAAACAGGTGACAGGCCAGATTGGGCCTTAGGACTGTAGTCTGCTGACCAGTGGCTTGCTGCTGCTGCTGCTGCTCCTCCATCAATGGGATTTTCCAGGCAAGAGTACTGGAGTGGGGTGCCAGTGGCTTAGAGGGTAATATATTATGAAGGCTTGAAAATCATCTCTACTACTTAATAACACAGGGCTTTCCAGCTGGTACGGTGGTAAAGAATCTGCCTGCCAATGTAGGAGACACAAGAGATGCCGGCTCGATCCTTGGGTTGGGAATATTCCCTGGAAAAGGAAATGCAACCCACTTCAGGATTCTTGCCTGGAAAATTCTGTGGACAGAGGAGTCTGGTGGGCTACAGTACATGGTGTCACAAAGAGTCAGGCATGACTGAGCACTTACTAACGCTGAAGTCTTGGGTAATTTTTATTTTGAGCTGTCATTATTAGAATAACTTCATAGTTCTACTCTGAGAGTGAAGTTAAATGAGATGTAAAGTTTCTGTTATCAGTAGGTTCTCAAGTGGTTTTTCTCTTTATGATATCAGATAAGGAATTTACAAGGACTTCCCTAATAGCTCAGTTGGTAAAGAATCCACCTGCAATTCAAGAAACCCTAGTTCTATTCCTGGGTTGGGAAGATTCACTGGAGAAGGGATAGGATACCCGCTCCAGTACTCTTGGGCTTCCCTTTTGGTTCAGCTGGTAAAGAATCGCCTGCAATATGGGAGACCTGTGTTCGATTCCTGGGTTGGGAAGATCCCCTGGGGAAGGGAAAGGCTATCCATTCCAGTATTCTGGTGTGGAGAATTCCATGGACTGTATTGTCTATGGGGTCTCAAAGAGCTGGACACGACTAAGTGACTTTCACTTTCAAGGAATCTACATCTCAGAAGTTGTGATCTGCCTAGGATCATAGTAGTGAAGCTGACTTTCAAGTCTTTCAAACTTCTGAACAAGGGGACTTCCCTGGTGGTTCAGTGCTGTGCTCCCACTGCAGGAGGTGCAGCTTTGATCCCTGGTAGTGGCCACCCACTCCAGTACTCTTGCCTGGAAAATCCCATGGACGGAGGAGCCTGGTAGGCTGCAGTCCATGGGGTCACGAAGAGTTGGACATGACTGAGTGACTTCACTTTCACTTTTCACTTTCCTGCATTGGAGAAGGAAATGGCAACCCACTCCAGTGTTCTTGCCTGGAGAATCCCAGGGATGGGGGAGCCTGGTGGGCTGCCGTCTATGGGGTCGCACAGAGTCGGACACGACTGAAGCGACTTAGCAGCAGCAGCAGCAGAGGAACTAAGATCCACATGCTGTGAGGCATGCCCCCCAAAACAAACAAACAAACAAACAAAAAACTCTGACCAAGCTGCCTTCCTTTCAGATGGCAATTGTGTACAATAGACCTCTTTCCTATTGGAGAGAGGGTCTTTTCAGATGTGACCTATATAGCTTGCTTTCTTCCATGCCCTCTATTTTCCTCAGTACTCAGTTCTTAGTAAATATTCTAAATGAAAACATTTTTTTTTTAAATCTGAGCAAATACCACAAAACTTAGAAATAGGGCTTGTAAATTCAATCACTGTTCCCCTAGACTTCTACTCCCTAGAGACCACCAGGTTGCTTGGAGTAAAAAGACTCATTTGTATCACTTCACATTGTGCTTTTCGTTTTATAATACGTGAGGATCCTCCTCTGGGTTTTATAATGGACAGCTGGCAGTGGAAAATTTGAAAGGATTCAGACAAATATCATAGTAGAGTGTGAAATGACACATTGTATTTAAAAATACTAGCTCAATTTCTTTTAGCAAACTTTTCACTAAAATATGAAAAAGCAGTTGGTTACATCCACACTGCAACTCAATGTAATGTCAAATAGGGCTAGATGTATAGTTTAGTGTTGAGTATATTCTCACTTTACTTGCTCAAGTCCAGATGATTTAATTGGTTTTATTGCTGAAATATCTGATGAGTAAATATTCAGAACTGAATACCAATATTTGGTGTTTATAGAAAGAAATTGAAACTGAGTATGGTTTTGATTGGTACCCTTATAGCTTAGTCGGTAAAGAAAAAGAATCTGCCTGCAATGCAGGAAACCTGAGTTCAATTCCTGGGTCAGGAAGATCCCCTGGAGAAGGAAATGGAAAACCACACTAGTATTCTTGGACAGAGGAGCCTGGTGAGTCACAGTCCATGGAATCCCAAGAGTTGGACATGACTTAACAATTAAATCACCACCACCACCATTGCTGAATTAGTCTTGTGAGAATGAAATGTTAGCATGAATGTTGATAGCTTGTTTCCCATACTTTCCTCCCTTTCCCCTCTCTTTGGTCCAGATTGAATTCCCATAAATGGCAGGAGAATATGGGCTGAGGTACTGCAGATATAGATTAGCTGAGTCTAGCTTCTTTATAGGTGTAAAAATGATCATTTCTATCTACAACCAATCCAGATTTGGGTGGCAATTCTAAAACTGGTTCCCGAGTGTATGTCCTACAAATACTAATTTAGCCAAAGATTATTAGGCATTACATGAACAATGTGTTCTGAGGTCACTCGTATGAGGAATTATGGTTTAAACAAAGTTAAATACATATGCTCTCAAAACTTGTAATATGCATTTGTGAATTTCTAGAACAAAAGCATCACAGGTAATATTTTCCTCTTTATAGGAATTGATATTTGGAAGGGCCATTGGGATGGTGTTATGCTCAAGACAATTTTTAGAAGGTGATTAAGAGCATGTACATCTCATTTTCTGATATTTTATTATAAACAAAATTAAACTTGTACTTATTCAGTGCATATGCATGCTCTGTGTGTGCTTGTGTGTGTGTAATTGGAGAGGCAGCCCTACCAACTCTCAGTTTATGAGGTGTTTGGGGTCCTTTGTAACACTTGTTGAGCAGTACCACCATTGTCTTGTCTTTGCTTTGAATCATGGTTTTTCTGCTTTTAATAGCACAAACTCCTTTTTAAGTCCTTGTGCTAAGAGTAATCTTTCAGATTCAGTGTATCCTAAGATGGTGGAATCCAAATATCAACCCTAATGCATGTCATTTTTTCCCAGTTATATTCTGTTCTGAATTTTAATTTGTAGTTAAGATGTAGTCAGTATTTCAAATAATCTATCAGAACCTTTAATGCAAAGGAAGTGTCTCACAGATGTTTCATATGTGTCTGGAAAAAATGTATATTCTCTATGGATTGTTATGTTCCATGTATGACCATTCTGTGAAAATTTTATTTTATTTTTTTAAATTTTTATTTTATTTTAGTTTTTAGCTTTGTATCTTTACTGTTTTCATCTTCTGTCAATGAAATCAATTGGTTAAAATTCTTCCTAGCTTTGCTTTATAGAATTTGAATCTCTATTATAAATTTATAACCATATATTCCTGATAAAACTTCTTTGAAACACACTGAACTTTTTACTTATAAGAAAGTTTTGGTTAAAATATTTCACCTGATATTGATATAGCTTTAATGTTTTCCTGGTATATATTTATCTATTGACCTACTTAAAAAATTTCTTTGTTCTTATGTCACATTTAAACAATATATTGCTGGACTTTTTGACTAGTATTACTTTTTTTTTCGGTTTATTTACTTATTTTTTTTTAATTTTATTTTATTTTTAAACTTTACAATGTTGTATTGGTTTTGCCAAATATCGAAATGAGTCCGCCACAGGTATACATGTGTTCCCCATCCTGAACCCTCCTCCCTCCTCCCTCCCCATACCATCCCTCTGGGTTGTCCCAGTGCACCAGCCCCAAGCATCCAGTATCGTGCATCGAACCTGGACTGGCAACTCGTTTCATACATGATATTATACATGTTTCAATGCCATTCTCCCAAATCTTCCCACCCTCTCCTGCAACAGAGTCCATAAGACTGTTCTATACATCAGTGTCTCTTTTGCTGTCTTGTACATAGGGTTATTGTTAGCATCTTTCTAAATTCCATATATATGCGTTAGTATACTGTATTGGTATTTTTCTTTCTGGCTTACTTCACTCTGTATAATAGGCTCCAGTTTCATCCACCTTATTAGAACTGATTCAAATGTATTCTTTTTAATGGCTGAGTAATACTCCATTGTGTATATGTACCATAGCTTTCTTATCCATTCATCTGCTGATGGACATCTAGGTTGCTTCCATGTCCTGGCTATTATAGACAGTGCTGCGATGAACATTGGGCCAAGTTTAATCCATATTCAAGTAACTGTGTTTTTTTTAAATTAAAATGTAATTTTAGTTTTACTTGTTTTCTATTTGGCTTATCATTTTTTTCTGTTTATACTCTATTTTTATAACAACTTATTGAGGTATAATTGCCGTACAATAAGCTGAATATATTTGAACTGGTGTAATTAGGTATTAACTTCTGTGTGTGTACTTAATATCGAAATTATAAACTTTTTTTTCCCAAAAGTCTTTGCCAGCTCTTTTGTAATCTTTTCTTCCTGCTCCTTCCTCCACACTCTTTCCTCATGCAACCAACTGATATAATTTCTATAACCATAGATTAATGGGGACTTTCTAGATTTTATATACATGGAATTACTCAGTATGTCCTTTCTTTGTCTAACTTCTTTCACTGAGCACAATTAATTTGAGATACATCCATATTGCATTAGTTTATTGCATTTTAATGCTGATCAGTATTTCATTGTGTGGATATACCACAACCTTTTCATTCCTCTACCTTTTGATAGACAGTCAGGTTTGTCTTAAGTTTTGAACTATTGCAAATGAAGTGGTTATGAATATTCATGTACAAATCTTGGTATGAATATAGATTTACATTTTTCTTTGGGAAATACCTAAAAGTGTAATGGTTGCAACATACAGTGCCTGTATGTTTATCTTTTGAACAAACTGCCGAACTGCTTTTCAATGGTTGTACCATTTTCTATTTCCATCAACGCTGTGTGAGAGTTCCTGCTGGTCTACATTAGCACCAATATTTGTATAGCTAGTCTTTTAAATTTTACATTCTAATAGTCATATGTGATATCTCATTGTGGATTTATATTGGATTCCCCTAAAGATTGAGATTGTCTGTATTTTCATGGGCTTATTTGATACCTGTATCTTTTCTTTGAAATGTCTGCTCAAATATTTACCTTATTCAAGATGACAAAGGTTTTCAGTTAAGTGATAGAGTTTTAGGTTTTACATTTAATTCTATGATTAGGGTTAACTTTTACATCACATAGATTGAAGGTGTTTTTACAAGTTACTTATCAAATTGTTCAGAACAATATGTAACACTATTTGTTTCCCATTCAATTGCCTTTGCACTTTCTATGTTGATGGCAAAAGCTGTCTTGATTTCTAGTTCTCCAACTTTGAAAGAAAACAAAGTTGATTTGGCTATTCTGGTTCCTTTGCATTTCTATTTTAATTTTATAGTTAATTTCTTTAAAAAATTCTCAGATTGGTGTTGAAGTTGCATATAACCTATAGCTAGAGGAGGACTTGATAGTCTTAACTGTATTGTGTATTCCACTCCATAAACATGAAATATCTTTTTTTAAAGCAATTTTCCAATTATTCTAATGTTTTATGCTTTTCAGTGTATAGGTCTTATATTTTATTAGATTTATCTTTATTTCATATTTTCATTCTACTGTAAATGGCATTGCCATTAATTTCAATACCTGATCATTATAGCAAGTTAAAGTGGATTTAAAAAACTGACTTTAGCCTACAAGTTGTTAAACTCACTTATTAGTTCTAGTAGCATTTTCAATATTCTATGAGTTTTTCTATATAGATAATCATGCTGTCTGCAAA
Source organism: Bos taurus (assembly GCF_002263795.3). Taxonomy (NCBI): domain Eukaryota; kingdom Metazoa; phylum Chordata; class Mammalia; order Artiodactyla; family Bovidae; genus Bos; species Bos taurus. The sequence goes on from NC_037333.1 coordinate 87,045,147, forward strand.
TACGATCTTACTTCTTCCTTACCAGGTCTGAAAGCCTTTTATTTATTGCCTTGTAATTTACAGGATCTATAAAATTTTCTCTAAAATAATGTTCATCTTTATCAAAATCTTCAACTGATTCTTGGGTGCACCTGTATTAGAGAATCTTTGCCTCATCCAGCCAGTCATTCTGAACTGTTGCTGTGCACTACAATCCTCTGGAGGTTTTAAAAATATACTAGTTCCTAGGCACTCTCTTTTCATACTGTTTCTGGAGTTCTCATACTTTCATATTGTTTGGTTTCATACTGTTCATGGGGAAAGATTGAAGGCAGGAGGAGAAGGGGACAACAGAAGATGAGATGATTGGATGGCATAACCGACTTGATGGACATGAGTTTGAGCAAGCTTCGGCAGTTGGTGATGGACAGGGAAGCCTGGTGTGCTGCAGTCTGTGGAGCGATGGAACTGAACTGAAACCCCCTCTAGAGAGATTTTGATTTAAACAAGTGGGTTTGGGACCTGAGCATCTTTATTTTAGGTTTTTCAAATAATTCTAATGTGTAGCTAGAAATAAGAACCATCATGTTGGGTGAAGTCTGAAGACATGAAGCTGAGGCTGGAATATGCTGTCATGGTCTCAAAGGATTTGTACACAGATGCCAAATCTGGAATGTCATAGTATCCTAGTGAATAAGTAAAATCTTACTGCTGATTTTAAGGTAGGGTTTTTCTTTTAATCCTATAATATTTGCGTGTGAATGGCTCAGGACTCAGAGATCTATCTTTATACCAGCGAATGTCAAAGCTCTTACTCACTCTAAGACAGAAATAAATGTACATAGATTTATGTCAGTGAACACAATTCCCAACTGTTTGAAGTTTCCTTTTCTCTCTTTTTAATATTTTTCTTGACTGAATATATTCCCTTTATGTACTGAATTTTTAAAGCTGTATTCATGAATAGATTTGATCCTGAAAAAGGCTTATTTCTTTGATGTTATTTTTATTTTTTATCAAATAAACATCTCAAAAAGCAGGAAGATCAGGAACTTATAAAGTATTAGGTGTTTTCTTGGTGTCTGTGATATCATATTATACAGCATCTGTAGACAGTTTCTGAAGTGAAGTGAAGTCACTCACTCATGTCCAACTCTTTGTGACCCCATGGACTGTAGCCTACCAGGCTTCTCTGTCCATGGGATTTTCCAGGCAAGGGTACTAGAGTGGGTTACCATTTCCTTCTCTAGGGGATCTTTCTGACCTAGGAATCAAGCCCGGGTCTCCTGCACTGTAGACAGACACTTTACCCTCTGAGCCACCAGGGAAGTCCCCCCAAATTCATGTTGAAATACTAACCCCCAAGATGATGGTCATAAGGAGTGGAGCCTTTGGGAGATAAGAAGGTCAATAACATTATGCCCTTGTAAAACTCACCAGAGAGCTTGTTTTTCCTCTCTCCATGTGAAGACACAATGAGAAGCTTGCAGTCTATAACCCAGAAGAGCGCTATCACCAGAACCTGATTTTCAACTTTTAACCTCCAGAACTGAGAGAAGTCTATTGTTTATAAGCCATCTGCTGCTGCTGCTGCTGCTAAGTCGCTTCAGTCGTGTCCAACTCTGGGCGACCCCATAGATGGCAGCCCACCAGGCTCCGCCATCCCTGGGATTCTCCAGGCAAGAACACTGGAGTGTGTTGCCATTTCCTTCTCCAATGCAGGAAAGTGAAAAGTGAAAGTGAAGTCACTCAGTCGTGTCCAACTCTTAGCAACCCCATGGACTGCAGCCTACCAGGTTCCTCCATCCATGGATTTTCCAGGCAAGAGTACTGGAGTGGGGTGCCGTTGCCTTCTCAGTTATAAGCCATCGTAATTTGTTATAGTACCCAAACAGGTCAAGATAGCATCCATCTACTTTAATTACATGTATGACCATCTCTTCATTCACATACTGTATCTATACACATTGTATATTTAGCCTTGAAGGATTATTAACTAGATACATGAATCTCAGTTTCTTCTGGCCTCTGTGGTAGCCTGATTATTTACCTCTGAACTTCATGGGCTGTGGTGTAGCTTACTTCAGTACAGAGCTCTCACATCTGGCAGCTTTAGCTGTCATCAACCTGTGCTTTGATTATGTTTCACATTATGAAATGTCTTTTGCAGTGTTCTTGATTAAGAGATAAGCAGAAAAAAAAGTTCAATTTTTTTTTTCGTATTGAAGATGTCAATTGCTATGCATAAACCAGCTCAGTTGAGTTAAATTTTTTTTGTGCAGTGACTCCATTGTCTTTGAAACAATTGTACTTTAGAAACAACTGGATTCCAGATCATCCAACTCTGCTAGTTGGAAGGAATGTTGACAAGTAGGCAGCATTGATGAAATGGTTTCACAAAATAAATGCAATGTATAAAGCTGAAAGCATTCCATGTAGGACTTCATTTATGCAATGGCAATTTGAAAAAGATGCCCATTAGCAAAAGGTCACTCTGTTGTCAGAAAATAAAATATAGCAAAATCTCAGATAAGGATTGTAATGACAGAACTGTAAATGATCAATGTGAGTTTCAAAGGAGAATTTGGCACTGTGATATTCAATGATCTTGCAGGCACAAAATTATATTTTTACTTGACTGCTTCAAAGAGATAGGGGTAAGCTTTTTTTCTGTTTTCTAAAGACTTAATTTTATTGTTCTACTTCCTTTTGCAATTTGCATCTTATGCAATCTTCAAAGTTTGATTCCATTAGACAGTTTGAGAAAAGAATAAAAGATATTACCATTTATGTTTTAGAATATGTTTCATTTATTCTCCTATGATTCTTTTTCAGTTCAGACTTGTTTCTTTTTCAGTTCAGTTCAGTTCAGTCGTTCAGTCCGACTCTTTGCGACTCCATGAACTGCAGCTCGCCAGGCCTCCCTGTCCATCACCAACTCCCGGAGTCCAGCCACACCCATGTCCACAGAGTCGGTGATGCCATCCAGCCATCTCATCCTCTGTCATCCCCTTCTCCTCCTGCCCTCAATCTTTCCCAGCATCGGGGTCTTTTCAAATGAGTCAGCTCTTCGCATCAGGTGGCCAAAGTATTGGAGTTTCAGCTTCAACATCAGTCCTTCCAATCAACACCCAGGACTGATCTCCTTTAGGATGGACTGGTTGGATCTCCTTGCAGTCCAAGGGACTCTCAAGAGTCTTCTCCAACACCACAGTTCAAAAGCATCAATTCTTCAGCATTCAGCTTTCTTTATAGTCCAAGTCTCACATCCATACATGACTACTGGAAAAACCATAGCCTTGACTAGACGGACCTTTGTTGGCAAAGTAATGTCTCTGCTTTTGAATATGCTATCTAGGTTGGTCATAAGGAGTGAGCGTCTTTTAATTTCATGGCTGCAATCACCATCTGAAGTGATTTTCGAAACCAGAAAAACAAAGTCAGCCACTGTTTCCACTGTTTCCCCTTCTATTTACCATGAAGTGATGGGACTGGATGCTATGATCTTAGTTTTCTGAATGTTGAGCTTCAAGCCAACTTTTTCACTCTCCTCTTTTACTTTTATCAAGAGGCCCTTTAGTTCCTCTTCACTTTCTGCCATAAGGGTGGTGTCATCTGTATATCTGAGGTTATTGATATTTCTCCTGGCAGTCTTGATTCCAGCTTGTGCTTCACCCAGCCCAGTGTTTCTCATGATGTACTCTGCATGTAAGTTAGATAAGCACGGTGACAATATACAGCCTTGACATACTCCTTTTCCTATGGAAACAGTCTGTTGTTCCATGTCCAATTCTAACTGTTGCTTCCTGTCCTGTATACAGGTTTCTCAAGAGGCAGGTCAGGTGGTCTGGTAGTCCTATCTCCTTCAGAATTTTCCACAGTTTATTGTGATCCACATAGTCAAAGGCTTTGTCATAGTAAATAAAGCAGAAGTAGATATTTTTCTGTAATTCTCTTGCTTTTTTGATGATCCAGCGAATGTTGGCAATTTGATATCTGTTTCCTCTGCCTTTTCTAAAACCAGCTTGAATATCTGGAAGTTCATGGTTCATGCATTGCTGAAGCCTGACTTGGAGAGTTTTTCTTTTTTGTGTGTTATTTTTGTCTGGTTTTGGTATCGGGATGATGGTGGCCTTGTAGAAGGAGTTTGGAAGTGTTCCTTCCTCTGCAATATTTTGAGAGTTTTAGAATGATAGGCATTAGCTGTTCTCTAAATGTTTGATAGAATTCTCCTGTGAAGCCATCCAGTCCTGGGCTTTTGTTTTTTGGGAGATTTTTGATCACAGCTTCCATTTCAGTGCTTGTAATTGTGTTGTTTATAATTTTTATTTCTTCCTGGTTCAGTCTTAGGAGATTGAACTTTTCTGAGAATCTGTCCATTTCTTCCAGGCTATCCATTTTATTTCTATGTCATTGTTCATAGTATTCTCTTATAATCCTTTGTATTTCTGCATCATCTGTTGCAACCTCTCCTTTTTCATTTCTAATTTTGTTGATTTGATACTTCTCTCTTTTTTTCTTGATGAGTCTGGCTAAAGGCTTGTCAATTTTGTTTATCTTCTCAAAGAACCAGCTTTTAATTTTGTTAATCTTTACTACTGTATCTCTCATTGCTTTTTCATTTATTTCTGCTCAGATCTTTATGATTTCTTTCCTTCTGCTAATTTTTTTTTGTTTGTTTGTTCTTTTTCCAGTTGTTTTAGGTGTAAAGCCAGGTTGTCTATTTGATATTTTTCTTGTTCCTTGCTGTATGATTGTATTGCTATAAACCTCCTCCCCAGAACTGCCCTTGCTGCATCCCACAGGTTTTGAGTTTTCATTGTCATTTGTTTCTAGAAATTTTTTTATTTCCCTTTTAATTTCTTCAGTAACCTGTTGGTTATTTAGAAACGTATTGCTTAATCTCCTTGTGTTTGTGTTTCTTACAGCTTTTTCTTGTAATTGAATTCTAGTCTCATAGCATTGTGGTCAGAGAAGATGCTTGATACAATTTTAATTTTCTTAAAGTTATTGAGGTTTGATGTGACTCCATATATGGTCTATCCTGGAGAATGTTCCATGTGCACTTGAGAAGAAGGTGTAGTCTTCTGCAACTGGATGGAATGTCCTGAAGATATCAATGAGATCCACCTCATCTAAAGTATTATTTAAGACTTGTGTCTCCTTATTAATTTTCTGTTTTGATGATCTGTGCATTGTTATGAATGGGATGTTAAAGTCTCCTACTATTATTGAGTTACTGTCAATTTCTCCTTTTATGTCAGTATTTGATGGGCTGCCGTCTATGGGGTCACACAGAGTTGGACACGACTAAAGTGACTTAGCAGTAGCAGCAGCATTATTTGTCTTATGTATTGAGGTGCTCCTATGTTGGGTGCATAGATATTTACAGTTGCTATGTCTTCCTCTTGGATTGATCCCTTGATCATTATGTAGTGTTCCTTCCGTATCTCTTGTAATCTTTTTTATTTTAAGGTCTATTTTGTCTGATATGAGGATTGCTGCTCCAGCTTTCTTTTGCTTTGCATTAGCATCAAATATATTTTTCCATTCTCTCACTTTCAGTCTATATATGTTGTTAGGTCTGAAGTGGGTTTCCTGTTCAGTTCAGTCACTCAGTCGTGTCCAACTCTTTGCAACACCAAGCACTGCAGCACCGGATGCCATGATCTTTGTTTTCTGAATGTTGAGCTTTAAGTCAACTTTTTCATTCTCCTCTTTCACTTTTTTATTTTTATTTTTTAAATTTTATTTTATTTTTAAACTTTACAATATTGTATTAGTTTTGCCAAATATCGAAATGAATCCGCCACAGGTATATATGTGTTCCCCATCCTGAACCCTCCTCCCTCCTCCCTCCCCATATCATCCCTCTGGGTCATCCCAGTGCACCAGCCCCAAGCATCCAGTATTGTGCATCGAACCTGGACTGGCGACTCGTTTCATATATATTATACGTATTTCAATTCCATTCTCCCATATCATCCCACCCTTTCCCTCTCCCACAGAGTCCAAAAGACTGTTCTATACATCAGTGTCTCTTTTGCTGTCTCATATACAGGGTTATTGTTACCATCTTTCTAAATTCCATATATATGCGTTAGTATACTGTATTGGTGTTTTTCTTTCTGGCTTATTTCACTCTGTATAATAGGCTCCAGTTTCATCCACCTCATTAGTACTGGTTCAAATGTATTCTTTTTAATGGCTGAGTAATACTTTATTGTGTATATGTACCACAGCTGTCTTATCCATTCATCTGCTGATGGACATCTAGGTTGCTTCCATGTCCTGGCTATTATAAACAGTGCTGCGATGAACATTGGGGTACACGTGTCTCTTTCCCTTCTGGTTTCCTCAGTGTGTATGCCTCTTTCACTTTTATCAAGAGGCTCTTTAGTTCTTCTTCACTTTCAGCCATAAAGGTGGTGTCATCTGCATATATGAGGTTATTGATATTTCTCCTGGCAATCTTGATTCCAGCTTGTGCTTCATCCAGCCCAGCGTTTCTCATGATGTACTCTGTATATAAGTTAAATAAGCAGGATGACAATATACAGCCTTGTCATACTCCTTTTCCTATTTGGAACCAGTCTGTTGTTTCATGTCCGGTTATAACTGTTGCTTCCTGACCTGCATACACATTTCTCAAGAGGTAAGTCAGGTGGTCTGGTATTTCTATCTCTTTCAGAATTTTCCACAGTTTATTATGATCCACACAGTCAAAGGCTTTGGCTTAGTCAGTAAAGCAGAAATAGATGTTTTTCTGGAACTCTCTTGCTTTTTTGATGATCCAGTGGATATTGGCAATTTGATCTCTGGTTCCTCTGCCTTTTCTAAAACCAGCTTGAACATCTGGAAGTTCACCATTCATGTATTGCTGAAACTTGGGTTGGAGAATTTTGAGCATTAAGTTACTAGCGTGTGAGATGAGTGCAACTGTGTGGTAGTTTGAGCATATTTTGGCATTGCCTGCCTTTGGGATTGGGTTTCTTGTAGGCAGCATATATATGGGTTTTCTTCTTGTATCCATTCAGCCAGCCTGTGTCTTTTGGTTGGAGCATTTAATCCATTTACATTTAAAGTAATTATTGATATATATGTTCCTATTGCCATTTTTCTTAATTGTTTATGGTTGATTTTCTAGATCTTTTTTCTTCTCTTGTATTTCTTGACTATATAAGTCCCTTTAACCTTTGTTGTAAAACTGGTTTGGTGGTACTGAATTTTCTTAACTTTTGCTTGTCTGAAAAGCTTTTGATTTCTCCACCAATTTTGAATGAGATCTTTGCCAGGTACAATAATCTCAGTTGTAGATCTTTCCCTTTCAGTTCTTTAAATATATCCTGCCATTCCTTTCTAGCCTGTAGAGTTTCTGCTGAAATATCAGCTGTTAAATATATGGGTTCCCTTGTATGTTACTTGTTGCTTTTCCCTTGCTGCTTTTAATATTCTTTCTTTGTGTTTAGTCTTTGTTAGTTTGATTAGTATGTGTCTTGGTTTGTTTCTCCTTGGGTATAGCCTGTATGGGACTCTTTGTGCCTCGTGGACTTTATTGACTATTTCCTTTTCCATTGGGGAAATTTTCAACTAGAATCTCATCTAAATTTTTCTTACCTTTTATTTTTCTCTTCTTCTTCTGGGATCCGTATAATTTGAATATTGGTGCATTTGAAATTGCCCCAGAGGTCTCTGAGACTTTCCTCAGTTCATTCTTTTTACTTTATTCTGCTCTTCAGAAGTTATTTCCACCATTTTATCTTCCAGCTCATTGATTTGTTCTTCTGCTTCAAATATTCTGGTTTTTCTTCCTTCCAGAGTATTTTTAATTTCAGTAATTGTGTCATTTGTCTCTGTACATTTATTCTTTAATTCTTCTAGGTCTTTGTTAATTGATTCTTGCATTTTCTCCATTTTGTTTTGAAGGTTTTTGATCATCTTTACTATCATTATTCTGAATTATTTTTCAGGTAGTTTGCCTATTTCCTATTCATTTATTTGGACTTCTGTGTTTCTAATTTGTTCCTTCATTTGTGTAGTATTTCTCTGCCTTTGCATTATTTTTTTTTTTTTTTAGCTTATTGTGTTTGAGGTCTCCTTTTCCCAGGCTTCAAGGTTGAATTCTTTCTTCCTTTTGGTTTTTGCCCTCCTAAGGTTGGTCTAGTGGTTTATGTAAGCTTCCTATAGGGTGAGATTTGTGCTGAGTTTTTTGTTGTTGTTCTTTTGTTTTTTTGTCTGTTTGTTTTTCCTCTGATGGGCAAGGCTGAGTGAGGTGGTAATCCTGTCTGCTGATGATTTGTTTTGTATTTTTCTTTTGTTTGTTGTTTAGATGAGGCGTCCTGCACAGGGTGCTAGTGGTGGTTGGGTGACGCCAGGTCTTATATTCAAATGGTTTCCTTTGTGTGAGTTCTTACTATTTGATACTCCCTAGGGTTAGTTCTTGGCAAAACTCTATTAGTCTTTGCCCTGCTTCATTCCGTATTCCAAGGCCAAATTTGCCTGTTACTCCAGGTGTTTCTTGACTTCCTACTTTTGCATTCCAGTCCCCTATAATGAAAAGGACATCTTTTTTGGGGTGTTAGTTCTAAAAGTTCTTGTAGGTCTTCATAGAACCGTTCAACTTCAGCTTCTTCAGCGTTACTGGTTGGGGCATAGACTTGGATTACTGTGATATTGAATGGTTTGCCTTGGAAACGAACTGAGATCATTCTGTCATTTTTGAGATTGCATCCAAGTACTGCATTTCGGACTCTTTTGTTGACCATGATGGCCACTCCATTTCTTCTGAGGGATTCCTGCCTGCAGTAGTAGATATAATGGTCATCTGAGTTAAATTCACCCATTCCAGTCCATTTTAGTTCGCTGATTCCTAGAATGTCAACATTCACTCTTGCCATCTCTTGTTTGACCACTTGCAATTTGCCTTGATTCATGGACCTGACATTCCAGGTTCCTATGCAATATTGCTCTTTACAGCATCAGACCTTGCTTCTATCACCATTCACATCCACAGTTGGGTATTGTGTTTGCTTTGGCTCCACCCCTTCATTCTTTCTGGAGTTATTTCTCCACTGATCTCCAATAGCATATTGGGCACCTACTGACCTGGGGAGTTCCTTTTTCAGTATCCTATCATTTTGCCTTTTCATACTGTTCATGGGGTTCTCAAGGCAAGAATACTGAAGTGGTTTGCCATTCCCTTCTCCAGTGGACCACATTCTGTCACGTCTCTCCACCATGACCCGCCCGTCTTGGGTTGCCCCACGGGCATGACTTAGTTTCATTGAGTTAGACAAGGCTGTGGTCCTAGTGTGATTAGATTGACTAGTTTTCTGTTTGAGTATGGTTTCAGTGTGTGTGCCCTCTGATGCCCTCTTGCAACACCTACCGTCTTACTTGGGTTTCTCTTACCTTGGGCATGGGGTATCTCTTCAGGGCTGCTCCAGTAAAGAGCAGCTGCTGCTCCTTACCTTGGATTAGGGGGATCTCTTCACCGCCACCCTTCCTGACCTTCAACGTGGGATAGCTCCTCTAGGCCCTCCTGTGCCCGCGCAGCCATGGTTCCTTGGATGTGGGGTTGGTACTCCCGGCCGCCACACCTGGCCTTGGGTGTGGGATTGCTCCTCCTGGCTTCGGGCGTGGGGGCATGGGGTAGCTTCTCCCGGCCGATGCCCCTGATCTCAGACACGGGGTAACTCCTCTTGTCGCCGCCCCTGACCTCGGACGTGGGGTAGCTCCTCTCGGCCCTTCCTATGCTGTCGCAGTCTGGCACTCTCGGCCCCTGCCCCTGACCTTGGACGTGGGGTAACTCCTCTTGGCCGCTGCCCTTCGGGCATGGGATCCTCCGGGCTTCTGCCCCTGACCTCGGACGTGGGGTAGCTGCACTGGTCATAACAAACACTGTCTTCCAACAACACAAGAGAAGACTCTATGCATGGACATCACCAGATGGTGAACACCGAAATCAGATTGATTATATTCTTTGCACCCAAAGATGGAGAAGCTCTATACAGTCAGCAAAAACAAGACCAGGAGCTGACTGTGGCTCAGGTCATGAACTCCTTATTGCCAAATTCAGACTTAAATTGAAGAAAGTAGGGAAAACCACTAGACCATTCAGGTATGACCCAAATCAAATCCCTTATACAGTGATTATACAGTGATTATACAGTGGAAGTGAGAAGTAGATTTAAGGGCCTAGATCTGATAGATAGAGTGCCTGATGAACTATGGAATGAGGTTCATGACATCGTACAGGAGACAGGGATCAAGACCATCCCCATGGAAAAGAAATACAAAAAAGCAAAATGGCTGTCTGGGGAGGCCTTACAAATAGCTATGAAAAGAAGAGAAGTGAAAAGCAAAGGAGAAAAGGAAAGATATAAACATCTGAATGCAGAGTTCCAAAGAATAGCAAGAAGAGATAAGAAAGCCTTCCTTAGCGATCAATGCAAAGAAATAGAGGAAAACAACAGAATGGGAAATACTACAGGTCTCTTCAAGAAAATTAGAGATACCAAGGGAACATTTCATGCAAAGATGGGCTTGATAAAGGACAGAAATGGTATGGACCTAACAGAAGCAGAAGATATTAGGAAGAGATGGCAAGAATACAGAGAAGAACTGTACAAAACCAGATAATCATAACGGTGTGATCACTCACCTAGAGCCAGACATCCTGGAATGTGAAGTCAAGTGGGCCTTAGAAAGCATCACTAGGAACAAAGCTAGTGGAGGTGATGGAATTCCAGTTGAGCTATTCCAAATCCTGAAAGATGATGCTGTGAAAGTGCTGCACTCAATATGCCAGCAAATTTGGAAAACTCAGCAGTGGCCACAGGACTGGAAAAGGTCAGTCTTCATTCCAATCCCAAAGAAAGGCAATGCCAAAGAATGCTCAAACTACCGCACAATTGCACCCATCTCACACGCTAGTAAAATAATGCTCAAAATTCTCCAAGCCAGGCTTCAGCAATATGTAAACTGTGAACTTCCAGATGTTCAAGCTGGTTTTAGAAAAGGCAGAGGAACCAGAGATCAAATTGCCAACATCTGCTGGATCATGGAAAAAGCAAGCGAGTTCCAGAAAAACATCTATTTCTGCTTTATTGACTATGCCAAAGCCTTTGACTGTGTGGATCACAATAAACTGTGTAAAGTTCTGAAAGAGATGGGAATACCAGACCACATTTCTCACCATCTTGAGAAATCTGTATGCAGATCAGGAAGCAACAGTTAGAACTGGACATGGAACAACACATTGGTTCCAAATAGGAAAAGGAGTACGTCAAGGCTGTATATTGTCACCCTGTTTATTTAACTTATATGCAGAGTACATCATGAGAAACGCTGGACTGGAAGAAACACAAGCTGGAATCAAGATTGCTGGGAGAAATATCAATAACCTCACATATGCAGATGACACTACCCTTATGGCAGAAAGTGAAGAGGAACTCAAAAGCCTCTTGATGAAAGTGAAAGTGGAGAGTGAAAATGTGGTTTAAGCCCACTCAACATTCAGAAAACGAAGATCATGGCATCCGGTCCCATCACTTCATGGGAAATAGATGAGGGAAACAGTGGAAACAGTGTCAGAATTTATCTTTTTGGGCTTCAAAATCACTGCAGATGGTGACTGCAGCCATGAAATTAAAAGACGCTTACTCCTTGGAAGGAAAGTTATGACCAACCTAGGTAACATATTCAAAAGCAGAGACATTACTTTGCCAACAAAGGTTCGTCTAGTCAAGGCTATGGTTTTTCCTGTGGTCATGTATGGATGTGAGTTGGACTGTGAAGAAGGCTGAGCGCCGAAGAATTGATGCTTTTGAACTGTGGTGTTGGAGAAGACTCTTGAGAGTCCCTTGAACTGCAAGGAGATCCAACCAGTCCATTCTGAAGGAGATCAGCCCTGGGATTTCTTTGGAAGGAATGATGCTAAAGCTCAAACTCCAGTACTTTGGCCACCTCATGCAAAGAGTTGACTCCTTGGAAAAGACTCTGATGCTGGGAGGGATTGGGGGCAGGAGGAGAAGGGGATGACAGAGGATGAGATGGCTGGATGACATCACTGACTCGATGGACGTGAGTCTGGGTGAACTCTGGGAGTTGGTGATGGACAGGGAGGCCTGGCGTGCTGCGATTCATGAGGTCGCAAAGAGTCGGACATGACTGAGCGACTTAACTGTTCTGAACTGAACTGAGGGTTAGTTCTCTGGTAGTCTAGGGTCTTGGAGTCAGTGCTCCCATCCAAAGGCTCAGGGCTTGATCTATGATTGTGGAGGCTTTCAGTCTTTGGTAAGTCCCAAATCTTTAATCTGGCAGGCTGGAGACCAGGGATAAGTTGCAGTCTGAGTCCAAAGGCAGTGTTTTGGTAGAATGCCTTCTTGGTGAGGGAGGTCAGTCTTGTACTATTAAGGCCTTCAACTGACTTCATGAGGCTGACCTTCTGGAAGCAGTTCTTTCCATATGACTCCAAAGAGTCTTATACTTTGGTCGTCAAAACAGCATGCAGAAGAAAACAGTGACCTTTTTTTCCCTTTGTGCTTAGTTTCAGTTGCTCATAAGGTGCTGTATGCAGATGCCTTGCCCTCAACAAATATAAAACATGGGGATGATGGAATAACTTCGTTAAGTGTTATTTCCTATAGCCATTTGTTACAACAGGTAGTAAGGCTGTACCGTCTAAAACTGTCCAGGCTCTCCTAGGGGAGTCACCTCCCTTGTGCCCTCTGGCTCTGGCTCCTGGGAGTGAGGCACATTCAGGCAGCTGGAGACAACGTTGCTCCCCGGGCTCTGCTGCATTCTGCCTGTGTGGGAGATCCAACTAGTGAGTGTGTGTTTGTGTGAGTGTGTGTGTGTGAGAGAGAGTGTGTGCACGCGTGGGGCGCAGGGGAGCGCAGGATCACTGATCCCCCTTGTCGGTGCCCATCCCCCTTATACATTTTAAAAAGTGTTCTTTTGTTTTCCCTATGTTGTTTCTGTTTATTCCACATTCATATTTTTCTTGTTTGAGTCTCTCCAAATCATATTAGAGACTTCTCCTAAGATCTTATGATCCATGGCATTTTATTTATATTTAAGAACCAGGATTTAAAAAGCTGTATGAATATCCCAAGTATACGTATGTCTTGTCTCATGTGCTTCAGTTTTATAAGAACTGCAAAGTATATATAGGTTCTCTTTTGGGAGTATCAGGTTCCCTGGGGAGAAATCTGATTTCTTGTTGGGTGGTATTCTAATTGCTGAGTAGGGGAAAACATTGAAATTGTTAGTTAGTTGTTAATACTCCAGTTTTGGCTGGCGACTGGCTCCTGCCTGCTGCAGTGTCTGATGCCGGGATTTCAGAATCTCACTGTTGCTGGGAAGGAAAGATAAGGTTCTTGATGGCACAGGCTTAAGGAGGGGATACCAAGGTCCACCTGCTCCTCATACCAATGTTCAGACAAGCCTGTTTTCAGACAATATTGCATTCTGTCTTTAGACATATGCGATGCTTTCAGTTTCTGAGCCTTTCCAGACATCTGCTTGCTGAGGCTAGTTTCTTCTCCATAGGCAGTGAAATTTCAATTCTTTTTATCTTGAGAAATAAGACTGGAAGTCTCTCATCTGGTTTTACATCTTTCAATAATTGCTGCCATCTTATCTTGTGAAACTGTCTCTCCTAGTGTATTTGTCCTTTGACATTTATAAATTTTTGATCCCTTTCTTAGTGAATAAAGGATGAATCACTACCCACTAGTGGAAATTTATGAGGTCAAGGGGTTGATGCTTTTGAACTGTGGTGCTGTAGAAAACTCTTGAGAGTCCCCTTGACAGCAAGGACATCAAACCAGTCAATCCTAAAGGAAATCAAGACTGAACATTCATTGGAAGGACTGATGCTGAAGCTACAATCCATTGGCCACCTAATATGAAGAGTCAACTCTTTGGAAAAGACCCTTATACTGGGAAGATTGAAGGGAAAAGGAGAAGGGGGTGGCAGAGGATGAGATGGTTAGATGGCATCACCAACTCAGTAGACATGAATTTGAGCAAACTCCTGGAGATAATGGAGGACAGCGGAGCCTGGTGTACCATAGTCCATGGGGTTGCAAAGAGTCAGACATGACTTATGGACTGAACAACAACACCATGGGGTCTATGCATTCTACCTCTCATGTAACTGGAAAACACTGTCCAGACAGACAAGTGTACCACAGCAGCTAGAGCTGCCTAATAAGAAGATAACTTCATTAAGCAGCAACCTATTCTAGGGTAATTTTATAAAATATTTAAGTGAGACTATAATCAGACTTAAGTCTCATAAATGTGGTCTGCTAATAATGAAGCCCAACTTGTTTTTTTAACTTTCCCTCCAGTAGCCCAAAGCAATACAGCCTTATGGAGTTTTGTCTTAACACATTATTGACTTGGGGATTTTTGCAGAAACTGATGCCTGTGGCTGGTGATTTGTTACATAAGTGAATATTGAAATGTCTCTGGTCAATAACATTCAAGTAACAAAAGGCATATAAATACATCTTTGGTTAATAAGTTGTTGAATACAAAAGAGACATGCAATTCTAAATTTCTGAATCTGTAATACAGCTAAATAAAAATCATTGGTGGACAAAGCATGAAAATTACTTAACAAATGCCAGATATATTCTACATTTTATTAACTTATATCCTACGGGTAGGTACAGTCATTACCCCTATTTTACAGATAAGGAGTCTGTAGTAGTCACCTAGCACCTAACGTGTGCATGCTCAGTTGTTTCCAAATCTTTGTGACCTCATGGATTGTAGCCTGCCAGGCTCCTCTGTCCATTGGCTTCTCCAGGCGAGAATACTGGAGTCGGTTGCCATTTCCTTTTCCAGGGGACATTCCCAACCCAGGGATTGAAACTGCATCTGTTAAGATCTCTGCATTGCATGGTAAAATTCTTTACCACCAGAGCCACCTGGATTGCATTTGGAGTCAACTAGGGCTGCCATAACAGAATACAAAATATCACAGACTGAATATTAAACAACAGAAACTTACTTTTTCACAGTTCTGGGGGTTGAAAGTAACAAAGTGAGGTGCTGGTCATTTGATTTCCAGTGAGACTCTTTGGCTGATTTTCTGCTGGCCTTCTCCCTGTCCTCACATGGCCTTTTCTCTCCTCATATGTGGAGAGAGAAATCTGTCTCTTCTTCTATAAAGATACCAGTCCTATGGGGTTAGGATCCTGTCTTTGAGTTCCACTAACCTCAGTTGCCTCCCTAAAGGCCCAGTTTCCACATACAGACTCTATGGGGTTAGGACTTCAATATGTAAATTTTAGGGGGAAACAATTTAGTCCATGTAGTTGAAGCAAAGAGGGGAATCCCACAGAGGTAGAGGGCCATTTGCTGCAGAGTTCAAATATTAGACTGTAGTGCCTTAATAAAGACTTGATTGGTCAATTATTTTTTCAATCCCCTTTTTGAAGTGTCTTGTTGAGGGATGATTGAATTACTACCAATGGTGTTTTCCTATCTCACTGTGCAGGCTGTGGAGGAAGTTTCTTACTAACCAGCCCTGCAATTTCCTCCTTTGCTTTGTGAAAATAGAGCACATCTAAGGTCTTTTATCATAATGATGTGAAAATGTTGAGTTTTGGCAACAAGCAGTATTAAGCAGAAGGGCTCAGGCATAAAATAAATCTTTTTTGTGTTTTATATATCTGTTGGGAAATTGAGTACCTGACTGGATTAATTACATAATACTGTTTAATATTTTAGGAGAATAGGAGAATATTTCTACTTCCCTTCCAGTATTATGAATTGCTTAAAGGATTGCTTATGTTGGAAAGGGGAATGTTCAAATTGAATCTTTTTAAAATAAAATTACCATTTTTTGGAATAGGTTATATGTCCATGGTGGAAAAAAAAAACCCAATAGATATAAAAAGATATAGAGTGAAAAACAAAATTGCATCCGATCCCCATTCCCCAATTAGTATGTTTTCTTCTCCAGAAGCAATCGGGGTTATAGTTTCTTATTAATTGCTCTAATTTTTAATTGGATAATTTGTCAAGCTGTTATGTCATGGTCCTAACTTAAAAAATGTGAATTTAGTTAAATGAAATGCAAAACAAAGACCATAATCACTCTGTCTCTATTAGGAAGTGCTTGGTACAAGAAATAATGATCATGAAACTAAAAGTGAAAAAACCCTCAGAGCTAGGGGATGTGTAATCCATACATGATTGATTATAGCTGTTAGTCATGCTTCCTTGATAAGATTATCTTCTGAGCTATATATTTTCCTAGTTAATGTGTTAGAATACATACCTTTTTATATACAAAAAGACAAGAGCTTAAGTCTTGTTACTTTCACAAGGAATTATTTAAATGTTTCTAATAAAAAAAAAGGGTGACTAATTTCCTTGATTCTTAGAGAATGGAATAGAGAAACGTCACTAAGCCATTTTTGTTCATATGATTCTGTTTTGTTCAGCAATCTTTGGGAAAGAAAGGAAATTTCAATCAAAACATTTATGCAAGTAAGTAACTGGAAAGTCTTAAAAAAAATGTGTTTGTCAGGTAAAGGCATCACAGTGTGGCTCAACAAGGTCTCCAAAGATTTGTCAGTCCTTCAAAAGCCTCTACAGTGCTGTGACTGTGGTTTAAGGGAGAATCATTGCTGGGTATTAAACAATGCTTATAACAGGTTCATATAGGATATTGCTGTTTTCCTATTTAGTGTTGAGTGAGCTAGATTGAGTCTAATATAGAAATACTTTGGATAGATGTGTGGGTTCAATGCTACTAAGATTCTCTGCTTTTGCCCCATTTATTAGAAATGATCTGGGTCCAGAACTTAGTAACTATTGTCAAAATGTTTGTAAGAAAAAAATGAATTTTAACACTATTTCCTACTGTTGATGTGATATTAAATGAGATACTGGATATAAAGTGCTTAACACAGAATATGAATCGTATTAAACTCTCAACAGCTATGACTAATACCGTTATCTGTACAGTTCTTTTACTTTCATGGTAGGCCCCAGGATCCTACCCTTTAAACTCTTCTTTTCTTGTCATGTACTCCTTCTCTGCTTAATGAAGTCCAAGTTTATATCTGTAACTTTCTCTCAGGTCAAAACCTTTTCAATTTTTCTTGACTTCACTTTATTAAATGCCACTTTAATCCATCAGCAAATATTGTTGGTCCCACCTTCAAGATACATCCAGTATCGTGCATCGAACCTGGACTGGCAACTCGTTTCTTACATGATATTTTACTGGATGCTTGGAGCTAGTGCACTGGGACGACCCAGAGGGATGGTATGGGGAGGGAGGAGGGAGGAGGGTTCAGGATGGGGAACACATGTATACCTGTGGCGGATTCATTTTGATATTTGGCAAAACTAATACAATTATGTAAAGTTTAAAAATAAAATAAAATTAGAAAAAAAAAAAAGATACATCCAGAATCTAAACTGATTCTCCTCCCTTCACAGCTGTCACCATGGACAAGCCAGCATCATCTTGCACTAGATTGTTGGCATGGAGCCATGAATTTCTACTCCTCACGTCTCCCTGTAGGTGATTCGCTGCACCTCTGCTCCAAACCTTCTAATAGCTTTCCATCTCCGAGTCCTTCTTGTGGTTATACCAGCCCACCAGCATTCCTGAGAGCTCCTTCTACTCTGATTGCATTCTTCACTCTATTCCAACCACACCAGTCTCCTCACTGTTATCAAGCACAGAAAGCACGTTTTCACTTCAGAGTTTCTATACTTACTCTTATTTTATTTTACTAAAGTATAGTTGGTTTATAATGTGCTGATTTCTGCTGTAGAGCAAAGTGACTCAGTTATATGTGTATATACATTCTTTTCTATATTCTTTTCCATTATGGTTTGTCACAGGATATTCAATGTAGCTCCCTGTGCTAGACATTAGGACCTTCTTGTTTATCCATTGTGAATGTAACTGTTTGCATCTACCAACCTCAAACTCCTAGTCCATCTGTCTCCTTCCCTCTGTACTGGCAATCACAGGTCTGTTATGTCTATGTGTCTGTTTCTGTTTTGTAGTTTTATTTGTGCCATGTTTTAGATTCCACATGTAAATGACATCACTGATTCAATGGACATGAATTTGGGCAAACTCTGAGAGATCGTGAGGGACAGGGAGGCCTGGCGTGCTGCAGTCCATGGGATCACAAAGAGTTGGACATGACTTAGTGACTGAACAACAGCAACGTAAGTGATATCATATGATATGTCTTTCTGACCTGCTTTGCTTAGTATAATATTCTCTAGTTGCATCCATGTTGCTGCAAATGGCATTATTATGGTTGTGTAGTATTTCATTCTTTTTATGGTTGAGTAGTATTCCATTATAATTATGCACCACATCTTTATTCATCTGTTGAGGAACATTTAGGTTGTTTCCATGTTTTCGCTATTGTGAACAGTGCTTCTATGAACATAGGGGGCATGCATCTTTGTGAGTTACAGTTTTGTCTGGGTATATTCCCAGAAGTGGGCTTGCTGGATCATATAGTAATTCTGCTTTTAGTTTTCTGATGAATCTCCATACTCTTCCATAGTTGCTGTATCAACTTACATTCCCACCAATAGCGTAGGGAGGTTCTCTTTTCTTCACATCCTCTCCAGCATTTGTTATTTGTGTACTTACTCTTCTTTTTGCATGGGACGCTACATGTGGGGTTTACTCTCCAATTTCTTATAGTTTTCTCCAAAACTACCACCATAACGGAGTGGCCTCCATGTCCCCCTACCTAAAATATCTGTCCTTTACGCATTACCACCTATGATCTTGCTTTTTATCTGTTTTCTTAATACCACTATGTGATAATTTATACATTCGAGTGTATTTTTTTTAATAATCTATTTTCTCTACTATAAACAAGCTGTGTGAGAGAAAGGACTTTTTGTTTGTTGGGGTTTAGCAAATAATTAGAAATGGGCCCTCTACATAGTATATGCTCACAAAATGAGTGCATGTGAATATTTGGGGCCCAAGTGCATCTCTGGCCTTTGACCTGTAGAGAGAGCTCAATAGGCTCTGTTACGTGAGTCATGTCTATCCATTCCCACACACAGTTATTTGATTATAACTAGAATTTAGCATTCTATCTGAAGATACTAGTGTAAAAAACATGGAAACTGAAGAGATGTGATCAGAACTCTGAGCACTGCCCCACTTTCATCACCTACAAAAGGGAGGTGGAAAGGGTAATAAGTTCTTTCATATCACAGAAAGAATAAAGCCAAAAAAAGGTGATTTCCTGGAATTGCATCTCAATCTATGTTCAGGATCCTTGGTGTCAGTTGTTTTTAACTGTTTCTTGGGAATCCTAAGACAACATCTGCTTTCAAAGCTCTTTTAAATTTTATGTAGGACAGGGTTGCACAGAAATGGCTCAACTATTTTATGAGCTGCTTACAGTAAAAATATCTTATTTTTATTTCCCCTAATCACATACATCAGAAAATGTATGTAAGAGTATTGCTATGGTTAGAATGTTTGTGTCCCCCACCCCCAAAGTTCATGTTGAAATCCTAACTCCATTGTGATGGTATTAGGGAAGGGTCCTTTGGGAGGTGTTCAGGTCATCAGGATGGGGCCCTCATGAATAAGATTAATAACTTGTTAAAGAGACCCCATGGAGACCTCTAGCCCTTTGTACCAGGGGAGGATAAAGTCTGCAACCCAAGAGTGCCCTCTCTTGACCATGCTGGCAGTCAGATCTCGTATGTACAGCCTTCAAACTGTGAGCGATGACTGTGTTTATAATTGGGAAGTCCCTTAGTCTGTGGTATTTTGTTACAGAAGCCAGAACAGACTAACACAAATGTCTAGGGTTCTGATGTATTACACAGAGACACCCCGCAACCACATAAAAGTGATGTAGTAGTATGGACTTACAGTTCATAATCTTTTCTAAGAAACCATTAATTTCAAGCTATTTTTTGAGTCTCATTTCATCCTGCTCTCAGTTATTTTTACTACTGATATTGCTACATGGTCTTTCCATTTTTTCTTTGCTCTTCAGAGTTTGAAGGCATTCTCTTTCAAGAAGAGCCTTGAAGTTTCCCTGAAGTGAAAGTAAAAATGTAAATCATATCCAACTCTTTGCAACCCCATGGACTGTAGCCTGCCAGGCTCCTCTGTCCATGGAATTCTCCAGGCAATTATACTGAAGTGGGTTGCCATTCCCTTCTCCAGGGGTTCTTCACCAACCAGTGATTGAATCCAGGTCACCTGCATGACAGGCAGATTTTTTTTTTTTTTTTACCATCTGAGCCACCAGGAAGTTACCCTGCTGCTGCTGCTGCTGCTAAGTCGCTTCAGTCGTGTCTGACTCTGTGCGACCCCATAGATGGCAGCCCATACCCTACTTCAGCCTAAACACTGCTTCAGAAGGTGTTTGAGACCCTCCCACTCCAGGGTGGTCTAATTTCAATGTTCCTTAGCACCTGTGAACAGACCTATGTATTCAAGTTTCCTTTACTTAGAGCACAGTACTGAATGTAGTTTTTCATACACTACCTACTTACTCATGCGATATTTTCCCCAGCTTTTACAGTGTCTACATTCCAGCTACTTTTTAATAGCTTCTAAATAGTTCTAAGTAGTAGATGTCCTTTGTTATGAATTGCTCTTTTTTTTTCCTAATTTTATTTTATTTTTAAATTTTACATAATTGTATTAGTTTTGCCAAATATCAAAATGAATCCACCACAGGTATACACGTGTTCCCCATCCTGAACCCTCCTCCCTCCTCCCTCCCCATACCATCCCTCTGGGTCGTCCCAGTGCACTAGCCCCAAGCATCCAGTATCGTGCATCGAACCTGGACTGGCAACTCGTTTCTTACATGATATTTTACATGTTTCAATGCCATTCTCCCAAATCTTCCCACCCTCTCCCTCTCCCACAGAGTCCATAAGACTGTTCTATACATCAGTGTCTCTTTTGCTGTCTCGTACACCGGGTTATTGTTACCATCTTTCTAAATTCCATATATATGCGTTAGTGTACTGTATTTATGTTTTTCCTTCTGGCTTACTTCACTCTGTATAATAGGCTCCAGTTTCATCCACCTCATTAGAACTGATTCAAATGTATTCTTTTTAATGGCTGAGTAATACTTTATTGTGTATATGTACCACAGCTTTCTTATCCATTCATCTGCTGATGGACATCTAGGTTGCTTCCATGTCCTGGCTATTATAAACAGTGCTGCGATGAACATTGGGGTACACGTGTCTCTTTCCCTTCTGGTTTCCTCAGTGTGTATGCCCAGCAGTGGGATTGCTGGATCATAAGGCAGTTCTATTTCCAGTTTTTTAAGGAATCTCCACACTGTTCTCCATAATGGCTGTACTAGTTTGCATTCCCACCAACAGTGTAAGAGGGTTCCCTTTTCTCCACACCCTCTCCAGCATTTATTATTTGTAGACTTTTGAATCGCAGCCATTCTGACTGGTGTGAAATGGTACCTCATAGTGGTTTTGATTTGCATTTCTCTGATAATGAGTGATGTTGAGCATCTTTTCATGTGTTTGTTAGCCATCTGTATGTCTTCATTTGAGAAATGTCTATTTAGTTCTTTGGCCCATTTTTTGATTGGGTCGTTTATTTTTCTGGAGTTGAGCTGTAGGAGTTGCTTGTATATTTTTGAGATTAGTTGTTTGTCGGTTGCTTCATTTGCTATTATTTTCTCCCATTCTGAAGGCTGTCTTTTCACCTTGCTAATAGTTTCCTTTGATGTGCAGAAGCTTTTAAGGTTAATTAGGTCCAATTTGTTTATTTTTGCTTTTATTTCCAATATTCTGGGAGGTGGGTCATAGAGGATCCTGCTGTGACGTATGTCGGAGAGTGTTTTGCCTATGTTCTCCTCTAGGAGTTTTATAGTTTCTGGTCTTACTTTTAGATCTTTAATCCATTTTGAGTTTATTTTTGTGAATGGTGTTAGAAAGTGGTCTAGTTTCATTCTTTTACAAGTGGTTGACCAGATTTCCCAGCACCACTTGTTAAAGAGATTGTCTTTAATCCATTGTATATTCTTGCCTCCTTTGTCAAAGATAAGGTGTCCATATGTGCGTGGATTTATCTCTGGGCTTTCTGTTTTATTCCATTGACCAATATTTCTGTCTTTGTGCCAGTACCATACTGTCTTGATAACTGTGGCTTTGTAGTAGAGCCTGAAGTCAGGTAGGTTGATTCCTCCCGTTCCATTCTTCTTTCTCAAGATCGCTTTGGCTATTCGAGGTTTTTTGTATTTCCATACAAATTGTGAAATTATTTTTTCTAGCTCTGTGAAGAATACTGTTGGTAGCTTGATAGGGATTGCATTGAATCTATAAATTGCTTTGGGTAGTATACTCATTTTCACTATATTGATTCTTCCAATCCATGAACATGGTATATTTCTCCATCTATTAGTGTCCTCTTTGATTTCTTTCACCAGTGTTTTATAGTTTTCTATATATAGGTCTTTAGTTTCTTTAGGTAGATATATTCCTAAGTATTTTATTCTTTCCGTTGCAATGGTGAATGGAGTTGTTTCCTTAATTTCTCTTTCTGTTTTCTCATTATTAGTGTATAGGAATGCAAGGGATTTCTGTGTGTTGATTTTACATCCTGCAACTTTACTATAGTCATTGATTATTTCTAGAATTGCTCTTTTTTAATAAATGGTTTGTTTATTTATTTATTTTTGGCTGTGCTGGGTCTTTGTTGCTGCACGGGCTTTTCTCTAGTTGTGGAGAGTGGGGGCTAGTCTAGCTGTGGTCTGTGAGCTTTCTCATTGCTGTGACTCCTCTAGTTGTGGAGCTCAGGCTCTAGGGTGCGAGGTCTTCAGTAGTTGGAACTCGCTGGCTCTACAGTGCGGGCTCAACGTGGTGTGGATCTTCCCAGATCAGGGATTGAAGCCATGTATGCATTGACAGGCAGATTCTTTACTCCTGAGCCACCAGGGAAGTCCCTGAATTGCTCTTTTATTAGAAGGTGTTACCAGTCATTTTTACCTACTGAGCCCTAGAGCCAGGGCTTTCCTGGTGGTTCAGATGGTAAAGAATCTGCCTCCAACACATAGGCCCATGCTTGATCCCTGGGTAGGGAAGATACCCTGGAGAAGGAAATGGCAACCTACTCTAGTATTCTTGTCTGGGAAATCCCATGGACAGAGGAGCCTGGTGGGTTACAGTCCGTAGAGTCCAAAGAGTCAGACATTACTGAGCAGCTAACAGCCAGCCCTAGAACCAGTAGTGACTGACTTACCATTTTATCATGATTCAGAATATCATGAGCTTCTGGATCTTTATTTCTGTGGCACTCAAAACACTCTACTCCTGCCGTCAACACTCATCATCTCCCCGACCCCAAATCTCCCAACCAGTTCACAAAATAGCTTCATGCCAAGTACAGGGATAACGTTTATTCTTGATGCCAAGGCCAAAATGGTTACCTTCTATCTTAGTCTGTTCAGACTGCTATAGCAAAAACACAATATGCTGGATTGCTTACACAGCAAATATTTATTTCTCAGTTCTGAAGCCTGGGGAATCTAAGATTAAGATGCCAGCAGATTTGGTTTCTTGTGTGTGTCCATTTCATTGTGTGTAGAAGGCTATCATCTCACTATATCTTTACCTGGTGGAAGGGATCTCTACCTTCATGAACTTGTCACCTTCCAGAAGCCCCACCTCCTAATACCATCACACTAGGGGTTAGGATTTCAGTGTAAGACTTTTTAGGTAACAGAAATATTCAACCCATAATACTAATTTCTAAAATCCCTGACAAGTACTATCAATATAATGAGAGACAGAATAGAATAGTGATTCAGGGTGCATGTCCCCAGAACCAGACCACCCAGTTCAAATACTGGCCACTGTTTAGTTGTTTGACCTTGGTTTAGTTACTCAGCACTTCTACGTGTTAGTTTCTTCATTTTAAAATTATAAGATCTACTGCAAACAGTTTTTAAGGATTAAATGAGTTAATACATACAGAATACATTGAAAAACATTTGGACACTCAGTAAGTTACAGCTATTTGTATTGCTTGTTATTATATTTTGTATTTCTGATACAGTTTCAGTTTTTCCATTTATACTGTAAATAGCCATCTAACAAATTATTCAACCTACTACATACTGGTCATCTTTGCTGTAAATACAGAAAAAAATTACTTTTTCATCTACACCCTAAGGATCTTAGACAAAGTTTAAAAAGTCCATTCTCCCATTAATTCGAGTTGCTTGTTATGGTCTAATAATTAATGCTTAAAATTGATTATGTTCAACTAAATTTTTTGAAATAGTCTAGAATTTTAAAAAATTATGTTAATAGTTGTTTTGTACTCAGCAATTTGAAAATCGGCATCTGATTACAATTTGCTTTTTTGATGCTACTTGAGACTTCTTAACCAACCAGCATGTAACAGTTTTCAGGGTTAAACCAGACTTTGTTAGATAATAAAAAAATATAATATTCTACATAGTGGCTTCAACACTTGAATAATGTTGCAATTATTGCAATGCAATCCAGTGGTTAAGAGCCTATACTTCCATTTTCATAGGGGGCACAGGTTTCATCCTTGGTGGGGAAACTGAGATTCCTTATACCATGTGGCATGGCAAAAAAAAAATTGCATAATTGAAATTGAATAAGATTAATCATAAGGAAGAATAATCAGTATTTGTGTTTTTCAGTTAAGTTGGCACTGCCATATGTTGAACATAAACACAGCTGGGAATTAAAATTCATAATATCATTTGAGGGAATTTGCATTATCTCAAATATTGTGTATAAAACAAAATTGTATTAATATTTTCATAGCTTGTTGTTACTGCTTAGTCACTCAATTGTGTCCAACTCTTATGACTCCATGGAACATAGCCCACTAGACTCCTCTGCCCATAGTATTTTCCAGGCAGAAATACTGGAATAAATTGTCATTTTCTTCTTCATGGGATCTTCCTAACCCAAGGATTGAACCTATATCTCCTGAATTGCGGGTAGATTCTTTTTATTGCTGAGCCACCAGGGAAGCCACCTATATCAAATTTTAAAAATTAAATAAATATAAAATGAAATTTTGTTTAAAATTTTATTGTCACCTAAGTTATTTTTCTTCTGTTCTTTTGCTAATCCTTAAAAACTACCAAAACAATTTCTAGTTTTTCTTATTTACCTGTGCAATGATTTTAAGAAGGAGAATATTTGACTGGAACCTACATATGCCTTTATATTGAAGTTCTTTTGGTAGGTGTATCAGGAATTCAACTTGAAATTGGTAAAAAGGAAAATTTATTGTATGTGTATAAGAGTATCTCACTAACAGAAATCACTGAAGCTGGTGGGTTCCAAGGACAACTAGAAATGGCGCTTGAACCTACTCTAAGACCCTCTGTCTCTTTGGTATTGATTCATAAAAAATACTCTGTGTGCACTTTGTTCTTTGGCATTCTAGATTTTTTCTTTTAATAGGATAGTTGGAAATAGAATCACACATAGCTCCCAAGTCTTCTATTTCAGGAACATAAAAATTTGATTGGCACTGACTCTTATAATTAACTTGATCTAAAAAAAAGAAGGAATAGTTGTAATTGGATTGGCTTTCATCAGATTCTTACCTTTGCATCACTTTGCTTGGCCAAGAGAGGAGAATCTTCTTATTATAAATATACCATGCCCCTGGATTATAGAAAGAAAAGAGAAGTGGCTGTTTTTTTAGGGTCTGCTGTGTATCAGTTATTACATAAAAATTATTTTTTGATCCTCAAGACAATCTTTTGGATATGCCACAAGATATTGAGACTTATTGTAGTTGGTTAGCCAAAGGAATGATGACTTTCCCATATTTTGATGACATTGATGGCCCCAAATAAAGGCTATCTTATACCCTTGTCTGTTGCCCTGTAATTTTGTAGTTCCCACCTTCTCTGACTCTGGGATGGTCTTGTAACTCACATTGTCCAGCAGAATATGATAGAAGTGGCATATGTTCATTCTGAGCCTTTGTGTGCTTCTGTTTGCTCTCTGACTCTGATACACTTGCTTGCTGGTTGTACCTCAACTTTGCCATAACAGCAGCCTTATCTAGCTTGCTTGAGTGCTGTGAGGGCCAAAAGGAGTCCAGTCTATGGCCTGGACCCAACTGTGCCCCAGTTGTCTCAATTCCAATTTAAGTTATGATTAATTTGGGGCTCAGGGAACATCCCTGTTACCACTGGTCATGGGTCTTAACCAGGAACTAAGTCTCCATTCTGTACAGTGTTCAAGGAAAGAGTGGCACTCTGTGTATAGGTTCTTTGGTTGGTCCCTCGTATGGAGGAGAGTGGTTACTCTGTGTCACATTGAGGTCCACACACCTAAGCAGATGGCTCACTAGGACCCTACAGAATACTCTACTGATGCTACTGCCTGTGCCTCTGTTGCCAAAAAAGATTTTAGTCTTCAAAGTTACAGGGGGAAATGCCCAAATACTCATGATACACCCATGACTCAGCCAAGAGGTTAATTTTAACCTGATTTAAGTCTGAGATCTTTGAAACTACTAAAGCCACTATTGCCATGGGAGACACCTGATACAGATAATACTGATTTGAGGTTCTCTGTGAAAACAAACTTATAAATATGAGCAGGGTGGAGAGTACCTCCTTCCCCACCTCAGGTCTAACCAATAACTACCAAATAAGTGAAGTGAAGTTGCTCAGTCATGTCCAACTCTTTGTGACCCCATGGACTGTAGCCCACCAGGTTCCTCTGTCCATGGAATTTTCCAAGCAAGAGTACTGGAGTGGGTTGCTATTCCCTCCTCCAGGGGATCTTCCCAACCCAGGTATTGAACCTGGGTCTCCCACATTGCAGGCAGATGCTTTACTATCTGAGCCACCAGGGAAGCCAACTGCCAAATAAACAATCAATAAAACAAAAACCAAACAATTAAACCCAACCTGATATTGAGAGAGGAAACAAAAACTGAAACAGGGGTTTAAAACTTGACCCAATTGGGAAGCAAAAATTTGCTAAATGAATTTGTATGACATAAATATAATAGGTGCAAAATGTTCTTTGCACCACTAGCCCATTTATTCTGCATGAACTTTATTATCTGCTTAAATATATCAGTTAGCAAACCTTCATTGATACTGGTACCCAAATTATGATTATAACTTGGGATCCCACTAAACTTAAGCTATTTTGTATGGTTTACAGGCAGATTCTTTACCATCTGAGCCACCAGGGAAGCCCCTTTAGGGTAGTTAACAAACATAAAATAGTTAAGGTGAGCTAAACCTATATATTTTCCATCAGAATTATTTCTTTGCCTGATTGACCCTGGTAGCTCAGCTGGTAAAGAATCTGCCTGCAGTGCAGGAGACCCTAGTTTGATTCTTGGGTTGGGAGGATCCCCTGGAGAAGGGATAGGCTACCCACTCCAGTATTTCTTGGGCTTTCCTTCTATCTCAGCTGGTAAAGAATCCTGCTGCAATGTGGGAGACCTGAGTTCACTCCCTGGGTTGGGAAGATTCCCTGGAAAAGGGCATGGCAACCCACTCCAGTATTCTTGCCTGGAGAATCTCCATGGACAGAGGATCCCGGCAGGCTACAGTCAACGGGGTATCACAGAGATGGACACGACTGAGTGACTAAACATGCTGCAAACCTATCTGTCCTCCATTCGAACTCTTGCTTTGCCTGATTTACCCACATTCATAGCATCTGTTGCCCTAAAATATACCATAGTAGACATTGAATCTCTGAACCAATAGAGTAAATATCGCTTTAGATATTTGTGCCTAAAACTGACCTGACAAACAGGACTCCATGGATATTCCTTAACAGTTAATAGAGCTGAATAGAAATTAAAACAAGACTTCAGAGATTAAAGTCCATTATATAGAACTTATAGAGAGAAGAAATTACTATTCCCAGTGCTGTATATAACAGCCCAATTTGGCCTGCTACTACTACTACTAAGTCACTTCAGTCATGTTCGACTCTGTGCGACCCCATAGATGGCAGCCCACCAGGCTTCCCTGTCCCTGGGATTCTCCAGGCAAGCACACTGGAGTGGGTTGCCATTTCCTTCTCCAATGCATGAAAGTGAAAAGTGAAAGTGAACTCGCTCAGTTGTGTCCGACTCTTCGTGACCCCATGGACTGCACCCTACCAGGCTTCTCCATCCATGGGATTTTCCAGGCAAGAGTACTGAAGTGGGGTGCCATTGCCTTCTCTGATTTGGCCTGCTAGTAACCTAAAATCCAGCGAATGGTACCTCACAGTGTATTACCACAATCTTAATGATGTGGTCCCACCTATTAAGGACCCCATATCTAATAGTATTGAAATTACTGATTGTGCACAACCTGTAACCAGTAACTACCCTGCAGTCATATGTTTTAACTAATATGATTCACTGTCTATTTCAACAGCCTATTTCAGTTGCAGTTAACTTTGACCTTAGAAGGAAGACAATACACCTTTACCCGGCTATTCATGGTGTATCTCAATAGCCAGAACATCATACGCAATATTTGCAGCATTTTACCCTGTCCGACTTTCTCTAGGAGCACAGTTATAGCATAACACAGTTAAACATCCTCTTCTAAGAACACTCATTTGACACACTCATTAAGATATAAACATTCACAAAGGAGCTGACCAAAAGGATTGGACCATTGTCACACAGTATGAGATCATTGTTACCTTAGTAAAATTTCTTGACATTATTTGATTAGTCAAGGGTCTCTTCACTCCTAATGCTGTCAAAACAAACAAACAGACAACCTATTGACTTCAGTACCAGCAATGTTAGAATAATCCCAACATCTTTTAGTTCTTTTGGATTCTGGAGGCAACCTAGTTCTCATTTATAAATTGTGCTCAAACCCTTTGTTTTTTCTTGCAAACTGGTCAATTTTGAATGGGGTCCCTACAACAGAAGCTTCAAGTATCTGACTAAATTGCAATCTGACAACAGTACCTTCCAGAGACTCCTGCACTGCGGAGGTTTTAGCAACACTCTATGCCTCCTGGAGTTTCTAGACAACCTGTGACAGCCAAAAGTTGTCTCCGAGCTTGCAGGGCAAGAAACTATCCTTCTTGGCTTGGATGCTGTAAGCCAGTAGAGTTGAAGTTACTATTGGCATACTGAGCTTTTCTGGGAACAACTCTCACAGTTTCTGAGTCCATGACCTGCTCACTGTTCCAGGTTGCCCATTTGTCCTTGGCTCATAGAACTAGCACCTTGAAAGCTAAAAATAGCTGCTGAGGCCTCTAAGCTAAAGCAGAAATGTTATTCGTGGGTCAGAACTAATCCTGGGTCCTTGGCCTTATCTCACCTGCAGAAGAGCTGGATTCCTGAGTCAACTCTGTTGAGAGGTGTCATGATTTTTTAGAAGGCCCCTCCTTTTCCACATCACTTTGGCCACATGGGAAGCCTCTTGAGATCAATTGAGTAAAAGTGTTTATACATTTTATGGGTGACATAGCCCCTATCATGTGAAGAAACTAGATGGAGCATGCCTGCTTTTCATCCCCAATAACGGATGGGCCCCCAAGGGTTAGCAAGGTTAACTAAACTTCATGCAATCCTACCTTAGTACCTGATGCCCTGGCTCACAAGTAGTCCCTTCTGCACAGTTCAACAAACTCTTGAGCCACTACCTATGGTCTCCCTAGGCAGATGGCCTGGCCAATGGTAGCAATGATTCCTTGTCCAAGGTTGGCTCCTTTTGGGTAGAGAACTCTGAGAATTTCTTGCTTCACAGATACCCAATATATTAATCAAGTTCATACATATCTTTAAACCGCTAAAGCCACAATGTAAGACCTTACCAAAGCACTCCTTATACCTCTCATTTCCAGACATTATTAATAGTGACCAGGGCATTCATTTCACTTCTGAAAATATATCATTCTGGGCTCTTGGAGTCAGTCATCCCAAAACTCTTACCACCCTTAATGGTCTCAGGCTACAGACCTCATGAAGTACCATAATGGTTTACTTAAGTTTAAATCAATGAAGTTGAACATGGCACATTTTGGTTATTATTAATCAAGGGTGAATTATAATAGAGTCCAACTCCATTTTTGATGATTGTCTGCTGACAGTTTTAAAGCCTCATTACTCTCCCTTTTTTTGACCCATAGCTGAACAAGCTGATAAGAAATCTGGAGTATTGCCTCATTTGATGTTGCCAGCAAGTTCAAACCATATTTGTAGTAACCTAAACCTGTGTTGCAGAGAAGGCAATGGCACCCCACTTCAGTACTCTTGCCTGGAAAATCCCATGGATGGAGGAGCCTGGTAGGCTGCAGTCCACAGGGTCGCTAAGAGTCAGACACGACTGAGTGACTTCACTTTCACTTTTCACTTTCATGCACTGGAGAAGGAAATGGCAACCCACTCCAGTGTTCTTGCCTGGAGAATCCCAGGGACGGGGAAGCCTGGTGGGCTGCCGTCTCTGGGGTCACACAGAGTCGGACACGACTGAAGCGACTTAGCAGCGGCAAACCTGTGTTGCACCTTCTGACCACCACAAAAATCCAAGCCCAAGCCAGTGTCCTCTCACTGATCTTTTAAGCCATTTTTGCATAGTCTTGGGAGGCTACTCTATCCTTCCCAGAAACTGTCCTTATATGAGTAATAAGCTTTTCATACTCTCATAGTATCTGTATGGTGTTATTAGTCTCATTATCCAAACTAAATTTGTGTGTGTGAAAATATCCATCTTTTGCTTGGTAACAACATATACATATTTAAGTACTTTCTGCCTAGGATATAAAACCCATTCTGTGGTTTCTTGGTTATTTTAAAAATAAAACAAATATTTTCGTCCTTTAACTGAGATATCTTTAATAAAGTATGGGCCCTAAGTATTAGCACAATTTGCTGAACTTCATATATAGTCATCTGAGCACTGAGCGCCCTGACAGTTGTTTAAATTTTATATCATAGGGTATTTTATTTATAGAGGAATACACTTGCTGATTCTTATCTATTTCTATTTTGGAAGAGTCAGATTTTGTCTTAAACTGAGCAGCTGTTTACTTCATCTTTTATGGATAAAGCGTGTTCTCATCTAAATAAGGCAATCACAGGTATTATTGCAAATGCTACTGCAAATGCTAATATCATTCATGACAGATGAAATATAGTAGGTTAGGTGAAAATTGTATGAAGAAATGTGACTGTTTTTATCAAATTATCATAGTTTAAAAAAATAAACCCATGCCATTGTTGATTTTATGTGGGAAAAGTGATTTTGTATAATGAAAATTAGATTAAGAATACACATTAGTTTTGCTTAGGTGATTTTCCTTGAGTACATTGTTACTGAAAAATTACCATCCTCTAAAATTCAGGCATCCAATGAGCACAGAAGAGTGAACATGAAAACCTTTGCCTGTTAGTATATTTTAGTAGTTGTCAAACTAAAATAATTGCCAAACTACAATGTGAAAATGAATGCTTTACTGCTGAGTTTTGCTTTAAAAACACAGTATACTATAAGAAAACATCATTTGGTGCTCCTACTCTAGACTCTAATGGGAGCTTGGATGGAGATGTTGGTAAAAGGAAATCTGAGGGAGTTTTCTGAACTATCACTATTTCTGGCCAAGGGTATTTTGGTTACTGCAATGTCAGACTTTAGGGAAGATATCCACAGTGCTATGTAAGCCTTGAACAGAAAAAGGCTGTTTCATAGTAATGGAACTTTTTTTCCAGTACACAGGGAACTGGAAAACACATGGAATTCATTGCTTTATGCATTTTTGGAGAGCTTAAAAAAGGAAAATGAAACAGAAATCTTTTATCTCTACCACACACAAGATAATTTCTTTTACCTTTAAATAGTTTTTCTTATAATTTCTATCAAGTCTTCCATATTGATTTGTCTGGTTTTTCAATCAGACTTATCTGTTCAACTTCAAATTATTTCGAGTTGCCCCAGGTCCCATTTTTTGTGGCAGTTCTCATTTTATGTCTGACTGCAGCCATTCCCATATGAGTCATCTTTCATAGATTTATGTACCTGTATGATTCTTTGAAGAGCTTCAGAAGCTTCCATATACTATTGATTATCTCATGGCTGATAAATTATTGTAAATTCCTAGAACAGGTGGACAAGTCATCTTTCTGTTCAGGACTTATGAACATAATAGAATTCTTTTTCTCAACCCCCTTTTTTTTAGCTTGAGGCTTATACAATTTTGGTAGAATATTTTCATATATCGTTTTCTTAACTAAATTGATGTCCTGTGGTGATCTTATAAGAAGCTTATATTTTACAATTTTGAAGTGAGGTTTGAATGAAAAAATAAAATTACAGTATTTTAAGCATCATTGATTTCTAGTCTTTTAAGCAATGATAATTTTCAAACAAGAAGTTCTCATAAAATACTTTTTTAACTTTAAAATTAGTTGTTTGGGATATAGATTACTAGAAAACATTTAGATTTAATGTGATATAGATCCTTGGAATAAACAAAAATATAACCCTGAACTTAAAATCAATTTCATAATCTTTCAAAGATACATTCAACTTCATATTTTGAAATCTCTTTTTTTCATGGGTTAGATTATGATTTGAGAATTTTTCTGAAAGCTTATTTCATTTGAAAATTTTCCTACCATATTCCAATAATTAAATAACATGTCTGTCAAGCAAGTATACTTACCCATAAAAGCAATTTCCATGTCAACATTATATTCTCAGTAAATAAAATGTATGAAATCTTTGGTTATAAAGAATATTTTACAGCATTCAAAGTTAGCAGTATAAAGACTTCCTAGATACAAGTTCCAATAAATCATAGAATAAGGCTAGAAAATCTCTAGAAATGCAGCCTTTCTGACCTGTATACTATTTGTGATGGTCAGTGATGTGAAGCCAACTCTGTTTCCAGAGCACATTCACTGATAAAGTCATGTGAATATAGAAGGAACTATGGATTAAAGGACTATGATCTCTGAAGTGTTTCCTGTGCTGGTTTGAGAGTTTTCAAGTCTGAGGGTATGCATTAATCTGTGGTGCCCTCTTCCTCTCTGCAATTTAAACCATAGTGTCTCACAAGGATTACAATTTATTTGTTACCTTTGGGAATTTTCCTATATAAGTAGAAGAAACCTACATTTTGGGCTGTGGTCAATAGGCACAATATGGGAGTTGATTATGGGAGTAGAATTTAATCTAGTTTTTAAAGGGAAGATCTCGTCTTTGGAAGTCTTCCTATTGCAGAATATATTTCCTAAGTGCTCTGTTCTCTCTCTGGGCTTTTGTATCTATAATTTTATTAATTCATATATCTGAATGATGATTATGACTTTCTAGACTTTGTTGTTATTGTTCAGGCACTCAGTTGTGTCTGACTCTATGTGACCCCATGGACTGCAACACACCAGGCTTCCCTGTCCTTCACCATCTCCCAGAGCTTGCTCCAACTCATGTCCATTGAGTCAGTGATGCCATCCAACCATCTCATCCTCTGTCATCCCCCTTCTCCTCCTGCCTTCAGTCTTTCCGAGCATCAGGGTCTTTTCTAATGAGTCAGCTTTTTGCATCAGGTGGCCCAAGTATTGGAGCTTCATTTCCAATTCTAGACTTAATTAAATTCTAGACTTTAATTCTAGGGTTTAATACACACACAAATATATACACACATCCCAGGAGACTGGGTATTAATAGACCAAATCTACCTATTTGTACCAAATCAAATTCAGATTTTTTTTTAAATAACTGATTGGAATTTTTTCCTGAGAAACTCACTTTTGTAATATTATTTTGTTGGCTCTATAGAGAATCATACATATCAATTTTATTTAAAGTAACAATTATCAAACATAAATCACTTTGAAATCACAGATGGTACTTGTTGCTATATGCAGTCCTGAACTCCCATCCAGAGATACCAGTTGAGAAAATCTGAAGTTATGGAGGATGTTAAGGTGTTCAGTTGTGTCTGACTCTTTCTGAGCTGGTGGTGACCAGGCTTTGAGAACATACTAGCTTCTCAAGACTTAATGTGAATACTCATTACCTAAATTGTAGTTTTGGATTGAGTGGATCTGGGGTGGAGCCTGAAATTCTGCATTTCCAAACACATCCAGGCATTTTGGGTAGCAAAACTTTTAAGAAATAGATTCAAAGGGTCATTTGTTTTGAGTGACAGCTGAAGTTTCCTTTATAAACTGTGTTCCTTAAGAGGTAATTCAGGAAATTGATTTTATATATAGTTCTGTCTTTTGTATAATCTTTTTGTATTTCACATATATTCACTTTTTAAGCATTTTTCATTTATATACTAAGTATTTATTAAGTGCGTACTGTGAGGGAGGCAGCTAATATGTGGGGTGAAGGATATGCCCATCCCCTGTGATAGTAAAGAGTAAAACAGACCATTTTTGTTGTTGTTCTTCAGTCACTATGTCCAGCTCTTTGTGACCCCATGGACTGCAGCATGTCAGACTTTCCTGTCCCTCGCTGTCTCCTGGAATTTGCCCAAGTTCATGTCCATTGAGTTGATGATGCTATCTAACCATCTCATCCTCTGCTGCCCTCTTCTCCTTTTGCCTTCCATCTTTCCCAGCATCAAGGTCTTCTCCAATGAGTTAGCTGTTTTTGTTGTTGTACTAATTTTATTTTTCAGTTCTGAGATAAATCTTTGGTGCCTTGAAGAGAGGTAAAAACATCTTGAAAAATGCTAAGTACTCTGTAGATCTGGGTCATATTGAGGACCTGGTGAGAAGAAAGGTCAGGCTCTCAAAGGGTTCAGATGAGCCAAGGAAACAGTCTGATTAGAGCCCGAGGCAGTTACATTTATGTGCTCGGTGGGCACCCTGCCTTGCAGACATTGACTCAAATGGTTTTTTCAACACTGCATGCAGGCGTGCTCAGTTGTTGCTGACTCTTTGCAAACCTATGGACTGTGGCATGCCAGACAACACTAGTCATCTACAGATGCCTTAAAAATCAGAAAAGATTCTGACTTTACATTCTTTTTGATCCCCTTGCTGTTATCCCAAGTTCTTTTGTTTCACTAATTTTTGCTTTAGGCATTTCTGACAGATCACATAGCTGTATAGTAATAAAAGTTCATTGTGAAATCATTTCCTTCTTATATTTTCTTTTCAGCTTAAATCTCTGCAATGTAAATATCCATAGGCTGTCCTCTCAACATTGGAGAGTGATGGTGGCCTGATTTTCAGAGGGGAAATTTGGAAAGGAAAGGTTTGTCTTTGAGTCCCACTGTTCAGTTTTCACAAGCATTCCATTCTCTTCTTCTGTTGGGAGCTGGCTGTGATCCAGATCCTTTGCAGTGGGCCCTCTGGTTTGAGAGAAATGCCAGACTAGCTTTAGCTTGCTGTCCACTGGCTGGGTGGCACTGGGAGAACTCCTTTTGACCTTGAAGCTCATTGTATCTCAGACTTTGAATTCAGAAGTCTAATTCCTGGATCCATGTCTTAATTGTTGGTGATCATGGACAGTTTTTTTGTTATGATTCAGATTCCTCATCTATAGAAAATGTGAGAAATGACTATCTTATTTCAGAATATGTAATTATTAATAAATAACATCTGAAAATTAAATGTTTACAAAAGGACTTGACTTTACCTGGCACATAAAATATGCTTAAATGACAGGAGTCCAGATAGTGTGGTAGTGGTGATGGTTGTTATACTATTTTTATTATAAATATGAGACAATGCATGTAAAATGCCTAGCTTATAGAGGTAAGTTTATAGTTTTCTATATTGGATGGGGCTTTTCAACTCTTACATTTCTTTCCTAAATATCTGGTTGCATGCTCAGTTGCTCAGTCATGTCTGATTCTTTGCAACCACAGGGACTGTAATCCTCAAGTACCCTCTGTCCATGGGATTTCCCAGACAAGAATAAGTAAGTAAGTGTTAGTTGCTCAGTCATGCCCAACTCTTTGTGACCCCATGGACTGCAGCCCATCATGCTCCTCTGTCCATCAGATTTTCCAGGCAAGGACACTGGAGTGGGTTTCCATTTCCTTCTCCAGGGGGTCTTCCCAACCCATGGATCAAACCCAGGTCTCCTGCACTGCAGGCAGATTCTTTACCAGTTGAACTTCAAGGGAAGCCCAATTCCAGGCAAAAATACTGGAGTAGATTACCATTTCCTTCTCCAGGTGATCTTTGTGACCCAGGGAATGAACCCACATCTCCTGCATTGGCAGGCGGATTCTTTACCACTAAGTTACCTGGGAAACCCAATTTCATAATACCTCTTAAAGGGAATTTAAAAAGTCCTATTTAAATAGAAAATTTTTATGGATACTTTAAAATTCTAGTGTGTTCAAATATAATTAGTGAGTAGATATCTATAAAGTAATAATACAGATTTCTACTCAATTATATTATTATGTTTCTAATCAAATCTGTACAAACATAAAACTAGACATAAATCCCTTATATTTACATGACTCTAAAGTCTTGTTAATTAACAAAATAAAAATTTAAAACATATATAAATGTAAAGCTAATAAAATTAAAAGCAATTTTGGTTTAATTTGATGGATGATATTGGTTTGTTGAAACAAAATATTTAATGGGAGATTGCAAGGCAAATATTCTAACTAGTATTGCATAGGTTCTTTTGAATTTGGCTTGTTTATATCCTTACATGATATATGTTGATTTTAGTTGATTCTCTTATGTATATTTTTCTAACTATTGTTTACCTTTATTTGTGATAACAATTGATTTTTTCTCTTGGCATGAATAATTATTTGCTAATTAAACTTAAAAGAATTTATCTTGAAGGGTAGGAAATTTTATAAAGGGGTATAATAAGAAAAACTGGACCCCGACATATTATGAGCATAATTATATTGCTCCCGGAAGAACTGATTTGTATATGTATGTGGGAATAACAACTAAAAAGATGCACAACGTGAGATTTAAGTTTTATTTGGGACAAAATGAAGACTGCAGCCCAGGGAGACAGCACCTCAGATAGCTCTGAGAGACTTCTCCAAAGAGGTAGTGGGGAAGGTCAATAGATAAGATTTTGGTGAGGGGGGAGGTCAATGCAATCAAGCACTTACTCTACAAAAGTTTTCCTGGTAGTCACAAGGAGCTGATGTCACCATGAAGGGATTTAGTGATTTTTTAGATATGAAGAGATGTAAGAATGGGATCATGAAATCAGTTCCTGAAAATATCTAACTATCTAAAGACCTGTTCCATCAGTTTCCCTGGAGCAGAGTGCCTCTCTCTCCACTTTGAATTCCCCTCAGCGGGTGTTGAAGGTCAGCAGCTGCAACAGCAGAGGGTTCAATCTCCGCAGAGGCCGGTGGCAAATGCCCTTGTTGTTCAGTCA
The DNA here is from genome assembly GCF_002263795.3 of Bos taurus. Lineage (NCBI taxonomy): Eukaryota > Metazoa > Chordata > Mammalia > Artiodactyla > Bovidae > Bos > Bos taurus. The sequence continues at coordinate 87,082,487 of NC_037333.1, forward strand.
CTGGCAAATGCTCTTGGCAAGTGTCAATTCGTAGTTAACATGTGTGTATATATTTACATGTATATTCATGTATACAGTCCATACCTGCTTCTACTATCTACTTCCCCTCTCCCTATATTCCTGTTTGTGCTGAGATGGAAGTGAGGGTAAATATACAGACTATGAATTTATGCTACTTTCTTTGTCCCACAGTGGCACTTGGATATTTAACTAATGAACACTTACCAAGGTATTGCCTGGTTTGATTTTAAATTCCTGATCACAGATTTCAATTAGGTCTTGAGGGAAGCTAGCAGTACTGTTACTTTTCTCTAGTCAGCGTATTTTCTCTACATTCCAATCTCTTCTCTCCTGGCAAACTTGAAAGACTTCCTTTTCTTGATATCTGCTGATGAAAGTATTTCTTTTTTCACTGAGAAAATAGGAGAAACACAGAAAGAGTGTTCATATGTTTTTACCAAAAAGCCTCTGCACTGAGTCTTTGTTATCTTCCTATTACGTTGGATGAAGCTGTAATCCTATCTAAGGCCAACTACTCTCCTTGTGCTCTTATTCTGACCTTTCCCAGCCTCCTCAAAGTCATTGTCCCTGCAATTTTCCCCCCTTATTTCCTACTTCTTCAAAATTTGCTCTATTGTATTGTTCCCATTGTCTACAAGATGATATAATTATTTTCATCTTAAAATGTCTCTTTTTACCCACCTCCTCTTTCAGATAATGCCCCATTTCTCTGCTCCCTCTTGTAGCAAATGCCTTGAATGAGTTGCCTTGACTTACTTTCTGAGTCCTTTTCTTCTATTCTCTTGTGTATCTGCTCCAATCAGGCTTTTATCTCCTATACTCCACCTAAAGGCTTTGATCAAAAACATTACTAATTTAAGTGAGACAAAGACTCTCTTTGTTTGAAGGACTTTAGCAGAGTTCTGAGATGTGTTTTTTTCTTTAGCAATAAAGGGAGGATAAGGAAATTTTATAGTTCTTTTGGCTTAAGAGAGAGAACCCCAATTTTGTATAAGATTTTAGAAAATAGATATGACATTATTATTACCATGGCAGAAAATTATCAGAATAATGAAAAAAGGGGCTGTAGAGTTTAGGTTTTAAAGATATTTCTCAGAATATTAGAAATCATCTCTTCAATATAATTGTATACTTCTTATATAGTTTTATAAATAATACTTCAAGGGCAATTTTATAACATCAGAAAAAAACACAATTATTCATACTAGACTCCACTTAGGACAGGAAAGTAAGATGAATCCTTTTGTGAATATTTTCAAGTAACTACCTTAGTTTTATGATGCAGAATACTGTTTGCTTTCCTGCTCTTCTAGGGAAAGAGAACATTCTCTTATCATCTTTGATATTGTTTTCACCATCATTTGAAAGGACTCAGTTTCAAGGGTAAACACTAAAATTAACATAATGTGAACTAAAGGGAAAAGCAGGCCTAAGGATATTTAAATGTAGAATATTGAAGAATAAGGAGTAAAAGAGAATTTTATTACAGTCATTGAAGAAGTGAAGTGTTAGTCACTCAGTCGAGTCTGACTCTTTGACCCCATGGACTGTAGCCTGCCAGGTTCCTCTGTTGATGGAATTTTCCAGGCAAGAATACTGGTTGCTGTTGTTGTTGCTACGTCACTTCAGTCGTGTCCGACTCTATGCGACCCCATGGACTGCAGCCTACTAGGCTTCTCCATCCATGGGATTCTCCAGGCAAGAACACTGGAGTGGGTTGCCATTTCCTTCTCCAATGCATGAAAGTGGAAAGTGAAAGTGAAGTCGCTCAGTCGTGTCTGACTCTTAGCGACCCCATGGACTGCAGCCTACCAGGCTCCTCCATCCATGGGATTTTCCAGGCAACAGTACTGGAGTGGGGTGCCATACTGGAGTGGGTTGCATTTCCTTCTCCAGGGGATCTTCCCAACTCAGGGACTGAACCCAGGTCTCCTGCACTGGAGGCAGATTCTTTACCATCTGAGCCACCAGGGAAGCTCCGCTGATATAGTCACTCATAAGCTTTAAATGTCAGCCTAAAGTCAGTTACTCGTCCTTTCCTGATCCATCAGCAGCATCCTGGGTAGGAAAGATCCCCTGGAGAAGGAAATGGCAACCCACTCCAGGATTTTTGCCTGGGAAATCCCATGGACAGAGGACCTGGTGGACGATACCCCATAGAATCTTAAAAGATACATAACTTAGTGACTAAACAACTTTAATTTTCTTCCTTTTTGTGGTTCTCATTTTAGTATATGGCAACTTCACTTTTCATTTTTGTTCTTCCCTTGTCTTCCTCTCATAACCTGAATCCAACCCATGAAGAAATTCTTTCATGTATACTATCTACATATGTCCAGAATCATGTCTGGACACATAATCTCACCACTTCCATTACAAACTACCCTAGTCAAAGACACTTTATTTCCAGTTTTATTGAGACATAATACATAAGTTTAATACATATGGCAAGATGGGTTGACTTACATACATTATGTTGCTCATTAGGTTGTACATTATATCATAATTATTTATGGTACTTATTTATCTTATAATTGGAAATTTATACCTTTTGGCCATCTTCCTCCAAATATCCCTCGTCCTTCCTTTGTTAACCACAAGTCTGATCTCTTTTTATATGAGTTTTTGTTTTTTGTTTTTTAGATTCCACATATAAGGGAGATCATATAGTCTTGGTCTATTTGGCTTATTTCACTTACAGTAATGTTTTCAAGGTCCATTTGTGTTGTTGCGAATGGTGGGAGTTTCCTCATGTTTTATGGCTAAATAATGCTCCATTTTGTGTGTATTTGTGTATACATATATGTGTGTATACACATATATGTTTGTGTACATACATACATACATATATCTCCCCCCAACTTCTTTACTCATTCATCCATTGGTGGACACTTACATCACTTCCATGTCTTGGCTATTATAAATAATGCTACTATTGTTACCAAGTCCAAGCTTGCTCTGCTCACTGCATGAGAGACCAATAAATCCAGGAGATGAGGTGTAGAGACAAGGAATATGACTTTATTTTCTCACCTCACCCATATTTGATCCACGAAAGAACCTTGCATCCAGGCCCTGACAAGATGGTCTTTTTGAGACATTAGTCTTCCATCTTCTAGGTCAGCCAGCTTTCCAAATAAAGTAAAAAGGCCATTTAATTCTTGCAAATATCTCCTAGAATGGCAAGACTCAGGCAGGGGGATGTGTTAATTTCTTTCTTCCTACAATCTGCAGGTGCAAAAGACTTATGAACAGAGGCACTTTAGTTTAACTGGCAGAGAGAGACAGGGTTCCCTAAGGTGAGCCATTATGCTTATGATAACAAAAGGGGCTTCCCTGGTGGCTCAGATGGTTAAGAATCTGCCTGCAATGCAGCAGAAACAAGGGTTAAAGCAAGAGGAATAGATTCAGCATGGCGTCAGTTAACCCTTCCTGGTTACACTATGAACATGAGGATGAAGATATCTTTTCAAGTTAGTGTTTTTGTTTCTTTTGGATGTATTCCCAGAAATTGAATTGCTAGATCATATAATAGTTCTAGTTTAGTTAAATTCTTTGAGGACCCTCCTTAGGGTTGTTGCACAGTGGCTGTACCATCAACAGTGCATAAGAGTACTCTTTTCCCCACATTCATGCCAGCACTTGTTAACTCTTGTCTTTTTTTGATGATGGCCATTCTAACAGGTGTGAAATATTGACTAAAAAGATGTACAATGGAGTTGTGAGTTAAGTTTTATTTGGGGCAAAATGAGGACTGCAGCCCAAAAGACAGCAACTCATATAGCTCTGAGGGCAGTTGGAAAAAGTCAATATATAAGATTTTGGTGAGGGGGAGTTCAACACAATAAAGCACTTACTGCTAGTCATGAAGAGCTGATGTTACCATGAAAGGATTTAGTGCTATTCTAGATATGAGGAGATGCAAGGATTGGGATCAGGAAATCAATTCCTGAAAATATCTATCTATTTAAGGACCTTTTCCACCAGTTTCCCTGGAGCACAGAGTGCCTCACTCTCAACCCTGAATTCCCTTCAAAGAGTGTTAAAGGTAAGCAGCTGTGGCAGCACAGGCAGATGGCAAAGGCCTTTGTTGTCATTCAGTCACTGGTAAATGCTTTTGGCAATTGCCAATTTGTACTTGACAGAGGTGATAACTCATGGTTTTAATTTGCATTTCCCTAATAACTAGTGATGATGAACATCTTTTCATGTACCTGCTGGCCTTTCATGTATCTTCATTAAAGAAACATCTATTTGAGTCTTTTGATTATTTTTAAGTTGGGTTATTAGTGTTTTTTGTTATTGAATTGTATGAATTCTTTATATAGATTGGATATTAATCTCTTATCAGTTATCTGGTTTGCAAATATTTTCCCCATTCTGCAAGTTGTCTTTTTACTTTGATAGTTTGTTTTGATATGCAGAAGTTTTTTAGTTTGCTGTGGCCTCACTTATTTATTTTTGATTTTGTTATTTGCGCTTTGTGTTATATCTACATTTTCATTACCAGATCCATGTCAAGGAACTTTATTACTAAGTTTTTCTAGGAGTTTCAGGTTTTACATTTACGTATTTAATACATTTTGAGTTAATTTTTGTGATTGGTGTAAGATGTGGACCTAGTTTCCACTCTTCATATGTTATTATCCAATTATCCAGTGCCATCTATTGAAGAGATTCTCTTTTCTCCATTGAGTATTCTTGGCTCCCTTGTCAAATATGAATTGACTGTATATGTTTGAGTGTATTTATGGCTCTCAAATCTGTTCCACTGGTCTATTTGTTTGGTTTTCTGCCAGTAACATACTATTTTGATGACTACAGTTTTACAGTATAGCTTGAAATCAGGAAGTGTGATGCCTCCTGCTTGTTTTTCTTAAAATTTCTTTGGATATTCCTTCATGTGTGCTGAGTCCCTTCAGTCATGTCCAGCTCTTTACAACTGTATGGACCATAGCCTGCCAGGCTCCTCTGTCCATGGGATTCTCCAGGCAAAAATACTAGAGTTGGTTGCCATGTCCTCCTCCAGGGGATCTTCCTGACCCAGGGTCAAACCTGCATCTCCTAGGTCTCCTGCATCAGGAGGCAGGTTCTTTACCACTTAGTACCAGCTGGGAAGCCCATTCCCTTCATGGCTCCATATAAATTCTAGTAGTGTATTTTCAACTTCATTTAAAAAAACTCCATTGGAATCTTGATATAAATTGCATTGCCTATATAGGTGGCTTTTGTTAGTATTGACATTTTAACAATATAAATTTTTCCAGTCCATGGATGCAGATACCTTTCCATTTATCTGTATCTTCAATTTATCTCATTAATCTCTTACAGTTTTCAGGGCAGAGATCTTTTACCTCCTTAGTTAAATTTATTCCAAAGTATTTTATTGCTTTTGATACTATTGTAAATAGGATCAATATCTTTATTTCTTTTTTAGAAAATTTGTTGTGTGTAGAAATGCTACTGATTTTTGTATCAACCTTCCTGAACTCACTGATTAAACCTAACCTATATATATATATCTGCTTTATTGACTACGCCAAAGCCTTTGACTGTGTGGATCACAATAAACTGTGGAAAATTCTTCAAGAGATGGGAATACCAGACCACCTGATCTGCCTCTTGAGAAATTTGTATGCAGGTCAGGAAGCAACAGTTAGAACTGGACATGGAACAACAGACTGGTTCCAAATAGGAAAAGGAGTTCGTCAAGGCTGTATATTGTCACCCTGTTTATTTAACTTCTATGCAGAGTACATTATGAGAAACACTGGACTGGAAGAAACACAAGCTGGAATCAAGATTGCTGGGAGAAATATCAATAACTTCAGATATGCAGATGACACCACCCTTATGGCAGAAAGTGAAGAGGAACTCAAAAGCCTCTGGATGAAAGTGAAAGTGGAGAGTGAAAAAGTTGTCTTAAAGCTCAACATTCAGAAAACAAAGATCATGGCATCTGGTCCCACCACTTCATGGGAAATAGATGCGGAAACAGTGGAAACAGTGTCAGACTTTATTTTTTGGGGCTCCAAAATCACTACAGATGGTGACTGCAGCCATGAAATTAAAAGACGCTTACTCCTTGGAAGGAAAGTTATGACCAACCTAGATAGCATATTCAAAAGCAGAGACATTACTTTGCCAACAAAGGTTCGTCTAGTCAAGGATATGGTTTTTCCTGTGGTCATGTATGGATGTGAGAGTTGGACTGTGAAGAAGGCTGAGTGCCAAAGAATTGATGCTTTTGAACTATGGTGTTGGAGAAGACTCTTGAGAGTCCCTTGGACTGCAAGGAAATCCAACTAGTCCATTCTGAAGGAGATCAGCCCTGGGATTTCTTTGGAAGGAATGATGCTAAAGCTGAAACTTCAGTACTTTGGCCACCTCATGAGAAGAGTTGACTCATTGGAAAAGACTCTGATGCTGGGAGGGATTGGGGGCCGAAGGAGAAGGGGATGACAGAGGATGAGATGGCTGGATGGCATCACTGACTCAATGGACGTGAGTCTAAGTGAACTCCGGGAGTTGGTGATGGACAGGGAGGCCTGGCATGCTGCGATTCATGGGGTCGCAAAGAGTTGGACACGACTGAGCGACTGATCTGATCTGATCTGATCTGATATATATATATATATTTTTTTTTTTAATGAGTCTTTACGATTTTTTATATACAAAATCATGTCTGCAAATAGAGACTATTTTGCTTCTTCCTTTCTAATTCTGTTTGATTTCTCTAGTTAGGACTTCTAGTGCTATGTTAATAGGCATAGAGACAAGGGCCTTTGACGTGCAGATGAGTGCACCCTTGTTTTATTTCTTTTCATTCCTCTGTCAAGCTTTTCCTTGATAGAGGAAAAGCCTTTCACCTATCTTTACTGACTATGATTTTAGCTGAAGATTTGTCATTAATAGCCTCCATTATGTTCAGATATATTTCTTCTATGCCAAATTTAAGGTGTTTTTTTTTTTTTTTTTTAAATCATGAACAGATGCAGAAATTAGTCAAATGCTTTTTCTGTACTTATTGAGGTAATCATATGATTTTTTTTCTTTCACTTTATTAATGTATCACATTTATTTGTGTACATTAAACCGTCCTTGCATCCCAGGGATAACTGCATCTTGATTATGAAGAATGATGTGTGCTACTGAATTCAGTTTTTTAGTATTTCATTGAGAACTTTTGCACCAGGGATACTGGCATTTAGTTTTCTTTGCTAGTAGTGTCCTTTTCTGGTTTTTGCATCAGGATAATGCTGGTCTTGTAAAATGGATTTAATAGTATTCCTTCATGTTTAATCATTTGGAAGACTAAGAAAATTTGATATTAATTCTTTTTCAAATGTTTGGTAAAATTCACTACTGAAACCATCTATCTTTTCATGGACTTTTCCTCTTGGGAAATTTTTGATTACAGGTTTCACACTTTCTAATTCTTCCTTATTTAGTCTTGGTAAGTTTTATATTTCTAATAACTTTAAAATTTCTTCTAGATGTCCAGCTGGTTAGTGTATAGTTTTTCATCATAGTCTGTTATGATTCTTTCAATTTCTGTGGTATCCGTTTTAATGTCTCTATTTTTAAAACTTGTTTGCTGATGTAAGACCTTTCTTTTTTACCCCTTGCTTAGTCTAACTAAGGGTTTGTCAATCTTGTTTATCTTTTTGGAGAATCAACTCTTAGTTTGGCTAATATTTTCTATTATTTTTCTGTTCTGTTGCATTTATTTCTGCCCCAATGTTTATTTCTTCTGCTAGCTTTAGACTCCGTTTGGTCATTTTCTAGTTCCTTAAAGCATAGTTAGGTTGCTTAGTTGCTAGCTTCTTAATGTAGGTATTTATTGTTATGAGCTTTCCTCTAATAATTGCTTTTGACATCAAAATCCACATGTTCTGATATGTTGTATTTTCATTTTCATGTCTCGAGAAACTTTTGAATTTCCCCTTAATTTCTTCTGTTACACTTCGGTTGTTGAGGAGAGCGGTATTTAATTTGCACATGTTCATAGATTTTCCGGTTTTCCTGTTATTGATTTATAGTTGCATGCCACAGTGGTCAGAGAAGATCCTTGTTGTTATTTCAACTTTTTGAGTTTGCTAAGACTTGTTTTATGGCCTAACATATGGTCTATTTTAGAAAACGTTCCCTGTGTGCTTGAGAAGAAGGTATATTCCGCTGTTACTGGGTAGAATGTCTTTTATGTGTCTGTTGGGACCATTCTGTCTGTAGTAGTGCTCAAGGCCACTGTTTCCTTATTGCTTCTCTGCCTGGATGATGCCTCCATTGTTGAGAGTAGGGTATTAAAGTCCCCACTTATGTCTGTATTACTATTTATTTCTCCTTTTAGCTCTGTTATCTTTTGCTTTCTGCATTTAGGTGCTCCAATGTTGGGTATATAAACACATAAAATTTGTATCTTCTTGATGTATTGGTACTTTACTGTACAATGTATCTTTGCACAGTACTTTACTGTATCTTTTTACCATTTTTATTTGTCTGGTACAAGTATATTCACCCCTACTTTTTTGGTTAACATTGCTTGAAATGTCTTTGAAATCTCCATCTTTTCACCCTCAGGCTGTGTATGTTTTTCAGGCTAAAGTGAATATCTTTTAGGCAGCATATTATTGGATTTTTTAAAAATATAAATTTATTTATTTTAATTGGAGGTTAATTACTTTACAATATTGTATTGGTTTTGCCATACATCAACATGAATCTGCCACAGGTATACACGTGTTCCCCATCCTGAACCTGCCTCCCTCCTCCCTCCCCGTACCATCCCTCTGGGTCGTCCCAGTTGGATCTTGATCTTTAATTCATTCAGCCATTCTGTGTCTTTAATCTGCTTGTTTAAAGTAATTATTGATTGGTAAGAACTTTCTGTTGCCATTCTGTTAATTGTTTTCTGGTTGCTTTATAATTTTGCTTATTATTTCATATCCTTGTTATATTTTTGTGTTTTTATATCTTTTGATAGTAGATTTTACTTCCTTATCAAGTTCTTTTGTGTAAGTACTACAGAATTTTCCTTGTGGTTACGGTGAGGATTACATAAAATATATAAAAACTTATAACATTCTACTTAAAACTGACAACTTGAACAGAATTTTAAAATTTTATACATCTACTTCTCCTCCACCTCACAATTTATATTATTGAAGGTACAATTTATATGACATAAAAATATGTAATTAATAACAGATTATTATAGCTATGGTTATTTTTGCTGTTCTTTTCATGACTTTTAAACTAGAGTTGTAAGTGAATTATTCACCACTATTAGCATATTGCAGTATCTATGACTGTTTTTACCATTACAAGTAAATTTACAGTACATTTTTATATTTTTATAATGCTAATTAGCATTCTTTTACTTCCACTCAGAGAAATTCCTTTAAAATTTCTTATAAGTTATGCCTGGTGGTAATGAACTTCATCAGCTTTTGTTTGTTTGGGAAAGTCTTCATTCCTCCCTTGTTTCTGAAGGACAGCTTCAGGGGGTTTGGAATTCTTGGTGGCTATTATTTTCTTTCAATATTTTAAATATGTCAAAATTTCATCCCATTCTCTCTGGGCCTGAAAACTTTTTGTTGAAAAATCTGCTTGTAGTCTTATAGAAGTTCTCTTATATGTGAAGTGAAGTGAAGAAGTGAAGAGAAGTCACTCAGTCGTGTCTGACTCTTTGTGACCCCATGGACTGTCACCAGGCTCCTCAGTCCATGGGATTTTCCAGGCATGAATGGAGTGGGTTGCCATTTCCTTCTTCCCTCATGGCTCAGATGGTAAAGCGTCTTTCTACAATGCGAGAGACCCAGGTTTGAGCCCTGGGTTGGGAAGATCCCCTGGAGAAGGAAATGGCAACCCACTCCAGTACTACTGCCTGGAAAATCCCATGGACAGAGGAGCCTGGTAGGCTACAGTCTATGGGGTCGCAAAGAGTCGGACAAGACTGAGCAACTTCACTTTCACTTTCTTTCTCCAGGGGATCTTCCTGACCCAGGGATCGAACCCAGGTCTCCCCCATTGTAGGCAGACGCTTTACTGTCCAAGCTACCAGGGAAGCCCTCTCTTGTATGTAGCTTCTCTCTTTTCTGTTTCTCTTAACAGTCTAGGTGTCTTTGACTTATGACAATTTAATTATAATGTGTCTCTGTGTAGCCCTACTCAGGTTCAACCTATTTGGGGTCTTCTGGGCCTCATGGAGCTATCTCTCTCCAGGTTTGTGAAAATTACAGCCATTATTTCTTTAAACAGGCCTTCTGACCCTTTCTCTTTTGCTTCTTCTCTTGAAATTCTTATTATGTCAAAACTGTTTTTCATTTTGCCTTATTCCCCAAAGACTTTCTATACTCTTTTTCATTCTTTGTCCTTTTGCTTCTTTGACTAGGTAATTTCCAATATCCTGGCTTAGTTATGACAGATTCTTTCTTCTGCATGGCCAAGTCTCCTTTTGAAGCTCTTTACTGACTTCTTCAACTCCCTTATTGTATTTTTCATGTCTAGATTTTTGGATTTTACTTTTTTATGGTTGCTATTTACTTGTCAAACTTCTCATTTTGTTTATGCATTTTCCCCTTAATTTGTTGTTTGTGTTTTGTTATTGTTCACAAAACTTAAGAGAATTATTCTGACTTCTTTGTCTGATAATACATATCTCTATTTCTTCAGGGTCAGTTATTGGAGTTAGCATCCCATGGTGGTGTCATATTTCCCTGAATTTTTTGTGATCCTTGAGTCTTTATATTGGTATCTATGCACTTCAGTAATTGGGTTCCTCTTCCATACTTGACAGGTTTGCTTTAGCAGAGACAGTTCTTTACCAGTCAACTCAGTCTGGATTTCTGGATGTGTGCATTGGAAATGTCTTTGGCATGTAGAGTCACTATTATCGTCTATTTTGGGGCAAGGCAACTGTTTGAACTCTGAAAATGGGCATAAGGATGCTTGCCACTGGCTGAGAATGGTTGGATAGGATTACTGACCTACTACTCAAGTGAGGCTGAGAGTCTGCAATAGCCTGGATCCTCTGGTCAGGCTTACTATATGTTATGAATTGGGTACTATGTTCAGTATTAAATGGAGCTATGAATTTACTCTCCTTCCTTGACAGGGCAACAACACAGGACCCAGGGACTATATAGCTCATTATTTGAGCATCTGGATCAGTCCAGAGTGTGCACTGAATTCCCTGGTCGAATGAGATCATCAGTTTTATTCTGTGGATGGGAGAAGCCATGGACTGTGCTCAAGTTTTATGATACATAGAGCTGTTCAATGGGCTATGCAGCTTTTTGTGTTCTCTGGTTAAGTTCCCTGGCCAGAAAGTCTTAAGCAATGTTTTTTTTCAGCAATAAGTGAGATTTCCTGTTTAAGTGTAGCAAGATAAGCAGTTCTAAAACTGAGAAAGCTTTCTTTCTTGTCTTACTCTAGCTGACTATTGGCTCTGCCTACCCACCTCTCAGCTCAAGTACTGCTGACTGCATGGCAACCAGGAGTTTCCTTCCAGTTATTCTGGTTAGACGACATTATCTGTAGCCGGTGGGGATGTGATTCAGTCCCTTGACTGGCATGGGAAATTGAGGCTCTTGTGCCAGCAAATTTCCATACTTGAGGATTTGAATCAGGTAGAGTTCCCTGGTGAGACTATACCCCAACTTGGTTCTACAGATGAACTAAGCTGCTGACTGAGGCTACTACTTGGGCCTGATGGTATAAACTCAGTCTACCAAGATCCATGTGCTGATCATTGCAAGCCCTTCTCTCTTTCCCATCACAGTCAGATTCTAAATGGTTAATTCCCCCATATTCCTCAAAAATCTCTGGTGCGAGATCAGATTAGGGACTCTCACAAAGTGACCCACAGGGTTGGGTGGTGGGGGTGTTGCTGTTTGTCCCTTCAGATTCTCTTTCCATTGGAAGGTCAAGGGAGACGTCTCCCTGTAGCTCTATGCTGGCATTGTGGGAAGGGCAAGGCTGTTGACACACACCCATGTTTCTTACTAGACCAGTCTATCTGCGCTCTACGATGCAAGAAGTGCTTCAACCTTACCTTTGTGTTTTAGGGTTCTTTCAGTGGTGTTGTGTTCTTGAATAGTTGTTAGCATCTGTTCTTGTGAGGAAGTGTGAAGTCAAGAACAACTTACATTGCCACCTTGGTGATATCACTTCCTGCCAGCTTTATTTTTGACTAGACTTTCTGTATAAAGAGACTGGACTTGTCTCACTTACATCACTGCCTCCTAGAATCTATTATCAAAACTGTCTCCTTTTTGTGTATTACCAAGAAACAGGTTGATCCTTTTAATATAAGTCAAATCCCATTGGTCCTATACTCAAAGAATTTCAATGTCATCTCGTATTACTCAGAAGAAAATCTGAATTTCTAACCACAGTATATAAGCCCTACATAAACTTCTCCTTTACTCCATCCTTCCACATAACCCTCATCTCTCTGATTTCATTTTCTATCTAATTTGTGCTTTTCTTTAGATACACTGATTCCTTCCCCCCCCCCCCCCACCACACATGCTTTTTCCTAACAGCCTGCATACACATATACACACTCACCTAAAAGCCTTCCCCGCCTGGAATGCTGTTGACCCAGATATGCTCCCTCACTTCATTCAGGTTCCTTCTGAGATGTGACCATATCAGAGATTCCCATTAACAGTGTCTAAACTGGAACTTCTACTCTTACTCTGCGTTATTTTTCTTAGACTTTTTCACCACCTTACATATTACCGATGTGTGTGTTATTTCTGTATAGAGTAGAAATGTATACTTCATCAGACTGAAGATTTTGTTTTATTCACTACCATATTGCCAGCATCTTGAACAATGGTCCACATCAAGTCCTCAAAAGTTTGTTGAATGAATAGACTTTAAATAATATAAAGGCTCTGTATTTTGGTTTCAATTTGGAACATTTTTGGGCTTCTCAGTTGGTGCAGTGGTGTAGAATCCACCTGGCAGTGCAGAAGATGCAAGAGATGAGGGTTTGACTGAGCAACTGAGCACACATTGATATTTTTACATAGATCAAAATTGACTTTTACATTAAGCACTTATATCAGCACCTAGGTTTTTCTAACACTTTACTGTGCTTGTTTTCATCACAAATCTATGTACCTATTTTCTCTGTTGTTGTTGTTGTTGAGTTGCTAAGTTGCGTTTGACTCTTGAGATCCCACTGACTGTAGCCCACTAGGCTCCTCTGTCCATGGGATTTCCCAAGCAAGAATACTAGAGTAGATTACCATTTCCTTCTCCAGGGTATTTTTCCAACCCAGGAATGTAGGCAGATTCTATACCACTCAACCACCAGGAAAGCCCATTTTTCTCTTGGGCCATCTATTAATCCGTCCTATTTTTATACATCTTTCAGTGCAAACTAAAAACCTCTATACAATTCCCCTTAAGTAATTCAGAATGCAATATTTTACCTGAAGTCCTATATTTACTTATTTTTTATTTTGATGTAAAACTTGTGCATAATTAAATGTATAAATCTGAAGTGCATGCACATCAATTAAATTTTGACCTATGTAACTCAAACTCCTATTAGGATATAGAATATTACCATCATTCCAGAAAATTCTTTTATACTCTTCCCAGTCAATTCTCCATTTTCTATCCTGAGGCTACTAATGTTAGGATTATGTTTTCCACTGTAGATTACTTTTAGAATTTCAAGTAAAAGGAATTGCAGATGTACTGTTTTCTGTAAGACCTCTTTCAGTCATATTTTGAGACTCATCTATATTATTACATGCATCAATAATGCTTTACTTTTTTATTTCCAGTAGTATAAATACATGAGTGTTTACTCATTCTCATTCGGTTGAACACCTGGGTCTTTTTTCCTTCAGATCTTGACTATTATGAATAAGGTTTCTATGCATATTAGAGTGAGTCTTTTTGTAAATATATCTTTCTATTTTTCTTCAATAGATACCTAATAATGGAATTTCTAGGTCCTATGATATGTGAATGTTTTATTTTTATAAGAAAATTACAAATAATTTTCCAAAGTGATGGTGTCATGTACACTCCCATAAACAATATATGAGAGTTCCATTTTTCTATATCCTTGTCATTATCTGTTATTTTCACTCTCTTAAATTTTAGCCATTTTGTTGAGGTTGTAATGGTGTATCATGGTTTCAGTTTTTATTTTCCTGATGAGTAATGATGCTGAATCCTGTTTTCATGTGCACATTGGTTATTCATATTTTTTGTCAGGTGTCTATTTCAGATCTTTTGCCTATTTTGTATTGTTTATCTTTTTGTTATTCTAATCCATATATTATCCATTAAATCTCTCTCTTCCAACAAAGGAAAATTTGATGTTTTTCTTTTTTTAGGAAGTACATGAAAGGACAGTTTTCTCCTTTATCTCCAGGGACATATTTATACTTGCTCTTAAAATAGAGGCATCTCTTTTCTTTTGTATTTATTTGTATAAATATAAAATAAGATGATTATTAAAAGGTTATACATCTTGTGATAATCTACTTCCTGAGAATATATCTACCATGGTATAAAATCATATGAAATAAAAGGAAAGCATGTTACTAAGAACTAAAGATCTTTGAGAACAATGCAGAACTACATTGGAGAAATACACGTATGTGAGATTTTAGGCTAGTGTGAGTGTAGTCAGATAGTGCTTTCTGTAGCTGGGTTATGTATGTTAATGGCCTGAAGTGTTAGGCTGTAGCCACATTCCTCCACTCCACAGTGTTAAAAAAATAGTAAAAAATCATATATAACATTGAATCAAAACACTTGTCAACTATTTTAAGCTTTCTGAAAAATGACAAATGTTAACTTCTCTGAAAATTGTTATTTGGAGGGAACTCCCTGCTTTGCAGGCAACTTAAGCATATGCTTAGTTTACCTAATGGTATTTAATACTGATACTGCCTGATTTCAGAATAATTAAAAGAAATGGGAGAGAACCCTAATAAGGGATGTTTTAGAATTTGTTTAAAAAATATTTCAACTTTGATATATGCATAAATTCTTATACCTTAGAAGATGTCACCCTCTCTATTAAGGGCTACATACTTAACAGGTGGTCAGCTAGCATTAGAACTAAGACGTCTTGAGGCTACTACAAGGGTTTTAGCTATTTCCATCCATGATTGGAAAGGGTTTTTTGTTAGCTTAGCAGATAGTAGACAAGGCTTTTGATAGGTGAAATTCACAGAATTATGATAGGTAGATTGTCCAGAACTAATGTAAAGACACTCTAACCCTTGAAGAGGTGAAATATAAGGATTTTGTAAACTCAGTCATTGATTCTCAAATAATTTTGGGTTCAACACTAATTCAGCATTTTCTTGGACTTCTGCCCTTGACTAGGAGACTGTGTTTATAGTATCAAAGTCTGTGTCTAGAGTGTTGTCACAATTACTGTGCACATACCATTCATGCAAAATGCTGCTGCAGCAGTAGAAGAACAAAGGGGTGGGCAACATTGTGTGGTTGCTTTGTTCTTATGGATAATAAATGTCCATTTATGTGACATAATTTTGTCAGACTTGCCTTGAATGTAACCTGGTAGGGAGACTGTAAGGAAGTGATCTGTAGTTATTAGTTGCCTTTAAATAGTAACATTTACCAAAAAGAACCTAAAATATACATATGACTAAATTGACTTTGTCAGTTTTACTGCACTTATTCTCTGACACTGATATTCAAAATATGATCCTTGGTGTCTCTATCAAACACAGAATATTTTAGTGCAGAGCTTAAGAGTATAGAAGGACTGGGTTCCCAGCTTCATCAATTACTAAATGTTTACCCTTAAGCAAGTTATTTGACTCAAATTTCTTTCATTTTTTCCCTCAATTGTAAAGTAAAGAGAGTGGTGGTACCTACCAGAGTTGATGTGGAAATTAAATGATTCTTTAAAATCACTTTTAAAAGAATTTGTTAAAATGCAAGTATATATGACATTGGAGAGGTGAAGTGAGAAGCTATTACTTGCTCCAATGTATTGTAAGTTTTCACTTGAGTTCAGCTGCTCAGTCGTGTCTGACTCTGTGACCCCGTGGACTGCAGCATGCCTAGCTTCCCTGTCTGTCACCAACTCCTGGAGCTTGCTCAAACTAATGTCCATCAAGTCGGTGATGCCATCCAACCATCTCATCCTCTGTTGTCCCCTTCTCCTCCTGCCTTCAATCTTTCCCAGTATCAGGGTCTTTTCCAGTGAGTCAGTTCTTTGCATCAGGTGGCCAAAGTATTGGAGTGTCAGCTACAGACAGTCCTTCCAATGAGTTTCAGGACTGATTTCCTTTAGGATTGACTGGTTTGATCTTGCTATCCAAGGGACTCTCAAGGGTCTTCTCCAACACCACAGTTCAAAAGCATCAATTCTTTGCTGCTCAGCTTTCTTTATAGTCAAACTCTCACATCCATATACGGCTACTGGAAAAACAATAACTTTGACTAGGTGGACCTTTGTTCGCAAAGTAATGTCTCTGCTTTTTAATATGCTGTGTAGATTGGTTATAACTTTTCTTCCAAAAAGCAGGCATCTCTTAATTTCATGGCAGCAGTCACCATCTGTAGTGATTTTGGAGCCCAAGAAAATAGTTCTCACTGTTTCCGTTGTTTCTCCACCTATTTATCATGAAATGATGGGACTGGGTGCCATGATATTAGTTTTCTGAATGTTGAGCTTTAAGTCAACTTTTTCACTCTCCTCTTTCACTTTCATCAAGAGGCTCTTTAGTTCTTCATTTTCTGCCATAAGGGTGGTGTAATCTGTGTATCTGAGGTTATTGATATTTCCCCCAGCAACCTTCATTAAAGCTTGTGCTTCATTCAGCCTGGCATTTCACGTGATGTACTCTTCATATAAGTTAAATAAGCAGGGTGACAATATACAGCCTTGATGTAGTCCTTTCCTGATTTTGAAACAGTCTGTCATTCCATGTCCAGTTCTATCTGCTGCCTCTTGACCTGCATACAGATTTTTCAGGAGGCAGGTAAAATGGTCTGGTATTTCCATCTCTTGAAGAATTTTCCACAGTTTGTTTGGATCCACACAGTCAAAGGCTTTGACATAGTTAATAAAGCAGAAGTATATGTCTTTCTGGAACTCTCTTGCTTTTTCAATGATGCAATGGATGTTGGCAATTTAATCTCTGGTTCCTCCTTTTCTAAATCCAGCTTGAACATCTGGAAGTTCATGGTTCTCATACTGTTGAAGCCTGGCTTGGAGAATTTTGAGCATTACTTTGCTAGTATGTGAGATGAATTCAATTGTGCGGTAGTTTGAACATTTTTGGCATTGCCTTTCTTTGGGATTGGAATGAAAACTGACCTTTTCCAGTCCTGTGGCCACTGCTAAGTTTCCCAAATTTGCTAGCATATTGAGTTCATCACTTTCACAGCATCATCTTTGAGGATTTGAAATAGTTCAACTGGAATTCCATCACTTCCGCTAGCTTTGTTCATAGTGATGCTTCCTAGGCCCACTTGACTTTGCATTCAGGATATCTGGCTCTAGGTGAGTGATCACACCATTGTGGTTATCCAGGTCATGAAGATCTTTTTGTATAATTCTTCTGTTTAAACTTGCCACCTCTTCTTAATATCTTCTGCTTCTGTTAGGTCCATACCATTTCAATCCCTTATTGAGCCCATCTTTGCACAGAATGTTCCCTTAATATCTCTAATTTTCTTAAAGAGATCTCTAGTCTTTCCCATTTTGCTGTTTTCCTCTATTTCTTTGCATTGATCAATGAGGAAGGCTTTTTTATCTCTCCTTGCTATTCTTTGGAACCCTGCATTTTGATGGGTATATCTTTTCTTTTCTCCTTTGCCTTTTGCTTCTCTTCTTTTCTTAGCTATTTGTAAAGCCTCCTCAGACAGCCATTTTGCTTTTTTTTTTTCATTTCTTTTTCTTGGGGGTGGTTTTGATCATGACCTCCTGTACAATGTCATGGACCTCCATTGATAGTTCTTCAGGCACTGTCTATTCCTTGAATCCATTTGTCACTGCCACTGTATAATCGTAAGGGATTTGATTTAGGTCATACCTGAATGGTCTAGTGGTTTTCCCTACTTTCTTTAAGTCTGTATTTTGCAATGAGGAGTTCATGATCTGAGCCATGGTCAACTCCTGATCTTGTTTTTGCTGACTGTATAGAGCTTCTTCATCTTTGACTGCAAAGAATATAATCAGTCTGATTTTGGTATTGATCATTTGGTGATGTCCAGGTGTACAGTCTTCTCTTGTGTTGTTGGAAGAGGTGTTTGCTATGACCAGTGTGTTCTCTTGGCAAGATTCTATTCATCTTTGCCCTGCTTCATTCTGTATTCCAAGGCCAGATTTGCCTGTTACTCCAGGTATCTCTTGACTTCCTACTTTTGCATTCTACTCCTCTATAATGAAAAAGACATATTTTTGGGGTGTTCTAGAAGGTCTTGTAGGTCTTCATGGAATCATTCAACTTCAGCCTTTTCAGCATTACTGGTCAGGGTATACACTTAAATTACTGTGATATTAAATGGTTTGCCTTGGAAACGAACAGAGATCATTGTGTCATTTTTTATATTGCATTCAAGTACTGCATTTCGGACTCTTTTGTTGACAATGATGGCTACTCCATTTCTTCTAAGGGATTTTTGTCCATAGTAGTAGATATAATGGTCATCTGAGTTAAATTCACCCATTCCAGTCCATTTTAGTTTGCTGATACCTAAAATGTCGATGCTCACTCTTGCCATCTCCTGTTTGAGCACTTTCAATTTACCTTGATTCATGGACCTAACATTCCAGGTTCCTATGCAATATTGTTCTTCATAGCAGCAGGCTTTTCTTCCATCACCAGTCACATCCACAACTGGGCAGTTTTTCTGCTTTGGCTCTGTCTCTTCATTCTTTTTGGAGTTATTTTTCCATTCTTCTCCAGTAGTATATTGGGCACCTACTGACCTGGAGAGTTCATCTTTCAGTGTTATATCTTTTTGCCTATTCATACTGTTCCTGGGGTTCTCAAGGCAATACTGAATTGGTTTGCCATTCCCTTCTCCAGTGGACATTTTGTCAGAACTCTCCACCATGACCCATCCATCTTTTGTAGGAGACAGGATACTTGTCGAGCTGGTCTCAACATATCTTGGGTGGCCCTACACGGCATGGCTCATGGTTTCATTGAGTTAGACAAGACTGTGCTGCATGTAATTGGTTTGATTAGTTTCCTATGATTGTGGTTTTCAGTCTATCTGCCCTCTGATGGATAAGGATAAGGGGCTTATAGAAGCTTCCTGATGGGAGAGACTGCCTGGAGGGGAGAGACTGCTTGGGTCTTATTCTGATGGACAGGGCCATCCTCAGAAAATCTTTAATCCAATTTTCTATTGATGAGCAGGACTATGTTCACTCCATGTTGTTTGACCTGAGACCAAACTATGGTGGAGGTAATGAAGATAATGCTGACCTCCTTCAAAAGGTCCCATGCATACACTGCCACACTCTGTCCCTGACCCTGCAGCAGGGCACCTCCAACCCATGTCTCTGCCAGAGACTCCTGGACACTCACAGGCAAGTCTGGGGAAACATAAATAGAATATATAGGATTTCTTTCTTAAAGCTTTCATAGAATGAAATAGAAACATATTTCTTGACCTTAACAAATGGTAAAAGATGTCTATATTTGAAATCATTGAAAGTGCTCAGTATGCTGTATATCTGAAACAAATACAGTATTGTTTAATTTTAAAAAGTGCTTGCGATTCTATGGCCCACAAGCTAGAGAGAAAAACAAAAATGAATGATAGTGAAACATAGTTTCCCCTCCCTGACATTTAAAAGTTATTTTCATCTCTGCTTATAAGCAAAGTCAACAAAAGGGGGAGTTGAATGGAAATATTTCTAGCTGGTTATTAATTGTATTAGTTGAAGGAAATGTATTGAATTTGAAAATAATACAAGTCCAAAATGTTGATGCTATGTCAAACTGCCTGCTTAGATTGTATATATATCTATTTGTTAGCACTTCATCTCATATCCAAGAGAATTTTCAATCATACATGCAGCTATTAAGGGACTAGGTTGAATATTTTGAGGTTAAGATAGCTAATAGCTTTGTAGAATTTTCATATAACATTTTGGGAGACATAGCAAAAGGATGCGTTCATTCCCTTTTTTTCCTTTTTCTTTTTTTAGTATTTATTTATTTGGCTGCTCCTGATCTTAGTTGTGGCATGCGAACTCTTATACTTGTGGCATGTTGGGATATAGTTCCCTGACAAGGGATCAAATTTGAGCCCCCTGCATTGGGAGCACAGAGTTTTAGCCACTGGGCCACCAGGGAAGTCCCTTTTCTTTCTTTCTTGAGACTTACACATGCACTTTTTTGGGGGGAAATTATAGTACATAACTCTTAGTCTGATTTACAGTGGTGGAAGTTCATACATTCCTGGGGCTTCCTAGGTGATCCAGTGGTAAACAATACATCTGCCAATGTAGGAGATGTGGGTTTGATCCCTGGCAGGGAAGATCCCCTAGGGCAGGAAATGGCAACCCACTCTAGTATTCTTGCTTTAAAAATTCCATGGACAGAGGAGCCTGGCGAGCTACAGTCCATGGGGTCACAAAGAGTCAGACACCGCTGAGTGACTGAGCACATACATTCCTAGACTTAGAACTTTACAAATATTTTAGTGTTCAAAGCTGAACCTGAAATATGAGGCTGTGATGCAATGAAGATGTAAACAGCTGTGTAAATCCTTTAATTTCCCATAGCACACAGTTTTATCGTCATCTTCTAATCCATTTGGGTAATAACTTTTGCAGGTTTTATGCTTCATTTTATAGATGAGGAAAATAAGGTTCATGGACATTTTATATCTTATGGGGCATCTTAGGACTCGCTTGTAGTGGAGTAGGTTGTATGCATTTGTTACTGGAGACATAACCTGAGCTTTCAGTGATATTTTTGTGGTGCTGAGAGAATATGAAGAACATTTAGTCTCTTTCAGGGTCAATCATTTGAAGGCTTGCTCTCTGGCAGGAATTTGTTACAGTTTAGGAAATGAGTTAAGCAGATAGCTGCATAAAGGGTGAGTTTATGTTCTTTAGTGAGAGGACAAAATACACAACTATGAAAGCAACCAGGCCGTGGCCCTGCTGGACTTTCTACCACACTTACAAAAATGTATATAAACCCTGTGATATCCTATGAGAGCTCGGATGACTTGGCCCTGCTTATTTGTGACCCCATTCGTACTACTCTTCCCCTGATTTATTTCCCTTTAGCCATATGAGCCTCTAATAATTTCAAAGGGGCCAGGTCTGTTCCTGCTTTAGATCCACTGCAGTAGTTGTTCCTTTACTAAGATTGTTCTTTCCTGAGTCATTTGCATGGCAGATTCCCTTTTGTCACTCAGGATTCATCCTGAATGTAACCCCTTTAAAAAGGCCTTAGTTTACCAACTTTAGAAAGTGCCACAACCCTTTCCCTACTGCCTCCTCTAGTCACTCCACATTACATCCTCCTATTTCATTTGCTATGTAGTACTTTCTATCAAACCCTTGGTTTATTTGGTTGCTTGAATTTTTCTTTACTTTTCCCTTCCTCTAGAAGGTAGAGGTATAAGGGCAGAGAACTTGACTTTCTTATTCACTACTTTATGTCTCAAATGTAGAATAGCACATGGCACATAATCGGTACCCCAAAAATACTTTGATTGGATAAATTAATATAGAAAACTATGGCCATAAGGAGAAGGGAAGTATGCTATTGGTTTTTTTGTAGTTCAGCTCTGTTAGTTGAATTTTGAACTCCAAGACAGTGCACTTCAAAAGAAATTTGTAATGATACAGATGATCTAAAATATATGCTGTCCCCCAAACTTGGAAGAGGCCAAGATACTTTGAGTAGTGAAAGCATAAAAAACAATTGTGGTACATACAGACATAGGAATATTAATCATCAGTGCTAAAAAGAAATATGCTATCAAGACATAAAAAACACATGAAGGAAAAAATGCATGTCACTAAGTGAAAGAAGCCAATCTAAAAAGGCTACATACTATAAAATTCCAAGTATATGAAAATGAAGAAAAGGCAGATTGCCAGGGGTTGGGAGTGGTGATAAAGTTGAAGTGATAAATAGGCAGGAACAGAAGATTTATAGGGTAGTGAAAATACTCTGCATGGTGGATTTATGTTATATATTTGTCCAAACTCATCACACAGACAGCACCAAGAGTGAATTCTATATTAAGCTATGGATTGTACATGATTATGATATTTCAGTGTAGGTTCATAAGCTATAACAACCATCCCATTCTGTTGGGGGATGTTGAGAATGGGGAAGGTTGTGCATGTATGAGGTCAAGGGATATATGGGAAATCTCTGTACCTTCCTCTCAATTTTGCTATGAATTTAAAACTGCTCTAAAAAATGAAGCATTTAAACAAACAAAATCCTCAAAAATTGGGGGAAAAAATACAATATTTGCTATCTAGTACTTCCTGATGTTCAAGCTGGTTTTAGAAAAGGCAGAGGAACCAGAGATCAAATTGCCAACATCTACTGGATCATGGAAAAAGCAAGAGAGTTCCAGAAAAACATCTATTTCTGCTTTATTGACTATGCCAAAGCCTTTGACTGTGTGGATCACAATAAACTGTGGAAAATTCTGAAAGAGATGGGGATACCAGACCACCTGACCTGCCTCTTGAGAAATGTGTATGCAGGTCAGGAAGCAACAGTTAGAACTGGACATGGAACAACAGACTGGTTCCAAATAGGAAAAGGAGTTCGTCAAGGCTGTATATTGTCACCCTGCTTATTTAACTTCTATGCAAAGTACATCATGAGAAACGCTGGACTGGAAAAAACACAAGCTGGAATCAAGATTGCTGAAATATCAATAATCTCAGATATGCAGATGATACCACCCTTATGGCAGAAAGTGAAGAGGAACTCAAAAGCCTCTTGATGAAAGTGAAAGTGGAGAGTGAAAAAGTTGGCTTACAGTTCAACATTCAGAAAATGAAGATCATGGCATCCGGTCCCATCACTTCATGGGAAATAGATGGGGAAACAGTGGAAACAGTATCAGACTTTATCTTTTTGGGCTCCAAAATCACTGCAGATGGTGACTGCAGCCATGAAATTAAAAGACGCTTACTCCTTGGAAGGAAAGTTATGACCAACCTAGATAGCATATTCAAAAGCAGAGACATTACTTTGCCAACGAAGGTCCGTCTAGTCAAGGCTATGGTTTTTCCTGTGGTCATGTATGGATGTGAGAGTTGGACTGTGAAGAAGGCCGAGCACTGAAGAATTGATGCTTTTGAACTGTGGTGTTGGAGAAGACTCTTGAGAGTCCCTTGGACCGCAAGGAGATCCAACTAGTCCATTCTGAAGGAGATCAGCCCTGGGATTTCTTTGGAGGGAATGATGCTGAAGCTGAAACTCCAGTACTTTGGCCACCTCATGCGAAGAGCTGACTTATTGGAAAAGACTCTGATGCTGGGAGGGACTGGGGGCAGGAGGAGAAGGGGACGACAGAGGATGAGATGGCTGGATGGCATCACTGACTCGATGCTCCTGAGTCTGAGTGAACTCCGGGAGTTGGTGATGGACAGGGAGGCCTGGCGTGCTGCGTTTCATGGGGTCGCAAAGAGTCGGACATGATTGAGCGACTGAACTGACTGTAGGCAATAACCACATATGGTTTGTTGTTGTTCTGTTGCTAAGTTGTGTCCGATTCATCATGACCCCATGGACTGCAGCATGTCAAGCTTCCCTGTCCTTCACCATCTCCCAGAGTTTGCTCAAATACATGTGCACTGAGTTGGTGATGTTATCGAACCATCTCATCCTCTGCCACCTGCTTCCCCTTTTGCCTTCTATCTTTCCTAGCATCCAGGTCTTTCCCAATCAGTCGGCTCTTTGCATCAGGTGACCAAAGTTTTAGAGCTTCAGTTTCAAGCATCAGTCCTTCCAAAGAATATTCAGGATTGATTTCCTTTAGGATTGACTTTTTTAGACTCCACACATAAGTGTTATCATAAAGTGTTCGTTTTTCTTTATCTGACTTATCTCACTGAGCCTAATGCCCTCAAGGCCTATGTGTGTTCCACTGTGTTGTTGCAAATGGCAGAATTTCCTTCTTTCTCAAGGCTCAATAATAATATAGGTATGTGTATGTGCATGCACATGTATGTATTATATATATATATACACATACATATATAAAAACATCTTTATCCATTTATTCAGTAAATAGATTATTTCATTTATCCATTCCATAAATGGATTATTTCCATTTATTTACGCAGACTTAGTTTGTTTCATTTCTTGGTTGTTATGAACAAAGCTACAGTCAACATAGAGGTTCAGATGTCTTTTTGATGTCATGTTTTAAGTGTCTTTGGCTGTATAACCATAAGTGGGATTGCTGGATCATATGGTAGTTCTACTTTTCAATTTTTTGAGGAACCTCCATGTTGTTTTCCATAGTGCCTGTACCAATTTACATTTGTACCAACAGTGTAGAAGGGTTCTCTTTTCTCCCCATTCTTGTCAACACTTGTTATCTACTCTTTTTGATGATAGTCATTCTAATACATATTTAACCATGGTTTTGATTTGCATTTCCCTGACAGTTCCTTATATTAAAAAACTTTTGTGTACCTATTGGTCATCTGTATCACTTCTTTGAAAAAGTGTATATTCAGTTTCTTTGCCCATTTTTATATTGTATCCTTTCTGTTTGTTACTGTATGAATTTTAACATATTTTTGATATTAACTCTTTATCAGATACATGGTTTGCAGATGTTTTCTTCCGTTTTATTGGTTCCCTTTTTATTTTGTTGTATATTTTTCTGTAAAGGAATTTTAGTTTGAGGAAGCCCTATTTGTTGATTTTTGCTTTGTTTTTGCTTTTGGTGTCATATCCAAAGAAAAATTTTGCCTAGACCAGTGTCAAGAAGCTTTTTCCCTATTTGACTTTTTTCCAGAAGCTTTTTGGTTTCAGATTTTATGTTTAAGTCTTTAAATCATTTTGAGTTAATTTTTGTCGATTGTATGAAATAGGGTTGAAATTTCATTTTTTTGTATGTGGTTATCCTGTTTTCCCAACACTGTCTGTTAAGGAAGTTATCCTTTCCCAATTGAGTATTCTTGGTTTTCTTGTTAAATATTAGTTAACTATATATGGGGGGTTTATTTCTGGATTTTCTACTCTACTCCACTGATTTGTGTGTCTATTATATCAGTACTATACTATTTTGATTACTGTAGTTTTGTTGCATACATTGAAGCCAGGAAATATGATGCTTTTGACTTTGTTTTTAGGATTGCTTTGGCTATTCAAGATCTTTTGTGGTTTCAGTCAAATTTTAAAATTGTAATTTCAATTTCTGTGAAAAATGTCATTGGAATCTTGGTAGAGATTGCATTAACTCTACAGATAGCTTGGGTAGTCTGGACATTTTAACAATATTGATTATTCTAGCCTAAGACTGTGTAATATATTCCCATTTGTGTCTTCTTCAATTTCTTTTAGCAAAGCTTTGGAGAGGGAAATGGCAACCCACTCCAGTATTCTTGCCTGGAGAATCCCATGGACGGAGGAGCTTGGTGGGCTACAGTCCATGGGTTGCAAAGAGTCGGACACGACTGAGTGACTTCACTTTCACTTCACAGCTTTTATTGTAGAGATCTTTCAATTCTTTGGTGAAATTTTTCCCTAGATAGTTTGTTGTTTCTGATATAATTGTGACTGAAATAGCTTTGTTTTACAGTTGTTTCCTTCTTAGTGTATAGAAGCATAACTATTTTCTGTATGTTGATGTTATAATTTATTGCAATTGCAGATATCTTCCATACTTTCATAGACTGAACTCTTAGAAATTTTTCATTTTCTCTGGCATTAAGGTCAATTTTGCACACAATATTTTGGATTCCAAGTAAATTAAATAAAGTAACACTACTCTAAACTTTCCTATTAGTATATTTTTTCTGTTTATTTTAAAATTTATTTTGAAACAATCTCTTTTAGATACTTTTGCCTTTTTTTTTTTTTTTTTGAGTAAGTTCTGAATCTTTCAGATTTTTTTTTTCTACTTCTCCCAAGATGTCAGAATGTTTATATGACATTGTGGCAAAGAGAAAGCTTTCTTAGATTTCAGAATGCACTCTCCATAGTCTATGTTCTAGGAAGGCCAGTGTATTGCAATACCTGGCTGGTGTTCGATGTTCCTGTAATGGTGGCCTTCACTTTTCAGTTTGCACTTTTTTCAGTTTAAAATTTTATTGAACAGCAGCACCGTTGTGTTATCTTTTTGTTTTTTGGGAATAAATACTCCTTCACTGAATCCCAAACATAATATTTAATTAAGTCAAATTCTGTACTTTATTTTATATATTATAATTTCTTCAGATCTCATTACCTACAGAAATATTTATGGCATAGAAATGAAATCATGAAGGAGAAATGAGTATTTTTTACACAGTTTATTGAGAAACCTTTTATTTTATTATTATTTTTTTTAATTTTATTTTATTTTTAAACTTTACAATATTGTATTGGTTTTGCCAAATATTGAAATGAATCCGCCACAGGTATACATGTGTTTCCCATCCTGAACCCTCCTCCCTCCTCCCTCCCCATACCATCCCTCTGGGTCATCCCAGTACACCAGCCCCAAGCATCCAATATCGTGCATCAAACCTGGACTGGCAATTCGTTCCATATATGATATTATACGTATTTCAATGCCATTCTCCCAAATCATCCCACCCTCTCCCTCTCCCACAGAGTCCAAAATGGTCTATACATCAGTGTCTCTTTTGCTGTCTCGTATACAGGGTTATTGTTACCATCTTTCTAAATTCCATATATATGCGTTAGTATACTGTATTGGTGTTTTTCTTTCTGGCTTACTTCACTCTGTATAATAGGCTCCAGTAACCTTTTAAAAAGTGACACTGATAAGGAATCAAGTAGATAAAAAATGAGAAAGGCTTTTAGAAATGCATACTGATAGAAAAATATGCTTTGTAGATAAATTATGAATAAAATAGTTGATGAATCAGTGTCATAAGTAAAAATTTAAAAATAAAAAGATTTACTCCCTATTCTCATTATTAAATTCTGCAGTCATTTAAAGCAGTAGGACCTGATAAACCATTTAAAATGAAGGGCTTATTAGTGGTTTTCGGGACTTGGGTAGGGAATAATGTTGATTTTCCAGTCTATTTTCTGTGAAGTTTCTAAGAACATTTCCAAAGAGACTGATTCTAAAGCAGGTGGGCAGGAAGAAGATATTATGTGGACCAGCAAGCATCAGTATTATTTGATAAGACATGTAATAATCAGTAGTGAGTGTTGCACTCCAAAAGAGATCTGCAGTTAGCAAGTGGACATGGCCTAAAATTTGATTCCAAGATTATACTGTTTCTATCTTTTGCCTCAAAGAATACTTCAAGTTGTTATAATAATAATAATAACAGAATAGGTAATTATGATAAGTAATGCAACTTTTTATTTAGTGCTCAATATACAACATCTAACATGCTAGACTCTTTGCATTAATTACTTCACTTAATTCTAACAATTGTTTTATGAAGCTGGTACAATTTTTAGTGACCAACTTATCAAAGAAGAAATATAAGATTAAGATAACAGTAAAATTTAGAACCAGGATTTGTCTCCTGTGATCTGACTCCATTGTTCATGCTCTTAATCATTACCACATTTTTGTAGCTGAAATTTTATTGAGATCATTGTAAACTGACATGCAGCTTTAAGAAATTATTAATATTCACCCACTTATACTCACTTGTGTGTGTTTGTGCATGTGTGTGCGTGTGTTACGTAATACCACAAGTGTCTTTGTCATTTTGGGCTGCTATGATGAAAATACTCCAGAGTGGATGGCTTAAAGAACAAACATTTCTGAGATTTTGGGGCTGAGAAGACCAAGATCGAGGTGCTGGGAGATTTTGTGTCTGCTGAGAACCTGTGTCTTAATATATAGATGGCTATCTTCTGCTTCATCTTCACATGGCAGAAAGAATGAGCGCTGGGCTTTTTAATCCTCTTGGAAGGGTACCAGGGGCTTCCCTGGTAGCTCAGCGGTAAAAAATTTGCCTGCAATGCAGAACATGTGGGTTTGATCCTTGGGTGGGGAATATCCCCTGGAGGAGGACTTGGCAACTCTTGCCAGTATTCCTGCTGGAGAATCCCATTGATAGAGGAGCCTGGTGGGCTATAGTCCCTGAGGTTGCAGAGTCAGACATGACTGAAGCAACTGAACACAGAAGGGTAGCAATCCCATCATGAAGGCTCCACCTCCATGATCTCATCTAAACATAATTAGTTCCTAAAAGCCCCATCACTGAATACTATGAATACTGAGGATTAAGCATCAACTGGATTGGGGTTAAGAACACAAATATTCAGTCAATAGCAATAAAGATCTTGATATAGTGATATCTCACTGTGGTTTTACTCTGCATCTTTTTATTAGAGAGTGATATGGATATGCTACTTGCTTTCTGTTTATCCTTTTTAGTGAAATGTCTGTTCATGTCCTTTTCCAGTTTTCTAGTTGGATTAACATTGAATTTTGGGAGATTTTATATTTTTAAATATTAATTGTTTGTGGTTTATAAATATTTTCTCTCAGTCTGTAGCTTTTCTTTCATTATCTTCATGTGAACTTTTAGAGTCAAGTTTTTCAATTTTGAAAAGATTTGTTAGTTTTTACTTTTATGGATTGTCCTTTGGCAATCAAAAACCATGAGCTATTTGCATAGCACAAGGTACTTAAGATTTTCTCCTGTGCTTTTTCCTTATAGTTTACTTTTTGCATTTAAGTCTATGTTCATCTTGTGTTAATTATTTTGAGTTGTGACATTTAGGTCAGAAGTTTATTTTTTGCCTGTGGAAATCCAGTAACTACAGCACCATTTGGTAAAATAGACAACTACATTTTAAAATAATTGTGTTATAAATTCAACAGTACTATGCTAGCCTCAATAAAGGAAATACATATTCTCTTTGAATGTTGGAAAGCCTTTCTTTCTTTTTTAAAAAAATTCTCTTTATTTACTTATTTATGGTCATACCATGTGGCATGTGGAATCTTAATTCCCCAACCAGTGATCAAACCAGAACCACCCACACTGGAAGGTGGAGTCTTAACCACTTTACCACTGGGGACATTCACAGAGGGCCTTCCCTTGATGTCGCCTTTAGAATGACTGCTGAGTGTGGGGCCTGCATGACACAGGGACAAATCATTCTTGGAGTTACTGAACCCTGATCCATGCTGTTCATGTCACTACATCTTTTGTTTCTGGTCCAAAGTAATCAAGATTCATCTTCCCCTATGCTCGTTTCTCTAGTGCTTTCCCCACTCCTTTGGTAAACCTGCTTAGATCAAACACCTGCTTAAATCATGTGATTTATCTGTGCTTTTAGACTGGAGAACATATATACAGCAGCCATTTTACTTTATTTGCTTTAAGTTTATAGCATGTAGTCTTGTCTGTTTTTAAGTATAGTACTTGTCTTTAGACAGAAGAGGTTATTTTGAATGTTTTTGCAACGATCATAAAGTTTCATGGTATCAGAATATAAAGAGAAGGATCTGTTTTACAAGCTTTGAGTAAGACAGAGAAATAATTCCCTACATCTTATTTATATTCCCTGTATAACCGCATGGCTAACAAAAGCCTTCACCCATAACTGTATTGGTTAAGCTTTGGTGGATGAGCTCTGTTGGTAAGGGAATCAGTTAATTTCGATTCTCATTTGAAAGCATAAATAATTCATGCGAATGAAAATGTGAAATTCTTCTGGCAACCTGACAAAAAGCAGATTACAATAAACTGTTATTCTTTGTTATAACTCTCTAAACATGGGAGTTCTTTGCCTGTGGAACTATCAATATCATAGCTAAATTGCTAACATCTTTGTGAACTTGCCTCTGTTAGGATTTTTGGCCATGGGCCTAAATTCAAAGCAGATTTGTTTTCACTTATTTCCTATGCTCAGTTTACTTACAATCTGATTCACTTGTTAATTTTCCTTTTCACCCTTGACTTGTCTGGGTAAAACAATCTCTGAAGAGGAAACAAATAGCCAAAAATTAAAAGCTGAACTTCAGAATCGGTGACTTGTCTTTTAGACTTGGGAAAGGCCTGGGCAAGGCACTTCAAGCCACTGTGTCGTTATCTCTGCATCTAATCTGCCTTGATATCACACATTGTCCCTCCACCTGCAGAATGGGGTTCTTTGTCTACAAAGACTAGCCTGTGTGTGGTTGTGCAGCATTCTTCTTGGTTGTCTTCTCTGTAGTGACACTTTCTACAAAACTCTTGGATATTCTCAATCAAAAGAAAGTTCTTATTTTCAGGAAATATGGAGGTTTCAGTGACAAGAATATCCCTGCTTATCACAGATACCTGGGACAGAATTTCTCTATGTTTTATGAATAAATCAACCAAGTGTATTTGTCTAACAGAGTCTGGTCAAGGTAGTCTCAACTTTCACTCACTACTGAACTCTTTTTGGTCTCCTCTTACTTTTCTCTCTGCCTTAAAAAAAAAAAAAATGAATTTATAGATTCAGCCCTGTATAGGGACGTCTTGACAAGGAAATTTTGAGATGATTTTCCCATTATAACATAAATTCCTGATTCCACTTTTCACCCTTCTCAGCTTCAGTGTAATTGACAGATGAAAACATCTAATTACACCCTATCTAGTTTCTAATGGGTAACTTTAAATTTGTAATCATGCTTAATAGAATGTGGTGTCAGGTATAATAAAATGCAGTAGGATCTTCCATTAGAAACTGAGTTTGGCAGTTTTTCAAATGACACACAATCCAAAAGAAATTAAAAGAAAGTATACTCTTTAAAGGAAACCAAGTAAACCTAACTTTAATCAGACATTGTGATTGTAAGCCCACTTTATTTTAAATATAATTTAGCAATGAACAGAATTAGAAGGAATAGTTGGAGATGGGTCGTATTTCAACAACCGGTATAATGAAAAGGGCATACAGTATTCAACTAAAAAGAATAGACCACTAACATTTTATAGATGAGGGAGTACGGCTAAGAGAACACAGGAAGGGAGATGTAAATTCAGAGTCACATTCTTGGTTTTCTGGCTCCAGATCAACTGAATTTTATTGATCCAACTTTATAGTTGTTCTACTGGTTGACTGAATGTTGGAAGTGTCTATGGATGTCCTAATCATTTTTATGCTCATCATCTCTAAATCCACTGTGGTTTTTAGGCTAAGCAAGTCGTATTTTTATTTTGTTTTTTAAGAGAAAAGAAAGAGGAAGAGAGGGGAGGAAAAGAAAATGAGGATCTTTGTTCCATTTGTTTTAATACTGAATTTTAGAAGAAAATTTCCCATGTTATAAGGGCATAAGAACATTAGAGACAGTAAAGTATATAGCTTCTGAGAATGAGAGAAATAGATGGAATTTATCCTGTATAAAAAGATTTTCATGTTTAATTAACAGCTAAATGCTTTAGGAAAAAACATTTCAGTGTTAAAAATTAAAACAGATTAAAAACAGCCCTGAAGAGTTGGAAACAGCTTCCTTATGTTGTATTTGCTTCTTCCATTAAAAATTACAGAGCACAGAGCAAATGTCAAGAAAAACTTTTTGGATAAGCTCCTGGATTTGAATTTGCACATAACCAGCAAACTAAGAAGTAAACTGTCTTGTTGACTTTTAAAAGTCCTTAATACGATAATAAATCCACAACAAAATATGAAGATCTATAAGAAAATAAGAAAAATAGAAGTCTATTTCTATTTAGGGTTTGTGCTGATTTCTTTTCTTGTGTTTTGATTTTAGGGTTTTTTAAATCTTTCTACTTATGTTCAGAGATGTTTTAGTCCCAGAATATTTTGTAAGATTTCTATCTCAATAAAATTAAAATAATGCCACAGCTAAAATGGTCAATTTATCACCAGTTTAGTACCAAAAGACACAAATATCCTAGAGCCGCATTTGAACATGAATCCCAACTGGTTCATTAAAACTCCTGAGCTACTTGAGGATATCACATAAAGTAAGGTATCTTCTTTTTTTTCCAAAACAGTTGTAAAAAAAAAAAAAAAAAAACAACTTTTTTTTTTTTTGGTATTTATCTCAAGGAAAGTAAGTTCTGTAAGTAAATTTGGAAAACCTGAGCTTTAGTCCAGCTCCTCGCCTTAGGAAATAAGTATGTGACCTTAGCAAGTAGTTGAGCATAGCTGAACCCTAGATAATTTTTTAAGCTTCGAATCAAAATAATGGTATAAAGTTTATAGTTAGGAATAACATGTGTTGAAAGACATTTACAAATTACACTAGATAGAAAGAGCATGGGGGTTGAAATTAGAATACCTGGGATCAGGCCCTGAATTCTCCATATACTGATTGAAAAATCAAACAACTTGAACTTAAGTATTTCTTAATTTTACTTAGGATAAACTGTGTAGGATTGCTGTGAGGAAGATATATATATATATATAGATATATAGATATATACACACACACACACACACACATATATATGTTAAGTGGCATGTGAATATAAATTTCTTTTATTATGAAGTGCTGAGACTTTATGAACACTACACACACACACACACAAAAAGGTCTCATATATGTTATATAATATGCTCACCAGGAAGTCGTACATTCTTACGCTCATTCAGTTCCTCAAACTACCCTTGATGTTCCTTGAACTGAATTTACAGTCGCTGTGCAAGGCAAGCAAGAAAATTAATCTTCTTGCTTTATAGTCATGAACAGTGAAAACTGACAAACTAAGTACAAAATATTAGATTCTTCCCATTAAGTTTTCCAAGCTCATCCTTGGAAATGAAGCCACAAAAAATATGATTATTCATGATTTGTGGTGGTACATTGAAAATCATTTACCCTCAAAGCTGAGTCCATTAAGGAAGGTACATATTTAATTTTAATAAAATATATTTCTGATAGAGGCAGGGAAGGAAGGAAGGGCAATGAGGAGTAAATTACAAATGAATTAGTGTATCAGACATGACCAAGGTAGAGACAAAAGACCAATACATAAAGGGACAAAATTTGTACTCATTAATGTCTTTGGCACTAATTCTAGAATAAAAATTTTGTTTGAGAGTTAATTCAGGTTATGCCAGGCATGCTGTGATTGCTATGTTGTACTTTATCAATTGTGAAACTTTTGCTCAGAGAGTTCAAGACAATTACTGTGAATTTCGCAGTCAGGAGATAGTTAGACTAGGATTCAAATGAACACTTTCTGACCTCAAATTCTCTACTATAGACACATATGCCTACTGTTTTAGTAGATACATTGAGTGGATCTATGTAAAAATAAAGTGGACTATGAATAGAAAATATTGTTGAGTTGACCTTTCTTCTAGTTTGGAAAGATATCCAGCAATGTGCTTACAGAGATGTAAAAGGAAACAAGCCTCCCATTTACATGCCAGTTTTCAGGCATGTCTACCGTCATACCTTGACATGACAAGAGAAGGAACCAGTGTGTCAGGGTATGCCATGTACAGTTACAAAAATCATACTTGTGTACACAGTACTGTCGGGGGAGTGTATAATTTCCTCAGTTCTGTGTCACCACAGTAAAAATTTAAAGGGATGGATGGACCAGTGTTAAAGCTTTGTTACAGCTCAGTTTAAATGGCAGACCCGTGTTACAGGTCAATTACAGCTCATTTTAAACTGTGGGCCAGTGTTACAGCTCAGTTACAGCTCAGTTTTATTTGGCAAGCAAAGGAGAATACATTGAGGCATGAGGGCGGGGCGACCCAAAAGACACAAAGAGAAGAGAAGAAGGAGGCTCAATTTTGGCTCCTCTTTATATATGTTTTTTCTCTTCCCCTGTGCCTGCCCTGTGCAAACTGGGCTGGCCAGGAGGGCTGTTTGTTTCACCTGATGTGCTCATTCTGGTCCTCGGACATTCCTCTGTTCTATTTTCACAGGTTTTTCCCTTATTTGTCTTTACAGTTCAGTTCAGTCACTCAGTCGTGTCCGACTCTTTGTGACCCCATGAATCGCAGCACGCCAGGCCTCCCTGTCCATCACCAACTCCCGAAGATCACTCAAACTCATATCCATCGAGTCGGTGATGCCATCCAGCCATCTCATCCTCTGTCGTCCCCTTCTCCTCCTGCCCCCAATCCCTCCCAGGATCAGGGTCTTTTCTAATGAGTCAACTCTTCACATGAGGTGGCCAAAGTATTGCAGTTTCAGCTTCAGCATCAGTCCTTCCAATGAACACCCAGGACTGATCTCCTTTAGAATGGACTGGTTGGATCTTCTTGCAGTCCAAGGGACTCTCAAGAGTTTTCTCCAACACCACAGTTCAAAAGCATCAATTCTTCAGCACTCAGCTTTCTTCACAGTCCAACTCTCACATTCATACATGACCACAGGAAAAACCATAGCCTTGACTAGATGGATCTTTGTTGGCAAGGTAATATCTCTGCTTTTCAATATACTATCTAGGTTGGTCATAACTTTCCTTCCAAGAAGTAAGTGTCTTTTAATTTCATGGCTGCAATCACCATCTACAGTGATTTTGGAGCCCCCAAAATAAAGTATGACACTGTTTCCACTGTTTCCCCATCTATTTGCCATGAAGTGATGGGACCAGATGCCATGATCTTAGTTTTCTGAATGTTGAGCTTCAAGCCAACCATTTCAGTCTCCTCTTTCACTTTCATCAAGAGGCTTTTGAGTTCCTCTTCACTTTCTGCCATAAGGGTGGTATCATCTGCATATCTGAAGTTATTGATTTCTCCTGGCAATCTTGATTCCAGCTTGTACTTCTTCCAGCCCAGCGTTTCTCATGATGTACTCTGCATAGAAGTTAAATAAGCAGGGTGACAATATACAGCCTTGATGTACTCCTTTTCCTATTTGGAACCAGTCTGTTGTTCTGTGTCCATTTCTAACTGTTGCTTCCTGACATGCATATAGGTTTCTCAAGAGGCAGGTCAGCTGGTCTGTTATTCCCATCTCTTTCAGAATTTTCCACAGTTTATTGTGATCCACACAGTCGAAGGCTTTGGCATAGTCAATAAAGCAGAAATAGATATCTTTCTGGAACTCTCTTCCTTTTTCCATGATCCAGAGGATGTTGGCAATTTGATCTCTGGTTCCTCTGCCTTTTCTAAAACCAGCTTGAACATCAGGAAGTTCACGGTTCACGAATTGCTGAAGCCTGGCTTGGAGAATTTTGAGCATTACTTTACTAGCATGTGAGGTGAGTGCAATTGTGCAGTAGTTTGAGCATTCTTTGGCATTGCCTTTCTTTGGGATTGGAATGAAAACTGACCTTTTCCAGTCTTGTGGCCACTGTTGAGTTTTCCAAATTTGCTGGCATATTGAGTGCAGCACTTTCACAGCATCATCTTTCAGGATTTGAAATAGCTCAACTGGAATTCCATCACCTCCACTAGCTTTGTTCGTAGTGATGCTTTCTAAGGCCCACTTGACTTCACATTCCAGGATGTCTGGCTCTAGGTGAGTGATCACACCATCGTGATTGTCTTGGTTGTGAAGATCTTTTGTATAGTTCTTCTGTGTATTCTTGCCACCTCTTCTTAATATCTTCTGCTTCTGGTAGGTCCATACCATTTCTGTCCTTTATTGAGCCCATCTTTGCATGAAATGTTTCCTTGGTAACCATAATTTTCTTGAAGAGATCTCTAGTCTTTCCCATTCTGTTGTTTTTCTCTATTTCTTTGCATTAATCACTGAGGAAGGCTTTCTTATCTCTCCTTTCTATTCTTTGGAACTCTGCCTTTAGATGCTTATATCTTTCCTTTTCTCCTTTGCTTTTCGCTTCTCTTCTTTTCACAGCTATTTGTAAGGCCTCTCCAGACAGCCATTTTTCTTTTTTTGCATTTCTTTTCCATGGGGATGGTCTTGATCCCTGTCTCCTATGCAATGTCATGGACCTCCTTCCATAGTTCATCAGGCACTCTGTCTATCAGATCTAGTCCCTTAAATCTATTTCTCAGTTCCACTGTATAATCATAAGGGATTTGATTTGGGTCATACCTGAATGGTCTAGTGGTTTTCCCTACTTTCTTCAATTTAAGTCTGAATTTGGTAATAAGGAGTTCATGATCTGAGCCACAGTCAGCTCCCGGTCTTGTTTTTGCTGACTGTATAGAGCTTCCCCATCTTTGGCTGCAAAGAATATAATCAATCTGATTTCAGTGATGTCTATCTGGTGGACTATCTGGTGATGTCCATGTGTAGAGTCATCTCTTGTGTTGTTGGAAGAGGGTGTTTGCTATGACCAGTGCGTTCTGTTGGCAAAACTCTATCAGCCTTTGCCCTGCTTCATTCTATAATCCAAGGCCAAATTTGCCTGTTACACCAGGTGTTTCTTGACTTCCTACTTTTGTATTCCAGTGTCCTATCATGAAAAGGACATCTTTTTTGGGTGTTAGTTCTAAAAGGTCTTGTAGGTCTTCATAGAACCGTTCAACTTGAGCTTCTTCAGTGTTGCTGGTTGGGGCATAGACTTGGATTACTGTGATATTGAATGGTTTGCCTTGAAAACGAACTGAGTTCATTCTGTCGTTTTTGAGATTGCATCCAAGTACTGCATTTCGGACTCTTTTGTTGACCATGATGGCTACTCCATTTCTTCTAAGGGATTCCAGCCCACAGTAGTAGATATAATGGTCATCTGAGTTAAATTCACCCATTCCAGTCCATTTTAGTTCACTGATTCCTAGAATGTTGATGTCTATTCTTGCCATCTCCTGTTTGACTTCTTCCAATTTACCTTGATTCATGGACCTAACATTCCAAGTTCCTATGCAATATCGCTCTTTACAGTGTCAGAGCTTGCTTCTATCACCAGTCCCATCCACAACTGGGTATTCTTTTTGCTTTGGCTCCATCCCTTCAGTCTTTCTGGAGTTATTTCTCCACTGATCTCCAGTAGCATATTGGGCACCTACTGACCTGGGGAGTTCCTCTTTCAGTATCCTATCATTTTGCCTTTTCATACTGTTCATGGGGTTCTCAAGGCAAGAATACTGAAGTGGTTTGCCATTCCCTTCTCCAGCGGTCCACATTCTGTCAGACCTCTCCACTATGACCCTCCTGTCTTGGGTGGCCCCACATGGCATGGCTTAGTTTCATTGAGTTAGACAAGGCTATGGTCTGTGTGATTAGATTGACTAGTTTTCTGTGATTATGGTTTGTGTGTCTGCCCTCTGATGCCTCTCGCAACACCTACCGTCTTACTTGGATTTATCTTACCTTGGACATGGGGTATCTCTTCAGGGCTGCTCCAGCAAAGCACAGCCTCTGCTCCTTACCTTGGAGGAGGGGTATCTCCTCACAGCTGCCCCTCCTGACCTTGAATGTGGAGTAGCTACTCTTGGCCCACCTGTGCCCACGCAGCCACTGCTCCTTGGATGTGGCTTCTTCTGCTTTATCTCCTCTCTAAAGTACCTATATAACAGAGTCTGATGCATACCATTTCTGAGTTGTTTCACAGATATGAACTGCCACCTCCCCTCTTCCTAGCACCGAATGAAAGAACTACTTGATAACCATTAGACATGAGCACACCCCCTCCCTCAGCTGGCCTTTAAAAATGCTTTGCTGAAAGCCTTTGGGGTGTTTGGCATTTTTTGGCATGAGATCTCACACCTTTCTCTGTACCACGCTATGACTTTTGGTATATTTGACCTCACTATGTGGAGCACATGAATTTGCATTTGGTAACAAGCTCTGTCCTAAAGCACAATTGTTATATGTCACCATTCTCATCAAAACCAACTCACTGTTCTCATACAGTAAAAAATTTAAACTACATAAGATATTAAGTGATTTCTAGTATTTGATTTCACCATCTTCCCTAGTGTCACATTTTCTTGAGGGGAGGCTAAAGAGCAATGCCCCAAACATAGTTAGGAGTTAAAGAAGTATTTGTTATTACCAACTCCCTTCTCTCAACATTACTCCTTCCTCTCTACATTTGTTTTTTTGATTGTATGGGTCCTTCTTCCTGCAATGTCTTTTCCCTGAATTTTTGTTTGGGGATGTTCTACTGAGTATTCAAAACCTTTCCTCACTCTTATCATCCACATATATGTCCCTTTTAATCTCCCACTCTTTGGTTATTCTGTTGTTATTAGAAATCTACCCACATTCTACTTGTATTATGGCTAGTTGGGTATATATTTAGGTGGATGGAGAAAGGAAGTTTTACACTGTCACCTCTGTGCTGGTGAAATCATACCTTGTTTCACATAGAATACAGTATATAACAATGCTCAATATATGTTAGATGGATTGCAAAGATCATATTGCTAAGGCATAAAGTAACATTTGTAAGGGGTGATTTGGGGCAATTTTCTTCATTTTTTCAATTAGGATTATGGACCAAGGTGGTAATACACACTTGAAAGGATTTGTTGCTACTTATTTGAAAGAATTAAAGTGTGTTTTGTATAAAAAGTGTTTTACTTGTCTCATTCACTTCATACAGATGTGTGGAAGCAACATATGAAAACCAGTGTCAGGAAATTTTTAATTCACTAAAAGTCACTCAGATAGTGACAATGCAAAGACCAGAATTCTGAGGTCCAGACTCCTAGGTCAGCTCTACTTCCATTTCTCTTCCTGCCAAATCCAGAGGCAAGCCGACTCAGGAGGGAGATTGTTGGGGGCCGGCGTGAGGCACTCTGCCCGTGGCAAAGGTCATGAGGAAGGAGGCTCGACATACACAAAGGCGAGATCGAGCCTCAGGAGTCCCCCTGGAAATCCTCTAACCAGAGCCTGCTTACTTTGCTACTTTGTGCTCTCACCTACACCTCTGACTTTACGAGGGTCTGTCCCCCACCACCTCTTTTGGAGAAGGAGTTAACTTAGAGCTCCAGTTAATAAAAACTCCTGGGCCTGACAAGAGTGTTTTAACCTACAAACTCCTCTGAAGGTTCTCTAGCCTGCCTGATAGGCTTGTCGGGCCACATGTGATTGCTCACAGCCTCCCAACCATGAGAGGCACGAGATGCTTTAAACCTTCTAAAAACAGGTTCTTTAGAGAAGTTAGAAAGCTATTAGTATAAGTATAATGGGCTGATTAGAAATTGTATTGGTGAAGGGTTTTTCATTTGTTGAGCCAATGTTTGTTGCTAAGTCTCCACATCCCCTGCCCTTACACACATTAATGAATATATAGAAGAAATAAGTATTAATCTTTGATATAAATCACATTAGACCTTAGACTAAGTAAATTCTTTCCTTAACTAAAACCCACTACACCCTCACCCTATAGGAATGTAACTTTATTTGGGTGGCGTCTGTTTTAAGAATAATCACCCCTGGAGAAATAAGTGTCCTGGTTGACTGACCGCTGTCACAAGGAGAGGGTCATAAATTGTTAGCAGGCCCCCTGGCCAGAAGATAATGTAACACCCCTAAGACCTCTGTATACATTTGTATGAAGCACCTGACTTTGATAAAAGTCAGGACTGCTGATCCCACGTGACTTTTGCATAACATCTCAGTGTATAAAAGTAGACCATGGAAAATAAAGAATGGGGATCAGTTCCTCGAAAGACTGGTCTCCCCATGTCTCTCTCTCTTTCAAATTCTGGCTGAGTCTCCATCTGGAGCGTGGAACCCGCCATGCTTACTAATTATGCCTGGGCTTCTAAGATCCAACCAGGGAGGCTTCAGTGTCTCCTCTCCTTCGGGAGAACGGAAGGACACCTGCGGCCTACATAAGTGGTGCAAACTTCTTGTCTTGAAGTTTTATTGGTCTCCGTGTAAACCAAGCTACTCAGCCTCTTTTCTCCACTGAATTTTCCTACTGAGCTATCCTCATTCTATTACTCTTTACATCTCTAATTAATATCTAATTGAAGCTATTGTATCCTGATCCTCGCTGACGCCGTCCCCGCTTCGAACTCCCTGGATCAGCCGGGGCTGGACCCCGGCAGGAAATGAGCAGTTTTGGGGGCCAATAGTTTAGATTCCAGAGCAGAACACTGTGAACATACTATTCTTGTGCTTCTTCTTTTTTTTTTTTTTTAATCCCCCACAGAACAATTCCTAGATTATTAGTCAACAAGTTTAGCTCCTGAATTCAGCTTCTTATTCACACCCAGATTTACACATCCTTTTGTGGAAGTGACTGACTTTATGTCCTTCTGCTTTATTTCTATCAGACCTTCCCACAGAGGTGCTAGTAAGCAGTGTATTGAAGTGAGAGTTACAGTTTGATGACCAAAGGAAAGAATCAACAATCATGTGCATTTCTCTTTTGGATTAAGGAAACTGATTCCAACTAATTATTTCAAACTTGGCATTCTGAGTCTGTAGTGGCAATACAAAAGTTCAGATTTGGGTTTTTTTTTTTTTTTTGATAGTAAAGAATTGTCATTTTGTTATGCTTGGTATCAATATATTTATAATCAGTACTTAAAAGTGATGCTGGGACATCACTAAACAGTATGCTATTTCTTTCTAAGTTCATGTAGTGAATGAGATTTGATTTTGTACTTTTCAAGTGATGTATCTGAAAAATTGCCTATGGAGTACAGATACTTTTATTACTGACTGTGTACTCAAAGCACTTCAATTTTTTCAGTATAGTTCATTCCTCAAGCACAAGAAAATAATAAGAAAAAGCATGAAAAGTTATTAAGAAAAATGTCCGTAGGCATTTAGATAGTGATTTTATGTAAAGAGCGGCACTTCCGCCTACCCCTCTGAGTTGGGGCCCAGATCTCCTGACCAAAGGAGGAGTCAGCATTCTTCATCTTCCAAGCCACTTCTAGGTTATTCCAATCTCCTAGAACTTTATTAAAAATGACAACTGCCTCATTTCAGTTAAGATCTCAGGATTACTGGGACAGTATTTTTCTTAATCATAGTTACCTTCATTTTTCTTTTTTTTTTTTACCTTCATTTTTCATATCATTTTGTTTATGTTACTAAAAATGTACCACTCACCTCCAACCCCAAACACACCCCACATCATCATTCTTAACGACTGATCTTGAAACCCTCTTCAAGAAAAATAAACATTCTCTGGTAGAGCTCTCTCAAAATCCACGTCTGCCTCAAAATGTACCCATAACTTCCTTCAGTACTGTTTTTTCCTCTGTGGAAAAAAATATTTTTCAAAGCCAACTGAGTTTTTTTTTCCCTTGCACCCATCTTCTCCTGCTTTTTCTGGAAAATGGTTTCATCAATTTCCTGTCTGTACTCTGGATTTCCCTACCTTTTACAAATGCTTAACCGTTTTCATTCTAAATCGACACATTTCTTTACCCTGATTTTAGCTCCAGTTATTATCTAATCTTACTTTGCTTAACTACACACTCTATCAAAAAGTAGCTTCCAGTCCAAGTCTCTGTGCAACACCTATTCATTCACCACTCGAACACAGTATAACTTCTCTTCTCACCATTGTTAAAAGCACCCTTTTGAAGTTAATTTCCTTCTCAGTTTGGTCTCAATTTCTCAAACTTTACAATCTGAGTAAACATTGACTTCTTTTAGAATATCTCTTCTGTTGGTTTTCTTACTCTATTCCTTGGAGGGTTCTTTTACCTGAGCCCTTGATTCTTCCCTCTTCATCTTTCACATCTAGTTATCAAGTCCAATTGCTTTCCCCCTGCAGGAATTCACCTTTTGATGACCAGTCTTATTCTCCTGGTTGAGATTATTATCTCTTATCTAGATGGCTAACTTCCTAACTGGTCTCCCTGAATTTACTTGTCTTTTATAAATATGTTCTTCACAATAGTCACACTGTTGTTTTAATTTTTAAATAGTTTTGTTATTTTAGTAAAAAGAACACATGATAATACATTTTATTATAAAAGTAATCAAACAGCACTGAATATTAACAACACCAAAAAAAGAAAAAGAAAACACCGCAGGAAACAGAACCGCTAACACTGCCACCAGTTTACTGAACACCTATTAGGATGATTCCTGTAAAGATTCAGGTGATTAGGTGCTCAGTTAACAGGTATGTGTATATCTATACATACACACACACACACACATTTAACATAAATGTTAATATACCCATGTTATTTTTTAAAGCACACAAAAATATAATCAAACCATTCCCTCGGTGAAGCAACCTCACTTATTTACCATCATTGAAAGGCAAATTGAAAGTCTCAGGCAATCTGGCACCCTGCAGAATCTAATCCAGTCCCAGTTTACCTGTCAAAGTTTGCCACTTCCATCTGGACTGCCCGTCTTTTGCTGGACAGTCTTCGGGCTACCATGTCTTTGAGTATTTTGTTTCCCGTTTCCGTGGAATAACCTCTTTCTTTCTCCATTTGTTGAAATTTTACTTTTCTTTTTCTCAGATGCCAGTTTGGGTTGAATCTTCTCTTATAAAGCACAAAGGGTGGAATAATGCAAACTGGGGATATAACAGTATATCAACATTTCTATTATAGCTATTCATATATTTTTTGTGTATTTATTACTTGTCTATTTCTTATCCTGAAATATAAGTATCTAGAGGGTAAAAGTCTTATTTATCCTTAATTCATTAGACACTAATGAATTTCACTTAGATATCAACAAATATTTGCTGAATTGAATTACACAAATTTAAAATTTATGGCATTTAATCTGCTTGGTATAACTGAATGAATTGAGTGAGTTTGTACTTAATGTAGTAATACCAAATGGGTTTGACTACATTATTCCACGTTCTCCAGAACTTTTGTTTTCCCAAATATATTTCTAGGATCTCTAGGAGTGGTTATATTCCTAACCCAAATGTCTCCCGGGATGGACCCATTTGTAGATCCTCATTGAGGACACTTTATTAACTGGCCAGTGGAGCCAATGAAAGAAAAACTTTGCTTTGCCAACTGGAAGAATCTTAACTCTCTTCTAAAAGTCCCCTAGTGTCAGGGAAGGTGGTGACACACAGAATCTGAGCCTCTGTCCAGAGTTTTACACAACTTTTTTGATTCACTTAGGTATGCTGACATCCTCACTGCTGTCTTGCTGTGGTCCTTGACCCCTTTTACTCTCAGATACACTTATTTGTGTCTGGTCCTGCTACCTAGAGTTTCCTTCCATCTTCTGTTTATATTTAGGGTTCATCTTCTCCTTAAGCTGTACCAGGATCCCCTTTTCTTTGTTAGCCTTTTGTTACTGGGGAAGT
Organism: Bos taurus; assembly: GCF_002263795.3. Lineage (NCBI taxonomy): Eukaryota > Metazoa > Chordata > Mammalia > Artiodactyla > Bovidae > Bos > Bos taurus. Next base: position 87,125,736 of record NC_037333.1, read on the forward strand.
TACAGTAGAGACAGGTCTCCTAGTGATTTTTTTTTTTTTTTTTCTCACTAAGTGCTTTTAGAGGGGTGAGAATCTTCAATACAATGCCCCAACTGGGTCTCTCTGCAACTGACCTCCTAATCACATACCCTTTAACGAGTTCCTAAGTCATGTCTGTGCATATCTGAAACCAATTTGTTGACAAGATTCAAGTTCTTTTGCATTGAGCTTTTGACTTCTGATGGAATGATGACCAAGGGCTCAGATCAGTTCAGTTACTCAGTCGTGTCTGACTCTCTGTGAACCCATGAACTACAGCACACAGGCTTCCTTGTCCACTACCAACTCCCAGAGCTTGCTCAAACTCATGTCCATCGAGTTGGTGATGTCATCCAACCATCTCATCCTCTGTTTTCCCCTTTTCCTCCTGCCTTCAGTCTTTCCCATATCAGGTTCTTTTCCAATGTGTCAGTTCTTTGCATCAGGTGGTCAAAGTATTGGAGTTTCAGCATCAGTCATTCCAATGAATATTCAGGGTTGATTACCTTTGGGATTGACTGGTTGGATCTCCTTGAAGTCCAAGCGACTCACAAGAGTCTTCTCCAACAGCACAGTTCAAAAGCATCAATCTTCAGTGCTCAGCTTTCTTTATGGTCCAACTCTCACATCCATACATGACTACTGGAAAAATCATAGCTTTGATTATATGAATGTTTGTCAGAAAAGTAATGTCTCTGCTTTTTAATATGTTGGCTAGGTTGGTCATAGCTTTTATTCCAAGGAGCAAGTGTCTTTTAATTTCATGGCTGCAATCACCATCTGCAGTCGAGCCCCCCAAAAAAAGTCTGTCACTGTTTCCACTGTTTCCCAATCTATTTGCAAAGAAGTGGTGGGACCAGAGCCATGATCTTAGTTTTTGAATGCTGAGTTTTAAGCCAACTTTTTTCACTCTCCTCTTTCTCTTTCGTCAAGAGGCTTTTTAGTTCCTCTTCACTTTCTGCCATAAGTGTGGTGTCAACGGCATATGTGAGGTTGTTGATATTTCTCCCTGCAGTCTTGATTCCAGCTTGTGCTTCATTCAGCCCGACATTACATATGATGTACTCTGCATATAAGTTAAATAAGCAGGGTGACAATATACCGCCTTGACATAATCCTTTCCCAATTTGGAACCAATCCATTTTTCCATGTCAGGCTCTAACTGTTGCTTCTTGACCTGCATACAGATTGCTCAGGAGGCAGGTAAGGTGGTCTGGCATTCCTGTAGCTTTAAAATTTTTTTCACAGTTTGTTGTCATCTACACAGTCAAAAGCTTTGGCATAGTCAATAAAGCAGCAGCAGATGTTTTTCTGGAACTCTCTTGCATTTCCTATGATCCAACAGATGTTGGCAATTTGATCTCTGGATCCTCTGCCTTTTCTAAATCCAGATTGAACATTTAGAAGTTCATGATTCGTATACTGTTGAAGCCCACCTTGGAGAATTTTGAGCATTACTTTGCTAGCATGTGAGATGAGTGCAATTTTGCAGTAGTTTGAATATTCTTTGGCATTGCCTTTCTTTGGGATTGGAATGAAAATGACCTTTTCCAGTCCTGTGGCCACTGTTGTGTTTTCCAAATTTGTTGGCATATTGAGTGCAATACTTTCACAGCATAATTTTTAGCTATTTCATCTTAGGATTTGAAATAGCTCAGCTGCAATTCCATCACCTCCACTAGCTTTTTTCATAGTGATGCTTCCTAAGGCCCACTTGACTTCTCATTCCAGGATGTCTGGGTCTAGGTGAGTGATCACACCATTGTGGTTATCTGGGTCATTAAGACCTTTTTTGTATAGTTCTTCTTTGTATTCTTGCTACCTCTTCTTAATATTTTCTGCTTCTGTTACGTCCATCTAGTTTCTGTACTTTATTGTGCCCATCTCTGCATGAAATTTCCCCTTGGTATCTCTAATTTTCTTGAAGAGATCTCTAGTCTTTACCATTCTATTGTTTTCCTCTATTTCTTTGCATTGATCGCTGAGGAAGGCTTTCTTATCTCTCTCCTTGCTATTCTTTGGAACTCTGCATTAAGATATGTATGTATTTCCTTTTCTTTTTTGCCTTTAGTTTCTCTTCTTTTCTCAGCTATTTGTAAGTCCTCCTCAGACAGCCATTTTGCCTTTTTGTATTTCTTTTTCTTGGGGATGGTCTTTTTTTTTTTTTTCCTTTTTTTAAAAATTTTATTTTATTTTTAAACTTTACAATATTGTATTAGTTTTGCCAAATATCAAAATGAATCCGCCACAGGTATACCTGTGTTCTCCATCCTGAACCCTCCTCCCTCCTCCGTCCCCATACCCTCCCTCTGGGTCGTCCCAGTGCACCAGCCCCAAACATCCAGTATCGTGCATCGAACCTGGACTGGCGACTCGTTTCATGTTTCAATGCAATTCTCCCAAATCTCCCCACCCTCTCCCTCTCCCACAGAGTCCATAAGACTGATCTATACATCAGTGTCTCTTTTGCTGTCTCATACACAGGGTTATTGTTACCATCTTTCTAAATTCCATATATATGCATTAGTATACTGTATTGGTGATTTTCTTTCTGGCTTACTTCACTCTGTATAATAGGTTCCAGTTTCATCCATCTCATTAGAACTGATTCAAATGTGTTCTTTTTAATGGCTGAGTAATACTCCATTGTGTATATGTACCACTGCTTTCTTATCCATTCATCTGCTGATGGACATCTAGGTTGCTTCCATGTCCTGGCTATTATAAACAGTGCTGCGATGAACATTGGGGTACATGTGTCTCTTTCCCTTCTGGTTTCCTCAGTGTGTATGCCCAGCAGTGGGATTGCTGGATCATAAGGCAGTTCTATTTCCAGTTTTTTAAGGAATCTCCACACTGTTCTCCATAGTGGCTGTACTAGTTTGCATTCCCACCAACAGTGTAAGAGAGTTCCCTTTTCTCCACACCCTCTCCAGCATTTATTGCTTGTAGACTTATGGATCACAGCCATTCTGACTGGTGTGAGATGGTACCTCATAGTGGTTTTGATTTGCATTTCTCTGATAATGAGTGATGTTGAGCATCTTTTCATGTGTTTGTTAGCCATCTGTATGTCTTCTTTGGAGAAATGTCTATTTAGTTCTTTGGCCCATTTTTTGATTGGGTCATTTATTTTTCTGGAGTTGAGCTGTAGGAGTTGCTTGTATATTTTTGAGATTAGTTGTTTGTCAGTTGCTTCATTTGCTATTAGTTTCTCCCATTCTGAAGGCTGCCTTTTCACCTTGCTAATAGTTTCCTTTGATGTGCAGAAGCTTTTAAGTTTAATTAGGTCCCATTTGTTTATTTTTGCTTTTATTTCCAATATTCTGGGAGGTGGGTCATAGAGGATCCTGCTGTGATGTATGTCAGAGAGTGTTTGCCTATGGTCTTGATCACTGCCTCCTGAACAATGTCATGAACCTTCATCCATAGTTCTTCAGGCACTCTAACAGTTCTAAACCCTTGAATCTGTTTTCACTTCCTCTGTATAATTGTAAGGGATTTGATTTAGGTCACACCTGAATGGTCTAGTGGTTTTCCCTACTTTCTTCAATTTAAGTCTGAATTTTATAATAAGGTGTTCATGATGTGAGAGGGCTAGACACACATATCCAGGTATCCTGTGACAGTTTGGGAGGCTTCATCTAGAGAAACTCTTACGAGGTGTTGTCTACTTTTACATGTCATTGCATCAAAGACTCAGTACTGTTCCAGCTAAAATACTTTATCATATATAAATTCAGAGTTATAAAGCATCCTTTAGGTCGACCAAATATATTTTCTTAGAATTGCCTATATAAGTGATTATGCTGTGTAAACCTATAAACCTTTACTTACAACACAGTACTTTTTGATGGATTCTTCTTTTCTTTCATGTAATAGCTTTTATTTTTTATTATGTTACTTTCTATATATTTAACTTGGAAAAATAAAATCCTAGTTGATAATAAAGCATAACGGAAAAGAATATGAAGAAGATTACATATATATATTTTAATTTATACAGACACACACATATATATCTGTTTGAATTATTTTATACCAGAAAGGAATACAACATTGTAAATCAACTATACTTCAATAAAAAAAAATTTTTTAAAGTAAACCCTATTTGAATGGAGTTTCCACATCAGTAAATCTTCTAAATATGTCACCTTTATGGGTTTTTGGAAAGAGCTAAGTTATGTCTATACACAGTGAAGTGAAGTGAAGTGAAATCACTCAGTAGTGTCCGACTCTTTGCGACCCCGTGGACTGTAGCCCGCCAGGCTCCTCCATTCATGGGATTCTCCAGGCAAGAGTACTGTAGTGGGTTGCCATTTCCTTCTCCAGGTAATCTTCCCGACCAGAGATCGAACCCAGGTCTCCTGCATTGCAGGCAGACGCTTTAACCTCTGAGCCCTCAAAACAATTATAACTACTATACTATTATGGTGATGATTTGGAGAGTTCTGATTTTTCAGAAAAGCCTGTTTCAAATATTCTATTTTTTAAAAGTCTCTTTTAAATTGTTGTTCTTCTCATTTCCTACACTTAAATATCAGTTTGAAATCTGTCTTAGAATAATTCTTTCCCACATGCTGCTACCCTTTCCCACAGGCTTTAAAGTTCAATTTTCCCTCAGAGATTATATAAAAAAAAAATCATGTCTGAAATTTTTAATGGTAAGATTAAATTTGTATGTTACTTATTTCTTAAGCACTATATAAAAGTTTTTATCTACTCAGATAAATTTAGCTTTTTGGCAGGAAAGTTCCTCTTGATAAGAAAACGTCACTTGTAATCTTAAGATTTTGATGAAATATCACTTGAGATTGCCTCTTCTTATAAAAATATTTTCCTTTATTATGCCAAGAACAATTTGTATATTAAATACCAGAAATATCTTCTGACTACAGAAATTTAAAAAAACACTGGTATTACCTAGGACAACAGTGGGAAAATGGAGTGCTTTTATGAGCATAGACAAGTTTGTTTGAAGCTGTTTCTTCTTTGTCTTTACATGAAGTCTGGTGATGTGATGGTAGAAATCCTTCGTAGTCACCTCAAGAATGTGATCTCTCTTCCTCACTCCTGTCTTGTTCTCATGTCTTTACTTTCAACCTCAAATTCTATGGCCAAACATTAAAGTCCCTCTTTTAAACTAATCTTCCAATCTTCTGTTTCTTATCTAAGCTTGTTCTACCTCACTGTATTAATATTTTTTTCCCCTTAACTCTGATAGCTAATAGCAGATAGTCAATCAACAATTCATCACTTCATGTAATATGTATACATATTAGGAATGTGCGCTGTGTGCCATATAATATAATTATTTGACATAGAGAAGTAGATGTTACTATAACTCTTATTTTTGAAAAGGAATACACAATTTCAAAAAACTTAGCTAGTTCAAAGTCACTATAATTACTAGGTGAACTATTTGCAATAAAGGAAATGGGGCAAATGGATTGGTATCTGGTTCTTCATGTTTCTTTTAAATTGCTCCCAGGTAGAATTAAAAAAGTAATTTTCTTCTTCACTTACTCTGCAGTAGAGCAGCCTCATTTCATCCCCAGTGGTCCAATTTCAGCAGTGCTGTGTTGTAAACTGTACTGGCAGAAGTGAGTCGTTTATCAGTGACCCTCCCTTTCTTTATCCTCTTCTCAAGGAGTAGCCCTCATTTACTTGTTTCTTACAGCCTTTTGTATTTATTCTATGTGGAGAAGGAAATGGGACCCCACTGCAGTATTCTTGCCTGGGAAATCCCATAGACAGTGGAGCCTGGCAGGCTATGGTCCATGGGATCACAAAAAAAATCTGTGACAACTAGTCTTGGCAAAACCACCTCCTTTGAAAGAGTTTGTTGACTTTCTTCATACTCCAGTGTAGGAGGCTGTGAGTTCATTGCAATTAACTCCATAACAACGTTTGTTTTTCAGAGACGACAATGTCTCTTTTGAATTAAGCCAAAGGGGATACATTTCAAATTGTGAGTTCCAGCTTCAGCAAGCTGCTTGAGATAGTAAATGGGAAAACTAGAAACTTTCCAATTAAGAGAAATCACCATATTTGTGGTCTTTATTGGATCTATGGTTCAGTTCAGTTCAGTCGCTCAGTCGTGTCCAACTCTTTGCGACCCCATGAATCGCAGCACGCCAGGCCTCCCTGTCCATCACTAACTCCCAGAGTTCACTCAGACTCGTGTCCATCAAGTCAGTGATTCCATCAGCCATCTCATCCTCTTTCGTCCCCTTCTCCTCCTGCCCCCAATCCCTCCCAGCATCAGAGTCTTTTCCAATGAGTCAACTCTTCACATGAGGTGGCCAAAGTTCTGGAGTTTCAGCTTTAGCATCATTCCTTCCAAAGAAATCCCAGGGCTGATCTCCTTCAGAATGGACTGGTTGGATCTCCTTGCAGTCCAAGGGACTCTCAAGAGTCTTCTCCAACACCACAGTTCAAAAGCATCAATTCTTCAGCACTCAGCTTTCTTCACAGTCCAACTCTCACATCCATACATGACCACTGGAAAAACCATAGCCTTGACTAGATGGACCTTTGTTAGCAAAGTAATGTCTCTGCTTTTGAATATCCTATCTAGGTTGGTCATAACTTTTCTTCCAAGGACTAAGCGTCTTTTAACTTCATGGCTGCAGTAACCATCTGCGGTGATTTTAGAGCCCCCCAAAATAAAGTCAGCCACTGTTTCCACTGTTTCCTTATCTATTTCCCGTGAAGTGATGAGACTGGATGCTATGATCTTCGTCTTCTGAATGTTGAGCTTTAAGCCAACTTTTTCACTCTCCACTTTCACTTTCATCAAGAGTCTTTTTAGTTCCTCTTCACTTTCTGCCATAAGAGTGGTGTCATCTGCATATCTGAGGTTATTGATATTTCTCCCGGCAATCTTGATTCCAGCTTGTGCTTCTTCCAGCCCAGAGTTTCTCATGATGTACTCTGCATAGAAGTTAAGTAAGCAGGTGACAATATATAGCCTTGACATACTCCTTTTCCTATTTGGAACCAGTCTGTTGTTTCATGTCCAGTTCTAACCGTTGCTTCCTGATCTGCATATACGTCCTATGGTTAGCCTTGTTCAAATAAAATGATACTCCCAAAGATGTAACAATCTATAGAGACTCAAAGTTTGTCTGTTTCTCAGCAATTGACAAATGTAACATGCATTCCTCAGTAACATTGCTCATTACACACAGTGGTTGTCAACTGGGGTCTCTACCTGCCATAGGTTACTGTGGTTTAGAATTTTTAGGGTACCTCTAGTTTAAAAAGTACTTGAAGATTGCAATTTCCCCACCCTTTTCCCCCACCTTGTTTTACAATCACTGACAAGGAACAAATTGCCAAGATCATATCATACCTGACATTTTAACCTTTATGGAATTGTGTTTAAAAATGCCAGTTTTCTTCTAACTACGTTTGCAAAAAATGTCATTAGGATTCTGATAGAGATTTTATTGATTCTATAGATTACTTTGAGTAGTAGCAACATTTTAAAACTTTACAATATGTTATTGTAAGTGAAAATTTTTTTTAATTTCCTTTTCAGATTGTTTTATTTTTTAGATTTTAGATGTGAGATCTTATAGTATTTGTCTCTTTCTGATATTTCACTTGATGTTACCAGACCCACTCCCATAATATACATTTTAAGATGACAGTATTAGTCAAAAGTTTCTTATTAAGGAGAAATGTATCCTTGAGCAAGATACATTGTTATATTGACTAAGACAAAGCAATGTAGAAAAGAATGTTTGTCCAGACCCCTTTCTCCTCCTCAGGAACCCTGAACTTTATCAACCTACCTAGGAATTGACTCTCTCACTGGAATAGTAAATAATACAAGATAGTATCTAAAGTATCCAAAATCTCAAGGTGTAATGGTCAAACTCCTTGTTTTATGCTGTAAAAGACTCACAAAAATGCTGACTCATATTTTTGAATACTTCATAATTTGTCCATATTTATATCTCGTATCACATCTCATGCTGAAAAGCTAAAATTTACCCAACTTTGGTCATAAGCAATCAAATTATAAAGAGAGGGACTAAATATATCGATGTCCAAAAAATAGCACTTGTATGAATATTAGGGGCTTCCCTTGTAGCTCAGCTGGTAAAGAATCTGCCTGCAATGCAGGAGACCCCGGTTCGATTCCTGGGTTGGGAAGATCCCACAGAGAAGGGATAAGCTTCTCCTACTGGAGTGGGAATACCCACTCCAGTAATCTTGGGCTGTCCTGCTGGCTGGGTTGGTAATGGGTAGATCAAAAGAACATGCAAAAAGGGACATGTTCTAGATGAGATTAAGTGAAACTAAGAAAAATGCCAGGTATTCACCTACTAGAAGTTGGTCTGTCAACAACTATATCCTTTGGAAACAGAAGTAAGAAATCATCTATATTAGAATTGAAATAGTGCTTGGTGGTTTGGCTATTGAAACAAAGCATGCTATGCTTAAAATATAAGAATAAAAGCAAAAAGGACAAATAGTAAGCATTCAAACTCATCTCACATGCTAGTAAAGTAATGCTCAAAATTCTCCAAGCCAGGCTTCAGCAATATGTGAACCGTGAACTTCCTGATGTTCAAGCTGGTTTTAGAAAAGGCAGAGGAACCAGAGACCAAATTGCCAACATCCTCTGGATCATGGAAAAAGCAAGAGAGTTCCAGAAAAACATCTATTTCTGCTTTATTGACTATACCAAAGCCTTTGACTGTGTGGACCACAATAAACTGTGGGAAAATTCTGAAAGAGATGGGAATACCAGACCACCTGACCTGCCTCTTGAGAAACCTATATACAGGTCAGGAAGCAACAGTTAGAACTGGACATGGAACAACAGACTGGTTCCAAATAAGAAAAGGAGTATGTCAAGCTGTATATTGTCACCCTGCTTATTTGCCTTCTATGCAGAGTACATCATGAGAAACTCTGGGCTGGAAGAAGCACAAGCTGGAATCAAGATTGCCGGGAGAAATATCAATAACCTCAGATATGCAGATGACACCACCCTTATGGCAGAAAGTGAAGAGGAGCTCAAAAGCCTCTTGATGAAAGTGAAAGTGGAGAGTGAAAAAGTTGGCTTAAAGCTCAACATTCAGAAAACGAAGATCATGGCATCCAGTCCCATCACTTCATGGCAAATAGAAGGCGAAACAGTCAAAACAGTGTCAGACTTTTTTTTGGGGGGGGGGCTCCAAAATCACTGCAGATGGTGATTGCAGCCATGAAATTAAAAGATGCTTACTCATTGGAAGGAAAGTTATGACCAACCTAGATAGCATATTGAAAAGCAGAGACATTACTTGGTCAACAAAGGTCCATCTAGTCAAGGCTATGGTTTTTCCAGTGGCCATGTATGGAGGTGAAAGTTAGACTGTGAAGAAAACTGAGTGCTGAAGAATTGATGCTTTTGAACTGTGGTGTTGGAGAAGACTCTTCCGAGTCCCTTGGACTGCAAGGAGATCCAACCAGTCCATTCTAAAAGAGATCAGTCCTGGGTGTTGTTTGAAGGAATGTTGCTAAAGCTGAAACTCCAGAACTTTGGCCACCTCACACAAAGAGTTGACTCATTGGAAAAGACTCTGATGCTGGGAGAGATTGGGGTCAGGAGGAGAAGGGGACGACAGAGGATGAGATGGCTGGATGGTATCACCGACTCGATGGACATGAGTTTGGGTGAACTCTGGGAGTTGGTGATCAACAGGGAGGCCTGGCGTGCTGTGATTCATGGGGTCACAAAGAGTCGGACACAACTGAGTGACTGAACTGAACTGAAAGGGAAAGTAACCAGTAACATGATATAATGTATAAATTAACTAAAATGACCAATAAATTTAACATCAAATGTAATGAGGAGCAATAATACTTTGAGTACTACCTAGAGACCACCAGTTTCTCTCTGGAGACATTCATGTTTTCTGAATAATTAAAGGTAGCCTAAAAAAGTAAAATCAGATTCAAATTCTTCCTTGTCCAAGCTGCCATTTTTATTGACAGGCAGAAGCAGAATATACTAAACATATCATTTTGAAAAATTATAGTCTATCACAAAATATAAAGGCAACTTCTTCAGAAAATAATTTTTCCAGCTATATTGTGATATTATTGACATATAACCTGTGCTTTTAAGTGTACAACAGTGAGGACTTGATACACATTCATATTGCAAAGTAATTGCCACAACAAGGTTGCTTAGCAGTTTGATCCTGTCACATAATTAACATTTGTATGTGTGTCTGTGTTGATAACATTTAAGTTGTACTTGTTTAACAACTTTCAAGTATCTAGTACAGTGCTGTTAATCACAGTCACTATACTGTATGTTAGATCCCCAGAATTTATTAATATTATAAGTGGATATTTATACCTTTTGACCAGTATCTTGCCATCCTCTCTCCCCTGCTTCCATCCCCACCCCTAGCCTCTATCAGTCACCATTCTATTCTACTTCCATGAGTTTGCTTTTTTAGATTCCATAAGTGAATGGTTCAGATACTTTCTTATGGACATGGTAACTTTGTTCATTTTGTTTCTTATTCTCCATGCATTTCTTCTCTTACCTGATGTATAACGATATATTCTTTAGAGAAGCATTTCCTGAAATCTCAAAACTCCTCTATCACTTTCACATGAGACTGTGATTTCTCATTTACTGATAGTTATGTGTGTCTACTAATAAACTGTAAATACCACCATGGTCTACAGCCCTAGTGATGAGAACATGGTCTTATATAGACCAGTGTATTGAATGAATTGATTTATGTTGCCACATCAGAATGTACAGTGTAATTCCAAATACTCTAGAGAGAAGTCTTGCTTATTTGGTAAACTTACTTTGGGTTGTCAGTATGGGGTTTGATATGGAAAGAAGAGCAAAAGAAATTGGGAGAGCAAGGGTTCATTTGTTAGCTGATGCCCCAGCACAGTGCTTCTCCAAGGTGGCTTGGCAGAGCAAGCCTCTAAATCAGCACACATGCCCATTTCCAGGGCATCATGACTGCTCCATCCCTGTGCAAATCAGAAGTATTGGAAGGCACTGATACCTGCGCTTCCATAGCTTTCTTTTGTTTATAAATTGATTCTGATTAAGGCTCAAAATGAGATGTAATTTATATTACTTATAAATAAAATGTTTATTGATATATGCTGTGCTGTGCTTAGTTGCTCAGTCTTGTCTGACTCTTTGCAACCCCACGGACTGTGGTCCACCAGGCTCCTACGTCAATGGGATTTCTCCAGGCAAGAATACTGGAGTGGGTTGCCATGCCCTTCTCTAGGCGATCTTCCCGACCCAGAGATGGAAGCCAGGTCTCCCGCATTACATTATTGACACATGCATAGGTTCAAAATGACCAATAAAACTGATAAGAATATGTAGGACTATAGTGAATTGTAGAGACATCTACTTGTATTCCATGACTTTGTTTCAAAACCTATGGCTACAAGAACCTCTACCTAAAGATTTGAACCTGTTTTTATAGTATAAAAAGTATTGGGGGAAAGTTGGAATGATAAAAATATACTCATTTGACTAATATAAATTCAAAGAGACTTTTAAAATGGTGAATTTTTGAAAGAATTTGTAACATAAATTATGTTACAAATATAAGTATCAGATCAGATAAGATCAGATCAATCACTCAGTCGTGTCTGACTCTTTGCGACCCCATGAATCGCAGCATGCCAGGCCTCCCTGTCCATCACCAACTCCCGGAGTTCACTCAGACTCATGTCCATCAAGTCAGTGATGCCATCCAGCCATCTCATCCTCTGTTGTCCCCTTCTCCTCTTGCCCCCAATCCCTCCCAGCATCAGAGTCTTTTCCAATGAGTCAACTCTTCGCATAAGGTGGCCAAAGTACTAGAGTTTCAGCTTTAACATCATTCCTTCCAAAGAATTCCCAGGGCTGATCTCCTTCAGAATGGACTGGTTGGATCTCCTTGCAGTCCAAGGGACTCGGAAGAGTCTTCTCCAACACCACAGTTCAAAAGCATCAATTCTTCAGCACTCAGCTTTCTTCACAGTCCAACTCTCACATCCATACATGACCACAGGAAAAACTATAGCCTTGACTAGACGAACCTTTGTTGGCAAAGTAATGTCTCTGCTTTTGAATATGCTATCTAGGTTGGTCATAACTTTTCTTCAAAGGAGTAAGCATCTTTTAATTTCATGGCTGCAGTCACCATCTGCAGTGATTTTGGAGCCCAGAAAAATAAAGTCTGCCACTGTTTCCACTGTTTCCCCATCTCTTTCCCATGAAGTGATGGGACCGGATGCCATGATCTTCGTTTTCTGAATGTTGAGCTTTAAGCCAAGTTTTTCACTCTCCACTTTCACTTTCATCAAGAGGCTTTTGAGCTCCTCTTCACTTTCTGCCATAAGGGTGGTGTCATCTGCATATCTGAGGTTATTGATATTTCTCCCGGCAATCTTGATTCCAGCTTGTGTTTCTTCCAGTCCAGTGTTTCTCATGATGTACTCTGCATATAAGTTAAATAAACAGGGTGACAATATATAGCCTTGACGTACCCCTTTTCCTATTTGGAACCAGTCTGTTGTTCCATGCCCAGTTCTAACTGTTGCTTCCTGACCTGCATACAAATTTCTCAAGAGGCAGATCAGGTGGTCTGGTATTCCCATCTCCTGAAGAATTTTCCACAGTTTATTGTGATCCACACAGTCAAAGGCTTTGGCATAGTCAATAAAGCAGAAATAGATGTGTTTCTGGTACTCTCTTGCTTTTTCCATGATCCAGCAGATGTTGGCAATTTGATCTCTGGTTCCTCTGCCTTTTCTAAAGCCAGCTTGAACATCAGGAAGTTCACGGTTCACATATTGCTGAAGCCTGGCTTGGAGAATTTTGAGCATTACTTTACTAGCGTGTGAGATAAGTGCAATTGTGAGGTAGTTTGAGCATTCTTTGGCATTGCCTTTCTTTGGGATTGAAATGAAAACTGACCTTTTCCAGTCCTGTGGCCACTGCTGAGTTTTCCAAATTTGCTGGCATATTGAGTGCAGCACTTTCACAGCATCGTCTTTCAGGATTTGGAATAGCTCAACTGGAATTCCATCACCTCCACTAGCTTTGTTCGTAGTGATGCTTTCTAAGGCCCACTTGACTTCAAATTCCAGGATGTCTGGCTCTAGGTGAGTGATCACACCACCGTGATAATCTGGGTCATGAAGATCTTTTTTGTACAGTTCTTCTGTGTATTCTTGCCATCTCTTCTTAATACCTTCTGCTTCTGTTAGGTCCATACCATTTCTGTCCTTTATCGAGCCCATCTTTGCATGAAATGTTCCTTTGGTGCAGCAGAGAAGTACTGAATTCTCCAATAAAAGGAAGTGAAATATCTTGCTGGAATATGACAGCAATCAAGTTCATTTGTTTAATTTTATATATAATTATATATATATTGTTTAATTATATATATATTTGTTTAATTTTATATATTTATAAATATATATATTTGTTTATAATATATTTGTGTATATATTATATACAAATGTTATATTTGTATATATTTGTTGTTATATATTTATAAATATATACATTTGTATATATATAAAATTAAACAAATATATATAAAATTAAACAATGTATATAAAATTATATATAAAATTAAACAAATGAACCTAATTCCTGTCATATTGCAGCAAGATATTTCACTTACTTTTACTGGAGAATTCAGTACTTCTCTGCTGCATTTCAATTATGCAGTTAAATACTATGGTAAAATAAAATCGTGACCCAGAAATTGACTTTCTAAAAGTGTCATTGACCACTTTAAAAGTGGTTGCTTTGAAATATCAGAAGATGTTCCTTATATGAGATAAACACTTAACTATTTGGAATATAACCATTCAGTAGCCATTAGCTGAGCAGAAGTTCAAGGCAAAGAAACGAAAAATGGGCATGACAGTCACTCATGGTCTAGTGAAGAGAGAAACTAGAAGTTGCAGTTCAGAAGTCTTGGTACTTGACACAGAGGATGAGGTGACTAGTGTGTTTGGGGGAATATGTTGGTGTTTATTTCCGCTCCTCTTCTGTCCCCACACATGACTGCAAAACTTGTAACCTATTTTTTTTTTTCCTTCTCCCATTACTACACCATACCTGAAATTCAAATTCTCAATGTCCATTTACTAGGTTCATGATCTTGGACAAGCTACTTAATTCTAAGTCTTAGTTTCCTCACTTATTAAATGAGAAAACTTCTTTATTAAATAAGGATGATGATGTCTGTCAATGTTGCCATAGTTTTAACTGAAATACTGTATTTAAAACGCTTATCATAGCTCTTAGCAAGGAGCATTTTTTTCAGTTTTTATTTTTTTCTTATCCTTTTAATCTTTTTCTCTGCTGGGATTCAGAAAGAAACTTTATTTATATGTTTACAATATGGTTTGCATTGGAAAAATACTATGATCACTTTCCTCTTCTTGTTCAATCCACTCTGTGAGGCTAAGAGTAACTTGAAGACAAGGATTGTAGCTTTATTAATTTTTGCAGTTACAGAGCCTAATACTATGTCAGTACAAATGCTCAGTAATTTGTTTAGGGATTGGATAACACCTAAATTTTACTTATTTTTAAAATAGGAATAAAAGCTGAGCGAAGCTGAGGTTGATCTCATAATGTAAGCAATATAAAATCTATTCAATTTCAATTTCTGATTCTTCCAAGAATAGCTTACTGACAAAAATTATTACAGATAATTGCTATCAAGCCAGAATCAATGTCAGCACACAGTAACAAGACAATTTCTGATTTGATTTAATCAACAAACTTACCCAAGAGGCTCTGATCCTAGAAGCTTTGGTACAGTGATATAAAGCTAACTCAATTTAATTTCCAGAAACTAGTTCAAGGGGAAGAAAAGCACATTTCTGGTGAGCAAATGCAATAAAAGAGGCAATAACAATGGGTTTATGACCAAAATGAAAAACATAGCCTTTCTTCAGAAATTCTAAATCACTTTTGAACATTCTATTCTATTTAAGAACAAGATTTTTTTCTGGTCAGTAATGGAGTCTTTTTTAGATCTTTCTCTGCATGCAATGGATATAGCAGCTATATTTATAAATTTGCTTGAGTGTCTTAAAAATGACTTTATAAGTCATTTGTGCAGTCACTTAATAAATATGGTTTAAAAGACAGAAATGTTGTAGACATCCTTATTCACCAGAGATAAATTGGAAAAAAAACAATTAAAACTTAATTTTATTACCTATGTACCTGAAAAAAAAAAGCTAATGCCATATATTGGAAATCGTTGTCTCTGAAAAAGAAACTTGCAACTGCTAAGTATTATTCTTTAATCAAGGTAAATATTAACAGATTGAAATAGCACATCATCTTTGCCTTGATAGATGCCACCAAGAACATTTTACAGCCTATTAATAAAAAATTATTTTTGTTAGTAATACATAGATAATATTTATTGTGAACTTAGTCTGTTTTTGGTAACATGATAGCTATGTTATGTATTTTAATATTTTCAAATCAGTGAAACAGATTAACTATCTTCTCTCTTGTAGGACTTTAAGAAGTTAAGTAACTTTTTGTAGCTTGTAAGGTAAACCGCCAGAGGACTTGAATCCAAATGTTTGATGTCATCATGGAGACTATATGTAGAAAAGTCCATGCACTTCCAAACAGTATTAAAAATTCCAGTCCCATGCTGCTGCTGCTGCTAAGTCGCTTCAGTCGTGTCCGACTCTGTGCGACCCTACAGACGGCAGCCCACCAGGCTCCCCCGTCCCTGGGATTCTCCAGGCAAGAACACTGGAGTGGGTTGCCATTTCCTTCTCCAATGCATGCAAGTGAAAAGTGAAAGTCAAGTCACTCAGTCGTGTCCGACTCTTTGCGATCCCATGGACTGCAGCCCACCAGGCTCCTCCGTCCATGGGATTTTCCAGGCAAGAGTACTGGAGTGGGGTGCCATTGCCTTCTCCATCCAGTCTCATAAGTAAACTCAAATTCCCTCTCATTTCTCATACACACACACACACACACACAAATACACAACACAATAATTAATGGAAAGAATTTAACTGGCTAAAATCTATCTTATTCATTTAACTGGCTTTTGCTACAGTTTCACCAAAATTTTACATGTGTTGATGATAAAAATTAATCAATAGTCAATCTGAGAATGAAATAGAAAGCTTTCTTTGAGCCAGACTAAGGATTACAGCCTGGCAGACAGTCTCTCAGAGAGTGCTGAGAACTGCTGTGTGGAGGTGAAGGGGGAGGCCTGTGTTCTGATAAAGGGCGTGAGTGCAATCAAGCACACATTTCAGTGGAAGGTTGCTTCTAATCATGAGCAACAGACACTTTAGTTAGTGTCTATAGTGCTTTTCTAAGTACGGAAAGATGCAAGAGTCCAGGTTCACAAAAAAGTTTCTCCTGAAAATGTCTGTCTGAAGGCCTGCTCTGCCAGTGTTCCTCAGAGCACGGAGTGCCTCATCCTGACCTTCACCCTGAATTCCCTTCAAGGTTACTGGAGGTCAGTGACCACAGTGGCTAGTGACTTGATTCTTATATAATTGGATGTGGGCAACATTGTTTTGCAATCCCTCACCTTTTGGTCTTAATTTTGACCAGGGTTTGGGAAGCCTTTCATGGCCAGTCTGTCCCACCAGGTCAGGTGAAGATTTCATTGATAGGCCACTCAATGTTCTATTACAGGGCTGTTAACTGTAGTCAAAAACCTTTAGACTGACTGTATTTCTAGTCTGTTATGCTCCAGGAAATAGTTCCCTCTTGTTGCTTCTTCCCATATCTAGAGTTTCACTGTTACAATCACTTATCTTACAGAATTATAAATTTGGTCAGTTTTTCAAACCATCATTAATTTTATCTGAGGCTCAGTCACAGATAATGTGAGATTTAATGTGAGAATTTATGTGATTTAATGTGAGAAACAATAATCATAAAATAGAATATAAGAACTATACCTAGTAACATTAATAAAATCTCAGTATTGAAGCTGAGAACTTCCATTAGGTGTGGCCAAGCATCTCCCCAGGTCATCTGACTAATGTGTTGTGTACCAAACACTGTTTTTAAGGGAAATGCTATATTGGCATTTCGTATAAAGCTCACCAAAGACATTTAAATGCAAAGGACTAGCGGTGAGTCATCATGACCTCTTAGAGGATTGAGAAAGGGATGTTCTCTTCTAAGGAGCTACATGCCTGTAGCCAGAAGAAAAAAAGCGATCTTTATGGTTGAGTAGGTATTTCTGCCATTGAAGAAGTCTGATTAACTCATAATGCAGATACTCAATGCATGCTAGAAGGGAGAGAGGAGGCCAGTGGGCAGAGAAAAGCTTTCTGTTTAAATTTTTCTTGTTTTGCCTTAAAATGTAAAATTTTATTTCATTGGATGGATATTTGGGAATCTTTCCAGGGGTGCAGAATTTAATGTTAAAGTTTGAAAGTTGAATAAAGCTAGCTGAGTGTGGAAAGAACAAAATATTTTTCTTAAACATTTAAGAAGGTATAGTTTACTTTTGAATAACATGGGTTTGAACTGCACAGGTCCGCTTCTGTGCAGATTGCTTTCAACAAACAACTACTCCAGTACTACTTAATCCAAGGTTGCTTGAATCCATGGATGTGGACCATGAGATCCACATGGTCCACAGACTGGAACCACAGACTGGGAGGGCTGACAGTGAAGCTATACTTTGATTTTTCAACTGTGTGGAGGATGGGCACCCTTAACCCCAAGTTTGTTCAAGGGGTCAACTGTACATGATTTTCTAGGAAATTAGTACATTGTGTTTCTGTATATCAGAATAAGACTGTTTTTAGCAAGCTCATATGTTACATTGTTACATTACAAGCTCATATGTTACACACAATTTCCAAAGTCATCCTACAGAATGCGTATTTGAGTCAATGAAAATCCCTACTATTTATAGTTCAATTAGTAATTAAAGGAAAAAATCTGTAAATCCAGATTTTAATATAAGAGTGTTAATTACTCACTAAGCAGCAGTCGGTGGATAACATGCAATTTCCATTCAAATGTAAGATATTAGCTCAATTTCTTTTTATTTTTTTTTTAAATTTTATTTTATTTTTAAACTTTACAATATTGTATTGGTTTTGCCAATATTGAATGAAATGAATCCACCACAGGTATACATGTGTTCTCCATCCTGAACCCTCCTCCCTCCTCCCTCCCCATACCATCCCTCTGGGTCGTCCCAGTGCACCAGCCCCAAGCATCCAGTATCATGCATTGAACCTGGACTGGCGACTTGTTTCATATATGATATTATACATGTTTCAATGCCATTCTCCCAAATCAATTTCTTTTTAGTTGTTCTCAATTTTTACTCTGAATTAATTGTATTTATTAAGCTTAATGTTTCTCCTGAGCTCATATCAATTGAAATTTCAATTATAAATGCCTTCTGGGTACTTGAAATAGAGGAAAATACTTTTCTTTCAAACATTCATTGTGTGTAATGGTGATTAATATTTAACTGGAAGTGAATTTTTATTATCTTCATTGATCATTTGTTTGCTTTTGAATCTATGTCTGAGGGGCTTCCTCTACTCCACATTCACCCCACTAGTTAAATTTTATTAAAGTTGGGATGAGGAGAAAAATGGAGACATATGTAGGAAAACTTAACACTCAATTTCACTATCAATTTTCCTATTATTTTTGTGTTTTAACTTTATTTTAAAAATAATGTATTTATTATATATACACGTGTATATAATATATACAGTGGACTATTACTCAGCCATAAAAAGAATGGAATGATATTCTGCTATTTACAACAATGTGGATGGATGGAGAGGATATTATGCTTAGTGAAATAAGTCAGACAGAGAAAGACAAATAGTAATGTTATCAATTACATGTGGAATCTAAAAAAATAATTGTATGCAAATAACGAAACAGAAACAAACACAGAGAACAAATTAATGATTAGTATGGGGGAGAAGGCAATGGCACCCCACTCCAGTACTCTTGCCTGGAAAATCCCATGAATGGAGGAGCCTGGTAGGCTGCAGTCCACAGGGTCTCTAAGAGTCGGACACGAATGAGCGACTTCACTTTCACTTTTCACTTTCATGCATTGGAGAAGGAAACGGCAACCCACTCCAGTGTTCTTGTTTGGAGAATCCCAGGGACGGTGGAGCCTGTTGGGCTGCCCTCTATGGGGTCGCACAGAGTCGGATAGGACTGAAGTGACTTAGCAGCAGCAGCAGCAACTGGGAAGAAAGTAGATAGAGGATATCAAATAAGAGTATGGGATTATGAGATACAAACTACCAGGTACAAAATAAGTAACCAGAATGTACTGTATGTACAGGGAAATATAGATATTACTTTGTAATGTCTTTAAATGGTGTACAACTTATAAAATTGAATCACTATGTCACATACTGAAACTAATATAATACTGCAATCAAATATACTTCAATTAAAAAAAAATGGGAGTAGAATGCTTTCCATCACCCTTTCTGTTAAATAATTGCACTGAAGATCTAACCAATGCAATAAGTCAGGAAATTAAAAGGAATAATACACAAAAAGGACAAAATAAAACTTAATATCCAAAGATATAATTTTGTACTAGTAGTTTAGTAGCTCAGTTGTGTCTAACTGTTTGTGAACCCCATGGATCATAGCCCACCAGACTCCTCTGTCCATGGGATTCTCCAGGCAAGAATACTGGAGTGGATTGCTATTCCCTTCTCCAGGGGATCTTCCTGACCCAGGGATTGAACCCAGGTCTTCTGCACTGCAGGCAAATTCCTTACCATCTGAGCTGCAGGGAGTTGTGGGTGTCTGTACTCAGTTGTGTCTGACTCTTTGCAACCCTATGGACTGTAGCCCACCAGGTTCTCTGTCCATGGGGTTTTCCAGGCAAGGATATTAGAGTGGGTTGCCATCTCCTTCTCCAAGGGGATCTTCCCAACCCAGGGATTGAACTTGTGTCTCTTGCATCTCCTGCATTTCCTGCATTGGCAGGCAGACTCTTTCACCACTGTGTCACCTGGGAAGCCCCATAAAAGCAGGGAGCCAGAGCGAAGTCCTGTAGAAACATGAGCATGTGAATTATTATATGTGCATTCTTAGAATGAATCTAACAAAGATACTTTGATACAGGTCAACATGCAAAAATTCCATTGTACTTTAACATACCAGCAACAAACCTTTAGAAATCAACACTATTACAATGTCTTAAAAATGTCAATATCCTATAATTGAGAGAAAGATGATCTATATAAATTAATGAACGCTTATGAATTAGAACATTTAAGAGTCTAAATATGTTTATGTCTGGAATTTAAGCAATACATTCACTGTAGTCTCAATCAAAATGCTAGGAGAAGATATGGCAAAATCAGAAAAGAATTAGAGTGTGTAGAATACTTGGTAGAATTAGAGTGTGTGGAATTAGTGAGTTTAAGGAACATGGACAAATTAGGAAGACCTTATGGGAAAAAAATAAGAAGACTGCAGAATATTTGCATTCTTACCACTCCAAGGGCAAAACTAACAAAAAACACAATCTGAGTCTGATCTAACAGAGTAGAAGGAACAACTCAGTGGCCTTGACCATAGAATTAATTTTCATAATAAATGTAGAATGTAAAAAGCATGTGAATATGAAAGCATTTGAGATTAGTGCAGATGTTTTTCTATATTTCCCATGAAGTTCATGGGAATGGTATATGAGATAAAAGATGAGTTAATTAGGAGATTCTTCGTAAACAGTAAAATAATTACATTGAGCCTAGGCTTTTATGAGTTTACTGATTACCAAATATGCAACAGCAAAGTTGTTTCATCATTTGTGAACTTTAGACATTGATATTGTAGAAAAGAGATTAAATATTTACTTATGTACTTTGCCTCCTCTGTGCTCTGATGCATAGTTTCATAGAAGGAAACTTAAAGAGAGCAGATTTAAAATAAAATTTAACTTTAAGTATATTAAGCGAGTAGTTTTCTAAACTAATAAAACTTACTATTTTTTTCTTTTATGGGTCATGCTTTCGATGTTGTATCTAAGAATTTTTTTGCAATCCAAAGTAAAAAGTTTTCTCCTATGTTTTCTTAAGACAGTTTTTAAATATTTCATTTCTGCTTTTAAATCTATGATCCATTTGGGGTTACTCTTTGTATTTGGTGCTACTCTTTGTATTTGGTGCTGAATATCAAAGTCCTTTTTTAATACATTGACATTTAATTTTTTCAAAACCGTTTGTTAGAAAGAACACATTATTCCTCCACAGAATTTGCTTCTCACTTTTTGTCAAAAATCAGTTGATCATTTATTTGTGGGTTTGTTTATCTTGTTTTCATTGATATACTTGTCTTTATATTAATATCACATTTCTCGATTACTATAGAGTCATGCTGCTAAGTCACTTCAGTCGTGTCCGACTCTGTGCGACCCCATAGACGGCAGCCACTAGGCTCCTCTGTCCCTGGGATTCTCCAGGCAAGAATACTGGAGTGGGTTGCCATTTCCTTCTCCAATGCATGAAAGTGAAAAGTGAAAATGAAGTCTCTCAGTCGTCCCCGACTCTTAGCGACACCAAGGACTACCAGCCTACCAGGCTCCTCCGTCCATGGGATTTTCCAGGTAAGAGTACTGGAGTGGGGTGCCATTGCCTTCTCCGCTATAGAGTCATAAATGTTTTCAAATTAGATAGTATTAGTTTTCCAAATTTGTTCTTCGCTCAGTTGTTTTGGTTGTATTAGGCTCTTTTCATTTCTATATGAATTTTAGAATCAATTTATTGTCTACCAAAAATAGTGCTTGCTAGGATTTTAAATTAGGATTTAGTTGACTCTATAGATAAATTTACGGACAATTGACATTTTCACATTATCCACTCATGAACACAGCATATTTTTCCATTTCAGTACTTTTAAATATCTTTTTTAACAATGTTTTGTAGTTTTCAGTGTGCATATATTATACATTTTAGTTGCTAAGTCATGTCCGACTCTTTTGCAACCCCATGGATGGTAGCCGGCAAAGTTCCTCAGTCCATGGGGTTTGCTAGGCAAAAATACTGGAGTGGCTGCCATTTCCTTCTCCAGAGGTTTTTCCCAGCCTAGGCATCTAACCCATGTCTCCCACATTGGGAAGCAGGTTCTTTATCGCTGAGCCACCAAGGAAGCCCTCATTAAATTTACGAGCTTTTTTATAGATTCCATTGGATTTTGTATATATACAATCATGTTGTCTTTAAAGAGCTTTTTTACTATTTTCTTTCCAAAATGAGTATCTTTTTTCCCTCTCCTTTGTCTTGGATAATTGCATTGGGGAGATCTTCCAGTATAATGTTGAATAGAACTTGCCTTGTTCCTCATATTAGGGACAAACATTCAGTCAATGACATGAACTATTAACATTAAGTGATGGCAATTTTTCATGTTGAGAAACTTCCTTTGGAT
Organism: Bos taurus; assembly: GCF_002263795.3. Lineage (NCBI taxonomy): Eukaryota > Metazoa > Chordata > Mammalia > Artiodactyla > Bovidae > Bos > Bos taurus. Next base: position 87,148,213 of record NC_037333.1, read on the forward strand.
TCCTAGTATGCTGAAGAGTTTTTAAATCCAAGAATGTGTAATGGATTTTGTTAAATGCTTTTTATTCTTCTATTAAGATGATCATATTGTTTTCTTTAAAAATTTGTTTATATGGCAAACTGCATTGATTTTCAGTTAAACCATTCCTCAGATAAGACCCATAGAGGCATTTGGATATATTACTCTTTATTATTAAATATTTTTGCATTTATAATAGATGCTGTTCTATAGTTTTCCTGTAATTACTTTGTCTAATTACTAAAGTGGCCTTGCAGAATGAGTTAGGAAGTGTTACTTCCTCTTAATTTTCTGGAAGAGTTTTTGTAGAATTGGTATCACTTTTTTCTTAAGTATTTTGTGTAATTCATGAGTGAAGTCATCTGAAGTTTTCTTTGTGGGGATGTTTCTAAATAGAACTTCAATTCCTTTTAGAGATATAGAATTATTCAAGTTATCTGTATCTTCTTGTTTAAGCTTGGGTAGTTTATGTCTTTAAAGAGATTTTTCCATTACATCTAATTGTCAAAGTTATTGGCATTAAGTTTTTCATAATAATTTCTTGTTAAATGTTTCATGCCTGTGGATATATAGTGTTGTACCCTCTCTAACTGATATTGCTGATTTTTGTCTTCTCTTTTCCTTTATCCCTCTGATTAGAAATATATGGATTTTATTGATCTGTATAAGCCAGTATTTGATTTCATTGAGTTTCTCTATTTTTACTGTCTTTTAAATGTAATCAGTTACTGCTCTTACTTCCTTTCTTCTGCTTACTTTGGTTTTAATTTGTTTTCCTTTCTCAAAATTTTAAAGATAGAAGTGTTAATCATTGATTTTTTTCAGTCTTTCTTCTTTTCTAATAATAAAAGCACTAATGCAATCATTTTTCTCTCTGAACACTGATTTTGGAGCATCTGCCAACTTTTGTTAGAAATAAAATCAAGTCTGCTTACCTCTGATTTCCTCATGGACTTGTGGGTTATTTAGAAGTGTGTTTAATTGATAAATATGGAGGGCTTTTCTGAATACCTTTTCTAAAATTTGGATTTCTAGTTTAATTCTGCTGTTTATGATTTCAGTACTTTGAGATATATTGAATTATTTTATGGCTTAGAATATGTGTTATCATAGTAAATGTTTTGTATGTAGTTGAAAATAATGCCTATTCTGCTCTTGTTGGTTTGACAGTTCTTTGATTGTTAATCAGATCCAGCTAGTTGATAGCATTGTTCATAAAAATAAGATGAGAAATTCTATTGTCATCCTTATATTTGTTTCTCTGTACCTGGATCATCAAAAAAGCAAGAGAGTTTCAGAAAAACATCTATTTCTGCTTTATTGACTATATCAAAGCCTTTTACTGTGTGGATCACAATAACTGTGGAAAATTCTGAAAGAGATGGGAATAGCAGACCACCTGACCTGACTCTTGAGAAACCTGTATGCAGGTCAGGAAGCAACAGTTAGAACTGGACATGAAACAACAGACTGGTTCCAAATAAGAAAAGGAGTATGTCAAGGCTGTATATTGTCACCCTGCTTATTTAACTTATATGCAGAGTACATCATGAGAAACGCTGGTCTGGAAGAAGCACAAGCTGGAATCAAGATTGCCGGGAGAAATCTCAATAACCTCAGATATGCAGATGACGCTATCCTTATAGCAGAAAGTGAAGAACTAAAAAGCCTCTTGATGAAAGTGGAGAGTGAAAAAGTTGGCTTAAAGCTCAACATTCAGAAAACAAAGATCATGGCATCCAGTCCTGCCACTTCATGGCAAATAGATGGGGAAAAAATGGAAACAGTGTCAGACTTTATTTTGGGTACTCCAAAATCACTGCAGATGGTGATTGCAGCCATGAAATTAAAAGACGCTTACTCCTTGGAAGGCAAGTTATGACCAACCTAGATAGCATATTAAAAAGCAGAGACATTACTTTGTCAACAAAGGTCTGTCTAGTCAAGGCTATGGTTTTTCCAGTAGTCATGTATGGATGTGAGAGTTGGACTATAAAAAAAAGCTGAGCGCCTAAGAATTGATGCTTTTGAACTGTGGTGTTAGAGAAGACTTTTTTTTTTTTCCCATCTTCTTTCCTTCCCCATTATATTTTTTTAAAATTTTATTTTATTTTTAAACTTTACATAATTGTATTAGTTTTGCCAAATATCAAAATGAATCCATCACAGGTATACATGTGCTCCCCATCCTGAACCCTCCTCCCTCATCCCTCCCCATACCATCCCTCTGGGTCGTCCCCGGTGCACTAGCCCCAAGCATCCAGTATCGTGCATTGAACCTGGACTGGCATCTCGTTTCATACATGATATTTTACATGTTTCAATGCCATTCTCCCAAATCTTCCCACCCTCTCCCTCTCCCACAGAGTCCATAAGATTGTTCCATACATCAGTGTCTCTTTTGCTGTCTCGAAGACTCTTGAGAGTCCCTTGGACTGCAAGGAGATCCAACCAGTCCATCTTAAAGGGAATCAGTCCTGAGTGTTCGTTGGAAGGACTGATGCTGAAGCTGAAACTCCAATACTTTGGCCACCTGATGTGAGGAACTGACTCATTTGAAAAGACCCTGATGCTGGGAGAGATTGAGGGCAGGAAGAGAAGGGGACAACAGAGGATGAGATGGTTGGATGGCATCACCGACTCAATGGACATGGGTTTGGGTAGACTCTGGCAGTTGGTGATGGATAAGGAGGCCAGGTGTGCTGCAGTTCATGGGATCGCAAACAGTCAGACATGACTGAGGACTGAATTGAAAACTGAATATGTTTGACTGCTTTTAAGATGTTTGCATTTTTAATTTCTTCCAGCAATCTGTCATGTGCCCTAATATGATTTACATTTATCCTTTATGTAGTTTGACCAGTTTTTGGCCTGTGGGTTTATCCTTTTCATAAAGTTTGGAACTTTTTTGAAATTTTTAAAATATTTATCCTGTCCATCCACTGTCTCTCCTCCTGGGATCCCATTTATATGTACATTATTCTATTTAATATTGTCAAACGTGTCAGTAAACTCTGCTCATTTTTCTTTTTCTCATTCTGCTACATTTTTGAGTGGTTTCTGTTATTACATATTCAAGTTCAGTGATTTTTCTTTTTCCTTTTCTTTTCTAATATCAACATATTGTATTCAGTTGCTCAGTTGTGTACGACTCTTTGTGGATCCATGGACTGTACGTAGCCTGCCTAGCTTCTCTGCCCAGGGAATTTTCCAGGCAAGAATACTTGAGTGGGGTGACATTTTTACCCCAATATGTTGTTAACCCCATATATTTCTTATTTCAGATATTTTTTCTTTCTAGAAATTCTTTTTGTGTATTTATAATATTTTTCATTTCTATATTATGGTCATAATTTCTTCATGTTCCTAAATATAGGAAGTATATTTTTCAAAGGATTTTTCAATGTTCTTTTTACCCTTTTTTCTTTATATTTGTTTATTAAGGATAAATATCAATTCAAAGATTTGAATAGAGAGTTTAAGGTCAAAGTTCCTTCTTATCCCTCTATTCTGAATCTTGTTTTGTATCATTGATATTGGTTTTATTTTTTAGAATGTGTTATAATGAATAATACAAGATACACCTGCCTAACAAATTTTTAAATGTACAGTACGTATAATCTATAAGCACAATGTAGTAAAGCAGATCTCTCTAGAACTTTTTCATCTTGCATAACTGAAATTCTATATGCATTCAACAGCAACTCTTAGCTTCCCCCTCTCCCAACTCTTAGCATCCAGCATTGTACTTTTTACTTCTATACATTTGACTACTTAATTACCTAATATAAGTGTATAAGTGGATTATGTCATATTTGTCTTTCTGGGACTGGCTTATTTCAAGTAACATAATGTTCTAAAGTTTCATCCACCCTGTTGAATATGACACAATTTCCTTTCTTTATAAGGCTGAAAAATTTTCCGTTTTATGTATATACCACATTTTCTCTATCCATTCATCTGTCAATGGACATTTAGTTGCTTCTATGTCTTGACTACTGTAAATAATGCTTCAATAAACACAAGAGGGCAAATATCTCTTTGAGAGCCTGATTTAAATTCTATTGTACAAATATACAGAAGTAAGTTTGCTGACTCATATAATAATTCTTTAATTTTTGAAGAAACTTCATACTATTTTCCATAACAACTGCACTATTTGCATTCCCACCAACAATGCACAAGAGTCTCACTTTCTCCAAATATTTGCTATATTAAATTTACTTATTTAATTCTTTTGATTCTGGATACCCAAATTTGTATCAGGTAATATCTCATTGTGGTTTTGATTTGCATCCCTCTGCTGATTAGTGATAAATATCTTTTCTGGTGTATGTAAGCTATTTGCATGCCTTTTTTGTAGAAGTGTCCATCCAAGTCCTGTGCCCATTTTCAAAATTAGTTTATTAATTTTAACTATTGAAATGTTGAAGTTCCTTATTTATCTTGGCTACTAACCCTTTATTAGATATGTGGTTTGAAAATACTTTCATTCTACTGGTTGCCTTTTTATTGTGTTGTTTGTGGTACAGCTTTTTGAGATGAAATAAACATACAGTTTACCTCACAGATTCCCAAAGAATCATTGCCTATTATATATTTTTATTTTCAAGAAACATAGAACACAAATATGACAATAATGACAAAAAATCTGGAAGAATCATTAATGGTCTTTGGTCAACAACAGTAACAAACCAGAGCTCAGTGTTGAGGGTGGTGTCAACCTACCGATTATTTGTTCCTAGTACATGGCAAGGTAAGTGCAGAAACTGACCATAGCATTTAGAAACTTTTGTGGAAACTTGACTTTGCTGTGATATAAAAGCTTGTGATCACTTTTTCTAGAAATCTGTTTTTATTGTGTTTTACTAAGGTGTTCTTGCAATAGATTAGAAATTAAAGAAATTGGTCTTTTTTAGCCTAGTTTAAGACGTACTCATTTCTGTCAGTAACATAGAGCTGATACTCTTATTTTGAAATCAATTATAAATAATTATTTTCTTATTTGGGGAAAATTGTGTGACTCTAGGATTACATCACATTCTTGCACTATTCTCAAATCCCATTTTGGGACAGCACTTTATCAGAGCAATTCTTTTATCTACATAGATGTTCAGATTCTAGGAGTTCTGGTGATATGGCCAATGTTTTATATTTACATATTCACATTTAACTTTACAACTATGATTGTAATATAGACTTAAAGGACTGTGATTAAACAAGGAAACTAAGAATCTAAAATCATGACATTTCCTTTATTCACTGAATTATATGGGCAAAACTGTTAAAAAAACATATTGTGTCAGCTTTAGGACACATTTTCTTTTCCATTTTTAAGTTTCTAATATAAAGACACATCCTTTGTTTTATATTAAAGAAAAGTCTTCAGACACTTGGCAGAGGGGTTCATTGTGACATAGTTGTCATTGCTTATGTAATACGAACCGTCATTTTAGATACTTGTATTAAATTTCTGTCATATTTTTCTTAAATGTGACACCTTAATTTGTACTTGAAATATCTTTAAAATTATTCTCTGATGCAGAGAAATGAAAAGTTATTGTGTACACAAGGGTTATGTGTCACAGAAATTGCAGTTAAAGACAGTGAAACTTGTCAAATCTATCAGAAAAAAAATCCAGGATTTTCAATAGTAAATTGTTCATTATGCCTTAAAATTATGCTACCAGCTTGAATAGAAATAGAGCACAGATTACAAAAAAAGGATTTAAAAATTTTATTCAGAGTAACTGGAACTGTGCTACTTTAAGTAGCCAGCCTGCTATTGGCTGTTACCAGTTTCAAAATTATAAGGAGCTTGCGCTAAAAGGTAAATCAAAACACTTGCTATGCATAAATGAAAACAGTGTGCTTAAGGACACAGATACTTTACACTCTGACACCGCTTATTATTTCCTTGTAAGCTGATCAGACTTAAGTAGGATGGGTTTAGATTCCTATCTTTAGGAATGTTTTAAACTCTAACAGACTCTCTGATTAACATATCTCCTCCAGCAAGGGAAACAAAAGCAAAAATAAATAAATGGGACTATATTGAACTAAAAAGCTTTTGCACAGAGAGGAAACTATCAAAATGAAAAGGCTGGCTGCTTCATAGGAGAAGATATTTGCAAATGATATATCCAGTAAGGGGCTAAAATCCAAAATATACGAAGAATTCCCATGACTCAACATCTAAAAAACAAACAACCTGACTGAAAAATGGACAGAGAATGTGACAAACATTTCTCCAAAGAAGACATATATTTAGCCAGCAGGCACATGAAAAGATGCTCAGTGGCACTAATCATCAGGGAAATTAAAGAGCACACTCATATATCACCTCACACCTGTCAGAACTGTTATAAAAAACGACAGCATATAACAAATGTTGATGCAGTTGTGGAGCAAAGGGGACTCTCACACACTGTGGGTGGGAATGCAATTTGGTACAGCCACTATAGAAAAAAGTATTCAGTTCAGTTCAGTTCAGTTGCTCAGTCGTGTCCGACTCTTTGCGACCCCATGAATTTACAGCACACCAGGCCTCCCTGTCCATCTACCATATGACCCTGCAATTCCATTCCTGGATATTTACCTAAAAAAACAAAAACCCTAATTAGAAAAGATATATGTCTATACCTCTATTCCTTCCCTGCAAATAGGTTCATCAGTACCATTTTTCTAGATTTCATCCATAGGTGTTAATATACGATATTTGTTTTCCTCTCTCTGACTTACTTCGCTCTATATGACAGGCTCCAGGTTCATCCACCTCACTAAAACTGACTCACATTTTTTCCTTTTTAAGGCTGAGTAATACTCCATTGTATATATTCCATCTTCTTTATCCACTTATCTGTCAGTGGACATCTGGGCTGCTTCCATGTCCTCATTATTGTAATTAATGCTTCAGTGAACATCGGGGTTCTTGTGTCTTTTTGAGTTATGGTTTAGACTTGTGGACACAGCGTGGGGAGGAAAGTGGGGTATGGATTGAGAGATTAGCATTGACATGAATACACTACCATGTGTAAAACAGATAGCTAACAGGATACTGTTGTATAGCACAGGAAGCTCAGCTTGGTGCTCTGTCATGACCTAGATGGATGCAATGGGGGTGAAGGTGGGAGGGAGACTCAAGAGGGAGCAGATATATGTATACATATGGCTGAATTATGACGATATACTACAGAAACTAATGTAACATTGTAAACAATTATATTCCAATAAAAAAAAGATACATGGACCTCTGTTGATTGTAGCATTATTTACAATAGCTAAGATATGGAAGCAACATATGTACCATCAATAGAGGAATGGATAAAGAAGACATGACATGTATATTTATATATTATAATATATATTACTCAACTTTAACTTATCAAATAGTCTGTTCAAAAAATATCCTTTCTGCACATAACAAGAAATCCAGCAGTAGGTAGATAATTGCTTGCGGTATTGGTATCAATGAAACTACTCAACAAATCCAAGCTGTTTTTTTCTTCTTTATCATCCTTAGCATGTGGACCTTCTGTCCTCATATTGTCATCTATGATCATAAGATGTTTACAGTCAAGTAAGTAAAATACAGAGTCAATTGCATTTGTCCTTTTAATGAGGAAAGTGAAATTTTTTTTTTTCAGAATACTCCTACAGAATCATCTTGACTCTCATTGGACAAAGCTTGAAACATGACAGAGTTAGCTGCAAGAGTAGATGAAAACTCTAATATATGGCAGACATAAGAGTTTTCAGGATTGGTATAATAATTAGGTTATGCTGAATTAGCATATAACTCCAACCTCTCAATGGCTTGATATAATATAAATTTACTTGGTGCCTACACAAAATGTGATAACTCAGTGTAGCTCTTTTCCATGTAGTGACTTCATGATCTAGGCTGGTCTGATTTTAGGGCTAATGGCTAAAGGGTACTGTTCTAGTGTCTCTTTGCTCTCCTGCTCTCCTAAGCTGCTTTGTGTGTTCACTAAAGTCAGTGTGTTTGTATGCAGATCTGTTTATGTAGCTTATATTTTTATTTATCTGGTAATTTAGTTAAAATCCTATGTAAAATAATATTTAAAAAGGTTGTTTATTGAAACTCAATTGAATGTTTTTGGAAGAAGTGATAAGGGGGAAATCACTAACAATTACTCTAAATTAGGTGTAAGAAGCCAAAGAAATTAAGGGGATTCTGAACTCAGGTTTTTTCATAAGTGTCATCAATTTGTTGCTCCACTTAAAAAAATGAAATTTGAGATTATAGACAATATATTGCAAAGTTAAATTATTCAATATAGACGCATCAACATGGATCGCCAGAGTTAAGCTTAAGGAAATGCTGCGGGCTTATATTTAAAGAAAAGATTTCTATTTTATTTGCCAAATATTCATCACAATTCAATTCAAGATTCTTGACTTTTGCAATGGAAAAATTTTTTTTTCTGTTTTTCAGTCTTTGCATTGATTCCGTTTGATTTCATAATGGAGTGGAGTAAAAACAGATTTTACCCACCACTGTTAACTGAATCCTTTGCTGCATTTTAAAGGTATTAAAAAAAAGTCAAATTGATTGTGATACCTGATTTGCTTTCCCTTGAGAGGTAGAAAATTAGAATGAGAAATGAGATTTTATCAATTATTGAAGAAACCAAACAAAATAATAAAATATAAATTGTGGCTACCATTTTCTAATATCATGATTTTTTCCCCCTATTTATCTCTTTGCCCACTTAATTCCATATGTTAGTTGAATATCCAGATCTTGACTTTTTTACTAACAGTCTTCAATTCTTCTGGTCTCTGGCTATTCTACAAATCATTTTGAGTTCTATGTACTATATTCTGAATACCTAGCTCAAGAAAGCTTGCCTTAAGGGAATACATAATCAAAACATTGAGAAAAATATTAACTATAAGGATAAACACCGCAAGCTCCTTATTTATTGCAGAGAATACTTTTCTAGGTCAAAGCCCTTATAATTGCTTTCTCCCTGCCTGTTTTGTTCACAGAGGTGTACTGTGTTTCTCTGATTCCTGCCCACTGCTACATGTTCATATTTCTTATTTTTCAGCTTTTGGATGAGACTGCTTCCTTCAGACATCTCTCATACTAACATTTATCCTGCAGTTCAGTTCAGTTCAGTCATGCAGTCATGTCTGACTCTTTGCGACCCAATGAATCGCAGCACGCCAGGCCTCCCTGTCCATCACCAACTCCCGAAGATCACTCAAACTCACGTCCATCGAGTCGATGATGCTATCTAGCCATCTCATTCTCTGTCATCCCCTTCTCCTCTTGCCCCCAATCCCTCCCAGCATCAGAGTCTTTTCCAATGAGTCAACTCTTCGCATGAGGTGGCCAAAGTACTGGAGTTTCAGCTTTAGCATCATTCCTTCCAAAGAAATCCCAGGGATGAACTCCTTTAGAATGAACTGGTTGGATCTCCTTGCAGTCCAAGGGACTCTCAAGAGTCTTCTCCAACACCACAGTTCAAAGGCATCAATTCTTCGGCGCTCAGCTTTCTTCACAGTCCAACTCTCACATCCATACATGACCACTGGAAAAACCACAGCCTTGACTAGATGGACCTTTGTTGGCAAAGTAATGTCTCTGCTTTTGAATGTGCTGTCTAAGTTGGTCATAACTTTTCTTCCAAAGAGTAAGCATCTTTTAATTTCATGGCTGCAGTCACCATCTGCAGTGATTTTGGAGCCCAAAAAAATAAAGTCTGCCACTGTTTCCACTGTTTCCCCATCTATTTGCCATGAAGTGATGGGACCAGATGCCATGATCTTTGTTTTCTGAATGTTGAGCTTTAAGTCAACTTTTTCACTCTCCACTTTCACTTTCATCAAGAGTCTTTTTAGTTCCTCTTCACTTTCTGCCACAAAAGTGGTGTCATCTGCATATCTGAGGTTATTGATATTTCTCCCGGCAATCTTGATTCCAGCTTGTGCTTCTTCCAGCCCAGCGTTTCTCATGATATACTCTGCATAGAAGTTAAATAAGCAGGGTGATAATATACAGCCTTGACGTACTCCTTTTCCTATTTGGAACCAGTCTGTTGTTCCATGTCCATTTCTAACTGTTGCTTCCTGACCTGCATACAGGTTTCTCAAGAGGCAGGTCAGGTGGTCTGGTATTCCCATCTCTTTCAGAATTTTCTACAGTTTATTGTGATCCACACAGTCGAAGGCTTTGGCATAGTCAATAAAGCAGAAATAGATGTTTTTCTGGAATTCTCTTGCTTTCTCGATGATCCAGTGGATATTGGCAATTTGATCTCTGGTTCCTCTGCCTTTTCTAAAACCAGCTTGAACATCTGGAAGTTCACGGTTCACGTATTGCTGAAGCCTGGCTTGGAGAATTTTGAGCATTACTTTACTAGCATGTGAGATGAGTGCAATTGTTCAGTAGTTTGAGCATTCTTTGGCATTGCCTTTCTTTGGGATTGGAATGAAAACTGACCTTTTCCAGTCCTGTGGCCACTGCTGAGTTTTCCAAATTTGCTGGCGTATTGAGTACAACACTTTCACAGCATTATCTTTCAGGATTTGAAATAGCTCAACTAGAATTCTATCACCTCCACTAGCTTTGTTTGTAGTGATGCTTTCTAAGGCCCACTTGACTTCACATTCCAGGATGTCTGGCTCTAGGTGAGTGATCATACCATCGTGATTATCTTGGTTGTGAAGATCTTTTTCGTACAGTTCTTCTGTGTATTCTTGCCATCTCTTCTTAATATCTTCTCCTTCTGTTAGGTCCATACCATTTCTGTCCTTTATTGAGCCCATCTTTGCATGAAATGTTCCCTTGGTATCACTAATTTTCTTGAAGAGATCTCTAGTCTTTCCCATTCTGTTGTTTTCCTCTATTTCTTTGCATTGATCACTAAGGAAGGCTTTCTTATCTCTTCTTGCTATTCTTTGGAACTCTGCATTCAGATGCTTATATCTTTCCTTTTCTCCTTTGCTTTTCACTTCTCTTCTTTTCACAGCTATTTGTAAGGCCTCCCCAGACAGCCATTTTGCTTTTTTTGCATTTCTTTTCCATGGAGATGGTCTTGATCCCTGTCTCCTATGCAATGTCACAAACCTCCATCCATAGTTCATCACGCACTCTATCTATGAGATCTAGTCCACTGTATAATCTTAAGGGATTTTATTTAGGTCATACCTGAATGGTCTAGTGGTTTTCCTTACTTTCTTAAATTTAAGTCTGAAATTGGCAATAGAGTTCATGATCTGAGCCACAGTCACCTCCTGGTCTTGTTTTTGTTGACTGTATAGAGCTTCTCCATCTTTGGCTGCAAAGAATATAATCAATCTGATTTCAGTGTTGACCATCTGGTGATGTCCGTGTGGAGTCTTCTCTTGTGTTGTTGGAAGAGAGTATTTGCTATGACCAGTGCATTTTCTTGGCAAAACTCTATTAGTCTTTGCCCTGCTTCATTCCATATCCCAAGGCCAGATTTGCCTATTACTCCAGGTGTTTCTTGACTTCCTACTTTTGCATTCCAGTCCCCTATAATGAAAAGGACATCTTTTGGGGTGTTAGTTCTAAAAAGTCTTGTAGGTCTTCATAGAACCGTTCAACTTCATCTTCTTCAGCATTGCTGGTTGGGGCATAGACTTGGATTACCGTGATATTGAACGGTTTGCCTTGGAAACGAACAGAGATCATTCTGTCATTTTTGAGATTGCATCCAAGTACTGCATTTCAGACTCTTTTGTTGACCATGATGCCTACTCCATTTCTTCTGAGGGATTCCTGCCCGCAGTAGTAGATATAATGGTCATCTGAGTTAAATTCACCCATTCCAGTCCATTTTAGTTCGCTGATTCCTAGAATGTCGATGTTCACTATTGCCATCTTAAATTGTATATATTACCATTTATCAATTGTATTGATAACTTATATATATTACCATTTATCAATTTTTTCACTATTACTCTTTTGAACATTATGCCCTCTTTCTATTCATTATTAGGCTTACCTAGAAATTCTAAGGTACATCCTCTACTTGTTGTTCAGTCATTCAGCCTTGTCTGACTCTTCATGACCTCTTGGACTGCAGAATGCCAAGCTTTTCTGTCCTTCACTATCTTCTGGAATTTGCCTAAGCTCATGTCCATTAATTTGGTGATTCCATCCATCCACCCATCTCATCCTCTGTCACCCACTTCTCTCCTACCTTCGATATTTCCCAGCAGCAGGGTCTTTTCCAATGAGTTGGCTCTTTGCATCAGGTGGCCAAAGATTGGAGCTTCAGTTTCAGCATCAGTCCTTCCAATGAATGTTCAGGGTTGATTTCCTTTAGGATTGACTGGTTTAATCTCCTTGCTATCCAAGGGACTCTCAAGAGTGATCTCCAGCACCATAGTTGAAAAACCAATTCTTTAGCGATCAGCCTTCTTTATGGTCTAACTCTGACATCCATACATGACTACTGGAAAAGCCATAGCTTTGAGTATATGGACTTTTGTTTGCAAAGTGATGTCTCTGCTTTTTAATACATGGTCTAGGTTTTCTTTCAAGAAGCAAATGTCTTTTAATTTCATGACTGCAGTCACCATCTGCAGTATTTTGGAGCCTAAGAAAATAAAATCTGCCACTGTTTCCATTTTTTTCCCCATCTATTTGCCATGAAGCGATGGGATTGGATGCCATGATCTTAGTTTACTGAATATTAAGTTTTAAGACAGCTTTTTTTAAAAAAGCCACCTTTACTTATTAAAATATAATATTAATAATTTTAGTCTTATTAAAGAACAAAAAGATCATAGCACATTAATTACATTTATTCTTCTACTGACTTGCATGACATTTTCGACCTGTATTTTATAAACTTTCAAATATGTCATTCATCATCGCTGTTTAAGGTTCATGTCCTTTTAGTTTAGCCACATATACAACAATGTTGGAGGCTTTTTGTTTTTTCCTGAATCTCTGAATTTCCAGTTGATTTTTTTCCCCTTGGTTGTGGTATCCTTTGTGAATTTCTCTAGACTGTGTTTGCTGATGGCAAATCCAAATTTTCTTATAAAAAAGTTTATTTTACTTAGTCATTAAAGGATATTTTTTGCAATTCATATAATTCTAGGTTGTTAGAATTTTGTTTTGCTGCAGAACATTTGATGATATAATTTCACTATTTGCTGGTTTCTTTTGTTTCAGTTGAGAAGTCAACTGTCAATATGTCACAGTTTTTTAAAATTAGTTTTTCTGTTAGTCTTGCAGCTTTTTCTTCTGCTTCATCTTTGATTTCTTGTAGTTTCACTGTGATGCTTCTATGCTTAAATTTCTTGTTATTTATGCTGCAAGTTCTAGAATTCTGTACTAACATTTTTCACCACTCTAAAATATTTTTCAAAATTTTTATTACCAAATATGCTCTATTTTTCTTTTTTAAAGTAGGATTTAAGTTAAAACATTATAGAACTTCTGTTTAATTTTATGTCATTTTAACTTAGCTTTTTGCATTTTCTATTTTTGTAGTTCTTAATTTCATGTTCACTAATTCTCTTCAGTTGTTTTTTTATATTTTTTTATATATTTTTTTTTATTTTTTAACTTTACAATATTGTATTGGTTTAGCCTTGCATGAGTAATTAATTTCAATCATATTCTCAGTCTTACAATTTATATTATTTTTCTTAATATTTGTCACTTAAAATATTAAAGAATAGTTAATTTATAATATTTGTTAGTTTCAGCTATACAGAAAAGTGATTCAGTTATATATATATATTTTTTTCAAATTATTTTCCATTATAAGTAGTTAAAAGATATTGAATATAGCTCCCTGTGCTATACAGTAAATCCTTGTTGTTTATCTGTTTTATATGTAGTAGTTTGTATCTGTTAACCCATACTTCTAATTTATCCCAGCTCCCCTCTTCTTCCCTTCAGTAACCACTAGTGTGTGTGTTCTGTCTGTGAGTCTGTTTCTGTTTTGCATAGAGATTCATTTGTATTATTTTTTAGATGTCATATTTAAGTGATATCATGTAATATTTGTCTTTCTTGAACTTACTTGACTTAGTATGATATTCTCTGTATCCATCCATGTTGCTGCAGATGGCAATATTTCATTCTTTTTTATGGCTGAATAACATTCCATTGTATTTAAATATCACATTTTCTTTATTGGTCTGTTTATGGACACTTAGGTTGCTTCTTGTCTTGGCTATTATAAAATATTGCTGCTATGAACATTGGGGTGCATGCATCTTTTTGCATTACTGTTTTCATTTTTTCTGGATATATACCCAGGAGTGGAATTGGTGGGTCATATAGTAGTTCTATTTTTAGGTTTTTAAGGAACCTCCATACTGTTCTTCATAGTAGGGGCACCAATTTACATTCCCACCAACAGTGTACAAGAATTCCCTTTTTTCCACATCCTCTCCAGCATTTATTATTTACAAACTTTTTGATGATAGCCATCCTGACAGGTGTGAGGTGATACCTCATTGTAGTTTTGACTTGCATTTCTCTAATAATTAGTGGTGCCAAGCATTGTTTCATGTGCCTATTGGCCATTTGTAGGTTCTTTGGACAAGTGTCTATTTAGGTCTTCTGCCTATTTTTTGATTGGGTTGTTTGTTTCTTTTTGATATTAAGTTGTATGAGCTGTATATATATTTTGGATATTACCATTTATCATTGCATCATTTGCATATTTTCTCCCATTCCTTAGAAGCTCTTTTCATTTTGGTGATAGTTTCCTTTCCTGTGCAAAAGCTTTAAGCTTGATTAGGTCCCATTTGCTTAGTTTTGCTTTTCTTTTACTTTGGAAGATTAAGAATATATTGCTATGATTTATGTCCAAGAATGTTTTACGTTATCTTCTAGGAGTTTTATGGCATCAAATCTTATATTTTTAAGTCTTTAAACTATCTTGAGTTTATTTTTGTATATGGTGTGAGGGAGTACTCTAATTTCATTGATTTACATGTGTCTATTGAGCTTTCCCCCCTGTTTATTTAACTTATAATCATGGACATCATGAGAAACGCTGGACTGGAAGAAACACAAGCTGGAATCAAGATTGCCGGGAGAAATATCAATAACCTCAGATATGCAGATGACACCACCCTTATGGCAGAAAGTTGAAGAGGAACTAAAAAGCCTCTTGATGAAAGTGAAAGTGGAGAGTGAAAAAGTTGGCTTCAAGCTCAACATTCAGAAAACGAAGATCATGGCATCCGGTCCCACCACTTCATGGGAAATAGATGGAGAAACAGTGGAAACAGTGTCAGACTTTATTTTTCTGGGCTCCAAAATCACTACAGATGGTGACTGCAGCCATGAAGTTAAAAGACGCTTACTCCTTGGAAGGAAAGTTATGACCAACCTAGATAGCATATTCAAAAGCAGAGACATTACTTTGCCAACAAAGGTCCATCTAGTCAAGGCTATGGTTTTTCCTGTGGTCATGTACGGATGTGAGTTGGACTGTGAAGAAGGCTGAGCACCGAAGAATTGATGCCTTTGAACTGTGGTGTTGGAGAAGACTCTTGAGAGTCCCTTGGACTGCAAGGAGATCCAACCAGTCCATTCTGAAGGAGATCAGCCCTGGGATTTCTTTGGAAGGAATGATGCTAAAGCTGAAACTCCAGTACTTTGGTCACCTCATGCGAAGATTTGACTCATTGGAAAAGACTCTGATGCTGGGAGGGATTGGGGGCAGGAGGAGAAGGGGACGACAGAGGATGAGATGGCTGGATGGCATCACTGACTCGATGGACGTGAGTCTGAGTGAACTCCGGGAGCTGGTGATGGAGAGGGAGGCCTGGCGTGCTGCGATTCATGGGGTCGCAAAGAGTCGGACACGACTGAGCGACTGATCTGATCTGATCTGACTGAGCTTTCCCGGTACCACTAGCTGAAGAGACTGTCTTTTCTCCATTGCATATTTTTGCTTTATTTGTTAAAGATTAATTGACGGTATGAGTGTAGGTTTATAATTTCTGTGCTGTCTATTCTGTTCCATTCATTGATCTATAAATCTGTTTCTGTGCAAGTGCCAAAAATTCTCTTTAGTTGTTAAACCTTGCATTGAGTAATTAATTTCAATCACTATATTCCTCGGTGTTATTATTTATATAATTAAAAAAATTTACGTCACTTTTTATACTTTCCTGCCAAACTTTTATGTCTCTGGTTCTTTTTTTGTTGTCTCTGGTTTCTTTTCTGATGTCTATGCTGTTATTTTCTTATCATGTCTTGTTTCCTTGCATTTCAATATATCTTTGTTTGTAAAACTTTGCGTTTTTTGGAAAAATCAGTAAAACTTAGGATTTTTATTGGCTATTGCCAGGTACTGGAGAGGCTTTATATTCATATCCATCATATCATCTTTAAATAACATTTTAGGCTTGAGGTTCCTTGGACCACACAATAATTACAAGTGGACTGAAAGTCCTTAAGAGACTGTTTTACTTTCAGATTATCATCACCCTCTGGTGTTCAGAGTCTTATCTAAAATGGCTCATGGTTTATCAAAATCTCCCTTTTAACTTGATACTGGACTTTGATGGATTCCCCTATCCTCCTGAGACTGACTAAAATCTGGCTCAGTTGTATAGCAATTTCTTCTGGATATGCAAATACTGTCAGGACAAATGAAGTTTGGAGCCATGTTTACCTTTCTGAATCTATTCTCTTTTAAGATTTTAGCTTCTTGATTGCTTGCAATCTTGTTAACAATTGGAGAGGATGTATTTCTTATACTGCTTAACAGAAAGGGAATTTAAATTATTAATATCTTTTCTTTAATTCATTCATGTTGGAATCTTTATCTTGGTTCTAACAACTCTAGCTATGTGTTACATCAATTAAAATATTTTTGATCAATTTTTTAATGTTTGCCAATTTTATTGTTTCAATTTTTGTGTTTATTGAATCTTGGCATTGAATCCATTGTATTGTTGAATGGACTGAATCCATTGCTTATTGAATCCATTGCACCTTTATTTTCTATTGCACCAATTTCTGCTGTTATCCATAGTTTCTTTATATATTTTAGAGATTTACTTTCAAATTATTTAGCCTTTTCTAATTTATGAATTAAAGTAATAATTTGTTGCTTTAGTTGCTTTAAAGCCATTAGTTTATAAATGATTAATTTTTATCATTCAGTTCTAAAAAATTATAGTTCTCCTAAGATTTATTTAGTGGCATGGTTTTATTTAGCAGTATCTTTGTAACATATTGCTATAGTCCATGGGGTCACAAAGTCAGACATGACTGAGTGACTAACACACATACTTGTAACACACATGAAATAGAATAGTATAGTGAATCCCCATGGACCATCACCCAGATTCAGTAATTATCAACTTTGTCAATCATGTTCAAATACCCCTTAGTTTTTCACTTTCACTGGATTATTTTGAAGCAAACATAAGATTTGAACTCACTTCATTCTTAAATACTTCTGTCTGAAATTCAAAAGATACAGACTCTTTTTTAATAACAATCAGAATGTTATTATCACAGCTAAAAGTTTAACCAAAGTACCTTAAATTATCAAATAGTGCTGAATCTTCCTTGTTGTCTCACATTTTCCCTTACAAATTGCCTTGCTTGAATCAATATTCAAACATAGTTCACACGCTGTGTTTGGTTGATGAGACTCATATCTCTTAATCTATTTGTTCTCTCCCCTTTTTATTCCTTTCAACACATTTGTAAAAAGAAATAGGTATTTGTCCAGTGTAAATCCCCATGTTCTGTATTTTGCTAACTGCAAAATCTGTGTCTGGAATTAATATTTCCAATAAACTGGTAATTAGTTCTGGAGGCTTTATAAGATTTGATTTACTTCAGAGTACATCAACTATGGTGTGTATTTCATGTTTCGTCACATCAGGAAGTACATAAAGCGTGATTATCTCTTGAAAACATTAAAATGATCAAAGAATTCAGTCATTTTCATAAAGTCATCTTTATCTGATTTTTAATGGTTTTTAGCAGCCACTGACCATCATTACATAGGTCTCATATTTCACTAGATCTTACAAAATGGTAGTTTTCTAATTATAACACTTCTTTTAGCACTTTCTAGCACTCCTTCTAGCCTTCTAGCACCTTTTATATTCTAATTCTATCAATTATTTGGTGACCCTGTTACAATTTGTAAGATAGACACCATAAATGCTTAATATTTTCCTTTTATTTATCAGTTTTAGAATAATAATTTGATTCCTTATCATCCCCAAAGGTGAATGATAAACTTTAAAAATGGATCATTTTGAACTTGTGAATTTTAATATATCTGATGTGCTACAATTCACTGTAGCTATTCTTTTTCTCCCTAGCTGATCAATGGCACCCCACTCCAGTACTCTTGCCTGGAAAATCCCATGGATGGAGGAGACTGGTAGGCTGCAGTCCATGGGGTTGCGAAGAGTCGGACACGACTGAGCGACTTCACTTTCACTTTTCACTTTCCTGCATTGGAGAAGGAAATGGCAACCTACTCCAGTGTTCTTGCCTGGAGAATCCCAGGGATGGGGGAGTCTGGTGGCTGCCGTCTATGAGGTCGCACAGAGTTGGACACGACTGAAGTGACTTAGCAGCAGCAGCTGCTCTGTTGCAAGCTGCCTCATTTCACCTAGCAGTGGAAGTTCTGATTCTTTTTTAATGTAAACTCTACTTTGAAAAATAACATATGCATATAAGTCTACAAATCATAAGTATATAATTTAGTTATTTCAAGCAGAATCTCTTACATTTGGTAGTAGTATTTCCAGGGGAACTTGTCCTGCCTTCTAACACCATAGCTTACTTTTGAGAATTTCTTACATTATTATAAATGGCTGCATATAGTATGTACCCTTTGTACTTCCTTTATTCTACATTAATTTTGTGAATTTCATCTCTGTTACTTTACATAAAAAGTTTGTTCATCCTTATTTTTGTATAATATTTCTTGTATGGATTAAGCCACTTTTTATTTACCCATTCTATCTTGATGAGTTTTGGGTTATTCTCAGGTTTTGGTTATAAGAATAGTGTTTCTATGGACATTCTTGTACAAGTCTTAATGAGCATATGTACTCATTGGAGACATACCTATGAGTGGATTTTCTGATTTATAGGATATGTGTGTATATATATATGTGTGTGAATAGTATAATAGATATGTATGCATATGTACATATATTTATATATATTTTAGTCACAGTATCTATTGCAGTTTTCCAGAATAGTCATACCAGTTTTATTCTTTTTGATATTTAAATTGTCTCATCTTTGTCTAGGAGAAGCTCCTACATTGGAACACACACACACAATATTTTCAGGAAAATAGTACCAGTTTTGCTTTTAGCAATATGATTATTGAACACAACTTAAGATTTTCTTGAAGATTTCATTGTCCACAAAATATATCACAGTGGAGATACACAGTTTTAAACTAACTTGAGATATTTCTCTCTGTCGTTATGCTATCAACTAGGCACACTGATCCATTTGTTTCATCTTTTCATTTCAAATTCACTTCTTTCATTATGATTTAACTTTATTTTTAATTTTATAAGAATATTTTCAAAATTTCTGCAGCTATGGCTTTTAAAGTATTTTGTTAGGACTTCTAAAGTCAGTTGCACTTGAGCAGAAAATGAGTTGTGTGTAACATGTAAAAGTTTGTTCATTTAGAAAACATTTCTTGCATTTTAAAAAACACCGTGTATATTCTGATTCTTTGGAGTAGTATTTTACAGTTGTTCATTAGATCAAACTTACAAATAGTATTGTTCAAATTTTCTCTATCCTTTCTAAGAAGTAAGAGATTTTCCCAGACTGATTCCCTTCAGCTGACCAACTACAGAGGACTTTGTCTCTTGCAAAGCTTCTCATAAACCAAGTAAAGCCAACTGCTTAAGGCAACAGATTCCAGCTAACCACAAAACATGGAGCCCAGCTCCCTGTTAATGCCAAGACGGAGACTCGTACACGCCTAACCATGAACACTAGCGTGCTGAATCCAGCAACTTGCTTCCATTACATAGAGGTCTGTCTGCTGGTCTTGGATGCTAGCCTCTGATCATACCAAGGGTGTGCTGATTTTCCTTTCAACTGCTTATGCGGGATGTCAGGAGGAACAGCCAGATCCACATCTTCTCCCACTGTATCGCTGTTATATCCACCCCACATTTATATCAAAGGAATAATTAAGGCTTCTTTAAGGAGCTAGCTTGAAGCCCCAAGGCCAAATCATCAGGATCCCTCTGCTGGAGTCTAATATCTGTCAGGTTGCTCTGTGCCATCATCGTGTGACAGGCAATGAGGGCCATGCAAGCCTGCTACTGATCCTGCCTTCCTGAGTTTTCTCCCAATGAATGCAATGGCAAATCTTATGTGTCTGCCATCTGGTCATTTGCCCTTGTTTGTGTGTCATTACTGATTTATTGCTACCTTATCAATCAATTAACTAAAAATGTTAAGTAAAATATCCTATTAAGACATTTATTAATAAACTCATCTTTAGGGGACATAATCAGGCCAGACCATCATGTCTTAGAGTTCTGGCTCTAAGCCTCTTACAAAGGCAGTCGTGGAGACAGCAGGGGGTTTGGCTCAGTTCCTAGAAGTGAGATTGTTTTCTGCCAGTCTAGCCCCAGAGATTTGCAGAGGTTTTTCAACTGTCTTTCACAAGTCTGGTAGCTTGATAGCTCCAGCTTCAAGTAGTGATCTTTCTCAGATCTGCCGTACCATTCTGTTCCCCTTTCCCGTCTGGGAATCAAATTCCTTACTGCCTGCTTTTGTATGAACACTCTAGGAGACATACAGACATTCTAAGAAACCCACAGATGAGCTCTTGCCAAGCAATGCTGCTATGGTTTTCTTTTTTATCTCATTTAGCCAACATTTTCATTTCTTTATAACAGGTTTTTGAAGCAAAACCCCCAAACTCCACATTGCTCTCTCTGAGGATCTTTGGAATACCTATTTTAAAGTTTTTTTTACTTTTCTATTATTTTAAATGTATTAGCTCCAGTATATTTAAAGCCTTGTCATCGGATTTCTTTATATGATTTAGAATTGTAGTTTGGTCTTGAGCGGAACCTGACTGCCAATGCAGGAGACACAAGAGATGTGGGTTCAATTCCTGGGTCTGGAAGAGTCCCCTGGAGTAGGAAGTGGTAACCCACTCCGGTATTCTTGCCTGGAAAATTCCATGGACAGAGAAGCTGGGTGGGCTATAGTCCATGGGGTCACAAAGAGTTGGACACGACTGAGCACACACACACACTTGAGTGGGAAGTTGTCTGCTTACCTATTTGACTTTATGTTCACCCTTCCTTGTCTGGCAGTTCTGTGGCTATTTTCCCCAGGCCTCTGAGGTCCTGGTCTGAAAGTAGGTCTTACAGTAGTGGCTCAGCACTTCTATCCCACAGTTATCTTCTAGATCCAGGAACTGAGTCAGTGGACTTTTACACCCAGCCCTAATTGACATTACCTTTGTTAGATGATATACAACTCAGCCTTGAGTAGGTATCAAATATTCTTCACTTATTATATGTATGAGTGGGGAAATTCTGCTACAATCCTTACACTCATGGATTGACAGCTAATTTAATTGCTGTGATAGTCTCTATTATGCTGTACAAACTCATATCTCCCTCTACTGGTTTTCTGGTTCAAGTCCATCAAGGCTTTGACATCAGCCTTAATTTATTGCTCTGTATGTCTAGTCCAAAGAGATGTTTCTCTTGATTTGAATGTAGAGATTAAAAAAAAAAATTAGGCATATCTGTCATTGTTTTGTATTTGGGGTAGTTTGTGCCACACAATAAGTGGGTGCTAAAAAATTGGAGACTTTTACATAGGACAGGGAAGACAGCTTAAAGACACTCACACTGGCCAAAGCTGGAGCAATTTTAGCTTTGAAGTAAAGATTGATAGTACTGGATTCAAATCCATTGAGTGAAATAAAAGTTGTGAAATTATTCTTCTATCAGTAAGTGAACAAATGGTAGAATATCAGCTAGTATAGTGTAAAGGGAATAATGGAATTTGAAGATTACCATATTGGAAAGAGAGAAAGAAAATAAATACAGTAAATGTTAACAAGTGTGGAATTTGGGTGATATTCTTTGTATTATTCTTGAACATTGAGTTTCTTTTAAAATGAGACTATAAAAACAGCAATATGTTGAAATTCAAAAATTGTATGACATAGGGAATGAAAACACTTTGAAATTAGGAAATGTAAGCAAATAAGTTTACATCAAAAAAATATTTAAAAGTAGAAAAATATATTTAAACGTATTGGATCCAGTTAACAATGTTAGACAATATTAAGCATCCATTTGTTAAAAAAAAATAACAGTTATCTGGAATAGAGGTCAGATACTTTATATGACAAAAGCACCATTTCAGAGTAAAATTTAGCCTTATGAATATATTAAAATAAAAAGATCTTCCCATTAAAGTTAATAAAAATATTTGAGTCTCTGCTTTTATCATAAGTTTTTATAGTTTGAAAATATTGTCTTTTCAATATTACAAGAAAAATAAGAGACTTTGAAAACTATTTTTACAGCATATGACTATTCAGGGAAGCAGATATAGGCAATTAGGTAGTCATTTGTTAAATACCAATATAAAAATCAGTCTCATTCTAAATATTCATGTAACCATTTTGAAAACACATTGAAGAATAAACCCATGGTAAAAATGGGATAAAGCCTTTAAGTTTTTAAGGAATTTTAACCAATTTTTGAAAGGTGGAAAACGTGAAAATTTATTTCACAAATTAGATAAACTGAGTTGAGGGAGCCACAGACATGAGTACATAGAGAAGTGTAATGGAATTCATCTTCAGTCTGCCTGAAAGTACAGTTGAGACTAACAGCTCAGAGAGGGTAGAAAGAGAGTGAGAAAGAGTGCTAAAACTTGCAGGAATTAGAAGATAATGTTACAGTGACCCCTCTCCTCCGAGAGAGGAGGGGTTTATTATGAATAAGGCCTGGGTATATTTAAAAATGATTACATTTCTTCTCCCCTTGCCAGACACATAAGATCAACCTGTCTGTTCACTGTGAGAAGCTGTTGGGATTTCTGAAGGTAAAAATCACCAAAAAATGTCCCTCTCCCAAGAGTATAGATTAGATGTAAGAGACGTGAGTTTGATCCCTGATCTGGAAGAACCCCTGGAGGAGGCCACAGCATCCCACTCCAGTATTCTTGCATAGAGAATCCCATGGACAGAGGAACCTGGAGGGCTACGGTCCATGGGGTCACACAGTGTTGGACATGATTGAAGCAACTTAGCACGCCTGTGTGAATATGAAGTAAAAGCTATTTCAAATGATCATATTTTAAAGCAATTTGAGTTTTCATTATTTATAACTGAATCACATTTTGGCCTTAACTAAATATCCTATTGAAATTTTATTAAACATATTTCCTCTATTTTAAAATAAGAAAAATATTAAATGCAATCACAACAAATAGTTCTCCAAACCAAAAGCTTTTGAGAAAACCTACTCCTGAATTTATCTTTATATTAAATATTACTTTCACATTTCATATATGAAATTGATGTTTGTAAAGAAATTTATTTTTCAGGTGGTTTATATTTTATTTATTTTTAATATAAATTTATGTATTTTAATTGAGGGAGAAAATTATTTTTCAAATAACAGTATAGACAAGTTGTAATAAAGGATATATCTAAATTATTTGGGAATATTAACTGAAGCATAGTTTAATTCCACTGACAGAATAGCTTTTTCTTTTTAACATGTGTTTGATACTTGTTTCTTCCAAAGAAACCATAATTTAAAAATTATGATAAAATCACATTGTTACCTGCTTGTTTTGGTCAGGTAAAGAAAAATGGAATCATAGAGGTTGATAAAAATACAGAAAATTTAATATTAAACCCAAGAAACTTGTATATAGAGTTCATAAACTTTGTTGTACAAACATATTGCATCACTAGATCATTTGATCATCTTAGGTAATTTTTAATCCAGAATGGCTCAAGAGCTGTTTCAACAGTACTATAAGGAAATAGGCTGAATAAATGAGCTCAGTGAACTGAGCTTTCTGTCTTCATCTATATCGACGGATCTAATCATGGGCAAATATAAGAATGCTTTAAATATGAAGTCAAATTCAAAATGAAATTTAGTTTAGTGTAACCTAGATAGTGGACAGGGAAGCCTGACATGTTGCAGTTCATGGGGTTGCAAAGAGTCGGACATAACTTAGTGACTGAACAACAAGAGTGTCAGAAGGTTTTAATGCCAATTTAAAAAATGCAATTATCATTATTATTTGTGTAAAAGTGCCCTTTGATTGCAAGCTTTTAATTTGGATTCCTTCTATCCATACCTTGTAATAGCAAGATTATTCTTTTGTTCTTGTTGTTGTTTAGTCACTAAGACGTGTCTGATTCTGGAATCCCATGGACTATAACTCACCATGGGTTTTTCTGTCCATGGGATTTTCCAGGCAAGAATATTGGAGTGGGTTGCCATTTCCTTCTCCAGAGGATCTTTCCGACACAGAGACTGAACCCTGGGTTGCTGGGAGCCAGCGTGAGGAACTCCACCCGTGGCAAAGTTCATGAGGAAGGAGGCTCGGCATACGCAAAGGCGGGATCGAGCCTCAGGAGTCCCCCTGGAAATTCTCGAGCATCTACCCCCAAAACCAGAGTCTGCCTACTTTACTCCTTTGTGCTCTCACCTACACCTCTGACTTTACGAGGGGCTGTCCTGGGCGTGACAAGAGTGTTTTAGTTCACAACCGTGAGAGGCATGAGATGTTCTAAACTGTCTGAATACAGATTCCTTTGAGCAGTTGAAAGATTGATTAGAAATTGTATTGGTGAAGGGTTTTTCACTTGTTGGGCCAATGTTTGCTGCTAAGTTTCCATATCCCTTACCTGCTGTGTCCCTGGCAGTGTATTGATTAATATAATTCGTGTAAGTAGTAGCTTTAATGTTTGTAACCTTGGACCCTTGAGTTACTTCTTTTTCTTGTTATAGCCCACCACACCTTTGCCCTATAGGAATGCAACTTTATCTAATGCTTTTGGAGGGTGGCACCTGACTAATCACCTTTAGAGAAAAATAAGTTTTCTGAAGAAAGGTTCTTAAAATGTTAACAGGCCTCCGGGCCAAAAGATGATGCAAATAACCTAAACTTTTGCATATGTTAAGTTTGCAGGAAGAAAGCCTGGCTTACTGCATGACTCTACCCCTTCCCCCATTATCCTCCAAGCATAACTTAAGGTATAAAAACTACTTTGGAAAATAAAGTGCGGGCCTTGTTCACTGAAGCTTGGTCTCCCCATGTCATTCTTTCTCTCACCTTCTGGCTGAATTATTCAGCCTCTTTTCTCCACTAAATTTTCTCACTGAGTTATCCCTATTCTATTACTCTTTATATCCTTAAATAACGTTTAATTAAGCAATTGTTTCCTGATCCTCGCCGACACAGTCCCCGCTTCGAATTCCCTGGATCCACCAGGGCTGGACCCTGGCACTGAGTCAATTGGTAGTAGATTCTTTACCACTGAGCCACTCAGGGAAGCAAGATTATCCCTTAGTTGGGCTTCTCTGGTAGCTCAGCTAGGACAGAATCCACCTGCAATGTGGGAGACCTGGGTTCAATCCCTGGGTTGCGAAGATTCCCTGGAGAAGGGACCAGTTACCCACTCCAGTATTCTGGACTGGAGAATTCTATGGACTGTATAGTCTATGGGGTTGCAAAGAGTCAGACACTACTGAGCGACTTTCACTTCACTTCACTTCAACACTATGATACGGGTTTATCTTTAACTTCATTTTTTCTGACCTTTCTCCCAGAATTCAACTACATTCTCTTTGCTTATTACAATCTGTCACTGGAAATAAAACTTGGGTGTAAGGAGAAAGGGGAAGTTTAATGTCTTAACACTGTGCTGAGACAATATTTGCTTTGAGATAAGTCATGAGAAACAGATGCCTTAAGTTACAGTACTGGTCATAAGAACTATTAAGGCAAGAAGGGAATGTTTGTTATATATGACACTGGCTATTTATGTTTTTGGCAGCATAATAATTGTAGAAAGGCCACTAGACAAGGGATTAAAGCTTATAGTTGGGTTACTAACTAGACTTGCCAAATTAGAAAAATCACTGGAAAGACTTTGGGATTTTGTTTATTTAATCTTTATATTATTAGAGTTTTCATACAAAATTTGTCTAGTTATTAGCCCCATTAAATATTTACAAAGTTAAAACCAGAAAACCTCATAACATTGAAAAATAGTGTTTAGATTGTTGATATTTAGATTTCTTTCAAAGCAATTTTTCTCATATAAATATTAATGATCAATGACATTGCAGTTTCCTAGGGCTGCATTTAACATTTGTTCCATTGTGATCCATCTAAAAAATTTCAGGGGCTCATATTTTGTTGACTTACATATCCATTTGATTAGGTTGTTGTCTTAAAAAGTCTAATATATATCTTTAGAAGGTATCAATATATATGTATGATTTTAGGCATTTATGTGTCTTTTAAGCCTGTGGATATTATCAGATACATTAACTAAATAACAGGATACACCCAAACAACTTTCAATAACAAAATGATTTGTGTGTCCTAATTTATTACAATGTTTATCTAATTCTTAGCTTATGGATAAGAAATGTTTTAGAGTTTCTTTGCCTTTTCCTTTGAATCAAAGCAACCAAAGTTAGACTTAATTGGGTATTTCACTCTGTACTATAATTTGAGTGCATTAGGCATAAATGATTTTTGAGGAAACATTAAATACATTATTTAAAGTTCACTGGATTTCTGTTTACAACCTAGTAGCAATAACTGGAATGGAAATTATTCTTCCACGTAAAACAACTGAAAAACTGAGCAAAATACATGAAACAGCTATTTGCAGACATTGGTCATCAAGTAATGCAAGACTGGAATCACTGAAAGAAGGGGAATGAATGAAGGCAGTTTTATATTTACTGGCTAGAGGCAATTTGTGATCTATAGCTGAGAGGATATGGAAGGTGCTACAGCTGGAGAATAACTATGCTCATCACAGAAAGTGCTGTCTTGAAAAGATGTGTGAGTGGCACACCTCCATGGCTAGCATAGTCCATAACTTGTGCAGCATAATTCCACTTTTCAAATGGAGCAGATCTTCATGGATCTTTCTTCTTGAGGGAAAATTTAGAAGAGTGAGTGAACTTAGAAGCCTTAGTGAACTAACTGTGGATACAGTCATTGCAGTTAGCTTTGGACCTGATACTAGTTTTCCTTCCATTAGCATCTGATTCTTCCTCATCTTGTGCTTTTACCTTTGTATGTCTTGTTAACTTACCTAGTGATGTGATCCAAACAGTCATTCCTGAAGCATCTGAGCCCTTTGAAACCATACATTTAAAAAAATATTATTTATTTATTTTTGTTTTTTTCACTGCACTGGGTCTTCATTGCTTTGCATGGGCTTTCTCTAATTGCAGCAAGTGGAGGTTACTCTTTTTGTGGTGCATGAGTTTCTCATTGCAGTGGCTTCTCTTGTTGCAGAGCATAGGCTCTAGTCATGTGGGCTTCAGTAGTTGCAGCGTGCAGGATCTAGGGTACAGGGGCTTCAGTAGTTGCTGCTCACAGGCTCAAGAGTGTGGGCTCAGGAGTTGTGGTGCATGCAGAATCTTCCAGGACCAGGAATGGAACTTGTATCCCCTGCAGTGGCAGGCACATTCTTATCCACTGTGCCACAAGGAAAGTGTAAAGTCATACATATTTAAGGCTTGTGTTCATTCACAGTTATAATTGAGATAGGAAGTCATAAGAGAATCCCAACTGGAGCACCTGAATTATATTCTCCTACTTTGATAAAAGCAGTCCTATGACCTTTCAGTGATCAGAGTATATTATCCATATCTAGATTCTGACTCCTCACTTACTGGTTTCCAGACAGCCTTACCTTATAGTTCAAAAAGACCCTCATTATATCTCCTGGCAAGAGTGCACCTCACTTTGGGATTAGGACCTCTAATCCTACAGAACCTAAAGTTTCATGAATGAGGGGCATAAATTTCCTCAGTAAGTCATTGGAATGATGGGGATTGGGACTACTTACCTATATAAAACTCCTACCCGTATAACTATAGACAGGAGCTAAATGCAGGACTCTGGTGCAACTCTAGGGAGCAAAGTAGAGGCAGTTAGCTCTTACTGCTTAAAGTCACTCTCACATGTACATTTGACCTTAGAATGATATGATTTGAACTGCACAGGTCTACTTACAGATATTTTTAAGTAAATATACTGTCTTCCTTATTCATGAGTTTTGCATTAAGTGACCCTGAATTTTGGTAATCATGTGGCTAAACTGAACTGATGTGGCTAAAACAGCCTTACTACCCAAGGCGATCTATAGGTTCAATACAAATTCCTATAAAGCAAATCAAGGGCACCTTTCACAGATCTAGAATAAGTTTAAAATTGTTATGGAAATAAAAAGTCCCAGAATGGCCAAAACAGTCTTGAGAAGGAAGAACAGAGCAAGAGAAATCACCCTCCCTGGCCTCAGACTGTATTAGAAAGCTACAGTAATCAACACAGTGTGATACTGGTAAAAAAAAAAAAAAAAAAAACAACCAACCAAACAAAAAAACGAAACACATAGCAGCATTATTCACTGTAGCCAAGATAGAAGCAACCTAAGTGTCCATCAATAGATGAATGCATAAAGAAGTAGTGGTATATATACATAATGGAATACTACTTGGTCATACAAAATAGAACTTTGCTATTTGCAAGAGCATGGATGTACTTGGAGGGTGAAATCAGACAGAGAAAGACAAATACTGTATGGTATCACTTATATATAGAATCTAAAAAGTAAAATGAATGAATACAACAAAACAGAAACAGACTCATAGATATAGAGAACAAATTAGTGGTACCATTAGAGAGACTGTAGGGGGATGTGCAATATATAAGGGATTAAACCTATAGGTTTACAGAGAGGTGCAAACTAATATCTACAATATTTAAAATGAATAGGCTACAAGGATATATCATACAGCATAGGGAATATAGACTGTATTTCATAATAATTTTAAATGTATACTCAATAAAAAATTTGCATCACTATGTTGTATACCTAAAACTAATTTAATATTGTAAAATGTACTTCAATTTAAAAAAATCCAATTGACCATAAATACATATGCCAATTTCTGGACTCTATTGTCCAGAATAGACAGGTGACTCCATTGCCACCTTGCCATCTGCCTGCCAATATCATATTATCTTAATAATTAAAGCTTTATAATTTTTCACAAAATTTCAGATCCATGAGTAAATTCCTTTTAAATGAAGAAATGTATATAAAATTTGGAAATCCTAAGTATCTGTCAGCTTACTTCTATTGTGACCTAGTACCTGAATTGACCCATTGTATCTGAATTCCGAAATTCACTTGTTTTCCTTCATAGTGATGCTCTGTTCAAGAGCACGTTTATGCTTTGGTTTACTATTTTCTCCTAGAATTCTATTCTCTAGTTTTGTTCCAATAAAGATCAATGATGCTCTTTAATAGTTTTTGCTAATACTTTCCAAGTGTTCAGCAGAGTAGGTATGCAATAAACACTTGTCAAATGACTGTTCCTTACAACTGCATTCAGAAGTCTGTTAGCCATTTTTTGGATGTCTCTTTTTTTAGGAGCAATTTCCCCCCCTGGAATATCTGGTAAATTAGAAAAGCTATTTCATCAACTGTAATATAAGCCCAGTTATTACTTTAGAATGTAAAGATATTTTCGTTTTGTGTGGATATACTGGTGGGTATTATGTGGTACCATTCTTTCCAAATGACAATTTCAGTAAGAGTATTATTGCGTTTAATTAATGTATAAATTATCTGGTCTTCTCAGAAGCACATTTGAGATAATAGTTATCCTAAGCTTGAAAAATATATACTCTATTTCAGGATGACAATGTTAATGTATTTGGTCGCACTCTAGTGGTTTCCTAAGGGCTGAGAACATGTTGAACATTTTAAACATTTTAACTTCCTAACCTGTGAACAAATAAAAAACGTTCAGTTCCCTAGGGACACATTTTGTTTGCGACAGCTCATGAACTTCTGCTTTCTCCTCCAGGCCAACAGCACTTAAGTGGCTAGTTTTATATAATGTATAATATGGGGAAATTACTAGATAAGGAGATTCAAAGTAATTATTCATTCAATCATTGCACACTCACACAATTTCACACTTGGTGTTGAAAGTACATACACTGAACTTACTTTCTGGGAGCTAACAACTGTAACAGATGAGAGACATTTCATTAATAAGATCAAAACTAGGGATTTAAATCACGTGGGACTGATACCAGGCCAGAATACTGAAGTGGGTAGCTTTTCTTTTCACAGGGGATCTTCCCAACCCAGGGATTGAACCCAGGTCTCCCGCATTGCAGGCGGATTCTTTACCAGCTGAGGATGATGGTTGGATGGCATCACTGACTCAATGGACATGAGTTTGAGTAAAATCCGGGAGTTGGTGATGGACAGTGAGGCCTAGCATGCCACAGTCCATGGGGTCGCAAAGAGTTGGACACGACTGAGTGACGGAACTAAACTGAATTGACTGATATAAAAATTCCATCGACGTTGTGATTATTTCTAGCTTTATTTATCACTGAAAACAACTGGCTCTTGGGAACTGGCTAAAATGTTCGTAAGTGTAGAGAAAAAGAATGCTTCTTTCAGAGCTTGAACTGCACAAAGGCATGACATAGTAAACAGACGCTTCCGTGGTATTGAGAAAGTGAAAGAAAGTGAAAGTGAAGTCCCTCAGTCAGTCGTGTCCAACTCTGTGACCCCACGGACTGTAGCCTACCAGGTTCCTCCGTCCATGGGACTTTCCAGGCAAGAATACTGGAGCGGGTTGCCATTTCCTTCTCCAGGAGATCTTCCCGACCCAGGGAGTGAACCTGGGTCTCCCACATTGTAGGCAGACGCTTTTTACTGTCTGAGCCACCAGAGAAGTCTCTCAATGATATTTAACTGGTACAAATTGTAGTAGCAAACACAACTTGTGTCAAATAAAGATAGTGGCAGCAGAAATAGAAATGAGGGACTGAGTTAGAATCCACAATTAGAATTTACAATTTAATGGATAAAACTGTTGACAGAGAAGGTAGAGTTAAAGTAACAGATTGAATCTTGAGTATCTGGGAGTGTGGTTGTACTATCAATAAAAAAACATAATCAGGGAACATATAGTGGAAATAAGATGAGTCCAAATATACCAAATACCAACAGGGAGAACATCTCAGGGACAGGAATAAAGGAAAAGTGAAATTCTGACAGCTCAAAGAGGAGGAAATGCGATGGAGGTTAGATCAGATGAATTCAGTCTTACTGATAAGATTATGGCAAGATCCTCTGACAGTGGGTGGAGAACAAAAAGGTTTAACCTTGAATCAGTATTACCGATTTTTCCATTTGCCCCAGGCCCCAGTATAGCTTGACATGGCCCTTTTACTGATCCAGTCTGTATTTAAATTTTGATATTTTGCTCCTCATGGAATTTTGATTTTTAAAAATAATGCATTAAAATATTATTTATCTTGACTATTAAGTTTTTTGGCACCTCCTTAAAATTTGCATTGGAGGTACTGCCCTTACCCAGTCTGGATAAAAAGTATAAATTCAGTATTGGAAAACTGCATAGAATTTCATGCATAATAGAGTAGCATTTCATAATGAATACAAGTGAGTATTAATAATATTAATAATGAATAACGATGAGTAAACTTTACCATTTTAATCATTTATAAGTGTCCAGTTCAGAAGTGTAGGGTGTATTCATGTTGCTGTACAACCAATTTCCAGAGCTTTTCTTTCTCCTCTTGCAAAGTGAAACTCTATACCCACTGAACAATGACTCCCCATTTCCTCTCTCTTAATCTCTGGTAACTACCATTTTGTTTTTTGTTTCTATGAATTTGAGTACTTTAGGTACCTAATATAAGTAGAATCATACAGGATTTCTTTTTGTCACTGACTTATTTCACTTAGCATAATGCCCTTAAGTTCATTTATGTTGTAGCATGTGGAAAGATTTTTATTCCTCTTAATATTAAATAATACTCCAGCATAGATATATACTACATTTTGTTTATTCATTTTGTAGTGGACACTTGGGTTGCTTGCACTTCTTGGCTACCATAAACAATGCTATGAGCATGCTGCTATCTTTTCCAGACTCTGCTTTCAATTATTTTGGATATATATATAGAGAGAAGTGGGACTGTTGGATCATATGGCAGTTTTGATTTTTAAGGAACTTCTATACTGTTTCCATAGAAGCTTCATCATTTTACAGTCCCACTAAAAGTTCACAAGTGTTCCAAATTCTCCACATTTCTTACCACCAGAGTTTCTTATTTTCTGTTTTGACAGTAGTCACCCTAATGGGTATCTGGTGACATCTCATTGTTCTGATATGCACTTCTTTGCTTACTAGTGATGTTGAGCACCTTTTCACATGCTTGTTTGTCTTTTGTATATCATCTATGGAGAAACGTTTATTCAAGTCCTTGACCCACTTTTTACTCAATTTATTTTTGTTATTGTTGTAGTTCTTTTCTATTCTGGATATTAACACCTTATCAGATATATAATTTGCAAATATCTTCTCCCACTCCATATATTGCCTTCCACTCTACTGACTGTGTCCTCCGATGCACAGAAAAACAGTTTGATGTAGTCTGATTTATCTATTTTTTGCTTTGGTCTCTTGTGCTTTTATAGTCATATTCAATAAATTCCCACATCTAGTGTTGTGAAGCTTTTCTCTTATGTTTTCTTCTAGGAGTTTTATGTTTTGGGGTCTTTTATTTCAGTCTTTAATCCATTTTGAGATAACTTTGTACATATTCTAAAATAAGAGTCCAATCTCATCCTTTGGCATGTGGATATACAGTTTCCCAGCATCATTTGTTGAGGAGACACTCTTTTTCCAATTTAATGATCTTGGCACATTATCCAGAGATCAACTGACATAAGGATTTGTTTTCTTGGCTCTCTATTCTATTCCATTAGTCTGTATGTCTGTTTTTATGCCAGTATCACACTGTTTTGTTTGAAACCAAGAAATGTGAGACCTCTAACTTTGTTCTTTTTAGAGCTTATTTTGGTTACTCATGGCCCCTTGAAATTCCATATGGATTTTAGAATGGATTTTTCTATTTCTGCAAAAAATGCCGTTGGGATTTTAATAGGGATAGATCACTTTGGGTATATTGGCATTTTAACAATATTAAATTGTCCAACCAGTGATCACAGGATGACTGTTGAATTATTTTTGTTCTTAACTTTTTTTGTCAATGAATGTACAAGTCTTTCAGCTCCTTGGTTAGGTTTATTCATAAGTATTTCATTCTTTATAATGATACTGTAAATGGTATTGTTTTCTTAATTTCCTTTTTGGTCTGTTTGTTACTACTGTAATAGAATACTGATCATTGTGTTGATTTTTTATCCTTTAATTTTGCTAAATTCATTTATTATTGTAGCAGAGTTTTTTAAAGTTTATATTTTGGCTCAAGGGATGATGAGAATAGTTCTGTTGAACTCTGCATTGTTGAGAATACACATGAAGAATTATATCCAGTTATGCTTCCAATTTAAGAGGGACTCTGGAAAACTAAATGATGTCTTAGAATGTTGGGATTAAATTATTTGCCTTTATTAAATTTGTGATAGACAAAGGAGATTTAACATCTGTTTTATAGATAACAGGTGTCAGGCCACTAAGTGGATGTTTACCAGAAACAGTTTCTATTTAAGGAATTTTTTTCATTATAAGAATTGTCAGAGAATGCAATGACCTGAGTGGAAAAACTAGCAAGCATCTCATTCCTATAAGCTTTCAAACAGTGGTCATAAAACCATTTAATATTAGAATATCATGAAGATATTAATTTTTATCAATAATAATGTATATAAACATATCAGTGTAACCTAAATTAGGTATCTGTGTAACATACTGGACTTCCCTGGTGGCGCAGATGGTAAAATGCATGTCTGCAATGCAGGAGACCGGGTTCGATCCCTGGGTTGGGAAGATCCCCTGGATAAAGAAATGGCAGCCCACTATCACTATATGCAAATTAGTGCTTAAATAAGAATATGAAAATTCCTAATCTCTTAATGACTGAAGTCTGTAATGTAAAGTTTTATGTATTTGCAGACTGATTAGAGGAAAATCAGATTTTATTTTATTGTTACATAGTTTTCAAAGTCAAAGTGTTAGTCTCTCAGCTGTGTCTGATTCTTTGTGACCCCATGGACTGTAGCCCACCAGGCTCCTCTGTCCATGGGATTTCCCAGCAAGAATACTGGAGTGGGTTGCCATTTCCTTCTCCAGGAGATCTTTCCCTCCCAAGAATCTAACCCAGGTCTTCTGCATTGCAGGAGGATTCTTAGACTTTCAAATTGTCAGCTAAAGTTAACGTGTTCATTAGGGTAGTCGTGTGTTCTGAATATGGTAAAACCACATGTTTAAAAGTCAAAGACAAAAGGAAATAGCGCTTGGCAATTGTGTGATATCACTCTGACAACAGAGTATGGGTTTATTACAATCACAGTTCAGAGTTATTTAGCTTACAAAATACACATGTTCCCTTCTGTATGGCAGATGAGTACTGATGTATAGTGAAACTCAGCCACTACAATGTTTTCATTGCTTCCACTATTTCTGGTTAAAATAATATGTTATGGCTTACTGATTATGCCTGAAGAGTATTTACTCTTCCATCTAATTTCATCCTCTGTTCCTTGGCATCATGACAACAACTATGTTGCATTTTTAGTTGATGATTTTAAATATATGCAAGTGAGGAGAATTTTGGAATAAATGAGGAAATTTCTGTTCAACCTTGGTAAATGGACTCTGTGCCCAGTGAGTGTATACTTAGTAAGAGGGACATAGCTCATCAAGAAGCTAAGTTTGTATCACAAGTTTAACAGTTCCCAAGGGGGAAAAAAAAATCTACGACCCAGATAATCATGATGGTGTGATCACTGACCCAGAGCCAGACATCCTGGAATGTGAAGTCAAGTGGGCCTTAGAAAGCATCACTACGAACAAAGCTAGTGGAGGTGATGGAATTCCAGTGGAGCGATTTCAAATCCTGAAAGATGATGCTGTGAAAGTGCTGTACTCAATATGCCAGCAAATTTGGAAAACTCAGCAGTGGCCACAAGACTGGAAAAGGTCAGTTTTCATTCCAATCCCAAAGAAAGGCAATGCCAAAGAATGCTCAAACTACCGCACAATTGCACTCATCTCACACACTAGTAAAGTAATGCTCAAAATTCTCCAAGCCAGGCTCCAGCAATACGTGAACCGTGAACTTCCTGATGTTCAAGCTGGCTTTAGAAAAGGCAGAGGAACCAGAGATCAAATTGCCAACATCTGCTGGATCATGGAAAAAGCATGAGAGTTCCAGAAAAACATCTATTTCTGCTTTATTGACTATGCCAAAGCCTTTAACTGTGTGGATCACAATAAACTGTGGAAAATTCTGAAAGAGATGGGAATACCAGACCACCTGACCTGCCTCTTGAGAAATCTGTATGCAGGTCAGGAAGCAACAGTTAGAACTGGACATGGAACAACAGATTGGTTCCAAATAGGAAAAGGAGTATGTCAAGGCTGTATATTGTCACCCTGCTTATTTAACTTATATGCAGAGTACATCATGAGAAACACTGGACCGGAAGAAGCACAAACTGGAGTTGAGATTGCCAGGAGAAATATCAATAACCTCAGATATGCAGATGACACCACCCTTATGGCAGAAAGTGAAAAGGAACTAAAAAGTCTCTTGATGAAAGTGGAAGTGGAGAGTGAAAAAGTTGGCTTAAAGCTCAACATTCAGAAAAAGAAGATCATGGCATCTGGTCCCACCACTTCATGGGAAATAGATGGGGAAACAGTGGAAATAGTGTCAGACTTTAATTTTTTGGGCTCCAAAATCACTGCAGATGGTGATTGCAGCCATGAAATTAAAAGAATCTTACTCCTTGGAAGGAAAGTTATGACCAACTTAGACAACATATTCAAAAGCAGAGACATTACTTTGTCAACAAAGGTTCATCGAGTCAAGGCTATAGTTTTTCCAGTGGTCATATATGGATGTGAGAATTGGACTATAAAGAAAGCTGAGTGCCGAAGAATTTTCTAATACTAGTATAGATGGATATTTGTGTCTTTTTCCTGTTTAGGGCTATTAGTGATGCTCTGGATATTCTTACACATTTCTGTACACATTTTTGTTGTTCGTAATACACCTAGAAGTGGAACAGTTGGGTCGAAGATGTTTTATCTTTTGCAGATATTGCTAAACTCACACTTCCTCCTACATATATACAAGAGTTACAGTACTAGTTGGAGGGTTTTGAGCACAGGATATTCTGTTTTGAAAGTTACATGCTGGCTACTCTATGAGGATGAATTATGTGGGTGTAAGGGAAAATAGCTATAGTTATCTAGGTGAAGAGTGGTTAGATTCTGGACACATTTTTAAAGACATAGTTGATAGGTCCTGCTCTCAGATTGGATATGGGGTACAAAAGAAAGAGCTAAGTCTAAATTTATTTATTGTAAATTTATTGCTTCTGATGAACTAAAAGCAATGAAGACTGAGGATGAGATCATAGGTATGGCACGTATGATCAGATGTTCTATTTAGGGTGTGTTAAGTTTGGGGTGCCTATTTGATGTCAAAGGGAAATGTCAGCTGTTCCTTTGATAAGAATCCAGACTTCAAGGAAGAGATTCAGACTAAATACATAAATTCTACTTACAATGATCATATTACTTTGAAAACTTACCTAGTAATACTTTGAGAATGTTATGTTGGTTTTGTCTTCCACTCACAAATTTGCCTGATGTTTCTTAACCGCTTGTTATAACAGACTCAGTTTTTGAAGGGTGGTTTCTCCAAAAACTATTACTGTGAGCTTTACTTGTAACTTTTAACAGCGCACTTTCCATTGTGTTCTTGATTCTTACTGCACTGGGAGAGGTGTTCCAGGCTGCTGCTCTTAGAGATTTTGCTTCTTCTGTTAAGATTTATTTAGTCTTCAAACTCATTACTGATCTAGATATAGGAAGAAATATTCTCCTTTTCTAAAAGCTTCTTTAACACCTGCTTCTTTCTAGTGCGTTTCCTCTTCCCTGTTATATTTGCCTCAGGTTTACCCTGGCATTCCACAGCGTCATTGCCTTTAGTCTTATTTGTCCCCTAAGATTTCAACCTTTCTCCTGAAGAGTTTTTTCCTCCTTTAATTTTTTTTATTTCACTTTTCTTATTCTAATATTCTGATAGTAAAACAGAAGCATGTTTTTAAAAACTGTCAAAGAGAAGTCCTTTTAAGGAAAGGTTTTGTAAACTGCCTCCTTAGCTTCTCTATTTATAAGAAAACTACATGCTGTTTTCAAAACAAGGGACTTCATTCTCAGAATCCTAGAGTCATGTTCAGAAATTTTCTAATTAGTAAGCCAAGAGCCAGTGTGAAGCTATGCGATAGGCAATACCTCTTAAATCACTGAAATCTATATGGTTAGACATTGTATTGTATCCTGCTTCAGACTAGAATATACTTTCAAAATATTTACAAAGAGAATTTGAGCAGCTTGTCTGTACCTGCTGCCAAGGTATGTCATAGTAAGGCTCATATTTGCTAAAGTTTCAATAGACCTATTTTTCAAAGACTAGCATGTTCAGTTCTCAGAAAAACAGCTGTCGGTGGGCTATTTAAAGCTTCCTGATAAAGACACAACAAATAAAAGCCAGGGTCACATCTGTGAAAAACAGGCACCAGAAACTATAAGCCTTTGCAAACAGCGCAAGTGAAAACCTGTCCCACTTGTTAAACTGTTACCCACCAGGATTGTTGGCCTTCTTAATCAATAAAAATTGATCATAGGCCAGACAAGAAATTCAGGCAAGGGTTTGGTTGGGACCCTGCTTTTTTACGGGGTAGTGATAACAAACAACAGATGCCTTTGCTCACTCACTTACTAAGGTGGGGCAAGTTTATTCTTTACATGGGGTGAGGGTATGGTTATGTCCAGGGGCTGGGCCTGAGGGGTGGCTTAAGTGGTTTGCATGCAGGAGGTATGTGCAGTACCCAGCTTTTGCACCCAACCCCCTGGTTTTGCTCTAGGCCTTTCCAAAGTGGCCATTGGGTTTTTTGGTCTCTTTGTGTCTTTTGTCCAGAAGTTGTCCTAACTGAGTATGCATGCAGTGATTTTTAATCCCATGCAGTTTCTTTATATTTTGTTGCTTGAGGAGAGGTGTGTCCAGGTGCAAGCATTGCAAGACTGCGGCAAAGGGGCCCAGTTCCCAGCTTGTCTTAAAATCACCACAGAAAACAATAGGGCCCTGTCAGGGATCCCAATCTGTTATTTTCTCTCAATGCATTCATGGCCAGTGTCTTAATTTTACTGACTAAGACAGCAGATGTTGGAGCTTGAGGAGACCAATAAATAGCTAAACTTATTCCACTGGAACTCTGAACTCCCTGAGATATAGAATATGGATTAAGACAAATCAAAAATAAATTATCCCCCTTATTACTGAATGGCTAGACTGACATATGGTGCTTCGGTATACACACAGACATAATAGCTTCCCTGTTCAGAATCCCAGACCCAAGGCTGTGCTAGAAAATCACAGTCTTTGTAGAGGGCAAGGGTAGAGATTCCTATCAAATGCACCTCTGGTCTATCAAAACATCAAAGTTGTGTTTGATAGGAGTATGAACCTCAAGAGGACTAGAAAGGAAGCATCTGAGTCACAATGAGCAGTAATTCTTCCAAAGTCACAATGAAATTAACTGTATCCATTTTGGGGTAAGTGATTACCACACTGTAACTCTTGAGTTCAGTGTTGACTTGGAATAATTCTTTTACATGGCAACCATAGGAGTGATAAATAAATTCTGTCTTCCACTGAAATGCACCCCCCACAATGTGAAATGGCATGACTCACACAGGATTCAAATTTTAGAGTGACCACTCTGAGGTAGCATGAAGAATTGGCTACAGGCAGCAGCAGAAGTGTAAGGAGGCTATTTCCATGCTCCAGATTAAAGATGATGATGGTTTCTCCACATCTTGGATATGGAGAAAAGAGTAATTAGCAAACATGTCATACCTATGAGAAAGAATCCACAGGATCGGATTGGATGTTGGTGGTAAGAAAATGAAGTAGAGGGTAAACACAGGTTGTTGGTTTAGATGTAATGTCCTTCATTCAGGAAACAGAGGAGTTTCTCTTCCTGGATGAAACTGATAAGCTCAAATTTGGACACACTAAATTTGGGATTCTACAGGACACCGAAAGAGTCATGAGGCCGCTAGAAATGAGAATAATATGATACATTAGGAAAAACGGTGATATACTCTGAAAATATATCCTTGAGATTCATTATAATTAAGATGGAAATTGAAGCTTTAGGGATTGTTAAAGCAGTCAGGAGGCTGTGCATATTGACAAAAGAGCAGAAAAGAGGTGTCTGGAGAACAGGTAAATGAAAGAGGCAGGCAAGGGAATAGAAGTCCAAGAAGGAATCCTAGAAGTGGAGTGCAAGCCAAGGGTATTGAGGGGGCCAAGGGAAGAGGTCTTTCAAGGAGAGGAACACTTTTGATACGTCAAATGAAATAAGGCTGGTAATTGACACTGGCTGTAGTGACAGGGCAGGAGGGTTCTCATGACCTTCTCAAGAACCATGTCCCATGTTGCACAGAGTTCGGACAAGTGTGTAATGACATGTAACCATCATTATAGTAACATATGGAAGAATTTCACTGCCCTAAAAAATCCTCTGCTCCTAATCAATTCTTCCTCTCTCACCACTAATGACTGGAAATCACTGATCTTTTTATTGTCTCCGTGGTTTTGCCTTATCCAGAATGTTATGTAGTTAGAATCAGGTATTACAGAGTCTTTTCATATTGGCTTCTTTTATTTAATTACATGCATTTAAGTTTCCTCCGAGGCTTCCCAGGTGGGAAGTGGTAAAAAAAAAAAAAAAATCTGTCTGCCAATGCAGGAGACACAAGAGGCACAAGTTCTATTTCTGGGTTGGGAAAATCCCCTAGAGGAGGGCATGGCAACTCACTCCTGTATTCTTGCCTGGAAAATTCTATAGAAAGAGAAGCCTGGCAGGTTACAGGCCATGGGGTCACAAAGAGTCAGATACGACTGAGCACACACCCACACAACTTTCTCCCATGGCCTGATAGTTCATTTCTTTTTAGTGCTTAATAATATCCCATTGTCTGGATGTACTACAGTTTATTTATCCATTCGTCTACTGAAGTATTGTTTCCAAGTTTTGGCAATTTGAATTAAGCTGCTATAAACACCACCATACAGGTTTTTGTGTAGATATAAGCTTTTAATGGAGAAGGCAATGGCAACCCACTCCAGTAATCTTGCCTGGAGAATCCCATGGACGCAGGAGCCTGGTAGGGTGCAGTCCATGGGGTTGCTAAGAGTCAGACATGACTGAGCGACTTCACTTTGACTTTTCACTTTCATGCATTGGAGAAGGAAATGGCAGCCCACTCCAGTACTCTTGCCTGGAGAATCCCATGGACGCAGGAGCCTGGTGGGCTGCCATCTATGGGGTCACACAGAGTCAGACATGACTGAAGCGACTTAGCAGCAGCAGCAAGGTTTTAATTCCTTTGGGTAAAAACCAAGGAGCATGATTGCTGGTTCATATAGTAAGATTGTATTTAGTTTTATAAGAAAATATCAGGGTATCTTGCAAAGTGTCTATCATCATTTTGCCATTACCACTAGCAATGAATAAGACTTCTGTTGCACCACATCCTCAAAGTATTTGATGTCAATGTTTTGGATTTTGCCCATTCTAATAGGTGTGTTGCTGCTAAGTCATTTCAGTCAGGCTCCCCCATCCCCGGGATTCTCCAGGCAAGAACACTAGAGTGGGTTGCCATTTCCTTCTCCAAATAGGTGTGTAGTGATATCTAATTACTGTTTTAATTTGAAATTCATAATGATATATGATGTGGAACATCTTTTTACATGATCATCTCTCATCTATATATTTTCTTTGTTGAATTATCCTTAAGATTTAAATGAGTTGTTTTCTTATTGTTGAGTTTTAAGCATTCTTATGTATTTTTGATAAGCCATTATCAAATTGGTCTTTTAGAAATATTTTCCCACAGTACATTGATTGTCTTATTATTCTCTTGACATTGTCTTTTGCAGAGTGACGTGTATTTAATTTTAATAAAGTATAGCATATTAATTATTTCTTTCACAAATTGTGCCTTTGATACTTTGTCTATAAAGTTATCACCATACTTAAGTTCTTCTAGACTTTTTCTTCTGTTATTTTCTAAAAGCCTTATAGTTTTGTGTTTATATATAGATCTCTACTACACTTTAAATTAATTTTTTGTGACAGCTTTAAGCTTGGTATTTGCCTTTTTTTTTTGCATGTGGATGTCCAGTTGTACCAACAGCATTTGTTGAATGGACTGTCTTCCTCATTGTCTTGCCTTTCCTCCTTTATCAAAAGAGTGGACTGTATTTATGTGGGTCTATTTCTGGGTTCTCTATTCTGTTTCACTGATGTATTTGTCTATTCTTTCACCAAAACTCTGCTGTTCTGATTACTGTAGCTTTGTAATAAATCTTTTTTTTTTTAAATATTTTTAACTGGAGGATAATTGCTTTACAATATTGTGCTGGTTTCTGCCATACATCAACATGAATCAGCCATAGGTATAGGCATGTACCCTCCCTCGTGAACCTTCACTCACCTCCCATCCCATCCTGTCCTTCTAGGTCGTCACAGAGCACCAGGCTGAACTCCCTATTGTCACAGAGCAAATTCCCACTGGCTACCTGTTTTGCATATGGTAATGTATATGTTTCAATGCTACTCTCTTAATTCATGCCACCCTTTCTGCTGTGTCCATGGGTCTGTTCTCTTTGTCTCTGTCTCTATTGCTGCCCTGCAGATAGGCTCATCAGTAATGTCGTAAATTCTGAACTTGAGTAGTATCAAGTTGATACTGTGTTAGGAAAGAGATTTTTGATATGGGAAAAACTAGAGCATTCCTATATGAGGAGACGTTATCAATATACAGCTTAAGTTGAGCAGAAAGGGGAATACTTTAAATCCAACATCTTTTTGTCAAAATAGGCTTCCAGATACTATCCCTCTTGCCATTAATATTAGACCTAGTAATTTGAGTTTGTATTATAAACTTAATATTTTAACATTGAGTCTAAGAAATTTTTAATAATGGAGATATTATATGTTAAAATATATATTTTAAAAATATATGTTAAAATATATATGAAATCTCTAATTGCTTTACATCAAAATTAATGTGAAATAGAACTAAAAATTGCTATCAAATTAATTTCTATTCTTGGTCGTATTTTCATTATAACTTGTAACCTTGTTGTTCTCTTCCTGTTATTATAAAAATTTTTCATGATTTGCTTTATTATATATAGGGAGAAATAAAGAGGCAATCCAACAATATTTTCCTCCTCCATTTTCTGGAGGAGTTGGAGAGAATGCAATACACAGCACACAGTGGCAAAAACAATAGTTAACTCACAGTCTCACATATAAATAAATCCTATAGTTTTTTTCTTTCTTTCCTGCAGAAAGAGTGAAAATCATTTGTAGTTTTTTAAAAAAAAACATAAACAAATATAAGTATGTGTTTTATTGTTTGATTTGCATGTCAAATTTCACTGTAAATAGAGTGAGATTTATTATAGTAGCCATGTAAACTTATTTAAAAGTGAGGTTCTAGGAAATCCAGATTACATAATTCTGATTATGAAACATTTTGGTGCATTTTACCATGAACCTGAACATATAGACACACACACAAATAAGGTGTATAATGCTTACCATATTCTGTGAGGTTGAGGAAACTGAAATTTTTATAGGTACTGTCAAAAGCATAAGAGTCAGGAAGCGCAAGATGCTGTTCATATCATAAACTTAACTGATTCAGTGACATAGCATATTTTGAGACAGAAAGAATCATTAATAGTCATCCCCTCATACCTCTTCTCCCCAAAGATAATACAATTCTTAAAATATCAGTAATAATAAACAAACATTTGATAAGGGAACTTATTCTTTTTTTAAAAAGGGAAAAGGAAAAACTCAATTACACTTTTGACTAGTCTCATTAATGATATTAGTTTTAAATGCTCTGCATTGCTAGTCAGAAAATTAGCTAATTTCTACTGCTATTATATGTCCTGCCATAGCCATGAAAATCACTATTGCTGTGAAGTTATTACTAAGTTCCAAATCCAAGAAAGTTGCTAATATGCATGAAAGTAGAAAAAATTAATAAACCTTTGAAGAAATATGTGTGAGCACATGAACCTTTAGTGAGTGTTGACTATGAGACAAGCATCATGTTGAATATTCTTACATGCCACCAAGACTATCACATTTAATTCTTATACATTGTCTTTAACCTTATAATAACCTTCCCCCATTTTATAGAAAAAGCAAGAGAATTCCAGAAAAACATCTACTTCTGCTTTATTGACTATGCCAAAGCCTTTGACTGTGTGGATCACCATAAACTGTGGAAAATTCTGAAAGAGATGGGAATACCAGACCACCTGACCTGACTCTTGAGAAACCTATATGCAGGTCAGGAAGCAACAGTTAGAACTGGACATGGAACAACAGACTGGTTCCAAATAGGAAAAGGAGTACGTCAAGGCTGTATATTGTCACCCTGCTTATTTAACTTGTATGCAGAGTACATCATGAGAAGCGCTGGGCTGGAAGAAGCACAAGCTGGAATCAAGATTGCCAGGAGAAATATCAATAACCTTAGATATGCAGATGACACCACCCTTATGGCAGAAAGTGAAAAGGAACTCAAAAGCCTCTTGATGAAAGTGAAAGAGGAGAGAGAAAAGTTGGCTTAAAGCTCAACATTCAGAAAACTAAGATCATGGCATCTGGTCCCATCACTTCATGGCAAATAGATGGGGAAACAGTGGAAACAGTGTCAGAATTTATTTTTGGGGGCTCCAAAATCACGGCAGATGGTGATCGCAGCCATGAAATTAAAAGATGCTTACTCCTTGGAAGGAAAGTTATGACCAACCTAGATAGCATATTGAAAAGCAGAGACATTACTTAGCCAACAAAGGTCTGTCTAGTCAAGGCTATGGTTTTTCCAGTGGCCATGTATGGATGTGAGAGTTGGACTGTGAAGCAAGCAGAGTGCCGAAGAATTGATGCTTTTGAACTGTGGTGTTGGAGAAGACTCTTGAGAGTCCCTTGGACTGCAAGGAGATCCACCCAGTCCATTATAAAGGAAATCAGTCCTGGGTGTTCTTTGGAAGGAATGATGCTAAAGCTGAAACTCCAGTACTTTGGCCACCTCATGTGAAGAGTAGACTCATTGGAAAAGACTCTGATGCTGGGAGGGATTGGGGGCAGGAGGAGAAGGGGACGACAGAGGATGAGATGGCTGGATGGCATCACCGACTCGATGGACGTGAGTCTGAGTGAACTCTGGGAGTTGGTGATGGACGGGGAGGCCTGGCGTGCTGCAATTCATGGGGTCACAAAGAGTTGGACACGACTGAGCGACTGAACTGAACTGAAACTGAGATTCAGATCATTTAATAATCAGTGTCATTCACCAGA
Organism: Bos taurus; assembly: GCF_002263795.3. Lineage (NCBI taxonomy): Eukaryota > Metazoa > Chordata > Mammalia > Artiodactyla > Bovidae > Bos > Bos taurus. The sequence continues at coordinate 87,192,993 of NC_037333.1, forward strand.
CATTTGAATCCAATTCTTCTGATTTAAAACATAGCCTGTATATTCTTCATTTCCCTGTGACTAATTTAAGCTTGTTAGTTATTTTGGCAGAAATAACCAGTTTACCTTCACACAGTAAAGGCAATGGAAAAAAATTGATAGTGAGTTGATCACTTTCTTCTTGAAGTCTTTATACCGACAGTAATTCAGTTTCTATAAACAGTTTAGAAATTTTTTGGAAGTAGAAAATGTTACATCATTTTTTACCCACATAAAAATGTTGGCTTTATATGGCTTTTAGAAAAGGATTGATTGTGCTTGGGCCTGAAATACACTTAGGTTTTCCAGTGTGCTTAATCTCCCCTGAAGTAGTATCAGGTTATGTTGCTGCTAAAATAAACAATTTTGCTGCTGCAAGCAGAATTTTTAAAAAATTTCTGTAGCTGACAAACATTTTTTTACTGAACTACCAACAGAAAAAAGAGAAATAGATGAGAAGATAGTCCCTGTGATAAGGACTCAAAGGCAACTTCCACAGAGAAAATATCTTTAAAGTTGCTACTCTCCTTTTTTACACAGTTAATAGATTTAGAGAATTAAGAAGAAAAATAGACATGGCATTTACTGCATTCATTAAATTAATTAATCAGAGCTTTTTATGGCCAATTTAAATCAATCAATTCAAATGGGTGCTTATGTTATGTATTTCTTCTCATTTTCTCCTAAATGTCTCTCAACTAGTGATATTTTCAGAGATACTTGACAGACAATAAGCTGAGAAGAGAATCTTAGGAACAAAAGGAATTAAATAGCTCTCAGAGTTAGGAAAATACACAATATCATCCCAAATGATTTCCTGGTGAGTTAGGGGGGTGTAAACTCACCAATGGTATCATAATTATCTGGATAAAAGATAAAGTACAGAAAGGTTTGGTCAGTGATGAAGCGTTAGAAAATGGAAAAACAACTATATTTTGTGTGGATCCAGAAGGAGGAAGTATCAGCTACTAATCAACTCAACACCAGGTAGGTTCTCTCTAGGCCCACTTCTTGGAGAGTTATCATAAATGGGTGTTGAATATTGTCAAAAGCTTTTTCTGTATCTATTGAGATGATAATATGATTCAATTTGTTAATGTGGTATATCACACTGATTTACAGATGCTTAAAAATCATTGCATCCTTGGGATAAATCCTACTTGATCATGGTAAATGATCCTTTTAATTTATTGTTAGATTCAGTTTGCTAGTATTTTGTGGAGGATTTCTGCATTTGGGTTCACTAGTAATATTGGCTTATAATTTTCTGTTTTTGCAATATTTTTGTCTGATTTTGGTATCAAAGTATTATGGCCTCATAGAATGAGTTTCTCTGCATTTTCTTCAGATAGTTTCAAAAGGATAGTTGTTAACTCTTCTCTACGTGTTTAATTGTTTTGTTGTTTTGTTGCTAAGTCATGTCTGATTCTGCGATCTCATGGACTGTAGCCCACCAAGCTCTTCAGTCCATGGGATTTTCCAGGCAAGAATACTGGAATGTGTTGCCATTTCCTTCTCCAGGGGATCTTTCCAACCTAGAGACTGAAACCTCATATCCTGCATTGGCAGGCGGATTCTTTACCACATTTAACAGAATCCTTGTATGAAGCCATCTGGACCTGGACTTTTGTTTTGGGGGAGTTTTTCAATCACAGTTTCAATTTCAGTATTTGTGATACATTGTTCATAGTTTCTACTTCTTTCTGGTTCAGTCTTGGAAGATTATACTTTTCTAAGAATTTGTCCATTTCTTCCAGGTTGTCCTCCAGGTTGGCATATAGTTGCTTGCAGTAGTGTCTAATGATCCTTTGTATTCCTCTGCTGCCAGTTATATTTCTCCTTTTTCATTTCTAGTTGTACTGTTTTTTTTTGTTTGTTTGTTTTTCTATTCAAAGAACCAGGTTTTAGTTTCATTGCTCTTTTTTTATTGTTTACTTGATCTCTATTTCATTTATTTCTGCTCTGATGTTTATGATTTTGTTCCTTCTGCTAGCTTTGGGTTTTGTTTTTCCTTCTTTCTCTAGTTGCTTTAGGCATAATGTTAAGTTTTTTGAGATTTTCCTTGTTTCCCAAGGTAAGATGATATTGCTTTAAACTTCCCTTTTAGCATTGCTTTTACTGAGTCCCATAGGTTTTAGATTGTCACTTTTTTGTTTTCATTTGTCTCTAGGTATTTTTTTATTCCTCTTTATTTTCATCAGTGATCCATTGGTTGTTTAGGAACATATTGTTTAGCCTCCATGCGTCTGTACTTTTTACAGATTTTTTTTTTTTTTGTAGTTGATTTCTAATCTCATAGCATTGTAGTCAGAGAAGATGCTTGATATGATTTCAATTTTCATATATTACCAAGAGTTGCTTTGATGTCCAGCATAACCTCTCCTGGAGAATGTTCCATGTATACTTGAGAAGAAGGTGTATTCTGCTCTTTTCAGATGGAATGTTCTATAAATTAAGTCCATCTGATCCAATGTATCATTTAAGACATGTTTCCTTATTGATCTTCTATCTGGACAATCTGTCCAATGATGAAAGTGGGATGTTAAAGTCCCCAACTATTATTGTGATACTGTCGCAATAATCTTTCTTCTTTTGCCTTATATATTGAGGTACACCTTTGTTGGGTACATATGTATTTACAAATTGTGATACATTCTTCTTGGATTGATCTCTTGATCATTAGGTAGTGTTTGTCTCTGTCTCTTGTAACAGACTTTATTTTAAAGTCTATTTTGTCTTATATGAGTATTGCTACCCTAGATTTCTTTTGATTTCTGTTTGCATGATATACCTTTTTCCATCCTCTCAGTTTCAGTCTGTCCCTAGATCTGAAGTGGGTCTCTTGAAGACAGCATATCCAGGTCTTGTTTTGTATCCATTCAGCCAGTCTATGTCTTTTAGATTTAATCCATTCATATTTAAGGTAATTATCAATATGTATGTTCTTATTACCATCTTGTTAATTGTCTTCGATTTGTTTTTGTAGGTTGTTTTTCTATCCTTCATATTTTATTCTCTTCTTGTGTGATTTGATGAGTACCATTAGTGTAGTTGAATTGCTTTGTCCTTTTTGTGTATCTACTGTAGATTTCATTTGCAGTTACCATTGAGTGAGTGAGTGAAGTCGCTCAGTCATGTTCGACTCTTTGTGACCCCATGGACTGTAGCCCACCAGGCTCCTCCCTCTACGGAAGGAGGAGGATTCTCCAAGCAAGAATACTGGAGTGGGTTGCCATTTCCTTCTCCAGGGGATCTTTCCGACCCAGGGATCGAACCCAGGTTTCCTGCGTTCCAGGAAGACGCTTTAACTTCTGAACCACCAGGGAAGTTACCATTAGGTTTTGATACAGCATTCTCTTTTATACAAGATTGTTTTAAATTGTTGGTCTCTTAATTTCAAATGTATTTCCAATATCTGGCTTTTGTATTCTCCTCTAATTGCTTGTTTTGATATCATACTTGTTTATAGATGATTTTCTACATATACTGTGTGTTTGCCTTTACCAGTGAGCTTTTGCATTCATAATTTTCTCATTTCTAGTTATGGCCTTTTTATTTATGTCTAGAGAAGTTCCTTTAGCATTAGTTGTAAAGCTGGTTTGTTAGTGCTGAATTCTCTTAGCTTTTGCTTGTCTAAAAATCTTTTGATTTTTTTTTTTTTGTTGAATATGAATAAGAGCCTTTCTGAGTAGAATATTCTTGGTTTCAGTTTTTCCCTTTCAGTACTTTAAATATATCATGCCACTCCCTTTAGAGTTTCTGTTTAAAAATCCACTGATAACCTTATGGGGATTTCCTTGTATGCTGTTACTTTTCCTTTCTTGCTTTCAATATTTTCTCATTGTCTTTAATTTTTACCAGTTTAATATGTTTCTCTGTGTGTTCTTCTTGGGTTTATCCTATATGAGACTCTCTATGCTTCCTGAACTTGAGTGAGTGTTTCCCATTTTATGGAAGCTTTTGTCTATTAGCTCTTGAAATTTTTTCTCAGGCTCTTTCTTCTCCTTCTGGGATCTCTATAATGCAAATGTTGGTGCATTTAATGTTGTACCAGAAGTCTCTTAGACTCTCATCATTTCATTCTTTCTGTATTCTGCTCTGCAACAGTGATTTCTACTACTCTGCCTTCTAGCTCACCTATTTATTCTTCTTCCTCATTTATTCTACTACTGACACCTTCTAGTGTATTTTTCATTTCAGTTATTCTACAATTCATCTGTTTGTTCTTCAAAGATTCCAGTTCTTTATTAAACATTTCTTAGATTACCTTTACTATCATTTCTCTGAATTTTTTCAGGTATCTCCTCTTCCCTTAGTTGTTCTTTTGGGGTTTTACCTTGTTCTGTCATCTGACATATATTAATATTTCTCTGTCATCTCATGTTGCCTAACTTTCTAAGTCTGTGATCACCTTTCTCCAGTTTGCAGGATTGTAATTCTTCTTGGTTCTGGTGTCTGCCCCTGGTGGGTGAGGTTGGTTCAGGGGATTGTGCAGGCTTCCTAATGGGAGGGATGGGTGCCTGCTCATGGTGGGTAGACCTGGGTCTTTTCCCTCTGGTGGGCAGGATCATGGCAAGGGGTGTGTTTATAGGAGGACTTTGTCTGTCTGCTGATGGCTTGTTCCCACCCTGTAGGTTGTTTGGCCTGAGGCATTCCAACACTGAAGACTGCTGGGTGGAGCTAAGTCTTGGTGCCAAAATGGCAATCCCTGGAAGACCTCATTCTGATGAATATTCCCTGGGGTGTCTGCTACTAATCTTCTTGCTCCAACTGTGAGCCACAGTGGACCTTCACTTCCCCAGACCTGCAGGTAGGTCTGTTCCAGGTTTGAGTGGAGTTACTGCTTTGCTCTAGGTCCCAGTATACCTGAACACTTGTGTGCACTCTTCAAAAGTGGAGTCTCTGTTTCTTCAAAATTCAGAAGAACATTCTCTATAGAGCTTCTTTAGGTACTTCTGTTAATCACATGCATAGGTAATCAGAATTACAAATTGTTCTGGTTCAGTTGTCATATGAATTGGGTCAAACTAAAAAAAGTTAAGACTATTGTTCTGTCTTTGGAAGAGAATGAAAAGGAGTCAAGGTAACTTTTATTTATTTATTTTTATTTACAAGTTGTTTATTTTTTAATATAAATTTATTTATTTTAATTGGAGGCTAATTACTTTACAATATTGTATTGGTTTTGCCATACGTCAACATGAATCTGCCATGGGTGTACACGTGTTCCCCATCCTGAACCTCCCTCCCACCTCCCTCCCCACCCCACCTCCCTCCCCATCCCATCCCTCTGTCAAGGTAACTTTTAAAGAAAAAGATGTACTATACAGTAGATGGGAGGACATACAAAAATAAATATTTAAATGATAGCTTATTGCTCTCCAAAATTTTTTGTTAAATTTTTACATCTACAGAGAAACTGAAAGACTGATACAAAGAATAGCTCCATATATTTCATGTAAATGCACTCAGTTTACCAATTTTGACATATTCTTGTGTGCCCTCTCTCTCTCTTTCCCCAACACACATCTCTTATCTTAGTTTTTGGTTGAATCCTTTGAACTTGAGCTCATGTTCATCATGACAATTCATTTTCAGCAATATTAAATACTATTATACTAGCTGAGCCACCAGAGAAGCCCAAGAATATAGTGTAGGTAGCCTATCCCTTCTCCAGGGGATCTTCCCTACCCAGGAATTGAACTGGGATCTCCTGCATTGCAGGCAGATTCTTTATCGCTGAGCTACAAAGGAAACCCATCTAGTTCTATTGCGAGTCTACCTCTTCCTTGATTTTAATGCATATGAAAGAGATAAATTTAAAGCAGATATTTATACTTAAAAATATCAGATAGGAACAATTACATTTTAAAAAGTGGGGATAAAGAGAGAATGATTGAAATTTAAAGAATACTTTATACTGGGTGACCAGGGAAGTCTCTTCTAATGACATTTTAGCAGACACCAATGAAGTGAGAAAGTAATCAAGAATTGACTGGGGGACAGCATTTAAGACAGATGGATGGAAAAGCAAGCACAAAGGGAAAGAGAGATTGATGTAGAAAAGCAAGGAGGCCAGGGTGCCAAACCAGAATGAACAAAGGCAGAGTGAAGGGATATGTAATCGAGGCAGGTTAGTAAAGAACTGATATTTTATCAGAATGTGAAGGAGTATGCTTAGTAGTGGTTTTCAATCAGAGACAATATGTCTGGAGTAAGTTATGGTATCACAGCGGGTGTCCCGGTATTGGTGTTGGAGGATAGAAGCCAGGGATACTGCCAAATATCCTACAAGGTTTGGAATAGTAGCCAAGAATCATCCAGTTTGTAATGGCAGTAGTGCTGAGATAGAGAAACTTTGAGGAACAGAAGACAGAGGTCTCTCAGGCTCTTCTGTGGTCCTGGCGCTGCAAGTGAAACTAAAGAAAGGAAACAAAGGTGGGTGAATGGTTGGGAGGTCTGTAGGAGAGCGGCTTGGACTTCAGGTGACAAGAATGAATGTGAATATGGTGAAACATGGTGAAAAGAAATATATTTTGAAGTTAGAAACTGCTGGTTTTACAAAAAATTACATGTAGGTATGAGGAGAAGCGGAGAAGGCAATGGCACCCCACTCCAGTACTCTTGCCTCGAAAATCCCATGGATGGAGGAGCCTGGTGGGCTGCAGTCCATGGGGTCGCTAAGAGTCGGACGCGACTGAGAGACTTCACTTTCACTTTTCACTTTCATGCACTGGAGAAGGAAATGGCAACCCACTCCAGTGGTCTTGCCTGGAGAATCCCAGGGGTGGGGGAGCCTGGTGGGCTGCCGTCTCTGGGGTCGCACAGAGTCAGACACGACTGAAGCAACTTAGCAGCAGCAGCAGCATGAGGAGAAGAGGAAAATCAGACAAATATACAAACATGCAAGTAGAACCATTCAAGTACTATTGGTATTGGTATTGGTGAAAATCGGCTAAAAGACCTATGTAGATCTAATCAGTATGGAATTGGGTCAATCTATGTCAGCAAAATAAAATTTCACTCAATGTGGTAAATTTATTTGTAAAATTATATACATAGCTGTATACACAGTGTGATTTGTTTTAATATTTGTAGATATAAATATATACATCTGTGCATTATATATTCAACAAAATATTTATCAACAATGATTTTCTCTGAGGGATGGGAGTAAGGGGGTTTTATTTTAGTAAATTATAATCTTTTGTAACTGGTTTGAATTTCTGAAAATAATCATACTTTTGTAAAAGATCATACATATAGTGGATAAAGTCATCTGCCATATCAGTAAATAATTGTGTACATAGTTAAGTTAGAGAAAGTTGACTTGATAAAACATCTTTTAAGAATTCTGACCTTAAACAAAAGTTGTTCTAGGAGGAACTTGCATTTCTCTCCCTGTGCCTTTGAGATGTAAATGCTTTACCTGAACAGTGTGTGTGTGTGTGTGTGTTGATAACTTGATCTCTGCCATTTGGAAGGTATACACATGGTGTACATTTTGCTGTCAATCTAATAGACTGATATTCTTAGCAGTCTTTTGTCTATGCCAATTCTCAGGGGCTTTTTGCCATCTTAACCTTCATTGAGTCAACCTGTGCAACAATGGCCTTTACTGTCTTAGACCATTTTTCAGAATAACCTTTCTGGGTCCTGTTTGCTGCTGCTGCTACTGCTAAGTCACTTCAGTCATGTCCGACTCTGTGTGACCCTATAGACGGCAGCCCACTAGGCTCCCCCGTCTCTGGGATTCTCCAGGCAAGAACACTGGAGTGGGTTGCCATTTCCTTCTCCAATGCATGAAAGTGAAAAGTGAAAGTGAAGTCGCTCAGTCGTGTCCAACCCTCAGCCACCCCATGGACTGCCGCCTACCAGGCTCCTCCATCCATGGGATTTTCCAGGCAGGAGTACTGGAGTGGGGTGCCATTGCCTTCTTCGTGGATCCTGTTTAGGAGGCAGGTATTCTCACTCTCTTGTGGGAATACCTCTTGCATCTTATTGAGTCACTGTTTAGATGTCTTATTAATGCCCAGATGATGAATCTTTTCAGTTAGAAGAACTTCTAAATTGGTAAAATTTTAGGGAGCTCTCATTATAAACAGCTTATTGGTACTTATGGAGGGGGGAGCAAAGGTGGAAAAAATATATACATAATGGTTAAGCTAGGAACTCCCTTGTGTGTGCTTAGTTGCTCAGTTGTGTCTGACTCTTCACAACCCCATGGACTGTAGCCCACCAGGCTCCTCTGTCCATGGAATTTTCCAGGCAAGAATACTGGAGTGGGTTGCCATTTCCTAAATCTCAACCCAGGGATTGAACCCACATCTCCTGCATTGGCAGGCTGACTCTTTACCACTGTGCCACCTGGGAAAACCTTAGGAACTCCCTTAGTTTAAAATAAGCAAACAAACAAACAAAAAAATGGTTTTGGAAGCCTTACTTGTGGTCTCTGTTTCCCTTCAATGGGCCTTACAAATGCTAATACATGTTTAAGGGTAATTAACCTTACTTAGGTTGATTAACATGGAATTAAAAAAAAAAGCTGAAGAGAAAGTTGAGACTTCTTCCCCATAAGGTAGAAATTTAAAGGGACTCATTCCCAAAAGATAAATCTATAGATATTTATTAAAGAAATGGAATAAGTGAAACAGACATTAATAGGATTAAAACAACAGGTTTTGATACAATACTACCTAAGATCAGATGGGCCAACATGAAAGGGGCCCAAACAAATCTACTCTACATTTATATACAGAGCTAGGGTAAATATCTAAAAGGTTATAAAAAATTGCACTGAGATATTAGACCAGCAACAGATCAATTAATCAAGTTAAAACATTATATAGGACACGTCTCTACCTCCAGATAATGTTATCAAAATTAAATTTATAAAAAGAGTTTTATTTAGTTGACTTAAAAGTAAGCACTTGCAAATTAAATATTTCTAAAAAGTAAATTGGTCAGAATGAATTTCAAGTTCATGTGATGCAGAAAAGAGTCATTATTAAAGAAAGAAATATTTGTTGGAGAGCTTGTCAGCAAGAAAGAGAGAATTAACTTGGTATGATTTCCATACGTTATAAAATAAAGGTAAATGATATTAATTTTCAGGTGAACTCTTTAGGAAAAATTATGTCTTGGGTATGTCTGTCTAAATAGTTTCTCCAGATTTTTGGTTAACTTGAATTTTGCTGAATTAAGTTAAATGATGGAAATTCATTGAATATCCAGGTAATTTCAAATAATATAAAATACTGAAACATTAACTGCAACATGGGTCTAATATTACCTACTTTTGTCTTCCTTCCAAGAAAGAAATCAAGGACCCCCACTTGGTAGCCTGTCCCGTCCGAGGGACTCTCCCAAGACCAGGGACATGACCCTCCTCTGGCACCCTACTCTTTCCTGCAACAATATAACTTCACCTTGGAATTCTTTTACATTTGCTTGGTGCTGCCTGGAACACAGGAGGGGACCAGCAATTGCTAACTGAGCCAATCACTCTCTCTTCCAGCCTGGAACTTGAAATTCTTCCACAAAGATCACAGAGTTCTCACCTCCTGGGATAAGTCTACCTTCCTTCTCCTCAAAGACAGAAGTAACACCTACCTGAAGACTCCAAATCTCTTCAGTCTTTTTTAAAATTTAAATTAGATGGTTACAGGAGGATATAAGCATAAGTAGCCCCAAGAGAATTTAGAGAATATATGTGAATTAACATTAACCTTTTTATAATATCTGCTTTCTTCTGTCTCTACATGTCTACCAGGAGAAGGTGAGTGACACAAAGTTTTTAATGTAAATGACATTATTTTTTAAATTGCTTTGTAATTCAAGTACTTTGGGTTTCCCTGGTGGCTCAGATGGTAAAGTATCTGCTTGCAGTACAAGAGTTCCAGGTTCAATCCCTGGATCATAAGATCCTCTGGAGAAGGGAATGGCTACCCATTCCAGTATTTTTGCCTGGAGAATTCCTTGGACAGAGGAGCTTGGCAGGCTACAATACATGGACTTGCAAAGAGTCAAACGGGATTGAGCGACTAACACACCAAGAGAGAAACCAAAGATATTGGGTTAATTAGACACACATCTTATACTATATTAAGAAAAGAAATTTTGCTATGAGGCAATGGTATGTTTCTACTTCAGTTCAGTTGATCAGTCGTGTCCGATTTTTTGTGGCTCTTTGAACTGCAGCATGCCAGGCCTTCCTGTCCATCACCAACTCCTGGAGTTCACCCAAACCCATGTCCATTGAGTTGGTGATGCCAACCAACCATCTCATGCTCTGTCATCCCCTTCTCCTCCTGCCCTCAATCTTTCCCAGCATCAGGGTCTTTTCAAATGAGTCAGCTCTTCACATCCAGTGGCCAAAGTATTGGAACTTCAGCTTCAACATCAGTCCTACCAATGAACACCCAGGACTGATCTCCTTTAGGATAGACTGGTTGGATCTCCTTGCAAGCCAAGGGACTCTCAAGAGTCTTCTCCAACACCACAGTTCAAAAGCATCAATTCTTCAGCGCTCAGCTTTCTTTATAGTCTAACTCTCACATCCATACATGACCACTGGAAAAACCATAGCCTTGACTAGACGGACCTTTGTTGGCAAAGTAATGTCTCCTCTTTTTAATATGCTGTCTAGGTTGGTCATAACTTTCCTTCCAAGGAGTAAGTGTCTTTAAATTTCATGGCTGCAATCACCATCTACAGTAATTTTGAAGCCCCCAAAAATAAAGTCTGACACTGTTTCCCCATCTATTTCCCATGAAGTGATGGGACCAGATACCATGATCTTAGTTTTCTGAATGTTGAGCTTTAAGCCAACTTTTTCACTCTCCTCTTTCACTTTTATCAAGAGGCTCTTTAGTACTTCTTCACTTTCTGCCATAAGGGTTGTGTCATCTGCGTATCTGAGGTTATTGATATTTCTCCCGGCAATCTTGATTCCAGCTTGTGCTTCCTCCAGCCTAGTGTTTCTCATGATGTACTCTGAATATAAGTTAAATAAGCAGAGTGACAATATACAACCTTGACATATTCCTTTTCCTATTTGGAACCAGTCTGTTATTCCACGTCCACTCCTAACTAACTGTTGCTTCCTGACCTGCATACAGGTTTCTCAAGAGTCAGGTCAGGTGGTCTGGTATTCCCATCTCTTTCAGAATTTTCCACAGTTTATTGTGATCCACACAATCAAAGACTTTGGCATAGTCAATAAAGCAGAAATATATGTTTTTCTAGAACTCTCTTGCTTTTTTGATGATTCAGCAGATGTTGGCAATTTGATCTCTGGTTCCTCTGCCTTTTCTAAAACCAGCTTGAACATCAGGGAGTTCATGGTTCACATATTGCTGAAGCCTGGCTTGGAGAATTTTGAGCATTACTTTACTAGCGTGTGAGATGAGTGCAATTGTGTGGTAGTTTGAGCATTCTTTGGCATTGCTTTTCTTTGGGATTGAAATGAAAACGGACCTTTTCCAGTCCTGTGGCCACTGCTGAGTTTTCCAAACTTGCTGGCATATTGAGTGCAGCACTTTCACATGTTTTCTAGAGGTTTCATGTTTCTAGATGTTATGGAATATTCTAATTAGAAAATATGGGTGTGACAAACAGTTCAAAATTGATTGCTGCTTGTCTGTTTTCACTACAGATTAAGGTTTTTAAGGGTTGCTGCTGCTGCTGCTGCTAAGTCACTTCAGTCCTGTCTGACTCTGTGCGATCCCATAGATGGCCTCCTACCAGGCTCCTCCGTACATGGGACTCTCCAGGCAAGAGTACTGGAGTGGGGTGCCATTGCCTTCTCAGTTTAAGGGTTAGAGTTTTAAGGGTTAGAACTATAATATTTTGAAATACTAAATTGTTAATTTAATTGTTAAATATTTTAAACAATTTAAAATATTGTTAAAACTAAGCTTACATACGTTTAAAGGACCAGGATTTACCCCAGAGATGCCAGGATTTTCAATATCTGCAAATCAATCAGTTTGATGTACCATATTAACAAATTAAAGAATAAAAAACATATGATCATACCAATAGATGTAGAAAAGCTCTCCAGAAAGTAGACATAGAGGGAACCTACCTCAACATAATAAAGTTCATATATGAAAAACCAATAGCTAATGTCATTCTCAATGGTGAAACGTTAAAAGCATTTCCTCTAAGGTCAGGAAGAAGATAAAGTGGTCGACTCTCACCACTTTTATTCAGCATAGCTTTGGAAGTCTTAGACATGGCAATCAAATAAGAAAGAGAAATAGAAGGAATCCAATTGGCAAAGAAAAAGTAAAATTGTCACTGTTTTCAGGTGACATAATACTCTATAAAAGTCCTAAAGATGCTATCAGAAGACTATTAGAGCTGATCAATGAATTTGGTAAATTACAGGATGCAAAACTGATACACAGAAATCTTTTGCATTCCTATACACTAACAATGGAAGGTCAGAAAGATAAATTAAGGAAATGCTCCCATTTACCATCACATCAAAAAATATAAAATACCTAGTAAAAAACCTATCTAAGCAAGCAAAAGACCTGTTCTCTAAAAACTATAAAATGCTAATAAAAACATTGAAGATGACACAAACAGATGGAAAGATATACCATGTTCTTGGATTGGAAGAATCAGTATTGTCACAATGAGTATGCCAGCCACAGAAATCTACAGATTCAATGCCATCTCTATTAAATTATGAATGGCAATTTTCACAGAACTAGAACAATTTTTTTAAAATTTTAATGTAAACACAAAAGACCCTAAATAGATTTGCAAAGCAATCCTGGAAAACAGAGCTAGAGGAATCAGGTTCTCTATCTTCAGACTATTCCACAAGGCTACAGTAAGTAAAATAGTATGGTACTGGCATAAAAACAGCCACACAGATTAATGGAAGAGAACACAGCCCGGAAATGAACCTACACTTGTATGATCAATTAATCTATGACAAAGGAGGTAAGAATATACAGTGGAGAAAAGATAGTCTCTTCAATAAGTGAGGCTGGGAAAACCAGAGAGCTATGTGTAAAAGAAGGAAACTAGAATGTTCTCTAATACCATACACAAAAATAAACTCAAAATGGATTAAAGACCTAAGCATAAGACTGAATACTATAAAACTCTAATAGGAAAATATAGGCAGAACACTCTTTGATATAAATTGCAGCAATATATTTTTTTAATCTATTTCCTAGAGAAGTGAAAATAAAAACAAAAATAAACAAATAGGACCTTATTAATAAACTTAAAAACTTTTTCCCAGCAAAGGAAATCAGAAACAAAATGAAAAGAAAAGCCACATATGGAAGAAAATATTTGCAAAGTGATTGACAAGGGATTAATATCCCAAGTATACAAACAGCTCTTGCCAGTCCAGGTTCAATGCACGATACTGGATGCTTGGGGCTAGTGCACTGGGACGACCCAGAGGGATGGTATGGGGAGGGAGGAGGGAGGAGGGTTCAGGATGGGGAACACATGTATACCTGTGGTGGATTCGTTTTGATATTTGGCAAAACTAATACAATTATGTAAAGTTTAAAAATAAAATAAAATTAATTAAAAAAAAAAAACAAACAAAAAAACAAACAGCTCTTATAGCTCAATGTGAAAAAAACAAACAACCAAATCAAAAAATGGGCAGAATATCTAAATAGATAGTTCCTCAAAGAAGACATACAGATATTGTAAAGTAAAAAAAAAATAATAATAATAATAAATTTTAAAAAATGAAATAAAAAAAAGAAGACATAGAGATGGTCAAAAGCATATGAAAAGATGCTCAACATCACTAATTATTAGAGAAAAACAAATCAAAAGTATATAATGAGGTATCACCTCATCTGGACAGAATGGCTATCATCAGAACATCTACAAACAATAAATGCTAAAGAGGGCATGGAGAAAAGGAACTGTCTTACACTGTTGGTGGGAATGTAAATTGATACAACCATTATGGAAAGCAGCATAGATGTTCTTTAAAAAACTAAAAGGAGAACTACTATATGATCCAGCAATCATATGCCAGCAGTCCCTTGGCATATATCTGGGAGAAAACCATAATTTGAAAAGATACTGCACTCCAATGTTCATTTCAGCACTATTTACAATAGCCAAGACAGGGAAGCAACCTAAGTGTCCACTGACAGAAGAATGGATAAAGAAGATGTGGCACACATATACATTGCAATATTTTTCAGTTATGAAAAAGAATGAGATTATGCCATTTGCAGGAACATGGATGGACCTAGAGATTATCATACTAAGTGACAGGAGTCAGAGAAAGCCAAATATCATGTCACTTATTTGTGCAATCTAGAAAATGATACAGATGAACTAACTTATAATACAGAAACAGACTCACAGACTTAGAAAACAAACTTATGGTTATCAAAGGGGAAAGGTGGGAGGGAGGGATAAATTAGGAGTTGAGATTAACATATACACACTGCTGTATATAAAATAGTCAACAAGGACCTATTGTAAAGCACAAGGAACTCTACTAAATATTCTGTAATAGCCTATATGGGAAAAGAATCTGAAAAGAATGGTTATATGTATAACTCAATGTCTTTGGTTTACACCTGAAACTAACATATTGTAAATCAACTTTCTCTAATATATAATAAAAATTATATTTCAAAGAGTTAAAAATATAATAGGTAATTAAGACTACTAAAGATAAGGAAAACAATTCAGTATGCAAGAAAAATAAAAGAAAGTATAAGGAATGGAAATTCATTTTGTTAAGTGGAAAGAATTATTTTGTCCTAGAACTCCTTGTTTCTGGAAGGGAAAATAAGGGACCAAACTAATGTGAATACTGAAAGTTGTGAAAGATTTGTAAAAAAGGAACCATTAAAAAGACCTTTGTAATATTCCGTTGTATATATGTACCACAGCTTACTTATCCATTCGTCTGCTGATGGACATCTAGGTTGCTTCCATGTCCTGGCTATTATAAATAGTGCTGCAATGAACATTGGGGTGTACGCGTCTCTTTCAATTCTGGTTTCCTCGGTGTGTATTCCCAGTAGTGGGACTGCTGGGTCATATGGCAATTCTATTTCCAGTTTTTTAAGGAATCTCCATTAAAAAGAATACATTTGAATCAGTTCTAATGAGGTGGATGAAACTGGAGCCTATTATACAGAGTAAAGTAAGCCAGAAAGAAAAACACCAATACAGTATGCTAACACATATATATGGAATTTAGAAAGATGGTAATGATAACCCTATATGTGAGACAGCAAAAGAGACACAGATGTATAGAACAGTCTTTTGGACTCTGTGGCGAGGGTGGGATGATTTGGGAGAATGGCATTGAAACATGTATATTATCATATGTGAAACAAATCGCCAGTCCCGGTTCGATGCATGAGACAAGGTGCTCGGGTCTGGTGCACTGGGATGACCCAGAGGGATGGGATGGGGAGGGAAGTAGGAGGGGGGTTCAGAATGGGGAACACGTGTACACCCGTGGCGGATTCATGTTGATGTATGGCAAAACCAATACAATATTGTAAAATAATTAGCCTCCAATTAAAATAAATAAATTTATATTTTTTAAAAAAGACTTTTGTACATGGTCAGGCTTGAATTAGAATAAATTTAATTAGGTAAATGGATTTTTTTCATTAAAAGTAGGCTGGTACAAGACTGTGTATGTTACTTCTCTCCGTTAAGAGAATACAGTTTTCTTGAAATATTACATTTTGATAATAGATGTGTCAGTTTCTTTGCCTTTAACTGATATGTATTTGTTTTTGAAATCTTTTGTCATTTGGTTAAGTAAATAAGTGTTGTTTCACAGTGATTAATGATCTTATTTGATCAAGTATTTAAAAAATTTTTAAATATTTTTTATTAACTCCCCAAATATCAAATTCTAACTTAAGTTCTTTTGACCTCCCGCTAGCTCTGGGATACTTCAAAGAAATCCCTAGAAGTCTCAGAGAAGAGATTAGGCTTATTTGGTATGTAAAATTCCTTGAGAAGCATTGTCAAGTGATTAAAGATAAATCTTCTTAGGGTATAAGTAAATTTCACTGATACATATATTCTAAAATTTATATAGAATTCCTAAAAGTCTGGTATGCAGTGATATATTGTCAGTCATAATTCTAGGTATTATCTTAAAATGTTATATGTCACAGAAATATCAAGTTTCTGATTAATTGCATTGTAATCGGATCTTTAACCATGCCATTTTAAGTCTTGTCATTTATAGACAATCATTACTTTGATGCTTTTATGAAATGAAGATTTTCAAGAAGAGTCATAAAAAAAGGAATTTTTGGCAAATTAAACAATACTGAATTGAGTAAGAAATTACAAAACTAATAAAAAACCTGATGACCACATTCAGATCAATAAAGATTAATTACATAGACCTTAATAAACTGTTAAATATGATTTATAATTTTATGACTTGAAAAGCCAATGTATGTATTTTTAAAACTTTATTTTCCAGAAAAATCTTTCCTCTTATGCTATGATCTACAACAATGGATAAAGTGAAACTTTGTAAACAAAGATGAAATATTTTTCTCTCTGCCTGATCCTTCCATGATTTGGCTTCTCCACCTGGTTTATTGCAATCAGATTACAGCTGTTTATATTAGTAATTGTTTTAATTTGTTCTTTGTTTTGAAATTATCAATGCTTTGTATCTCTCTGCTATACCATGACCTTAGTAATGTTACTAGCTATATTACTTATCCTGTCTATTTTGTAAGATTGCATCTTGTATTATCCAATGTGTAACCAGACAAAATTAATAATGGCTAAAATCTTGAAGCAGTTGATCATATATATAAGTCTACATAGAATAATTAGGACAACTCTAGATATGAAAAGAAGCAACAAGGAAAAATATCTTCCCATATACAGGAAAGTGCTAAACTCATTAATTTCTAGGTTCTTTGTAATTAAGTTATCTTTTAATGTTCTGAATACCTGGTCTTTGGTGCAAAAACTCCTATATATATCCTGGCTCCTCCCTTACCTCTTCAGGACAGTCCCTTAGGGTCATCGCAGAGCCTGTTTCCCAGGCTTAAGTCCTCAGCAGGTCTTCCAAATCAACTGTAATTCTCAGTTTTTAGGTTGTGCAGTTTTCAGTTTATACTATTAAATTTCAAACAGGAAATCATGTATCTTTTTATGTTCTACATTTTTATTTTTCAAATGTTATTTCAGTAGGCTCTAAAAACAAATTAGAATGTTAGAGAATAATTTTTTGTCTTCCAGCTGCTATGTTGTAATAGATTTTCTTAACATTAATTTTCACACACAATTGCCTCTCTCATTTCAAAATAATATTTTAAAGATGAAAAATAAAAGAAATACCAAAAACAAAAATGTTGTCTTTGAGTAAGCACTATGGTTAAAAGAATACGAAAAGATATATATTTAGCAATGTAACACTATGTGGGTATATATTCATTTATTTCCTCACAATTACCTAAAATGAAGAAATAAATAAAAGTAATCTATGTGAAGACAGGCTAGAAAACCTGTACACAGAGAATTCACTCATAATGTCAATGCTAGAAAGAAAAACTGCCCGTGACAGCCAGTAGCTGGCCTGGTACTCAGAGCTAGGTCTTGGTATTCATTTGTTGGACATGCATCATTTCCCAGAGAACTGACACTAGACATGGCAAAACCAAAGTTGTATAATCATGTCTAAACACAGGCAAACACATAACTACTGTACAAACCACAAAAAAGATAAAATATTCCAGCTGACTACTGCTTTTTTAATTGAAGTCTTTAGCTCCATTTCATTCTTCCGACCTTCTAGGTAAGATTTATTAAGACATCCAATCACAGAATTATGCTCCACTTTCTGACAGCCTCCAAGCCAGAGAAAATCCCTCCTTTTTTAAACCCTCCCCAAGGCAGCTAACACAAAGCCCAGATCCTACTCTAAGTGTTTCTCACACCCTTTTACTAAGCTGCCCCAGGATTTGCCATGGGTAGCTTCTCACTCACAGCAACAGCAATAAAATTGAGATTTGTGCCCCTGGTAATATTTGACTGGAAGGAACTAACAAATGTCACTGGTTCTTTGAATGAGCAAATTTTCCTCATAAATTATATTCAGTTTTTTCTGCAAAACATTTTTCTATGACTTAGCTGAGTGCATGGATTTACAGTCTCGCGAATGTCTAAACTGCTAATTTTTGCTGTATAAGTCATTATTTTTTTTTAAAATGAGCTCCTATTTCAATGTTATAACAATATGCTTTAAGTCTGCTAACTTTACCTTTTTGCCATATCATTTTAAATTATTTCAATTTATTTAATTTTTAAATTATGTACAACACAAATTTCAGTTTCTACATTTCCCTTTCACGTTCAGAATATAAAAATAAGCAGGACATTCCAGAAAAGAGGAAAACATCTACATTTATCTGGGATAACTGAGCTTGGCTACTAGTCTACATGGTTGACTATTTTTCCTGTAGTTCCCTATGACTTTTAAATATATTCCTTCAGCAGCTATCCTTCAGTTCAGTTCAGTTCAGTCGCTCAGTCGTGTCCGACTCTTTGCGACCCCATGAACTGCAGCACTCCAGGCCTCCCTGTCCATCACCAACTCCCGGAGTTCACTCAAACTCATGTCCATCAAGTCGGTGATGCCATCAGCCATCTCATTCTCTGTCGTCCCCTTCTCCTCCTGCCCCCAAATCCCTCCCAGCATCAGAGTGTTTTCCATAGTTCCTTTCTTTATTTTATGACTGATCATTTTCTTCTTCTACTCTCTTCCTTGGGCTGCACTTCAGCCCAATTCCAATTTAACAGTAAGTCTTTTAAAATAGATGATGAGCTGGTAATTTATCTTCATCTCCATATAAATTAGCCAAGTTCAAATGATGTCCATCTCCAACCTGCATTATCAGAAATGCCTCCTAATGTATTTTTCTTTTTCCAGTACTTTTCCGTCCCTAATGTACATTTTCTACCCAATAGCTGGGATGGATCTTTATTTTTTATTTTTATTTTGCAACATGTCTTGTTGGATCTTAGTTACCTGACCAAGAGTTGAAAACCTTGCCCCCCCTGGCATTGGAAGCACTGAGTCCTAACTCCTGGCGTTCAAGGGAAGTCCCTTGGGTGAACTTTTAAAAATGTAAGTCAAATCAAGTCATTTCCCTTCTTACAACTTTTCAGTGGCCTTTCAGTAAACTTTAAAGTCATCCTTCTTATAAGGGTCTACATCATCTAGCCTTACCTGTCTCCTCTGACTCATTTCCTAATCTTTTCACTTTGTCACTACTGGCTCCTCTTCAGAGTTCCGTTAATATGTCTCCTCTTCAAATAACACTTTCCTACTACTTAGGAAAGTAGTCTGTCTGTCTCCTCCTAATCACTTTCAAATCTCTTATTCTGTTCTTTTCATAGCTGTCACTAACTAATTGTGTATCATTTATTTGTTTACTTGGCTATTTCATCTTCCCAACCCATCAAATCTGAGGAAAATGGAAGCAAACACTTAAAGACAAAATCCTACACACAGAAGTGACTGGTTATTAATGCTAAAACTATCAGTTCCCAATAATGCAAACTCCAAGGCAATTCTGTCAAATAGAGCACAATTTATAAGAAATATTAGAAAACAGTGGGAACCAACACTTACACCTCTCCCCAACAGGTCAGTGTTGCTGTTGCAGAAAGTGAAGTTATTTCGGATAAAGTTCACCGAGTTCCTTTCAGCTAGAGAGACAAAGACAGGGGCATGGGAGAGTGACCTAATGGGTGCTCAGTAGCTCAGGTTGTGTCTGACTCTTTGCGACCCCATGGACTGTAGCCTGCCAGGCTCCTCGGTCCATGGGGATTCTCCAGGTAAGAATACTGGAGTGGGTTGCCATGCCCTTCTCCAGGGGATCTTCCCAACCCAGGGATCAAACCCAGATCTCCTGCATTGCAGGCAGATTCTTTACTGTCTGAACCACCAAGGAATTTCAACCAGAAATTGAGGTGATTTTCCTCTCTTTAACACAGCCAAAATAAGTTATTTAAAAATAAAATAGCAACAAACTCAGAATCAGTATGGTTTTTCAGTCAAGTCCCTTTATTTTCTAAGTAATAATTAGATATTACTTTTCTTTGCTTTTGGTGAGGGCTGTTTCCTTAATGGTGATACTGTTTCAAATTTCTAGTAGAGATCTGAGACTATCTCCAAACTGCTTACCCTGTCCTAGTTTTATGAGGGGCAGAGGAAAATATGCTCCTGCATTTAAAGTGTCCTTGTCCAATCACTGCTTCTCCCTCCAAAGATACCCTGCTTTCCTCTTTATATAAGGTGACTCATCATGATGGATTCCAAATTAAACTTGTCCTTTCTCCTGCTGAGCATAGAGTGGCCAGATTCATCTATTCTCTAACAGAGCTCTTACAAAATAAGATGAAAAAGAATGATCACAATGTAAGTCATAAAACATAAGAACACAGTATGCTTTTACTTTTTGCCCTTGTCAAAACTTATCTAAGGGGAACAGAATAATACAGCATCGCTGATTCATGCTGTCCAAGCAGCCAGTTCATCAGATTCATATGTTTACCAAAACTGACGTTATCATCCAGAAATTGATCAAAGAACCCCACTAGTTTGCTAAGGCAGTGTTGCCTAAGATTCTTCAGAAAACTAGATCTTGGAAATGGGGAGAACTGAAATATACTTAGAGTTCCTTTCCCTGACAACCTGCATTCATAAAAGGAGAATATTTTCCATTGTTTATCAACAAGGCCTGTTAATAGTGAAGTAGACTCCCTTCAAAGAGAAGGAGCCAGCCTTGCACTGCGGGGAAAGTCTGGAGGCCACTCAAGCTAAAAGAAGAGGTAGGGATTGATGCCCTTGAAGGCAAGTTGCAAATATTGACCAATAGTCAAAAGTGAGTGACTGTTGGTGTGCAGTACATATAAACACTCAAACAGAGTGTTGTACGTATTAGGACATTTCTCTAATTCAGTTTCTCAATTCCATTCCAAAGCAGCATACAACCTGATAATGAGTTTAATTCATCCATAAGGCAGATAGAAAATGGGGATGAAAAAGATATGGTGTATTGTATACTCGAAGAAGAAAAGCTAAACAGAGGTAGAGTTGATTATACAGGTAGTATTCTAACATATATGGAGAAAAGGTTAAAAATGCGTAAAATGACCTGTCTCTCTTCATATCTTCAGGGTATTTGGATGACTGCAAATATAATGAAAACATTATTAATCAGGCCTTCAGTCCTAAATTCTATGATATTTTAACCCTGTTCAGTAAACTCAAATCTACCCTTGGACCATCCACCCAGAATGACTTAAGAAAATAACAGTGTTGTATAAACGTCCACTAAAGATCAGTAAAGGGAGAGAGAAAGCAAGGGAGGAAGGAAGGAAGAAATGAAGGAAATAAAGAACATGCACCTTTTGCACCTATACAAAGATTTTTCCAAAGGGAAAAAGAAAGCGTAACGGAACTTTCAAAAGATTAGTTTAGAGAGCATTCTTTTGCAGTAAACCCCACATTATTAATAGCATTTTTACAAACTGTAGTTCTAATTGAATTGTCAATAACTAACTCGTTTCCAAGGCAAACCATTCAATATCACAGTAATCCAAGTGTATGCCCCAACCAGTAACGCTGAAGAAGCTGAAGTCGAACGGATCTATGAAGACCTACAAGACCTTTTAGAACTAACACCCAAAAAAGATGTCCTTTTCATTATAGGGGACTGGAATGCAAAAGTAGGAAGTCAAGAAACACCTGGAGTAACAGGCAAATTTGGCCTTGGAATACGGAATGAAGCAGGGCAAAGACTAATAGAGTTTTGCCAAGAAAATGCACTGGCCATAACAAACACCCTCTTCCAACAACACAAGAGAAGACTCTATATATGGACATCACCAGATGGTCAACACCGAAATCAGATTGATTATATTCTTTGCAGCCAAAGATGGAGAAGCTCTATACAGTCAGCAAAAACAAGACCAGGAGCTGACGGTGGCTCAGACCATGAACTCCTTATTGCCAAATTCAGACTTAAATTGAAGAAAGTAGGGAAAACCTCTAGACCATTCAGGTATGACCTAAATCAAATCCCTTATGATTATACAGTGGAGGTGAGAAATAGATTTAAGGGCCTAGATCTGATAGATAGAGTGCCTGATGAACTATGGAATGAGGTTCGTGACATTGTAGAGGAGACAGGGATCAAGACCATCCCCATGGAAAAGAAATGCAAAAAAGCAAAATGGCTGTCTGGGGAGGCCTTACAAATAGCTGTGAAAAGAAGAGAAGTGAAAAGCAAAGGAGAAAAGGAAAGACATAAATATCTGAATGCAGAGTTCCAAAGAATAGCAAGAAGAGCTAAGAAAGCCTTCTTCAGCGATCAATGCAAAGAAATAGAGGTGAACAACAGAATGTGAAAGACTAGGATTCTCTTCAAAAAAATCAGAGATACCAAAGGGATATTTCATGCAAAGATGGGCTCGATAAAGGACAGAAATGGTATGGACCTAACAGAAGCAGAAGATATTAAGAAGACATGGCAAGAATACACAGAAGAACTGTACAAAAAAGATCTTCACGACCCAGATAATCACGATGGTGTGATCACTGACCTAGAGCCAGACATCCTGGAACATGAAGTCAAGTGGGCCTTAGAAAGTATCACTATGAACAAAGCTAGTGGAGGTGATGGAATTCCAGTTGAGCTATTCCAAATCCTGAAAGATGATGCTGTGAAAGTGCTGCGCTCAATATGCCAGCAAATTTGGAAAACTCAGCAGTGGCCACAGGACTGGAAAAGGTCAGTTTTCATTTCAATCCCAAAGAAAGGCAATGCCAAAGAATGCTCAAAGAATGCAACACAATTGCACTCATCTCACACACTAGTAAAGTAATGCTCAAAATTCTCCAAGCCAGGCTCCAGCAATACGTGAACTGTGAACTTCCTGATGTTCAAGCTGGTTTTAGAAAAGGCAGAGGAACCAGAGATCAAATTGCCAACATCCGCTGGATCATGGAAAAAGCAAGAGAGTTCCAGAAAAGCATCTGTTTCTGCTTTATTGACTATGCCAAAGCCTTTGACTGTGTGGATCACAATAAACTGTGGGAAATTATGAAAGAGATGGGAATACCAGACCACCTGATCTGCCTCTTGAGAAATTTGTATGCAGGTCAGGAAGCAACAGTTAGAACTGGACATGGAACAACAGACTGCAAAAGGAAAAGGAGTACGTCAAGGTTGTATATTGTCACCCTGCTTATTTAACTTCTATGCAGAGTACATCATGTGAAACGCTGTACCGGAAGAAGCACAAGCTGAAATCAAGATTGCCGGGAGAAATATCAATAACCTCAGATATGCAGATGACACCACCCTTATGGCAGAAAGTGAAGAAGAACTAAACAGCCTCTTGATGAAAGTGAAAGATGAGAGTGAAAAAGTTTAATTAAAGCTCAACATTCAGAAAACGAAGATCGTGGTATCTGGTCCCATCACTTCATGGGAAATAGATGGGGAAACAGTGGAAACAGTGTCAGACTTTATTTTTCTGGGCTCCAAAATCACTGCAGATGATAACTGCAGCCATGAAATTAAAAGATGCTTACTCCTTGGAAGAAAAGTTATGACCAACCTAGATAGCATATTCAAAAGCAGAGACATTACTTTGCCAACAAAGGTTCATCTAGTCAAGGCTATGGTTTTTCCTGTGGTCATGTATGGATGTGAGAGTTGGACTGTGAAGAAGGCTGAGCACCGAAGAATTGATGCTTTTGAACTGTGGTGTTGGAGAAGACTCTTGAGAGTCCCTTGGACTGCAAGGAGATCCAACCAGTCCATTCTGAAGGAGATCAGCCCTGGGATTTCTTTGGAAGGAATGATGCTAAAGCTGAAACTCCAGTACTTTGGCCACCTCATGCAAAGAGTTGACTCATTGGAAAAGACTCTGATGCTGGGAGGGATTGGGGGCAAGAGGAGAAGGGGATGACAGAGGATGAGATGGCTGGATGGCATCACTGACTCGATGGATGTAAGTCTCAGTCAACTCTGGGAGATGGTGATGGACAGGGAGGCCTGGCATGCTGCGATTCATGGGGTCGCAAAGAGTCGGACACGACTGAGCGACTGATCTGATCTTAACTATATAATAATATACTACTGCAATTATTCTATAATTAATATTATGATCATTATCAAATAATTCAGAATTGAATTAATTCTGAAATACCATAGATGACAAATCATAAGGATGTTTTTAGTTTTCATATCATAATAACATTGTCATAACAAATACATATTCATATATTTTGTTATTTCTTTCCACATTAAAATGGGAAATTCACCAATGCACACATAACATTCAAAATCCTTTTATCTATCTATCTATATATACCTTGAAACTAAAACCATGTAAACATTTTGTCAACATTTTTATTTCAAACAGCAGAACTAGAGTGCTGTTCCCAACTAAGATTATTGTGATATTACTTTATTTTTGTGTGTGTGTGTGTTCATTTTCTTTCTTTTTTTAAAATTTTATTTTATTTTTAAACTTTACAATATTGTATTAGTTTTGCCAAATATCGAAATGAATCCGCCACAGGTATACCTGTGTTCCCCATCCTGAACCCTCCTCCCTCCTCCCTCCCCATACTCTCCCTCTGGGTCGTCGCGGTGCACCAGCCCCAAGCATCCAGTATCGTGCATCGAACCTGGACTGGTGACTCATTTCATACATGATATTATACATGTTTCAATGCCATTCTCCCAAATCTCCCTACCCTCTCCCTCTCCCACAGAGTCCATAAGACTGATCTTTAAACTTGAATGGTTATTTCTTGACATTGGTGGCATTTATATGATGGATTCATGTTAAGCTGTATATTTATGATTTGTGAACTTTTCTATACAGATGTTATCCTTCTTTAGACATAATTTTTAAAGGTCTTGGATAGTTTTCTTTTGTACAGGTGCTTGACTTTTTTGGGAAGCACTTTGAAAATTCACATAACTTGGGTAAGCAGCTAGTTATATCAGGAGTCTTAAGGAGCCATGGAAATAGAAAAGACAGTTCAGTGCATTTTGGTATGGGAGGTAGAGTAAGTGTGTGTGTGTGTGTGTGTCTGAATAGCAACTTCTCTTTAAAGCAACTTGTCACCTGTCATTAGGAACCCAGGTAATAGTAGGTTATTACTGAATATCAACAATACATACTTTTAGACTCTATGTGAATTGTAAAATTTCCAATCTAAATTCAGATCCATCCTCAGAAAAAGTTATAAAAATGAATCATCTTCAGGGCAAATCTTGGCAAAAGTAGATAAACTGGAATAAACAAACATGTTTATATATATTTTATAATGCATACATAAAATTTTATTTATGTACAAGGATGAGAGTATTTTTGTCATTAAAATGATAAAATATCTAATAATAATAATATAATAACCAATGATGTATGTTAAAGGAACTATTTATAAAAGTTTGTATTAAAAGAAGAATGTTTGGAATGAATTAACATTAAAAATTTAAAACATGCATTAGGTTTTAATGAAATTAATGGTGATTCACATAAATGTTTCAGTTGCTTAATGAATAGATTTCTAATTAAAACTGGATTAAGTTCCACTAAATGTCATCTATTTCTACTCCAACTGAAACTGGAGCTCATTGCTTAGATGTTTATCATAAATATCATAAGTAAAAATTTTAGCTCACTGGGTAATACAGAATTTTCCATCCCTTTGATTTTATTATCTATGCCTTAGGTGAAAACAGGGATATTTATTATCAAAGTGGGAAATATGACAGGGTGATCAAATTGAGATTTCCCCCAAGTATTATTTACATTGTATCATCCACATGCATCTATTCCAATAATTTTTTGATTACTCTGTGCTTCCAAATTTGACTCATTTATTACTGTATTCACACATTTTCTAATTTTCTAATTTTTTTATTCTGCCTTACAGATCTTTCCAATTTTAGGCTCATTTCCAAGCAATATCTATTAAATTTATGCAAAAATAAAAAGCAAACTAAATATCCATAATCAATAGTTTTGAAGTATTTCGATAGGCATTTCTTTCTTTTATTTATTAATAAATTTTATTTTTAAACCAGTTTTAGAGTCACAGAAATATTGAACAGAAAGCAGCGTTTCTATATACTGCTTATGCTCACATACACAGCCACTCCCACTACCAACATCCTGCCTCAGAATGGTACGTTTGCTATATTCAGTGAACCTACATTGCCACATCATTATTATTGTATAATATTTTAAATTAAAATGTACCTAAGAATTTCAGTGTTAATCTGTTCCTTCAGGCAGTTTGAATGGTATTGTTTGTGAAGATATACATATGGTTTTAGAATATCTGAAAACACCTCTTATTCAGTGAGGCACAGTTTAGAAACCAGAGTTTTAAATAATACCAGCTAGAAATTTATAAAACACTACTTATTGTATCACCTGGTCATCAGTAAGAACTCAAAACATTTTGTAAACTATTTTTTCCTTACGCGTTCAATTTAAAAATTTTTTTAATTATTATTATTATTTTTTACTTTACAATATTGTATTGGTTTTGCCATACATCAACATGCATCCGCCACAGGTGTACATGTGTTCCCCATCCTTTTTAAAGTGATTTTTAAGAAATTAAGTTTGACAGATGGCCAAAAGGCACATGAAAAGATGTTCCTATCACTAATTATCATAGAAGTGCAAAACAGCTAAAATGAGGTATCACCTCACATCAGTCAGAATGGCCATCATTCAAAAGTCTACAGATAATAAATGCCAGAGACGGTGTGGACAAAGGGAACCCTCCTACACTGTTGGTAAGAATGTAAAGGGTACAGTAACTGGAAAACAGCATAGAGTTTCCTTGAAGAACTAAAAATAGAGCTACCATGTGAGCCAGCAATATCACCCCTAGGCATATATCCAGAGAAAACCATAATTCCAAAAGATGGATGCATCCCAGTGTTCACTGCAGCACTATTTACAACAGCCCTAGACATGGAAGCAACCCTAAACGTCCAGTGACAGAGGAATGGATAAGGAAAAAGTGGTACATATATACGATGGAATATTAGTCAGCCATAAAAAAGAAGGAGATGCCATTTGCAGCAACACAGACCTAGAGATTATTATACTACATGAAATAAATCAGACAAATATATATGATATCACTTTTATGTGGGATCTAAAAAAATGATATAAATAAACTTATTTGCAACACAGAAACAGATTCACAGACTTTCAAAACAAACATAATTACCAAAGGGAAAAGAAGGAAAGAAGTAATACTTTAGGAGTTAGGGATTAACATATACATACTACTATATATAAAATAGATAACCAACAAGGACCTACTATATAGCACAGAGAGCTATATTCAATATTTTGTAATGACTTACAGGGCAAAAGAATCTGAAAAGGAAAAAAAAATATAAATGAATCCCTGTGCTGTACATTTGAAACTAACACAATATTTTAAATCAACTATACCTCAATAAAAAATAAAAATTTAAAATAAGTTTGCATTATTGCCATACGCTGAACATTTCTTTATAAATTACACTCCTTTATTTGTATAAGTGGTGTTTCTATCCTATATTTGCATAGTACTGTATTGTTTCCAAAGCACAATGATACTTCATCTGTTAAGCATGATGAGTACATTTATAGAAATGTAAAATGACCTTCATTATCACAGCTCTGAAACTCCTTGGCATCCTAAGTAATCAAAGAAAGCCCAACTATATATAATCAGTCTACTATACCTTCAAGTCCAGAGGAGTGTAGTTTTGTTTGTTTTGTTTTGTTTCTTAAGGAATAGGAAATGGTTTGGGAAAAAAGAAAAATGAGAAGCATTAGGAAGTTATAGTTGACCATGCTGACTGCTACTTCATCATGAGCCACACAGACATAACATATTACTTTGGAGTCCATCTGCTTGGCCTGGGAGACTTTTCTCCATGACTGCAAGGAAAATCCATGCATCAGAGCACGATCTGCCTAGGTCCCTCCTGTCTCCTAGTTCCAATTGGTCAACCACCATCAACTTCCTGGTTTCATTTCATCATTTTATCCCGTCTATGGTTGTCTGGGATGTCATATATCAGTCCTCAGGGGGTGGTGTTCCATTCAGGCCCAGAAGTGGTAGCAACAATCAGAAACTCTCAGCACATGGATAGTCTGCCTGACTGTCTTTGAGATTAGGGAAAGGGCCCAGGGTAAGTTGGTTATAGGCAACACGGTCCTGGCAACAGGTTAACCAGAAGTGGATGCAACTGCAGCAGAGATAAGAAGCATCTGAGGGTTTAGGGAATTGGAGGAGGTGCTAAGTCTTACACAGAGTCCCAATAAAGAACAGATGGAACACTTGAGTTTGGTTAATTTGTGGTGAGTTTATTGCCAAGGGTGCTATTTTTAAAAAGCTTATTTTGCAAAGGTGTGGGTGCATTTTAGCAGAACCACAGGCAATCATAAAGTTACTCAGAAATAGTAGCAATAAAGCCAACTCCATTCCTAGGCTTAAGGGGACCAGGGCTGGGACCTTCTACTAGAATCAGGAAGAAGAGAATGTTGGAGAGGGAACACCTATAGAAGGGAAATGACCTTGATCAAAATACACAGGCAGCCTGAGGCAACCCCACAGAGAGAGGGAACCAGGGAAATAAACTGACCTCTGACCTCATCATCTTTTCTCTGTGCACTTTCATGCTGGGGCTCCCCATGGACTGAATCTAAGCAGAACCACCGAGACAGGGACCTTTTGATGCAGCCCCTATAAGTCAGCTTCCCCTGCCCAGGGCACGGAGCAGGTGGGAAAGGGTAGAGAGCAGATGGAAGGGACAAATATAAGCCACTAGGCACACCTGTCTAGTAAATCTCTGTGTGTGTGTGTGTGTGTGTGTGTGTGTGTGTGTGTGTGTGTGCGCGCGCACGCATACATATGCGCTCAGTCATGTCTGACTCTTTGTGACTCCATAGACTGTATCCCACCAAGCTTCTCTGCCCATCGGATTTCCCAGGCAAGAAAACTGAAGTGGGTTACCATTCCCTTCCCCAGGGGATCTTCCTGACCCATAGATCAAACCCAAGTCTCCTGTGACTCGTGTCCCGAGTCTTGTCTCCTGCATTGGCAGGTGGATTCTTTACCACTGTGCCACCCGTTTAGTAAATAGAACTTGCTAATCTGTAATGTGGAACAAGTCAAATGAAATTTCATGTGTTCTTAAAGGAGAAATTCCCAAGGAAGGCTCTCTTCCAGTTTTCCTATCATTCACTCTACCTCCTATTTTTAAACTAGCCTTACCTGCTAGCTCAATGGTTCACAATTTTTTTTTTTTTTCCTGTGAGCATCAGAACCACCTGCAGGGCTTGTTAAAGTACAGACCACTGGGTCTCACAACCAGAGGCCCAGTTTTTGATTGAGTAGGCCCCGATGTGTGCCCTCCATCCTAAAGGAGACCAGTCCTGGGTGTTCATTGGAAGGACTGATGCTGAGGCTGAAACTCCAATACTTCGGCCACCTCATGCAAAGAGCTGACTCATTGGAAAAGACCCTGATGCTGGGAGGGATTGGGGGCAGGAGGAGAAGGGGACGACAGAGGATGAGATGGCTGGATGGCATCACCGACTCGATGGACATGAGTTTGGGTGAACTCTGGGAGTTGGTGATCAACAGGGAGGCCTGGTGTGCTGCAATTCATGGGGTTGCAAAGAGTTGGACATGACTGAGCGACTGAACTGAAATGAACTGAAGTAAACTGATGTGTGCCTGAGAATTTACATGTCTCACAAGTCCCAGGAGATCCCATTGCTGCTGGTCTGAGAGAACCTCTCCATTGGCCATCATAAAAGCCAGCCTCCAGTACACATGTTTTCAGAGGAAATGACTGAGACTCCTCTTTAGCTCTTCACCACTGACTGCCTGTCCATCTGTTGCCCACCTTACCTGCTGCTCTCTCCACCTCTTTCCCCAACATACACAGAGTTACAATCCTTTCTTTGTTTTTCCCTGAGATTGTTGTGAATTCATGGCTTTTTTTCATATATATATATATATATATATGTATATGTATAAGGAATAGTATATGTATAAGGAATGGAATAGCATATGTATGCTGCTGCTGCTAAGTCGCTTCAGTCGTGTCCGACTCTGTGCGACCCCGTAGACAGCAGCCCAGCAGGCTCCCTCATCCCTGGGATTCTCCAGGCAAGAACACTGGAGTGGGTTGCCATTTCCTTCTCCAGTGCATGAAAGTGAAAAGTGAAAGTCAAGTTGCTCAGTCGTGTCCAACAATTAGCGACCCCATGGACTGCAGCCTACCAGGCTCCTCTGTCCATGGGATTTTCCAGGCAAGAGTACTGGAGTGGGGTGCCATTGCCTTCTCCCAGCATATGTATAAGAAATAGTATATGTATAAGGAATGGAATAGCATATGTATAAGGAATAGCAAACTTCAGCTGTTTTTTTGGTCACTTACTGTATTGTGATGCTGTGGAATTTTTACCTCAAAACAATTTTCTCTTGAGGGTATTATCAGTTAAGATGGTTAGTAATACTTTAAGAGGTAGAAAAAAATATCTGGAGAGTGGGTAGTGGGCCAAGCTAGGCACTGTCTTATGCCATGGTTTGAAAAGGAGTTGGGGTTTGCCATTTCCAGACACTGAGCTCTTGGCACCTTCATCTAGGCTGGCTCATTTCAGTAACAAACTGAAGGCTGCCTGCCAGGGAGTCAATCTCTCAATAAGTCTGCGTTGCACAATATATTTTCTTTAAATAGTCTCGTTAATGAGTTACACTCATTAGAGAATTTGGCCAGTACAATTGACTGAATTTATAGAGATTTACTTTGTGACTAAAATGTTATCAACTTTAGAAACATTTTCTGGAAGATAGAAAAGAACTAGCTTTCTTTTTGCAAGACAGAGAATTCAATATGAATTCATGGCTTTAATGAACTCCCTGACTTTAATTCTTGCTTCCTGCTCTTTCTGGACAAGCCACTGACCATTGACGAGCCTTTTGACATTTTCCTTCCTTTGGACCATCACCCCTCTATACCATTTCTGGTTTAACGCCTTCAAAGCTCTGCATCTGCTATTCTTTCATTTAATAACCCCTTGCTCCTGGTTCTCAGGTGGATTTCAGTTCCCAGACTTTCAGAACCCCATTCTTGCTCATTCCCTCCCACAGTGTCCATGCAGGGCACCTTTCCACCTCTGGGATAGGTAGTCGAGGACAACTGAACAGTTTGGACCCCAGCCAACAAATATGGTCACAATCCTAGTGCCCAGAAAGAGAAGATAAAAATGTAACATATGCTACAAATAGTACAGATTGAAAGGACTTTTCCCCCGCCTCAGAAAAACATCTATTTCTGTTTTACTGACTATGCCAAAGCCTTTGACTGTGTGGATCACAATATACTATGGAAAATTCTAAAAGAGATGGGAATACCAGACCACCTGACCTGCCTCTTGAGAAATCTGTATGCAGGTCAGGAAGCAACAGTTAGAACTGGACATGGAACATGTCCAAATTGGAACATGGAACTGGTTCCAAATTGGAAAAGGAGTACATCAAGGCTGTACATTGTCCCCCTCTTATTTAACTTATATGCAGAGTACATCATGAGAAACACTGGGCTGGAAGAAGCACGAGCTGGAATCAAGATTGCTGGGAGAAATATCAATAACCTCAGATATGCAGATGACACCACCCTTATGGCAGAAAGTGAAGAAGAACTAAAGAACCTCTTGATGAAAGTGGAAGAGGAGAATGAAAAAGTTGGCTTAAATCTCAACATTCAGAAAACTAAGACCATGGCATCTGGTCCCATCACTTCATGGGAAATAGATGGGGAAACAGTGGCTGACTTTATTTTTTGGTGCTCCAAAGTCACTGCAGATGATGTCTGCAGCCATGAAATTAAAAGATGCTTACTCCTTGCAAGGAAAGTTATGACCAACAGAGACAGCATATTAAAAAATGGAGACATTACTTTGCCAACAAAGGCCCATCTAGTCAAGGCTATGGTTTTTCCAGTAGTCATGTATGGATGTGAAAGTTGGACTATAAAGAAAGCTGAGTGCCAGAGAATTGATGCTTTTGAACTGTGGTGTTAGAGAATAACTCTTGAGAGTTCCTTGGACTGTGAGGAGATCCAACCACTCCATCCTAAATGAGATCAGTCCTGAATATTCATTGGAAGGACTGATGCTGAAGCTGAAACTCCAATACTTTGGCCACCTGATGTAAGGAACTGAGTCATTCGAAAAGACCCTGATGCTGGGAAAGATTGAAGGCAGGAGAAGGGAACGACCGAGGATGAGATGTTTGGATGGCATCACCGACTCGATGGACATGAGTTTGGGTAAGCTCCGGGAGTTGGTTATGGACAGGGAAGCCTGGCGTGTTGCAGTCCATGGGGTCACAAACAGTCGGACACGACTGAGTTACTGAACTGAACAGAAGCACCCTGGGTGCTTTACCCTGTAGGTAGTTTTTATTTGCTTGCTTGCAAACTCTTTTAGGTAGATTAAGCTGGCATCAGTATGCAGGATGGATGGGAAAAGTGAAGAGGCCAAAGGCTCATTAGAGTTTTAGAAAAAAGAAATATGTTCCAGCTATTCATAGAACATTTACTATACTACACTATTAGTTTGTGTGATGACATGCTTGTTGGAATTGAGGGAACACAGGGTGGGAAGGTCATTATTTCATGTCCTAAGAAGATTAAGTTTCCATTGCATAGAGCATTTAGGCTAGTATTTAGGCTACTTATCAATCTGGTGAATGGCTTGTGTTGGGGAGACGAAGGTCTCATAATGGTGAGCAATTTTAAGGCATCTGTTCTGCTTTCTTTCTCATGGCTCTGCTCCTGTGTATACCCTTCCTCTTAATCTTACCCACACCAAGTTTGGCCATAGCTGTCCTGGACATGATGGCAAAACCCATTTATTTTCTTTTAATTTTCTGATGTACACCATTCTGCTTAAATCATGCTGTTAAGCTTGCATATTTCAAAATAATGAAGGCATCCCTGGTGATGTGGAGATTAGTTTTGAAAATGGAGTGTGGAAGTCAGCATCTTTTCCTCATTGCCATAATTATAGCCTCCTGGGAAAGAAAACGTGCCCTGAAATTTTTGTTTCAGCTCATAGATATATAACATAATGATTTCTGAAATTTT
The DNA here is from genome assembly GCF_002263795.3 of Bos taurus. Lineage (NCBI taxonomy): Eukaryota > Metazoa > Chordata > Mammalia > Artiodactyla > Bovidae > Bos > Bos taurus. Next base: position 87,226,241 of record NC_037333.1, read on the forward strand.
AACATATGGGGTTTTCCAAGTGACGCTTGTGGTAATCTGCCTGAAAATGCAGGAGATGCAAGAGGTGTGGGTTCAATCCTTGGGTCAGGAAGATTCCCTGGAGGAGGAGATGGAAACCCATTCCTGTATTCTTGCCTGAAAATTCCATGGGCAGGAGAGCCTGGTGGATTACAGTCCTGGGGCCATAAAGAGTCAACACAACTGAGCCCTGTGTGCCTGCACGCTCAGTTGGGTCTGACTCTTTGTGACACCCATGGACTAAAGCCTGCAAGGATCCCCTGTCCATGGAATTATCCAGGCAAGAAACCTGGAGCGGGTTGCCATTTCCTCCTCCAGGAGATCTTCCCGACACAGGGGTGAAACTTGCATCTCCTGAATTGGCAGACAGATTCATCACCACTGTGCCACCCGGGAAGCCATATCTGACATGTTAATACATAATTATATATCATATAAGGCTTCTGAGATGGCTCAGTGGTAAAGAATCCACCTGTCTATGCAGGAGATGCAGGTTCAATTCCTGGGTGGGGAAGATATCCTGGAGAAGGAATCGGCAACCCATGCAATTATTCTTACCTGGGAAATCCCATGGACAAAGGAGCCTAGCAGACTACAGTCCTTGTGGTCATGAGTTGGGCACGGCATAGCGACTAAACCACCACTACCATATATCATATACAATATATAGTCTTTGAATATATAAATATATATTTACATATATACACGAACACCATATAGACAGGGCCATTCAAATCCCTATTAGATTGAAAGAGTGCCCAAGAGACTACACATGAACATCACCAGATGGTCAACACCGAGATCAGATTGATTATATTCTTTGCAGCCAAAGATGGAAAAGCTATATACAGTCAGCAAAAACAAGACCTGGAGCTGACTGTGGCTCAGATTATCAACTCCTTATTGCAAAATTCAGGCTGAAATTGAACAAAATAGGAAAAACCACTAGGTCATTCAGTTATGACTTAAACCCCTTATGATTATATAATGAAGGTGATGAATAGATTCAGGGAATTAGATCTGGTAGACAGAGTATCTGAAGAACTATGGACAGAGGTTAGTAACATTGTACAGGAGGTGGTGACCAAGATCATTCCTGAGAAAAAGAAATGCAAGAAGGCAGAGTAGTTGTCTGAGGAGGCCTTACAAATAGCTGAGAAAAGAAGAGAAGTGAAAGGTAGAGGAGAAAGGGAAAGATATACCTATCTGAATGCAGAAGTTCCAGAGAATAGCAAGGAGAGATAAAGACTTCTTGAATGAATGATGCAAAGAAACAGAGAAAAACAATAGAATGGGAAAGACTAGAGACCTCTTCAAGAAAATTGGAGATACAAAGGGAACATTTCATGCAAAGATCAGCACAATAAAGAACAGAAATGGCAAGGACCTAACAGAAGCAGAAGAAATAAAGAAAAGGTGGCAAGAATACACAGAAGAACTCTACAAAGAGGTCTTAATGACCTGGATAACCACAGTGGTGTGATCACTCACTCAGAGCCAGATATCCTGGAGCATAAAGTCAAGAGGGCCTTCAGAAGCATTACTACGAATAAAGCTAGTGGAAGTGATGGAATTCTAGCTGAGCTATTTAAAGTCCTAAAGGATGATGCTGTTAAAGTGCTGCACTCAATATGCCAGCAAATTTGAAAAACTCAATAGTGGCTACAGGACTGGAAAAGGTCAGTTTTTATTCCAATCCCAAAGAAAGCCAATGTCAAAGAATGCTCAAACTGCCATACACTTGCACTCATTTTACATGATAGCAAGATTACGCTCAAAATCCTTTAAGCTATGCTTCAGCAATATGTGAACCAAGCACTTCCTGATGTTCAAGCTGGATTTAGAAAAGGCAGAGGAACAGGAGATCAAACTTTCAACATCTGCTGGATCATAGAAAAAGCAAGCAAATTCCAAAAAAACCACATCTACTTCCACTTGATTGACTACACTAAAGCCTTGACTGTGTGGATCATAACAAACTGAAAAATTTTTTAAGAGATGGGAATACCAGACTACTTTACCTGTCTCCTGATAAACCTGTATAGAGGACAAGAAACAACAGTTAGAACCAGACATGGAACGATGGACTGGTTCAAAATTGGGAAAGGAGTATGTCAAGGCTGTATATTGTCACTCTACTTGTTTAACTTATATGCAGAGTACATCATGAGAAGTGCTGGGCTTAATGAATCACAAGCTGGAATCAAGATTGCCAGGAAATATATCAACAACCTCAGATATGCAGATGATATCACTTCAGTGGAAGAAAGCAGAGAGGAATTCAAGAGCTTCTTGATGAAGTTGAAAGAGGAGAGTGAAAAAGCTGGCTTAAAACTCAACATTCAAAAAACTAAGGTTATGGCATCCAGTCCCATCACTTTAGGACAAATAGATGGGGGGAAAGTGCAAATAGTGAGAGATTTATTTTTTATGCTCCAAAATCACTATGGATGGGGGCTGCAGCCATGAAATTAAAAGGCACTTGCTCCTTGGAAGTAAAGCTATGATAAACCTATATAGCACATTAAAAAGCAGAGACACCAATTTGCCATCAAAGGCCCATATAGTCAAAGCTATGGCTTTTCCAGTAGTCACGTATGGACGTCAGAGTTAGACCATAAAGAAGGCTGAATGCCGAAGAATTGACGCTTTTGAACTGTGGTGCTGGAGAACATTCTCGAGAGTCCCTTGGACAGCAGTGAGATCAAACCAGTCAATTCTAAAGGAAACCCACTCTAAATACTCACTGGAAGGACTGAACCCAAGCTGAAGCTCCATCATTTTGGCCACCTGTTTCCAAGAGCTGACTCATTGGAAAAGACCCTGATGCTGGGAAAGATTGAGGGTAGGAGGAGAAATGGGTGACAGAGGATGAGATGGTTGGATGGCATCACCAATTCAGTGGGCATGAGTTTGAGCAAACTCTGGGAGATAGTGAAGGACAGAAAAGCCTGGTGTTCTGCAGTTCATGTGGTTGCAAGAGTTGGACATGACTTAGAGACTGAACAGCCACAAAAACTTTAATTTGGTATCACTGTTGATTTTGCTTTTCTTTACCTTCCATATTCTTGGGCATAAAGCGTTCCTATTATTGAGAGAATTCCAACTAAGGGCTTCCAGCAAGAATTGTGGAAAGGTGATGATGCCATCATACACTGCAGGATAGAAATGTTCTATCCCATGTCTTGCCTTGGTTTAAATATGGCAGACCACAGCATGACTTAGTCTCTCAGCTGGAAGTGTCAGCTAGAGAATTCATGGAGGGTAGTGAAATTTCCTCACTCTTAATGAAAGGTAAAAACTCAGCAAAACCGGTATCACCCTTTATTTCACACAAGCCTCAAAGAAAGGTTGTGCATTGTGTTCTTCCTGATATGCCTCCCCCACTGACACACTCGGTCTCTTAGTAGTGCTTAATCTCAGACAATCAAATGTGTGGCCATACTGGAAAATTCATGATATTCAACTGATCTCTGGCTCATGACAAGTTCTTCTGCTTTTCTCCATTTCAATGAAATAGCAAAAGAATAAACTTCTTTTCAAACTTTTCTTTCAGGTTGTCATAAATCTTTTGATGTTATCTTCCCCAATGAGATGACATGGCTGTTTGGAGGAAAACTCATTTGAAACTAATTTGAAAAAGTTTCACAGTTGATTTAAGAAGATATAGTGTTTGGAGTAAACCTGCTTGTGAAGATAAATGCTAATTCTGAATAATAAGAGGAGAAACATATTACAGTCTTAAAAATGAGAGATGAGAGTAAGAAGTGAGAAGAGAGAGTGAAAAATGACAGGAATTACTAAACACTAATAAAGTCATCTGGAAGTGCATAAAATATGGTTTTCTTCTTTCCATGTAGAAAAGATTATAGATTATAGATTTCTTAAATAGTCAATCTTCTCTTAATGTTAACAGATCAAGATGTGATTAAAAGAAAGATTGCAGCATTTTTTAGATATCTCTTTGTTCTCAGATCCATATTTGTCCTTCTCCTACTCCTTTGTTGTCTCAAATAACCACATTGCCCAGGCTCCCATGTCTTTCTGATTTCTAGTTAGTTAAGTCAATGAGAGGCACTAGCAAAAGACTACACAGTAGAAGAGATGAATCCAGAAAATGTCTCCTCCTTCTGTCACTGGTGGCATTTCCCATATGATCTGTGTCACCTTCAGGGTTCTGGCTTTCCACCAGTTCGTCCCTTCCTTGGTAGCCCAGGTCCCTCCAGATTGCTCACTATCATTCTAGCTTCTTTGGGATGGCTACTCCTAAGCCTGTTAATGCCACTCCTTGATGCTCCAAACACTTGGAGTGGCAGCAGATTCTAGCTCTTTTTTGTTTGGTTTCTTAGCTTTTCCCATCACTTGTATAACCAATTCTTGATATTAAATTTTTCTACTTGAAATATCTCAAGAAATTTCAGTTATCCTGATTTCTATAGTGATTTCTCTCCACTGATTTTTAAAATAATTTTTTTCTTTTAGAACAGTTACAGAATTACAGAAAATTTGTGAAGCTAGTACAGAGAGATACCGTATACTCTGTACCTGATTTCCCATATTATTAACATCTTACATTAGTGTGGTACATTTGTGATAATTAATGAGCCAATAAACATATTATTATTGACAAAAGTCTATACTTCATCCAAATATCCTTAATTTTTACTAGATATCTTTTCCTGCTACAGGATTCCATCCAGGAAACATTCTAATTTAATGTAAAAAAATTGTAGTCTGTCTATGGATTATACCACAATACCTTTGCACTAAAAGTTATTACTGCTTTCTCTAATTCAAATTTAAAAATCCTATATCAGTCAAAGCTCTCTTATCCTATTCCTGTAAATTAGAAATAGGCATCATACTCCACAGTTTGAAGTGAGATTTCAGAGCCCTGCAATTTTTAAAGCCTCAAAGATTTCCTTTCCCTGGAGGAACCTGGAAGAACAATTAGGTATTCATTTGGTAAAACTGTCTCATTATCTTCAGATATGTAGGTGATTAAAAAAAAAAAAACCTCAGCAGCCTAAGAATAAGAGGCTCAGATGAAACCGTTGTGTCAGATCCATTGATCACACAATTAGCAATAAGGGCTAAATTCTTAGCTGTTTTGCTGTTGGAAAAAAAAAAAAAAAGTGGAACTACAGCCTGATATTATGCAATTTAGTCTTCTATAATTAGGAGAAGCGGTGGCATGGTCTTTAGCTTCTTTAAACAAGACTGTCAGTTAAAGTAAGCATAGCATAGTTCTGTAACAGTGAGCATCCTCCTCATTTATCCCTAACGAGTAGCAAAAATTTCACAGATTGGCACTTGTCCATGGACCACACAGACTGCGGTAGCACTGATTTAGGGGACAGTACATAATGGTTTAGTAGTTGTCCACATTTTAGTGTTGTCCATGGAATGTTAGCTGAAACAGAGCTGTAAGACTTCAGTTATTCTAAAAATCTGCTAAAAACACTTCCTTGCTATTATTCTAGGCATTTTTTTTTTAAATCTAAAATCAAGAAATGTAATCTCAGAGAAGAGAAAAGGATAGAACAATTCTGGAAGCATGCAAGGAAGTAGATTCTGAAGTCAGGCAATCACACCTACCTAACCTTGGAAAGTTCAGAGTGGAAAAAAGGATTTCATTGGGAATGTAAAACATTTTTATTTTCGCAAAACAAAAATAAATTATGCAAATTCCTCTCTTTTCCTCATCTCTGATAGGCATTACATTCAATTCCCTAAGTTGTTCTTTAAACTGTCTGGCTTCTCCATTCTCATTGCCTCTGATAAGTGCAAGACACTTGTTTCCCCTGTACAATCATTCATAGTCTCTTATTTTTTTCCTGCTCATATTTTGGGTACAATTTATTTCCTTGAACACTTCTAAGACATATTTCATATCAAGTCTCCAATAATTCCAATATCAGATGTGCTGGAGGATTGAATTATTTGAAAGTTGAATTTGTATGTATATGGATAGATTTATGGATATTGCTACCATAGTCTATTGAAATTCAGTATTGAGATGTAGATTATTGTCTGGTTTAGCATAATTTGCTGTCTCCAAAGAAAGTGATTTTTTTTTTTTTCATAAGAGACAGGCTCCATGACTGGACGACTGTGTCTTTGCCTTTGGTAATGATAATACATTCATCCGATAGTATAAATATCCATCTGAAAAGTCTAGTACTTTGAGATGTGATCAGTGGATCTCTTTTTTTGACAGAAATATTTAAAATTTGTTTCTTCTCCAAATGGAGATTATTTACAAATATCTAACCCTTTTCCTGTTCTATGTAGTTGAGACAGCCCAGTATGTTATTTCTCAATAATTTTAGTACTTATATTTCACAGAGAATGTCAAAATACTGAGTACATCCAATAAGTGATAAAACCTTCAAATTTAAGATACAGAGTACAATTTTTTTATTTAAAAGGCATTAATGGATAATTTGGAATGGGGCCAATATTTTAATAAAACATTTGATTTATTACCATATCAGACAGGATTTTACTAAATGAATTTATTGTCAGGAGGCGCCCTCTACAGACTCTACGGAAAAAAACTTCTCTAAAGAACACATTAAAATTAAAGTGTTTGATTAATCCTTTCAGTTCAGTTCAGTCACTCAGTCGTGTCCGACTCTTTGTTAGCCCATGAACCGCAGCACACCAGGCCTCCCTATCCATCACAAATCCCAGAGTTTACCCAAACTCATGTCCATTGAGTCAGTGATGCCATCAAAAAACATCTCTTCCTCTGTCGTCCCCTTGTCCTCCTGCCCTCAATCTTTCCCAGCATCAGGGTCTTTTCAAATAAGTCAGCTCTTCGCATCAGATGGCCAAAATATTGGAGTTTCAGCATCAGTCCTTCCAATGAACACCCAGGACTGATCTCCTTTATGATGGACTGGTTGGATCTCCTTGCAGGCCAAGGAACTCTCAAGAGTCTTCAACACCACAGTTCAAAAGCACCAATTCTTCAGCGCTCAGCTTTCTTTATAGTCTAACTCTCACATCCATACATGACTACTGGAAAAACCATAGCCTTGACCAGATGGATCTTTGTTGATAAAGTAATGTCTCTGCTTTTTAATATACTATCTAGGTTGGTCATAACTTTCCTTCCAAGGAGTAGGCGTCTTTTAATTTCATGGCTGCAATCATCGTCTACAGTGATTTTGGAGCCTCAAAAAATAGTCAGCCACTGTTTCCACTGTTTCCCCATCTATTTGCCATGAAGTGATGGGATTGGATGCCATGATCTTAGTTTTCTGAATGTTGAGCTTTAAGCCAACTTTTTCACTCTCCTCTTTCACTTCCATCAAGAGACACTTTAAGTTCTTCTTCACTTTCTGCCATAAGGGTGGTGTCATCTGCATATCTGAGATTATTGATATTTCTCCCAGCAATCTTGATTCCAGCTTGTGCTTCTTCCAGCCCAGGGTTTCTCACGATGTACTCTGCATATAAGTTAAATAAGCAGGGTGATAATATACAGCCTTGACGTACTCCTTTTCTTATTTGGAACCAGTCTGTTGTTCCATGTCCAGTTCTAACTGTTGCTTCCTGACCTGCATATAGGTTTCTCAAGAGTCAGGTCATGTGGTCTGGTATTCCCATCACTTTCAGAATTTTTCACAGTTTATTGTGATCCACACAGTCAAAGGCTTTGGCATAGTCAATAAAGCAGAAATAGATGTTTTTCTGGAACTCTCTTGCTTTTACCATAATCCAGCAGATGTTGGCAATTTGATCTCTGGTTCCTCTGCCTTTTCTAAAACCAGCTTGAACATCTGGAAGTTCACTGTTCACGTATTGCTGAAGCCTGGCTTGGAGAAATTTGAGCATTACTTTACTAGCATGTGAGATGAGTGCAATTATGCGGTAGTTTGAGCATTCTTTGGCATTGCTTTTCTTTGGGATTGGAATGAAAACTGACCTTTTCCAGTCCTGTGGCCACTGCTGAGTTTTCCAAATTTGCTGGCATATTGAGCGCAGCACTTTCACAGCATCATCTTTCAGGATTTGAAATAGCTCAACTGGAATTCCATCACCTTCACTAGCTTTGTTTGTAGTGATGCTTCCTAAGTCCCACTTGACTTCACATTCCAGGATGCCTGGCTCTAGGTGAGTGATCATACCATCATGATTATCTGGGTCGTAAAGATCTTTTTTGTACAGTTCTTCTGTGTATTCTTGCCACCTCTTCTTAATATCTTCTGCTTCTGTTAGGTCCATATCATTTATGTCCTTTATTGAGGCCATCTTTGCATGAAATGCTCCCTTGGTATCTTTAATTTTCTTGACGAGATCTCTAGTCATTCCCATTTTATTGTTTTCTTCTATTTCTTTGCATTGATCACTGAGGAAGGCTTTCTTATCTCTCTCTTTGCTATTCTTTGGAACTCTGCATTCAGATGTTTATATCTTTCCTTTTCTCCTTTGCTTTTCACTTCTCTTCTTTTCACAGCTATTTGTAAGGCCTCCTCAGACAGCCATTTTGCTTTTTTGCATTTCTTTTTCTTGCGGATGGTCTTGATTCCAATCTCCTGTACAATGTCATGAACTCCATCCATAGTTCATCAGGCACTCTATCAGATCTAGTCCCTTAAATCTATTTCTCACTTCCACTGTATAATCATAAGGGATTTGATTTAGGTCATACCTGAATGGTCTAGTGGTTTCCTCTACTTTCTTCAATTTATGTCTGAATTTGACAATAATGAGTCATGATCTGAGCCACAGTCAGCTCCTTGTCTTGTTTTTGCTGACTATATAGAGCTTCTCCATCTTAGACTGCAAAGAATATATTCAATCTGATTTCGGTGTTGACCATCTGGTGATGTCCATGTGTAGAGTCTTCTCTTGTGTTGTTGGAAGAGGGTGTTTGCTATGACCAGTGCGTTCTTTTGGCAAAACTCTATCAGCCTTTGCTCTGCTTCATTCTGTACTCCAAGGCCAAATTCGCCTGTTACTCCAGGTGTTTCTTGACTTCCTACTTTTGCATTCCAGTCCCCTATAATGAAAAGGACATCTTTTTTGGGTGTTAGTTCTAAAAGGTCTTGTAGATCTTCATAGACCCGTTCAACTTCAACTTCTTCAGTGTTACTGGTCAGGACATAGACTTGGATTACCATGATATTGAATGGTTTGCCTTGGAAATGAACAGAGATCATTCTGTTGTTTTCAAGATTGCATCCAAGTACTGCATTTTGGACTCTTTTGTTGACTATGTTGGCTACTCCATTTCTTCTGAGGGATTCCTGTCCACAGTAGTAGTTCTTGTAGTTCACATCCATTGTTTAGAATCATGCAGAAAAAGAGAAATATTAGTTGGTTGTTTTTTTGCATGCATGCTAAGCAGCTTCAGTTGTGTCCAACTCTGTGTGACCCTATGGACTGCAGCCCACCAGGCTCCTCTGTCCATAGGATTCTCCAGGCAAGAATACTGGAGTAGGTTGCCATGCCCTTCTCCCAGGGGATCTTTGGGACCCAATTGTTTTTTTTATGTCTTTTTAAATGTTCAGTTTCTTCGCATATTTTTAGGAACTCTTCACTGGTGTGACAAGTAACACTAAACATAAATTCCATCTTCTTTAATTATAAAAATATTATCATAGCACATATAATCAATGTCTTTTTAAATGATATAAACCTTAAGTCTGATGATGAATTTAATCTTTGGTGATTAGTAGGAAAATATTTTGAGAATGCAAAAGTTTAGAAATAAAACTTACTTTGAAAGGAACCCAGATCTGTTAACTATCTTGTGTTTTTTTCTATTATGTAATTGACTCAAATATATCTAGTTTCAATATACTTTAAAAGAGGAAAATAGGGATATATTTATCAGCCAGCTGTCTGGTAGACTACTATGAAGACAAAAGGAATGTTGTTTACACTGTAATGACAACCATTTCTTCTAAATGAAAGTAGCCTAAATTCTACTTTTCTTAGAGCTGGGTGGTGAAGAGCATTACTCACTGTTAAGTACAGAACCTTTTTTTCTTAGATCATAAGAAAAGGGAGACTTACTTTTAGCAGGGAGAGACAGAGAGAAAGTGAAACTTGTGGCTAATACCATATGATTAAAATCCATCATGATCAATCAGGAAATTAATAGCTAATGTTTGAATTCTCTAATGTATAAGACATTGCTACACTTTATACGTCCTAACTAATTTAATGGTCACAAATATCTTAAGAAAGGGAAGAAAAACCAGAAGCAAAACAAAAAGAAAATCTACAGAATGGGGGGAAATATTCACAAATGACACAACTGACAAGGGATTAGTCTCCAAAAATTTATAAACAGCTCATGTTGCTCAATATCCAAAAAACAAACAACCCAATCCAAAAAGAGGCAGAAGACCTAAATAGACATTTCTCTCAAAGATGACATACAGGTGGTCCAGATGCATATAAAAAGATACTCTACTTCACTAATTATTAGAAAAATGCAAATCAAAAGTACAGTGAGATGTCACTTCACACCAGTCAGAGTGGACATCAAAAAGTCTAAAAACAACAAGCGCCTAGAGGATATAGAGAGAAGGGAACCCTCCTACACTGTTGGTGGGAATGTAAAATGGTACAGTCGTTATGGAGAAGAGAATGAAGTTTGCTTTACAACCTGACAGCAGAGATACCATATGATTCAGCAGTTCCACTGCTGGAATTGCTGGATCCAGAGAACAACATGGTTTGAAAGTACACGTGCACTTCAACGTTCACTGCAGCACTGTTTACAATAGCCAAGGCATGAGAGCAACGTAAATGCTCATTGACAGGTTAATAGGTAAAGAAGATATGATATACATATACAATGGCATATTACTCAACCACTAAAAAGAATGAAATAATGACATTTACAGCAACATGGATGAAACTGGAGATGATCATACTAAGTGAAGTAAGTCAGACAGAAAAAGACAAGTATCATATGATATCATTTACATGAGGAATCTGAAAAATGATACAAACTTATTTATAAAACAGGAAGACTCACAGTCTTAGAGAATGAACTTATAGTTACCAGGGAGGAAGGGCAGTGGGAAAGGGATAAACTGGGAGTTTGGGATTGACATACACACACTGCTATATTTTAACTAACAAGGGTCTACTGTAAAAAATAAATTAGAAAATACTTTATGAGTAGATTGGAGAAGGAAATGGCAACCCACTCCAGCATTCTTGCCTGGAAAATCCCATGGATTGCAGAGCCTGGCAGGCTGCAGCCTATGGGGTTGCTAAGAGTCAGACATGACTGAGCAGCTTCACTTCACTGAATAGATAATACTATTATCCCTATTTTATAGATAAGAAAACCAAATAGCAGAGAGAAGTAACATGTCCAATATTCACCAAGATGATAATTGTGGAACTAAGATTCCCTAAACTATAATGCTCTAATTGCTTTTATAACAAATATTACTTTTATCAAAGAAACAGCATGCTGAAGACTTTGCATCCATCTCTCTAGTCCTGGCTTACTAAAGCATTAATTAGCTCAAACGACAGGCTCAGCACCTGCTACAGGACAATAAAAAATGTATTCAAAAGCGATTAAGACTCACTCAGTTGGGGCTTTACATTTAATGAAGGAAGCAGACATAATAACAATGAGGTGTGATAAATTTAAAGAGATGTATGTATGAAGTACTAAAAGCACACAGGAGAGGGGTTTTCTTGTTAAGGGGAAATCCAAGAAGATAGAGCAGCCTCTGTAAATACTTAGCATTGAAAGAGCAAGGCTTGTTTAGAGAAGCACAAGTATGGAGCTCAAAATGGCTGTAGCATGAAGGTCAAAGGCAGATCAATGGGAAACGGGAATGGAACAGATCAGATCAGATCAGTCCCTCAGTTGTGCCCAACTCTTTTCGACCCCATGAATTGCAGCACGCCAGGCCTCCCTGCCCATCACCAACTCCCAGAGTTCACTCAGACTCACGTCCATCGAGTCAGTGATGCCATCCAGCCAGCTCATCCGCTGTCATCCCCTTCTCCTCTTGCCCCCATCCCTCCCAGCATCAGAGTCTTTTCCAATGAGTCAACTCTTCACATGAGGTGGCCAAAGTACTGGAGTTTCAGCTTTAGCATCATTCCTTCCAAAGAAATCCCAGGGCTGATCTCCTTCAGAATGGACTGGTTGGATCTCCTTGCAGTCCAAGGGACTCTCAAGAGTCTTCTCCAACACCACAGTTCAAAAGTATCAATTCTTTGGCTCTCAGCCTTCTTCACAATCCAACTCTCACATCCATACATGATCACAGGAAAAACCATAGCCTTGACTAGACGAACCTTTGTTGGCAAAGTAATGTCTCTGCTTTTGAATATGCTATCTAGGTTGGCATGAAGGTCAAAGGCAGATCAATGGGAAATGGGAATGGAACAGAGGTAGGGGGTAAATCAGAAAACAGATTGTATCCAGCTGCCTATGTAATATTTTTCACTTTGTAAACAACATGTTTAAAACTCAGCTCATTTGATCAAACTAGTGGTTACCAGTGAGAAGACGGTTAGGAGGAGGGGAAAGACAGGAGTAGGGGATTAAAGGGTACAAACTACTATAGTGAAACAAATAATATATAAGGATACATTATACAGCACAGAGAATACAGCCAATATTTTATAATAACTTTAAATGGAGTACAAAAATATTAAATCACGATGCTGTACACCTGAAAGCCATGTAATACTGTAACTCACCTGTACTGTAATAATAATAACAGAGCTTATTTTCTTCTGGTGAAACATGGTCCTTTTGTGGAGTTTCTCATTTTGGTTAACAGTACCCCAGACCACACAATTAACCAAAGCAGAAACATCTGAGACATCTTCAAAGCTTTTTATTTAGTCACGCTTTTCATCCAATGACTCAAGTTCTATTGATCCTACATCCCAAATCTCCAGACAGTCTTCCATTCATCTCTCAATCTAGGCCACTACCTCTTTAGTTAAGTTCTTATTGTTTGTCAGCATCTCTCAGGGTAATTCCTTATGCTTGCTCTCCCTCTACTGCACACTATGTAATGGGAAGCAATTGTTCTAAAATACCAATCCAATCCTGTCACTGCTGTACTTAAATCTTCAGGGGCGCCTTATTACCTTCAGGAAAAAAAAATCCCTAAATCCTTAGCACACCTACCATCTGCCCTAATCTATATTTCTGATATCTTCTTCTGTACTACCTAATGTACACACACTGGATTTCAGCTCCGCTGAACTACTTCCAGTTATTCTGGTTCAGATGTTGGGTGGCTTAGTTAGGCATGTGGCCGACCTGCTCAACCTGACTTGATTTCAAACCCTGTCCATTCAGTAGTTAGCTGTGTGGTTTTAAGAAAGCAGTTTAATTTCTCTGGGACTGAATATTTTCAGCTACAAAGGAAGGAATACAGAAAATTATCGGTTATGAGAAACAAATGAGATACTGCACTTTGCAAAATGCCTGGCCTTTATTTCCATTTAATAAATATTAACTTTGTGTCTTTTTAAAAAAATATTCTGTACTTGCAAATATGCGGTTCAGTGCTCTTGGAATAACCTATTTCTACATAAGTGTTTGCCTGACAATTTCTTACTCACACTTCAATATTATTTGACATGGTAAATATTCTAACAACAAATAGCCAAAAGGTCATCTCTCCTAGGTGGTCTTGCCTGGACTCCTGAAGGAAGATTTAGAAAATCTTGTTAAATCCTCCAACAGCACATCTACTATAGTAGTTATTACAAGAATGTAATTATTCATTTTTTTGTTTCTGAGCCCTGGAGGAAGGACACTGTTTGTGATTGAAATGTGCAATAAATACTTATTGAATGAATGACATTGGTCAGTTCAAGAAGATGGTTTGTTGGCTTGCCTGTTATCACCTTACTGATTTCTGTTATATTCTCAAGCAAATTTTAAGACTAGTAAAAATCAGCTATCTTTTAGAAAGCCCAGAGTTAAACCCAGGCACATATGGACATCTTATCTTTGACAAAGGAGGCAAGAATATACAATGGAGAGAAGACAGCCTCTTCAGTAAGTGGTGCTGGGAAAACTGGACAGCTACATGTAAAAGAATGAAATTAAGAACACTTCCCTAACACCATACACAAAAATAAACTCAAAATGTATTACAGACTTAAATGTAAGGCCAGGAACTCTAAATCTCTTAGAGGAAAACATGGGCAGAACACTCTTTGACATAAATCGATGCAATATTCTCTCTGACCCACCACCTTAAGTAAAGGAAATAACAAAAAGAAGCAAATGGGACCTAATTAAACTTAAAAGCTTTTGCACAACAAAGGAAACTATAGAAAAGATGAAAAGACAGCCCTCAGAAAGGGAGAAAATAATTCCAAATGAAGCAACTGGCAAAGAATTAATCTTCAAAATGGATAAGCAGCTCATACAGTTCAATATCAGAAAAACAAACAACGCGACCAAAGAAAAAAAAAGGCCAGAAGACCTAAAGCGACATTTCTCCAAAGAAGACATATAGATGGCCAACAAACAAATGAAAAGATGCTCCAAATCACTCATTATTATAGAAATGCATATTAAAACTAAAATGAGATATCACTTCACATTATTCAGAATGGCCATCATCAAAAAAATCTACAAACAGTGAATGTTGGAGAGGATGAGGATAAAAGGGAACCTCCTGCACTGAAGGTGGGAATGTATACTGGTACAGCCTTTATGGAGAACAGTATGGAGATTCCTTAAAAAAACTAGCAATCGATCTACCATATGACCCAGCAAAGAGATTAAGAAGTGACCAGAATACACAGAAAGTAACAGTCATTCAATTGATCTTTGCAACTGCATAGACTATACAGTTCATGGAATTCTCCAGGTCAGAATACTGGAGTAGGTAGCCATTCCCCTTTCCAGGACATCTTCCCAACCCAGGGATCAAACCCAGGTCTCCCACATTGCAGGCGGGTTTTATTCTATTTATTTATTTATTTATTTATTTATTTTATTTTTACCAGCTGAGCCACAAGGGAAGCCCAGAATACAGAGAAGAACTATACAATAAAGGTCTCAACCATTCAGATAACCAAAATGGTGTGGTCATTCACCTAGAACCGGACCTCCTGGAGTGTGAAGTCAGGTAGTTCTTAGGAAGCAATATTATGAATGAAGCTAGTGGAGGTGATGGAATTCCAGCTGAGCTAATTCAAATCCTAAAAGATGATGCTGTGAAAGTGCTGCACTCTATATGTCAGCAAATTTGGAAGACTCACCAGTGGTCACAGGACTGGAAAAGATCAGTTTTCATTCCAATCCCAAAGAAGGGCACCAAAAATGTTCAACCTACCATATAATTGTGCTTATTTGACATGCTACCAAGGTTATGCTCAAAATCCTTCAAGCTAGACTTCAGCAGTTTGTGAACTGAGAACTTCCAGATGTACAAGCTGAGTTTAGAAAAGGCACAGGAATCAAATTTCAAATTGCCAACATTCACTGGATCATGGAGAAAGCAAAGGAGTTCCAGAAAAGCATCTACTTCTGCTTCATTGACTATAATAAAGCCCTTGACTGTGTGGATCACAACAAACTGTGGGAAGTTCTTAAAGAGTTGGGATTTCCAGACCACATTATCTGTCTCCTGAGAAACCTGAATGTGGGTCAAGAAGCAACAATTGGAACCTGACATGGAACAATGGACTGGTTCAAAATTAGGAAAGGAGTACGACAAGACTGTTTATTGTCACTCTGCTTATTTAACTTCTATGCAAGGTACATCATGCAAAATACTGAGCTGGATGAATCATAAGCTGGAATCAACTTTTCTGGGAGAAATATCAACCTCAGATATGCAGATGATATCACTCTAATGGCAGAAAGTGAAAAGGACCAAATGAGCTTCTTGATTAGGGTGAAAGAGGAAAGTGAAAAAGCTGGCTTGAAATTAAACATTCAAAAAACTAATATAACAGCACTCAGTCCCATCATTTAATAGCAAATAGACTGGGAAAAAGTAGAAGCAGTGACGGATTTCATTTTCTTGGACTCCAAAATCAAAGCAGACAGTGACTGCAGCCGTGAAACTAAAAGATGTTTGCTCACTGGAAGGAAAGTGATGACAAAACTAGATACAATATGAAAAGCAGAGATATCATTTTGCTGACAAGGTCCATATGGTCAAAGCTACGGTTTTTCCTGTAGTCATGTACGGATGTGAGAGTTGGATCATAAAGAAGGCTGAACATCGATCAGTGGATTCTTTTGAATACTGGTGCTAGAGAAGAGTCTTGAGAGTCCCTTGGACTGCAAGGAGATCAAACCAGTCAATCCTAAAGGAAATCAAGTCTGAGTATTCTTTGGAGGGACAACTGCTGAAGCTCCAAAACTTTGGCCACCTGATGCAAAGAGCCAACTCATTGGAATAGACCCTGATTTTGGGAAATGTTGGGGGCAGGAGCAGAAGGGGGTGACAGAGGATGAGATGGTTAGATAGCATAAATGACTCAATGGACATGAATTTGAGCAAACTGTGGGATATAGTGGAAGACAGAGGAGCCAGGTGTGCTACAGTCCATGGGGTTGCAAAGAGTGGACACGACTTAGCGATTGAACAACAAATGACAAAATAATCCCACTACTGTGCATATACCCTGAGCAAACCACAATTGTAAAAGACACATGTACCCCAATGTTCATTGTGGCACTATTTACAATATCCAGGACATAGAAGCAACCTAGATGTCCACCAACAGATGAATGCATAAAGAAGTGGTATATATATATATATATATATATATATATATATATACACACACACACAATGGAATATTACTCAGCCATTAAGAGAGTGAATTTGGATCAGTTGTAGTGACGTGGATGAACCTAGAACCTATTACACAAAGTGAAGTAAGCCAGAAACAGAAAAACAAATATTGTATATTAACTCAGAAATATAGAATATTTAAAAAAATGGTAGTAATGAACCTATTTTCAGAGAAGGAATGGAGACCCAGATGTAAAAAACAGACTTGTGGACACAGCAGGGGAAGGAGACCATGGGATGAAATGAGAAAGTAACATTCACTTCAGTTCAGTTCAGTTGCTCAGTAGTGTCCAACTCTTTGCGACCCCATGAATTGCAGCACGCCAGGCCTCCCTGTCCATCACCATCTCCCGGAGTTCACACAGACTCACGTCCATCGAGTCAGTGATGCCATCCAGCCATCTCATCCTCTGTTGTCTCCTTCTCCTCCTGCCCCCAATCCCTCCCAGCATCAGAGTCTTTTCCAATGAGTCAACTCTTTGCATCAGACTGAGTTTCCTGAGAGAACACAGTAGATATCGTTTGCTTGGGTTTATATATCAGATAATTGGAGAAGGAAATGGCAACCCACTCCAGTATTCTTGCCTGGAGAATCCGAGGGATGGGGGAGCCTGGTGGGCTGCCGTCCATTGGGTCGCACAGAGTCGGACACGACTGAAGTGACTTAGCAGCAGCAGCAGCAGCATATATCAGATAGGCCCAGGCTTAGCAAATAATGTTGGAAACTGGAAATACTTGATAAGAGTAAGTCTGCATGCACATCCACAGGTTGAAGTGGGAACTTCCCAGGTGTGGCTGTCGAGATGCACGCATATAGGTGAGAGTCTTAGCCCTAGGTCACAGGATATTGATAGTAAAACACGAAGTCTTTCTCTCTTACTCCTCTCACCTACAAGAATTTGATCACTTAAGTCTATGATCCTCATAACCTACGTTTGCCTCATTTCATCCATCTCTGACCCACAACTCTGTCCCTCTACCACTATCCCTTGTAACCTATATCCAATAAGTGACTCTTGACTTCTCCAGGCACTGGTGCTTGTAGTACCTCCTTTTGGAAACCACTCCTGCTTTGATCGTCATGAAACACTTCACATTCTTTTCATACCTCCCTAATTTCTCCTCATTTATGTTTTAGGCCTCTCTTCCTTTCCCTACCTTTTAGGCATCTCTTAAAGCTCTTTACACAAGTTTCTTCACTTTCCAGTTTTTTACTTGCTGAGTCAACTCACACCTACAGCTCCAACTATCACTTCTATGTGGATGACTCTCCAAATCTAAATTGGAAATGTAATCTCTCTGGCACCCTCCAGTTCCATATTTCAGCTGCTTACTTGTTATCACCCTCTGGCTCTTCTGAAATCATTTGAAATTCAACGCGTCTAAAACTGAGTCAGTATTTTCTCCAGGGTGCATATCTGTCTTTAGACTTCGCTGTTTCACACTAATGGTGTTAGCCTCCTGTGTGTGTGTGTGTGTGTGTGTGTGTGTGTTAGTCACTCAGTTGTGTCCAACTCTTTGCGATCCCATAGACTGTAGCCTGCCAGGCTTCTCTGTCCGTGGAATTCTCCAGGCAAGAATACTGGAGTGGGTTGCCATTCCCTTCTCCAGGGGATATTCCCAATCCAGGGATTGAACCCAGGTCTCCCTCATTAAAGGCAGATTCTTTACCATCTGAGCCACTGGGGAAGCCGATATTAGCAACCTCTAATCGTGGAAATTCTAAAACTAGTGCAGTCTCAGTTGCCACCTTGGCCTCAATGGCCAATTCCTGCAGCATGTACCTATGTCAAGTATTCTACCCCATCCCTTCTTTTCCAGTTTTTCTGCCTCTTCTTTAACACAGTTCTCTCACCAAGACTACAGAAAATTTCTTGCCCGCACTCTTCCCCATATAATTGGTCCCGCTTACTGCCTACTGTCAACTTGGCTCTCACTTTGTACACTAGTTTAGGCAAAGCTCCTTCTCCTCAGTTGGTTTAGACCATAGAGACCCATTAATCCCCAATTAGCCTATCTTCCACCCCAGGTACCCAGCCCTAGTCCTCAAACCATGGGAGGAAAGATGACACAGATCATCTCAAGTAATAGATAGCCCAATGCATACTACACATCATAGAGATGCCAGAGTAATTAATAAGTTATTGAAGATATGACTCTTTTATAGAGATTATTTTATTCCTACTCATTTAGCACTACAAGAAATTTATCTCAAATCAACTGCAATCAAATACATACAAATAGCAACATATTGATAACTGATAGAACCATTAATTACATGATTTTTTCCACTTCCCCATTTATACAGGTTTCTACTTCAGGAAATTTGTCAAAGGAATTGCTTAGTTTGTTGTTGTGTAATTGCTAAGTCATGTCCAACTGCAACCACATGGACTGTAGCCTGCCAGGCTCCTCTGTCCGTGGGATTCTCTAGGCAAGAGTACTGGAGTGGGTTGCCATTTCCTTCTCCAAGGGATCTTCCCAACCCAGGGACTGAACCCTCATCTCTTCCAGCTCCTGCACTGGCAGTCACATTCTTCACCACTGATCCACCTAGGAAGCCCTGTTTTGGCCATTACCCTAAAGAAAACCTTGCCTTCTTGCAGAAGGCTGATAAATAGATTAAGTCATTTTAGATGATTAGAGCATTTTTTATTCTAAATTGACAACATAAATCCACTCTTACATGCAAAGGATTAAGCTAAATTCTCAAATGTATGGGTACTTAAAAAACTCAGAACCGCAAATATTTTAAACATAACAATGTATTGAATGAAAAAAATACTCACTCTAATTCTTTTTTGCAGTTCTGAAATATCAGCTTTCCGAGAACACTTATGGTTTTGACTTCCTAAGCATTCATCATAACATCGTGATATGTTTTTCCAGAAGCAGTGGATTTAATCTTATCACATAACTGTTACTGGAGTTTGGGTAAACAATGATTATTTTAAGGCAGTAGCTTAAGTGTAAGAATGAGGGCCACTGAAATAGAAACCAAGCATGCAATTTGAAATTATTTTGTAATTCTCTTCCAAGATTCAGTCCAACAGAAATGAGAGGTTAAGCAGGAAAGAAGTCTGATGAGATCATTCTTTGATTTATTATCATCCCATAGTATTCTTTATTATCATCCCATAGTATTCCACAAAGCATTCATCACACTGTGGTGACCCCTAAAAAAGGTCAAATGTTTCTTATTTAGAAATTGCCTTGACTGACTCTTCCTTTGTAAAAGTAAAGGAACTAGAGAGTTTAAGTACCAGTTCGCTCCAGGTGCTTAAACTCCACATTGTTTTGACAGGTTTCAGCTCAAAGCACAGCCAGTCATTCATGATCACCCGGTTCAAAGCCCCACTCCCACCTTCACGTTTTATCTATGTGAATGAATTTCAATTTTCCTTATGTAAGGTTGCTGCTGCTGCTGCTGCTAAGTCGCTTCAGTCGTGTCCGACTCTGTGCTACCTCATAGACGGCAGCCCACCAGGCTCCCCCGTCCCTGGGATTCTCCAGGCAAGAACACTGGAGTGGGTCGCCATTTCCTTCTCCAATGCATGAAAGGGAAAAGTGAAAGTGAAGTCGCTTAGTCGTGTCGGACTCTTAGCGACCCCATGGACTGCAGCCTACCAGGCTCCTCTGTCCATGGGATTTTCCAGGCAAGAGTACTGGAGTGGGGTGCCATTGCCTTCTCCGTATGTAAGGTTAGCACAGAATAATGGATAATCACAACACCATGGAGCTCAGGTAGATTTGGGATCTGACACTGTTTCTATCACATATTAAATATGTAACCTTGGCTCACTACTGATTTCGGTAAGACCTTGCCATTCAAAGTGTGGTGTGTGGACCAGCAGCATCTGCAACACCTGGGAACTTTTCAAAAAGGCAAACTAGCAGCCCCATCTCGGAACTTTGGAGTCAGAATCTACATTTAAATTCTCCATTAAAATTGTCAGTGGGGGAAGGTGAGGGGAGGAGGATAAGGACAGTAGTTCTCACAGGGTGCTGTTTTATGAGATACAGAAAGTGAGTCATGATTTAATGATTATTACATGGCAAGTTTTGTATGTCTTTTAATTTGTAATAGAATTCTTGCAAGCTAGACATTACCTCACTGTCTCATTAGAAGCTTTGCCATTATTCCTAATTCATTCTGGTGATATATTTTTCAAGTGGTGGTAAGTAGAATCATACGGGGGTGTGTGTGCACTCAGTTTCTTAGTCAGTGTCCGACTCTTTGCAACCCCATGAACAGTAGTCCACCAGGTTCTTCTGTCCATGGAATTTTCCAGGCAAGAAATACTGGAGTGGGTGGCCATTTCCTATTCTAGGGGATCTTCTGGACTCAGGGATCTAACCCACATCTACTGTGTCTCCTGCATTGGCAGGCAGATTCTTTACCACTGAGCCACCTGGGAAACCCTATGATATGGAGTGATGGGTCATAATTTTTTTTTTTTTTTTTTGCTTTGACTTGAGAATTTCTGATTAGATACAGAATGCCTTTCTCTTTTTAGCTTTATTTTGATGAACTTTTACTTCTAAGTCCTGCCTCCTATTAGTATCTGTTTATCTGTTTAATGTCTTTTATCCTAAGACTTCCTATGCCTTTAAATGTGGTTGCTGCTGTTGTTGCTGTTGCTAAGTCGCTTCAGTCGTGTCTAACTCTGTGCGGCCCCATAGACGGCAGCCCACCAGGTTCCACCGTCCCTGGGATTCTCTAGGCAAGAACACTGAAGTGGGTTACCATTTCCTTCTCCAATGCATGAAAGTGAAAAGTGAAAGTGAAGTCGCTCAGTCGTGCCCGGCTCTTAGCGACCCCATGGATTGCAGCCTACCAGGCTCCTCTGTCCATGGGATTTTCCAGGCAAGAGTACTGGAGTGGCAAACTCACAAAGTGTGACTAGCATCTCTGCCCTGAACTATGCAAAGGTTTGGGAAAGATAGCCCTTTCAGGATCCTGAACACAGGATCCAGGTTTAAACACACACATGTCTGAACCTACGACCTTAATCCAAGACCAAAGAATCCTATTTTAAAAGATTTCTCCAAGCAGCTTTTTCTTGTATCTCACAATCTGCAACAATTTAAGGCAGAGATATGTAACAGAGAGCTGAATTTTCAGCTCCTTGAGCCTATTATGTCATTTAAAAACAACCTCTGTGATATTGGACAAGCCATTGAATTTCGTGCCTTGGTATCGACTGGAAATAATTGTACACTATGACTTAACAAGTCTGTTGTGGTTTCCCATAGCTGTCGTGCTGTGAAGGTCCAATCTGATAACTTATGCAAACAAAGACCCTTCACAGACTTTCCCCACACCTGACCCTCATCTCTGTTACTCTCCTAAATCACCTTTATCCCTTTCTCATAATTGTACAAACCTATAAGTTAGTTACATATTAGGCACGATTTCTCTATTAGCGACTTCCAACAAAGCACATTCTTCTTGTTAGAATCACTGAGTTTTTCTTTCAGGTTCATTCCTTTCTCCTTCTAATTACAGCATGAATTCACATTTCCACAATTCCAGAGAGGATTTCTTGCAAGCTAAAAGGTCTTTGCAAGAACTCACGGATCAGGGTCCACTTTGGAGAACGGGAGGGTTTTCGCAGTCTGCATGCAGCCTGCAATGAACTCTTTATCCCTAAGAGAATGTTACAACAATAAGGTTTACCGAATGCTTACTATGTACCAATCACCACCCCAGGCATTTTGCACAGACACACTCATTCTCAGATTACCCGGTGACTATTATCAGCCTTATCTGTAGTTTACAATGAAATCCCAGACATAGGGAAGCTCAATCACCTGCCCAAAGTATGGAGCCAGGCAATCAAAGACGCAGTATTAGTCATAGTGATGCTTTCCTTTGCTGCACACGGATTCTGAATTTCACAAGGAGGTATCCGGATGCCCCTTATCGGGATATGAATACTTTCTTTGGGCTCCCAGCAGCTGGCTGCTGCCCCCTGGAGAGTGACGTTACATCGGAGGGGGGCCAGGAGGCAGAGGGCGAGCCAGCGTGCGAGCACACAGCCCCAAGCGTGAAGCCTGCAGGCAGGCGCCGGCAGGGTCCGAGACGCCAGGCGGTGGCAGGTGGAACCGGGACAGGATCATCGGAACCTGTTGCTGAAACCCAGCCAGGACACTTCGACGCCGCTGGGGCTCTGCCCTGGGCGTGGTCTGCAGGTAGGGGAGCGGGTCAGACTGGGCTGGGAACCCCAGTGCCCGCGGCTGGCTTGGATGATTCGCATTAGCGATTGGGGAGTGTTATCTTGGATTTTGCGACTTTATTCTTTCCACTTTCCCCAAATCCCTTCCTAATCCCACGGGGCACTGTCTGTGGACTCCCTTTGGTCACCAGCGTGACTTTTTGGGGCTTCTGTGCCCAGGCTGTCCAGACCACTGATGCCTCTTCCCAGGCTGCTAGTGCTGGGATGGGGCTAGGAACCGGGAAGAGGGAGCCACTTAAAACCCCTCCATAGCAACCCCCAGCCCCCTTTTAAAATAACTTTCCTGTTGAGTCTTCTTGAAGTCCATGCCGGATACTAGCGAGTTTTCTAAACTTCTGTCTACATTTGTGATGATTTAAGCAATGATCTTTGGGTATGTGAGTGAGGCTGCATCTTGTATGCTTTTATTTGCCAGAAAGGCTAAAATGTGTTTTTTTATCCAGGTCCAGCACAGAGCCTCCACTGAAGGCTCTTGGAGAGATTTTTGTAAAGCTCTTTCTAGGGTGTGAGAAAGAATTTCCAGACAATGCCAAGGTTAGCCTGTCTTTTACCAAAACTCCAGGCATTTGCCAGAAGTTCAGCCCTTGGTCAAAGACAGTGTCCGGTGTGGAAAACCAGGAGCATTCTCTGCTCTGCGCTATGGTTTTTGTTTAAAGACAGAACTATAAACTAAGAAACAAAGATTCATTTGCTTATCCCTTCTTTTGCCCTCAGCTAGACTAGGTATTTCAAAAAATTATTTATTTTAAAGAGTCAAATCTAAAGATGGCATGTTGTAAGAATATGATAGATTTCTTTTCTGATCAAAGTATTAAAAGTTATTTTAACCATGTGTCTAAATTTCTCTTTCCATTATACATCCAAATCATTTTCAACTGATAATGACCAAAGAGGGGAAAGATAGGCAAATTCTGGTTTGTAATGTGTAAACACATTTCTGTTTCCAGCTTCAACTCTAACTATGTAAACCGAAGTAGCTTGTGTAAAATCATCTTAATATTTTAAGTTATGATTGAATTTGCAAAATTGCTGTGAAATGCTCAAGATAGAACCATTACCATGAACAGAGAGTTGAGTGGCAACTGTAAACAGAGTTTGGTTAGCGTCTTTCATCTGTTAAAAGCTGCTATCATTTAGGAGAACAGGTCTTCACTGTATACTGCATTATCATCATTAAAAAGTAGTTGTTATAATAACCTAAAATGTAATTTCAATATTGCTTGATGATGCATTAATGTGTTATTCATATGTTATCTTCTGCTTTTTTATTAGCATAAATATTTTTCTAAAATCCATATCATCCAAGAAGATCTTCCTAATAGCCATTTTTCTTGATGTCCATAGGCATCTTCAGGAAAGTTTGAATCTCAAACATTTTTTTCTTAGTCTATCATCTATCTGTCTATTTTATCTTACATTTTTATTCCTGAGCATTTTATGAATAAATTATGAAGTATTTAAAAGTCTGTATTAGAAATTTGTTGTCTTGTTTTTATGATTCTTTAAGTCATAGCTCCTTTTAAGTACACCAGTATTCTTTTTTTACAGATTCAAAGGCTGTAGAATGTATAGATATAAATTTACTATTAACCAGTGAATGATTTGCTCCTGCAAAAATTGTTTATTGTTCTTGTATTTATTATTATTTATCAGTGTGTGTGATTGCTGATAAAAAAATTCATGAAAATGACTCTCTGATAAATATTCATGAATGTTTTCACTGTAGTGCCCTAGAGTGGATCTCCAGCTGTAATACAGACATAAGAATAACTGTTCCTCAAAGCATCATATATTAAAAAATAATCATTTTGTAAAATATTACTTTCCTTATTCTGGAGAGGGTAAGTTGATTTTAAATGAAAACTTTAAAACTGTTGTACATATTGAAAGAAAGATAAATATAACCTCATGTTCCTAAAACAGATCTATATAGTTTTATATTAATCTTACCAAGTAGTTCTCTTAAAGACATGAATTTTATGCCTGCGATTAGCCTGCTGTTGACAGCTGATTTTTCTTTCCTTCCTAATTACCTTTAGTTTTAAGTTCTAGCTCTGGGGGATAAACTGGCTCTTAAATGAATTTTCCAATTGCCTTGAAACTGAACATTCGGAGTCTAGAAGGTCCCTTACTCTATCAAACCAAAGGCAGATGGAAAGATACTGCCCCAGCAATGAGTTACAATGGTCACCACAACAGACAGCTTTTTTGAATGAGTTTCATGGAAATGGCAACCCACTCCAGTGTTCTTGCCTGGAGAATCCCAGGGATGGAGGAGCCTGGTGGGCTGCCGTCTATGGGGTCACACAGAGTCGGACACTACTGAAGTGACTTAGCAGCAGCAGCAGCAGCATGTCCTTTAAGCATCTTGTGGAATTCTGAGATACCAGAGTTACAAAAATGAAGAGATAAAGTTCTTTTCTCAGTCAGGCTTCTCATTGGCTCTGTGCCTAAGGCAAATCATTTAACTTGAGTCTAAATTTCTCAAATATAAATGGATAAGTTAGAATATGCTTTCTAAAATCTTTTCACCCCTCTGGGTTTCCATTTCCCAGGCAAGAGTACTGGAGTGGGGTGCCATTGCCTTCTCCGATGATAAGAGGGCAGACGACCCAGGGTGAGAAGTCACAGATATCCTTGTTTTGCTACTTGAAAGCAGCCACCCTTAGGCAAGGCCCTGAAAATTCTATAAAATCATTATCTCCTGTCTCCACTGGGCGATTAGAAGGAATGAATGGAGCGGTATAGGTGACTGTGCTGGGTGCAGCCTCTGGCACAGCATTGTTCTTTAGGACACCCATCTCTGACAGATCTAAAGTCTTTCCTGTCTCCAGTGGGGAGGAGATGAGAGAAGTGCATAGAAATTCCTTCCATGTGTTCAAGTGGCTGTTACCAGTACATGCATGCGTGCTAAGTTGCTTCAGTCATGTCTGACTTCACGACCCTATGGGCTGTAGCCTATCAGGCTCCTCTGTCCATGGGATTTTACAAGCAAGAATACTGGAGTGGGTTGCCATTTCCTTCTCTGGGGGAGCTTCCTGACCCAGGGATCAAACCTGTATCTCTTGTGTCTCCTGCATTGGCAGCAAGTTCTTTACCACTAGCCCCCCCCCTCCCCCCGGGGAAGCCCTACCAGTGCAGCTTCCCCAGGATGTATCAAGGATTGGGACACAGGATGATCAGAGCTTCAGGCATGGGGTGAATGCCTCTTTGATATTTCACCAACTCTCCCCTCATACACAAAAAGTCAAAATGAGTCAGAACAGCACAAAAGTCAAGCTCCATGCCACACAGACTGAGAAGACAAGCCCTATTCCAGTTCCCTGCCAACCTGGGTGTAGTTCTGTTCCAGTTTAACACACCAGACACATTATATCAGGGGAATCATAACAGCTGCAGAATCCCAATCACACCACTGCAGTAATTTAAAGAAAGAAAGAAACTACAAACAAAATAACACCTGAAATGCCAAGAAATTGGTTCTCTCTTAACTTTGTTGCTACTGAAAATTTAACATGTCTAAACACTACCAATATTTCTGATTTTCTTTTTGGGCTGTTGAGAGGCTTCATTTAAGTGTCTGCATAAAATCTGGGTTCCACTGAGGCACTTACAGACTAAGGCATCTTCTGCTGGAACTAATGCATCTTTGAATTGCAGTTGACCTTCATTTTCAAAATTCTAAAGGGTCTACCAAGCATATGAGAATATTTTAGTTCTGCTTGTTTTGGAAAACAGTTTCTGAAAGTCAAATGAGATAGTGAGAGCTAATCTTCAGTGAGTTTTGTCGATAAGGAAACAGAGGCTTGGAAATGATTTTGCCCAAAGTAAGCTAGACTGAGGAATTGGGATAATGAATTCATGTAGCCTTCAAGTCCATGAGCTTAAATTCAATCCTGCAGGGCCCCTGAGTACATAGTAATAGCAGCTTACAATCAAAGTACTTATTTCTGCATATGCCAAGCCTTTCTAAACAAACAAAGCTGCATTCTTAGGAAGAAATAAATATTACAGGCTTGATTAAGTTTCTTATAAACCAAAATAGGAAACATTCATTACTTGTGAAACTTTTTCAAATGCCTATACCTAAGTCCCACCACTGGACATAAATTGATCTGGAGTTAGCTCTAAGTATTTGTATTTTTTATTTCACTTAGAAATGAAAAGAATCTGCATGCTTACTCTTAAGTGAAAATAATGGGTCCCAACCCACATTGCTGTTTTCAGAAATAGATAGAAGAAACTCAAGTATTATCTGGGAAAAGAGATATTTAAAGAAAACAGGGCAAGGGGATAAAGATTTTGTGAATCCATTCTCCTCAGAACTCCAGCCAAATCAAATAGTTGTGTATATTAGTTTATTTCCTGTGAACATAAAACTCAATAAGGGGAAATTTCAGATCAAGAAGTTGCTCATGACTTTAAAGATTCTCCTTTTCTTCGGGGAAGAAAACAGCAGGGATCTGTAAGTTTTGCAAACTACTTCTTTCACAGAGCATCATCTCACACATCCTGTCTCCTTGCAAAACTGAGACATTTAGAGAGGTGTCACCTGAACTCTCCTACTTTCCTTTAAAGTAGGGTATCTTATTTAATGGCTTTTCTTAAAGACTCAAATAAACTGAAGTGAACTGAAAGAACCTAAAGTTTCTAACTTTTCCTTTACCATTTCATCCCTGTCCCTGCAATCTTACACAATGGTATTAAAGTGAAGGTAGGCTCGCTAGGGACTCAGCTTCCTACCCTTATAAGCAGAGTGCATTGCATGATTAACAGGTACCCTCTAGTAGAGTTTGGCCTTCTCTGGTAGCTCAGATGGTAAAGTGTCTGCCTACAACGAGAGTTTGGCCTTCTCTGGTAGCTCAGATGGTAAAGTGTCTGCCTACAACGCAGGAGACCCAGGTTCAATCCCTGGGTTGGGAAGATCCTCTGGAGAAGGAAATGGCAACTCACTCCAGTACTCTTGCCTGGAAAATCCCATGGATGGAGGAGTGTGGTAGGCTACAGTCCATGGGGTCACAAAGAGTTGGACATGATTCTCTAGTAGAGTTTATAGCCTCTTGCTTCCTCGGTCTTTTACTCATATCCCCTGGTTGCCTTTCTGGAATTCCCCATCCTCAACAGGTTTGCAAAGTCTTTTTGTCCTTGGATGGCTGCTGATGTCATCAATATCACAGTGCTCCTTCAGGCTTGAAAGTCTTTGGCTAGAATCCTGCTGCTTTGAGGAGATTTGTTCTCTTTGTCGCCACTTCTTTCCCTTGGAAAAGCTGCTTTGAGTGGTTTCTGACCCAGAGCACGGTTCACACTTCTCCCACAACTGGCAGCCCTGGGGGTTCACTGCAGACTGTGAGGAGCCTGCCCAAGTACCCCATCCTGAGCGTGCAGTTCATCATATTTTGATTGTCCAGGTTTTAGGAACTTCTAATTCAAGTTTTTCTATAGAAGCAGGCCCTCGAAGTGTCTACAGTCTGCAAGCCTGATGAATTTTGAGTTCATGCTTAGTGCTCATTCCCCTTGTCCTTATGTGGTGCCTCCAGCCCGGAACATTCCAAGCTCAGACCTCCTTACAGGTTTTGGACTTGCCTTCTCCCCACCTGAGAACCTCAAACGTCAGAGCTGCACAGGCAGGGATCAGGTCTGGTGTGCTCCTAAGGCTACTTGTCCTCACAGTGTCCTCTGGTCTGTGCCTGAGCTACTGAGACTACCTTTGTGTCTGTGTTCTCTTGCTTCTGAGCTTCCTCTCCCTAAGGAGAATGTAAACTCCACAAGAGATCAACTTGATGCTTTTACATTAACTCCTGGCTTCAGTGTCTAGAACAATGTGGCACACAGTAGAGACTCAGCAAATATTTGCCTAGTGAAAATTTCATTTCCATTAACCCATCAGATTCTCCTGTATCCTTTTGCATATCCAATCAAGATGCTAAAACTTCAGTCTTTAAATCCCATTCTTCCTTTATGCTTTTTTATCCTCCTTTCCACTCATCCTAGCTTAACTAAAAGGTCAATCTGTACATATTTTTTCATTTCATGTGGCAGAAAAAGCTTTTAAAAAGCCACTTAGTTACCACTGACTGCACTATTTGAATATATGTGGGTTCCATGGTATCTGTGTATGTGGATTTTTAAAAATAATCTGGGCCTAAGCACTAAGAAAGACTAAAATATGGTAAAAAATACTACAACATTTACTTTTAAGTAAAGTTAAATCCACCCATTCTATTATTGTAATCAGCATATTATAATTTCATCTTTAAAATATTTTGTTTTTAAAATATATGCATATGTAATTTTATATAAGTGCCCAAATTATATCATATTCTGTGGCTACTAAATTCTTAATTCTTCAGTTTACTTTGGTAATTGCCTCTGCCCACTCTTTTCTCCTCTGTTACTGAATCATAAGTAACTCATGTTGGCAATTGAGTTCTATTATTCTAGCTTTTCCTGTGCTTTTTATAACCATTCACATGTATACATATGAACACATGCTTGTGTATATACACATGCACAATCTTTTTATTTCCAGTTTTCAAAATTGTATAATTTTTCTTATTCATTAACACTTCATGAAAAGCCCTTCATTGCAACTGTTCAGTTCAGTCACTCAGTCATGTCCGACTCTTTGCAACCCCATGGACTGCAGCATGCCAGACTTCCCTGTCCATCACCAACTCTGAGAGCTTGCTCAAACTCATGTCCATTGAGTCAGTGATGCCATCCAACCATCTCATCCTCTGTCATCCCCTTCTAGTCTTGCCTTAAATCTTTCCCAGCATCAGGGTTTTTTACGAGTCAGGTCTTTTCCAATGAGTCAGTTCTTTACATCAGTTGGCTAAACTATTGGAGCTTCAGTTTCAGCATCAGTCCTTCCAATGAATATTCAGGACTGATTTCCTTTAGGATTGACTGGATTGATCTCCTTGCAGTCCAAAGGACATTCAAGAGTCTTCTCCAAAACCACAGTTCAAAAGCAACTATTCTTCAGCACTCAACCTTCTTTATGGTCCAACTTTCACATCCATACATGACTACTGGAAAAACCATAGCTTTGACTAGATGGACCTTTGTTGGCAAAGTCATGTCTCTGCTTTTTAATATGCTGTCTAGGTTGGTCATAGCTTTTCTTCCAAGGAGCAAGCATCTTTTAATTTCATGGCTGAAGTCACCATCTGAAGTGATTTGGGAGCCCAAAAAACTAAAGTCTCTCACTATTTCCATTGTTTCCCCATCTATTTGCCATGAAGTAAGTGATGGGACTAGATGCCATGATCTTGGGTTTTTGAATGTTGAGTTTTAAGCCAGCTTCTTCACTCTCCTCTTTCACTTTCATCAAGAGACTCTTTAGTTCTTCTTCACTTTCTGCCATAAGGGTGGGATCATCTGCATATCTGAGGTTATTGATATTTCTCCCGGCAATCTTGATTCCAGCTTGTGCTTCATCCAGTCCAGCATTTCTCATGATGTACTCTGCATAGAAGTTAAATAAGCAAGGTGACAAATACAGCCTTGACATACTCCTTTCACAATTTGGAAACAGTCTGTTGTTTCATGTCCAGTTCTAGCTGTTGCTTCTTGACCTGCATACAGATTTCTCAGGAGGCAGGTAAGATGGTCTGGTATTTCCATCTCTTGAACAATTTAATAGTTTGCTGTGATCCACACAGTCAATGGCTTTGGTGTAGTTAATGAAGCAGAAATAGATGTTTTTCTGGAACTCTCTTGCTTTTCCAAAATTCAACAGATGTTGGCAATTTGATCTCTGATTCCTCTGCCTTTTCTAAATCCAGCTTGAACATCTGGAAGTTCTCAGTATATGTACTATTCTCGTTTGGAGAATTTTGAGCATTACTTTACTAGTGTGTGAAATGAGTGCAACTGTGCGATAGTTTGAACATTCTTTGGCATTGCCTTTCTTTGGGATTGGAATGAAAACTGGCCTTTTCCAGTCCTGTGGCCACTGCTGAGTTTTCCAAATTTGCTGGCATATTGAGTGCAGTACTGTAACAGCATCTTCTTTTAGAATTTGAAATAGCTCAACTGAAATTCCATCACCTCCACTAACTATATTCATAGTGATGCTTCCTAACACCCACTTGACTTAGGCTTCCAGGATGTCTGGCTCTAGGTGAATAACCACACCATCATGGTTATCTGGGTCATGAAGGTCTTTTTTGTACAGTTCTTGTGTATTCTTGCCACCTCTTCTTAAGATCTTCTGTTTCTGTTAGGTCCATGCCATTTCTGTCCTTTATAGTGCCCATCTTTGCATGAAATGTTCACTTGGTATTTCCAATTTTCTTGATGAGATCTCTAGTCTTTCCCATTCTATTGTTTTTCTCTATTTCATTGTTATTCACTTAAGCAGGCTTTCTTTTCTCTCCTTGTCATTCTCTGGAACTGTATTCAGTTGGGTGAATCTTTCCCTTTCTCCTTTGCCTTTTGCTTCTTTTATTTTCTCAACTATTTGTAAGGCCTCCTCATAAAATCACTTTGCCTTTTTGCATTTTTTCCTTGGGGATGGTTTTGGTCACTGCCTCCTATACAATATTATGAACCTCCATCCATAGTTCTTCAGGAACTGTGTATACCAGATCTAATCCCTTGAATCTATTCATCACCCCTACTGTATAA
This sequence comes from Bos taurus, assembly GCF_002263795.3. Lineage (NCBI taxonomy): Eukaryota > Metazoa > Chordata > Mammalia > Artiodactyla > Bovidae > Bos > Bos taurus. The sequence continues at coordinate 87,257,925 of NC_037333.1, forward strand.
TCATAAGGGATTTGATTTAGGTCATACCTGAATGATCTAGTGGTTTTCCTTACTTTCTTCAATTTAAGCCTGAATTTTGCAATAAGGAGCTGATGATCTGAGCCTCAGTCAGCTCCAGGTCTTGTTTATGATGAATGTATAGCTCCATGTATTTGCTCCATCTTTGGCTGCAAAAAAATATAATCAATCTGATTTCGTTGTTGACCATCTGGTGATGTCCATGCATAAAGTCATTGCTTGTGTTGTTGGAAAAGGGTGTTTGCTGTGACCATTGTGTTCTCTTTACAAAATTCTGTTAGCCTTTGGCCTGCTACATTTTGTAGTCCAAGGCCAACATGCCTGTTACTCCAGGTATCTCTTGACTTCCTACTTTTGCATTCCAATCCCCTGTGATGCAAGGACATCTTTTTTTGGTGTTAGTTTTAGAAGATCTTATAGGTCTTCACAGAACCATTCAACTTCATCTTCTTTAGCATTAGTATTTGGGACATAGACTTGGATTACTGTGATGTTGAATGGTTTGCCTTGGAAACAAACTGAGTTCATTTAATCATTTTTCAGATTGCACCTAAGTACTACATTTAGGAATATTTTGTTGACTATAAGGGTTACTCAATTTCTTCTAAGGGATTCTTGCCCACAGTAGTATATCTAATGGTCATCTGAATTAAATTTGCCTGTTCCCACCCATTTTAGTTCATTGATTGCTAAAATTTTGATATTCACTCTTACCCTCTCCTGCTTGACCACTTCCAATTTACCTTGACTCATGGACCTAACATTCCAGGTTCCTATGCAGTATTGTTCTTTACAGCATCGGAGTTTACTTTCACCACCAGACAGATTCACAACTGAGCATTGTTTCTGCTTTGGCCTAGCCTCTTCATTCTTTCTAGAGCTACTTCTCCTCTCTTTCCCAGTAGCATATTGGATACCTACTGACCTGGGGGGCTCATCTTACAGTGTCATATCATTTTTGCCTTTTCATTCTGTTCATGGGGTTTCAAGGCAAGAATACTGAAGTGATTTGTCATTCCCTTGTCCAGTAGACCACTGGAGCTTTATCAGAACTCTCCACCATGACTATAGTTAACAATATTGTTTTATATACTTAAAAGATTTAAGAGAGTAAATCTTAGCTGTTCTCACCACCAAGAAAAATGGTAATTATGTGAGGTAACTGACCCTAATGTGGTAATCATTTTGCAATATATATGCACATTGAATTTTAAAGACTTACACAATGCTATATCTTATAAAGCCAGGAAAAAAAATTTTTTTAATTAGCATGGAGACATTTGAACTCAGGCTTAAAGAGAGATTGAATTATATGGAATATTATACTGCTAATTTCCTCTTGAGCTCTTTGGTTTGTATTTCTTTAAAGCGGTATTCTGAATTTTAGAGGAAAAATGTTTTCATTCTGGAGTACTGAGGGAGACCCAGTGCTATACTTATATGTAACCTGAACCAGTATTAAATGGAGGCTAAATTGGGGTGATTAATAAAATTATAAAAATTTTAGATCAAACTAGAAAAAAAATGAATACAGGGTATCTTTTGCAATCATCAGATTGAAAAAAATTAGGAAGGCTATGTTCAAGCTGGTTTTAGAAAAGGCAGAGGAACCAGAGATCAAATTGCCAACATCCACTGGATCATGGAAAAAGCAAGAGAGTTCCAGAAAAACATTTACTTCTGCTTTTTTGACTATGCCAAAGCCTTTGACTGTATGGATCACAATAAACTGTGGGAAATTCTGAAAGAGATGGGAATACCAGACCACCTGATCTGCCTCTTGAGAAATTTGTATGCAGGTCAGGAAGCAACAGTTAGAAGTGGACATGGAACAACAGACTGGTTCCAAATAGGAAAAGGAGTACGTCAAGGCTGTATATTGTCACGCTTATTTAACTTATATGCAGAGTACATCATGAGAAACGCTGGACTGAAAGAAACACAATCTGGAATCAAGATTTTTGGGAGAAATATCAATAACCTCAGATATGCAGATGACACCACCCTTATGGCAGAAAGTGAAGAGGAACTAAAAAGCCTGTTGATGAAAGTGAAAGTGGAGAGTGAAAAAGTTGGCTTAAACCTCAACATTCAGAAAACGAAGATCATGGCATCCGGTCCCATCACTTCATGGGAAATAGATGGGCAAACAGTGAAACCAGTGTCAGACTTTATTTTTCTGGGCTCCAAAATCACTGCAGATGGTGACTGCAGCCATGAAATTAAAAGACGCTTACTCCTTGGAAGGAAAGTTATGACCAACCTAGATAGCATATTCAAAAGCAGAGACATTACTTTGCCAACAAAGGTTCGTCTAGTCAAGGCTATGGTTTTTCTAGTGGTCATGTATGGATGTGAGAGTTGGACTGTGAAGAAGGCTGAGTGCCTAAGAATTGATGCTTTTGAACTGTGGTGTTGGAGAAGACTCTTCCGAGTCCCTTGGACTGCAAGGAGATCCAACCAGTCCATTCTGAAGGAGATCAGCCCTGGGATTTCTTTGGAAGGAATGATGCTAAAGCTGAAAGTCCAGTACTTTGGCCACCTCATGCGAAGAGTTGACTCTTTGGAAAAGCGGAGGGACTGGGGGCAAGAGGAGAAGGGGATGACAAAGGATGAGATGGCTGGATGGCATCACTGACTCGATGGATGTGAGTCTGAGTGAACTCCGGGAGTTGGTGGACTGGGAGGCCTGGCGTGCTGCGATTCAGGGGGTCGCAAAGAGTCGGACACGACTGAGTGACTGATCTGATCTGATCTGATCAGAGCCAAGCACTAGAGCAATGGAAACTCTTATTTAGTTTGATCACTTTGGAAAGTGATGAAAGTGAAAGTGTTAGTCGCTCAGTCCTGTCTGACTCTTTGCGACCCCATGGACTGTAGCCTACCAGGCTCATCTGTCCATAGAATTCTCCAGGCAAGAATACTAGAGTGGGTTGCCATTTCCTTCTCCAGAGGATCTTCCTGACCCAGGGATCAAACCTGGGTCTCCTGCATTCCAGGCAGACCCTTTACCATATGAGCCACCAGGGAAGCCATCATATTTGGTAAAATTGAAAATGGACATGCTTGATATATGTACATAAGGAGACATGTATAATCTCATTGTCATAGAGTATTGATGAGAGCATTATCTGCAATTAGAAAATGGAAACAAGTCTCTAGAAAATGGATAAATGCTCATATGAGGAATACTACCACTAAGGACGAAGAGAAGCTGTCATGCATTGGTTAAATGGAGAGACTGGGAAGATTTGAGCACTGCTCTGTTTTAACTTGGGACTTGCCTGTTGGCTCAAATGATAAAGAATCTGCCTGCAATATGGGAGACCTGAGTTTGATCCCGCAGTCCCCTGGAGAAGGGGATGGCAACTCACTCCAGTGTTCTTGCCTGGAGAATTCAAGGGACTGAGGAGCCTGGTGGGCTGTATTCCTTGGGGTTACAAAGAGTTGGACAGACTGAGCGACTAACACTGTCATAACTTTAGACAGCTATTTATCCTGTAGCTCTGTAAAATATGGATAATACCTACCTCAACAGTTAAGTATAAACAAGTTAATGCATGTAATGTGTGTAGAACATTGGCTGTTACACAGAGAAAATTCATTAAGTGTTTTATTATTATTATTCAGAGAGTCAAAGAATGAACTAGATCTATCTATATGCACATGGAAGTATCTTGAAAAACACTATATTGAGTTAAAAAGAAAAAAGTTTCAGAATTAAATACTCACTATGGCCTGGAAAATCCCATGGATGGAAGGAGCCTGTTAGGCTGCAATCCATGGGGTCGCTGAGTCGGACATGACTGAGCGACTTCACTTTCACTTTTCACTTTCATGCATTGGAGAAGGAAATGGCAGCCCACTCCAGTGTTCTTGCCTGGAGAATCCCAGAGACGGGGGAGCCTGGTGGGCTGCCGTCTATGGGGTCGCACAGAGTCGGACACGACTGAAGTGACTTAGCATAGCATAGCATAGCATGATAACTAAAGATCCAGAGTAACCCAAATCCCCACAAATCAATACATTTTACTGCTTGCACATATTTGTAGGGAGAATGTAAAATGATTGCCTGAAGCCAAAAAGACAAAGCATTGGGAAGCTTTACTTCATCACATTTTATTTCATTTATAAAATAACAGTCTTGCAACAAATAAGATAGATATTAATACTTATCAATATGTAAGTCTTATCTATAATATTATGACCTTTATATTGATACTTAAAATGTTTCAAAAAATAAAAAGATAAAAATATAGTAAAAATTTTAAGTTGAAAAGTCAGAAAAATGTGGGGAAAGTTTTCTAAAAGTGTAAAAAAAAAATTAAAACATTATTTGATAAAAGCTTCATTTAAATAAGTAAGAAAAACACTAAGATTGATTTCATATATTAATGGACAAGTTTCATGCAAAATCAATTACCAAATAGAAAAAATATATAAATAGCTTAAATATTTATAAAGATTCTGTCATTTTAATAACAACTTTAAAAATGTTGAAGCAAAAATATAGTTTTGTTGATCTCTAACAACTAATGTCACTGATTCAATGGACGTGAGTTTGGGCAAACGCCAGGAGATAGAAAAGGACAGGGAAGACTGACATGCTGCAGTCCATGGGGTCGCAGAGTTGGACATAACTGAGTGACTGAACAGCAGTAGCTTATAACTAAATTTTTTAAAAATTATATTAGTGAAACAAGCACTGTATATCTTATGGTTGTGGCACTGTAAAGTTTTAGGTAATTTCAAAATAATTTAGTATAGATATAAAATAGTATTTAATCATCTGAAACATTTTTGAAATGCAGCTTTAATATAAATACTAGTAAATAAAAAATGCTGAATTAAACCCCCCATAAGCAATAATGTTTGGTTATGTTTAACATCCATTGCCCTTAGGATGTGTGTGTGCTGTTGCTCCAGTCATGTCCACGCAAAGAGTTTCTTTGCGACCCCATGGACTATAGCCCACCAGGCTCCTCTGTCCACGGGGATTTTCCAGGCAAGACTATTGGAGTGGGTTGCCGTGCCCTCCTCCAGGGAATCTTCCCAACCCAGTGATCAAACCTGTGTCTCTTAGGTCTCCTGCATTGGCAGGCAGGTTCTTTACCACTAGTGACACCTGGGAAACCCCTGCCCTTAGGGTAACCACCTAAGTTTTTGTTACAGCCTAAAAGGTGCTTTTTGATTCGATCCATATCTGCTTATTATGTGGAGCTTCCCTTGCATGATGCTATCTCTCCATCTCTAGGCTGTAACCAAAGTGAACTTCTGCCAGGGTCTCTTCCCTCTCAGTTTTGGTGAATATTGAATTCTGTAATTCTCACTGACCTCCCCCCACCCAAGTGGTATTCTCTGCCTCAATACGACTTATTCTTGACTTAATTTTTTCCCGCCCCCCCACAGGAGGCCTGTTCAGTCCAGGTTAGAGAGGTTTCTCTGATATGCTTGCCTTAGAGCTCAGGGTCCACACTCATACTAGTCATCATCCTTGTATTATAGTTAACTGACTACTGTTTGTCTTTTATGCAGGACTATTAGCTTTTTGAAGGCTGGTAAGTCTGAGTATTGTGTTTAGTTAATAGCAGAATATACTGAATGAATGCATGAATTAATGTATGAATGAATGAATAAAAATTATAGAAAAATATGCTGATGTGTTAGTAGTTGGGGTTCTATGAAGTTTTATACTTTATAATAATTTCTTTTCTGCCCACTTGAGTTTGGAGCCTTTTAGATATAGATGCAGCAGTTTAAGTCATGGAGACTTAAAATAATAGCTTTCTTACCCCTCTACACTGTTGGTGTGAGTGTAAATTGGTGAAGCCACATGGAGAACAGTATGGAGGTTCCTTAAAAAGCTGAGAATAGAGCTACTACCATGTGACCTGGCAATCCCACTCTGGAGCATGTATCTGGAAAAGATGAAAGCTCTAATTTGAAAAGATTCATATACCTCAGTGTTCATGGTGACACTATTTACAATAGCCAAGACACGGGAGCAACCTAAGTGTCTATTAACAGACAACTGGTTTAAAAATATTTGGCGTGTGTATACAATAGAATACTATGTAGACTTAACAAAGTGAAATATTGCCATCTGCAGGAAAGTGGATGGACCTAGAGAATATCATATTAAGGGAAGTAAGTAAGACAGAGGTAAATATTGTATGATATCATTTATATATTGAAACTAAAAACAAATACCAATGAACTTATTTACAAAATAGAAACAGACTCACAAACAGTGAGAACAATATTATGGTTACCAAAGGGGAAAGGGTGAGGGGAGGGATAAATTATTAATAGATACACGCTACTATATATAAAATAGATAAATAAGGACCTACTGTATAACACAGGGAACTATATTCAACATCTTGCAATAGACTATGATGAAGAAGAATCTGAAAAAAAATATTTATATCTATCTATCTGAACTTGAGATATATATATATATATTTTTAGCTGTGCCTCATGGCTTGTGGGATCTTAGTTCCCTAAGCAGGATTGAAACTTGCACCCTCGGCAGTGAAAGCAAGGAGTCCTAACCACTGGACTGCCAGGAAATTCCCTCCATCTATCTATTTGAATCACTTTTCATGTATACCTGAAACTAACACAATATTGTAAGTCAGCTATATTTCAATTAAAGAAACAGCTTTATTACTGATGAGACTGTGGGCAAGGGAATTTCCTCTAAAAGTTATTCCTAAATTGGACCATTTTCCACTTAATTCCTCAAATACAGGGAAACAACCCAGTTCACACAATTTATATGATTGTGAATACAGATCATATAATCCTTATAGGCAGCAAGTTCCAAAAGAGTAATAGAAAGGACAGATTCTTTAGCTTTTTTCTCCCAGATTCCTTAAGTCTTATGAGAGGAGTAAGTGACTGAAGCCTCAGAAGGCTCATCTGAGAAAATTTCTTTCAATATGGAAACATTTTAAGAGGAGGGGATTCTACCTCTGGTGGTAGTAATTTGGGTTTTCCAATTTTGTTTATATTTTCTGTATTTTCTAATTATCATGCACTCTTTTTAATTTGATATTTATTAATATCAAAAATATTAAGTTTTTGAAAAAAATAAGTTTGAAACGTAAGTTGCAATAGTAATTTTCCTTTGCTACTTATTATCTCACAAGTGTTAGTTGAGGCAATCTGCAATACATTTATATTCATGTGAAAGATCTCATGTGAGAGAATGAAAGAAGTACCTAATGGAAAAAATAAACAAATTTCTTGAAAATTAGCTAAAAGAAAAATATACATATTAATGATATACAACTGTACAAGGCCTCTTGTGTGAGAAAATTATGTTTTAAATGAAGTGATCGGTGGCAAGAGATATGAGCACTGAGGCTTTCTTTATAGTCCTTTGGTAATGTGACCAAAATTTTTTCCCTTATCTCCTTTTGCAATATGTTCACACTATTTTTCCACTTGTGATCAGTAATCTTGAGTTTCATTGAAGCTAATATGAACTTTTAGAGCTAGAAAGAACATTAGCCATAATTTTTCTTTTCTTCTTAATTTTATAGATTATCAAACTATAATGTATAAATATCAAACTAAAATGTATAAATATCAAGCCACATAACTTAGGGACAGCCAAGATGAGGTGTCACATTTCCTATCCTCCTACTTGATGTCTTTTCTGCTAGAGCATACATCCATCCACCACAAGGTCACAACTTTTGAGGATCTTGTAAAGAAAAATAGCAATACACCTTCCAACAGAGAAAAGGAAAACACTCCCCCTCCTCTGAACACTTTGTGAGTAAAGCATTAAGGAGTACTACTAGGTCAACTAACGTGTTCTCTGTGGAACATGTCATTAAAATTGAAAGCACTTATCTCATATGCAAATACTTAAAAACCTAGCTTTTAGGTTTGTGTTTAATAGTTTTAGTGCTCTGTTATACAACATAATTGGGTGGTTTTCTATATAAGTGAATAACAAGGATAACAGTGCAAAAGCAAAACTGTTTGAGTTTAGAGCTTGTCTTCTTAAAATTACTATTTGGAAACAAGAGCCACGGTACATTTAATTATATGGAATTTGACAGTTTCAAGATTGAGTTGTTTCTTTGATTATCCTTTTGTTATACCTTTGTGTCTTCATAAAGGATATGTGTATGTTCCAATGCATTCAGTATGGACAAATTTTAATATAGCTTGCTAGGATACTGTGCAATAAGGCTTTTGAGAGTGGTTAAATTGGAGAAGGCAAAAGCACCCCACTCCAGTACTGTTGCCTGGAAAATCCCATGGATGGAGGAGCCTGATAGGCTGCAGTCCATGGGGTCGATGGGAGTCGGACACGACTGAGCGACTTCACTTTCACTTTCCACTTTCATGCATTGGAGAAGGAAATGGAAACCCACTCCAGTGTTCTTGCCTGGAGAGTCCCGTGGATGGAGAGGCCTGGTAGGCTGCAGTCCATGGGGTCACACAGAGTTAGACACGAGTGAAGCGACTTAGCAGCATTTTGGTTAATATGGGCAAAAGGACCTAAGAAGCTATCTTTTAACTAAAGCTGTAGAACATAGACTACCATGGATCTACAGAATGTTATTTGCTGTTTATTTTAAAGAGATGGAAAATGTTTGATAGGGGAATTTTTTAAACTATAACAATTGTAGCCTTGAACATGATAGTATTTGATAACTAAGATTTAACTTACAAAGTGTGATCCACGAGCTGTGTTCTCTTGGGTTCATAAGTTCATGTTTATATCAAGAATTCCAAATATCAGTTATTAGACCTTGCAGATTTTGTATTAGCTGAAGAGAATGCTAGCCTTTGAGGTGAGATAGATATAAGCTCAGTTTAGAATAAAGCTATAGTCACACACTACTTAATGGCCTTTATCTGAATACCAAAAAGTTGGGGGGAAGACTTCCACATTTCTAGTTCATTTTTAAAAATCTATTTTTAATTAGAGGATAATTACCTTACAATATTGTGTTCATTTCTGTCATATATCAACTTGAATCAGCCACAGGTATACATATGTCCCCTCCTTCTTAAACCTTCCTCCCACTTTCCTCCCACCTCCCATCCCATCCCACGCCTCTAGGTTGTCAGAGAGCATCAGATTTGAGCTCCCTGAGTCATACAGCAAATTCCCACTGGTTATCTACTTTACATATGGTAATGTATATGTTTTAATGCTACTCTCTCAGTTTCTCCCACCCTCTCTTTCACTCACTGTGTCCACAATTCTATTCTCGATAGGAGCAATTATTTTATAGACATCTAATTAAAACTGTTCTCACATTAGTATCTCCTTACCTGGAAAACCAGTACCAGTGAATTTTCTTTGTCTATGCAAGACATTTATGTAGCCATAGAAGACAGAACTGTAATAGTAATATAAATAAAAGGAAAATCATATCAGTAAAGGTTGACCAAGTGGATACAGTAATTGCAGAAGAAACAATTTGATATCATCAGTGATAAATCTAGTGCCCACAGGTCAAGTTATAAGAAAAGGGATTTAAATAGGGCACTATTTCCAATTGAAATGCATCATTCACTTGTACTAGAGTTATCTAAGATAAAATAACAAGTTTTTTTCCTTCTTCCCACAACTTTCCCATGTAGTGTGTTATTTTTGCACATCAAATATGAAATTTAACCCTAGGTTGGTGGCACAGTGGTAAAGAATCTGCCTACCAATGCAAAAGATACAGGACATACAAATTTGATCCCTGGGTTGGGAAGATCCCCTGGAGAAGGAAATGAAAGCCACTCCAGTATTCTTGCCTGGAAAATTCCATGAACATAGAAACCTGGTGGGCTACAGTCCATGGGGTCTCAAAGGGTCAGACACGACTGGGCATGTATGCAACGCCAAACACATTCTTCCATTTAGGAAGACTGGTTAATTTTTAATTAGTTTTTATTGGAGTATAGTTACATTACAATGTTGGTTACTTTCTGCTGTACCACAAAGCAAATCAGACATGGATTCATATTTATCCCCTCTTTTTCATATTTCCTTCCCATTGAGGTCACCACAGAGCACTGAGTAGAGTTGCCTGTGCTATACAGTAGGTTCTCATTCAGTTCAGTTCAGTTCAGTCACTCAGTCATGTCTGACTCTCTGCGACCCCATGAATCCCAGCACGCCAGGCCTCCCTGTCCATCACCAACTCCTGGAGTTCACTCAGACTCACGTCCATCGAGTCCATGATGCCATCCAGCCATCTCATCCTCTGTCATCCCCTTCTCTTCTTGCCCCCAATCCCTCCCAGCATCAGAGTCTTTTCTAATGAGTCAACTCTTCGCATGAGGTGGCCAAAGTACTGGACTTTCAGCTTTAGCATCATTCCTTCCAAAGAAATCCCAGGGCTGATCTCCTTCAGAATGGACTGGTTGTATCTCCTTGCAGTCCAAGGGACTCTCAAGAATCTTATCCAACACCACAGTTCAAAAGCATCAATTCTTCAGCACTCAGCCTTCTTCACAGTCCAACTCTCACATCCATACATGACCACTAGAAAAACCATAGCCTTGACTAGATGGACCTTTGTTGGCAAAGTAATGTCTCTGCTTTTGAATATGCTATCTAGGTTGGTCATAATTTTCTTCCAAGGAGTAAGAGTCTTTTAATTTCATGGCTGCAGTCACCATCTGCAGTGATTTTGGAGCCCCCAAAAATAAAGTCTGACACTGTTTCCACTGTTTCCCCATCTATTTCCCATGAAGTGATGGGACCGGATGCCATGATCTTCGTTTTCTGAATGTTGAGCTTTAAGCCAACTTTTTCACTCTCCACTTTCACTTTCATCAAGAGGCTTTTTAGTTCCTCTTCACTTTCTTCCATAAGAGTGCTGTCATCTGCATATCTGAGGTTATTGATATTTCTCCCGGCAATTTTGATTCCAGCTTGTGCTTCTTCCAGCCCAGCGTTTCTCATGATGTACTCTGCATATAAGTTAAAAAAGCAGGGTGACAATATACAGCCTTGACGTACTCCTTTTCCTATTTAGAACCAGTCTTTTGTTCCATTAGTTATATATTTTATACATGATTGCAGCCATGAAATTAAAAGATGCTTGTATCTTAGAAGACAAGCTATGACAAACCTCAGTTCAGTTCAGTTCAGTCACTCAGTCATGTCCGACTCTTTGCGACCCCATGAATCGCAGCACGCCAGGCCTCCCTGTCCATCACCAATTCCTGGAGTTCACCCAGACTCATGTGCATCGAGTTGGTGATGCCGTCCAGCCATCTCATCCTCTGTTGTCCCCTTCTCCTCCTGCCCCCAATCCCTCCCAGCATCAGGGTCTTTTCCAATGAGTCAACTCTTCTCATGAGGTGGCCAAAGTATTGGAGTTTCAGATTTAGCATCAGTCCTTCCAATGAACACCCAGGACTGGACTCCTTTAGGATGGACTGGTTGGATCTCCTTGCTATCCAAGGAACTCGCAAGAGTCTTCTCCAACACCACAGTTCAAAAGCATCAATTCTTCGGCACTCAGCTTTCTTTGTAGTCCAACTTTCACATCCATACATGACCACTGGAAAAACCATAGCCTTGACTAGATGGACCTTTGTTGGCAAACTAATGTCTCTGCTTTTCAATATGCTATCTAGGTTGGTCATCCAATCCCAAAGAAAGGAAGTGCCAAAGAATGCCCAAACTACCACACAATTGCACTCATCTCACATGGTAGTAAAGTAATGCTCAAAATTCTCCAAGCCAGGCTTCAGCAATACATGAACCGTGAACTACCAGATGTTCAAGCTGGTTTTAGGAAAGGCAGAGGAACCAGAGGTCAGATTGCCAACATCTGCTGGATCATTGAAAAAGCAAGAGAGTTCCAGAAAAACATCTATTTCTGCTTTATTGACTATGCCAAAGCCTTTGACTGTGTGGATCACAATAAACTGTGGAAAATTCTGAAAGAGATGGGAATACAGGACCACCTGACCTGCCTCTTGAGAAACCTGTATGCAGGTCAGGAAGCAACAGTTAGAACTGGACATGGAACAACAGACTGGTTCCAAATAAGAAAAGGAGTACGTCAAGGCTGTACATTGTCACCCTGCTTATTTAACTTATATGCATATTACATCATGAGAAACGCTGGGCTGGAAGAAGCACAAGCTGGAATCAAGATTTCCGGGAGAAATATCAATAACCTCAGGTATGCAGATGACACCACCCTTATGGCAGAAAGTGAAGAGGGACTAAAAAGCCTCTTGATGAAAGTGAAAGTGGAGAGTGAAAAAGTTGGCTTAAAGCTCAACATTCAGAAAACTAAGATCATGGCATCCGGTCCCATCACTTCATGGGAAATAGATGGGGAAACAGTGGAAACAGTATGACATTAAAGCAGTGTAAATGCATTGTTGCCTATTCCTTATTGAGAGGTACAATTTTCAGTGATTTTCCAAAACTATGATAGCAAGTTTATGGTTTGCATAGATGTTTGTTATCATGTAGAGGTAATTCTCTTATATTCCTAGCTTTAAATATCATAAGTAGTGGTAAATACCATATTTATATGTTGAATCCACATTCATGGATTTGAAAACTCAATTTTGAGATTTTTAGCTTGCTTCAAATTGATTTGCAGATACAATATAATCCAAGCACATCTCAGCATACTTTTTTTTAAGAAAATGGTAAGATGTTAATCTATAAGGAAAAGCAAAGAACCTAGAAGAGACAAACTCTTTTCAAGTGAACAAATTTGGAGGATTTAGACTACTTAATTTCAAGATTTATTGTAAAGCTACAGTAATTAAGATAGTGTTATTAGTTTAAGCATAGACATATAGATCAGTAGAACAATAATAGAGAAATAGACCCACGGTTATTTGGTAAATTTATTTTAGAAAAATTATCCAATGTAAGTCAATCAGAAAAGGACAATATTTTGAATAAATTACAATGAAACAACTGGATATCTCCACGAAAAAAAATTTTTTTTCTCGACCCTTACCTCATATCACAAAAGGTGAACCAAAATTGAGCACAAGCATAATATGAGCTAAAAATATTTAATTTCCATTAAAAAATAGAAAATCTTTTCAAATTCGTGTAGGTAAAGATTTCCTAAATATGGCAGAAGAACAATAAGCCATTAAAAAAAGATATCGTTAACTATCAAAATCAAAGGAAAAAATTTATACTCTTTAAGAGACAATCAGAAAAACAATCCACAAACTAGAAGTAAATATTGTAACAGAACACATAACTTACAAAGGGCTTATATCCAGAATACATAAACAATTTTTATAACTCAAGAATACAAGGGGATTCTTTGGTGGTCCCGTGGGTTAAAAATCTGCCTGTCAATGCTGAGGATATGGTTTCGATCCCCGGTCCAGGAGGATTCTACATGCCTCGGGGCAACTAAGCCCATGCACCCCAACTACTGAGCCTGCACTCTAGAGCCTGTGCTCCACAAGAGAATCTACAACAATAAGTGCACACAATGCAACTGGAGAGTAGCTCTTGCTCACCACAATTAGAGGAAGCCCAGGGATCGAACCCAGGTCTCCCACATTGCAGTTTTTGGGAAGCCACAATTCAACCCATGACACTGAGAAATGGGATATTTACATTATCTCGGAGTGTTTCCCACCATATACTTTTAAGTGGAAAGGGAAAAAGACTCCACATTGGAGAAACCTGGCAAATGAAGGTCAGCATCCTCTGTGATAGTACACATCCTAGTGTGTGCTTTCTTATATGGTGCCCTCCACAAAATTGCTTCTGTGGTACTTCTGCCAAAAATGCAGAATGTGAATCTACTCCTGAGGAAACACTAGACAATGGGGTGACATCCTATAATACTTTCCAGGAAGTCAAGGTTATGAAAGATAGGAAGGGAGGATGGAAAGACGTCACCAGAGAAAGATTTCTTTGGTTCTAAAGGACAGTGTCGGGAGGTGGTAATATTTGAGTGAGACCTATGAGATAGTGCTTTTATCAATGATAATTTCCTGATTTTGATCATTGTTTTGCAGCTGTGAAAGAGACCAAAGTTCTTAGGGGCTTAAGGGGACTTATATCAGTATCTTACTGCCACAGAGTTCAGAAAATACTACACATACGTAGAAAAATAATGATAGAATAAATATGGCAAAATGTCAGCAGCTGGGGAATCTGAGTGAAAACTATATGGAAGTTATTTATATTATTGTTGTAACTGTCCTGTAATTCTGGAATTGCTTACAAATAAAAAGTCTGAAATTTTAAAATTTTGAAAATGTAACTCTGTACTTAAGAGGAGTCTGATTCTAGAATGTCAGTCTGGCTGGAAAACTCATGTTACATGTGCCCTGTCTTCTGTAACCTGGCTTTTGGCGACAGTCTAGCAACCTGACTGGTTTTCTAAAGTATCCATGGTTAGTTAGAGAATAATCTGTTCTAAGGACTTCCCTGGTGGTCCAGTGGTTAAGAATTCGCCTTCCAACGCAGGTGACATGGGTTCAATCCCTGGTCAGGGAACTAATGCCCACATGCCACTGGGAAGCCTGGGTGCCAAAACTAAGACCCGATGCAGCCAAAAATAGACAAACAAACAAACAAAAAAGAATAGTCACCTCTTTGACAACCCGTGAACAAGCTTAGGGAAAATAAAATTTCTGGACTGTTAATGATTTATTTTGAATTATTTGACTAAGTTTTTTTTAATTTAGAGTTTCATCTGTTTTTTTTTGATAAAGATTAACTCTGCTCTGGAATTAAACCAAATTGGAGTTTCAGGACCAGTTCATTGGAATATGTAGTTGTTTTCCTGCAATGTGGGTCAGAGTGCTGCCATCGTGTCCTGGTGTCCCAATAATAGATTGTATCTTTAGACATGTGGGTTTTCTTCTATCATCTTAATGGTTGTTAAAGCCAATTTGTGCTTTCTGTAGTGGTGCTCTGTGTACTTAATGATTAGAAGGAGAGATGATGGCTAGGTTGCTGACTGGTGAAAGAACTTTGTTACAATGGGAAATGTGTTTCTATGTTCCTTATCTTATTTTATGGCAGTGAGCAGTGTCATAAACAGCTAGTATTCTAGTGTGATCTAAGGTTTTTCTTAAGTATGTTTGGTTAAAATGTAGTTGCCAGAATAATTTAGGGAAAATGTCGAGTGGAACTTCTGGGAAAGGAAAGCTTGACTTATATATGATAAAAACTAAGAGGATGAGGTCTTGGAAGCATGCAATATTAATACTGGGTGTTGTACTACAAGGCATTAAGAGGTGCTCTGGGACAGAGACAGTTTCACTTTAGAGGTTCAACATCTGTTTTTCCTATTTGTTGCAGCCCTTTATACCTTTTAGGACAATAGGTTAAGTTTACAAATCAATTTTAAAATATGCCATCACAAAGCTAATCCTTTTGTTTAACTTTTAAAAATTCAATTTTTTCTTCCCACTGCTAGTGCCTTTTGCAGGTAGTAATAAAGTTAAACTGTTGCACAATAAAATTTCCCAGTTTATTTTCTTCTTAACCAGTGAAATACTTCTCTTTGTCACTGACAATGTAAAAAGATCAGGCTAATGTGGGAATGCAAGCTATCACTTTTTTTTAAACTGTAATTGAATCAGATCTTCTGCAAAGACAATCCTCCATCCTTTCACGTAATGAAGGTACAACTAGAAAACAGTAACTACCCACTTGCCTGGAAGTCAAATAAAATGCATTTTTAGGCTTAAGGAAGGAACCAAGGAATTAGCCTTACTGTCACAATTGATCAAAAGATTTCCCTATGTTATAAGCTTGACATGATGTGAAGTGATAGCCCTAATATGTTTTGGTAAGATTATATTAAGGCAATATTTCTTAGCCTGAATTATCTTCCCTTCTTTGTTCATATTAGACATAAAATATAAAAGTAGGATAGGGAAGAATATTTAGAGTCTATCAGATCCACAGCTTATCAGCATGTGGAAAAAAAAAAAAAGCTTGTCTTTCTTCAGTTCTTTTTTCTGGGGTTGGATCTTGCAAAGTGGACATATTCCAAAGGATTTATTACTTTTTAAATTGAAAATGAATTCAGTTGAAGGGAAGAAACAAAAGCATGAAAGACTGCTACCTAAACTTCCAAGAAAAGTTAATCTTTCCACACCACATTAGTATTTTCATTTTTAGTCTTGATGTCTTGAATGAAGTATATTGCAAAGGGTCTGAATATCTGGAATTACATACACTGTACATAAGTCCCTCTCACTATAAGTAAACAATATCTTATTACAAAAGAGAAAAAAATGCTTAATTTTTCTCAAAAGAATGATAGTAAATAGCAAAGCATAGAAGAACTGTTAGATCAAATATAATCTTAAATGCAGGCTTCCCTCATAACTCAGTCCATAAATAATCTGCCTGCAATGCTGGAGACCCAGGTTCAATTTCTGTGTCAGGAAGATCCTCTGGAGAAGGAAATGGCAACCCACTCCAGTATTATTGCCTGGAGAATCCCATGGACAGAGGAGCCAGGCGGGCTACAGTCCATGGGGTAGCAAGAATTAGACATGACTGAAGACTAAACCACTAGCACCATTATGTTAAATGAAATATACATAAAAATAGACAATAGCAGCACAGTTGAAGTGTTAGCCTCTAATTTGAGTCCAACTCTACGACCTCATAGATTGTAGCCTTCCAGGCTCCCCTGTCTATGGAAAGAAAACTGGAATGGGTGAGAAAACTGGAATGGGTAGGCGTTCTCTTCTTCAGGGGGACTTCCCAACCCAGGGAGTGAAGCCATGTCTCCTGTACTTCAGGTGGATTCTTTACTGTCTGAGCCACCAGGGAAGCCAAGTAGTCTAGCAATGCAAAGACTAATACAGAACTCTGAATTTGTCATTTTCATGGTCACTAGCGTTATAATAAATAGCTTTAGTTTTAGCTTAAAAAACATAGAACTATTGACTATTTTAAACATGATAATAGCTCAGCTATCGCAGGTAAGTTCAATATTTGCAAATTAATATCAAAAAGCAACAGAGACTTTAAAATATCACTCAAAAATTTAAGAGAAATAATTTTTGTAGGTCAACATTTTCAGGATTACACAAGCACAAATTTTGACATATATTAGAACAGTTAAATTTTATCTATTTTGTTCTTCTTGCAGTTTTAAAATGTATTAAGGTATCTACTAAAATATCTAAGGGTTTTTTTAATGTTTGGTTTATCTCTAGAAATTTTATATTTTTATGCAAATACAATTTAGTTAAGTTTGAATTTTATAACTTATCTATCCAAATATCCAAACTTTTCTTTGAGTTAAAGTATGCCATGCTCCACATTTATCTTTCTGTAGCAACTAAATGATCAACATGGAAGAGGAATATAACTGATTTTGAAGGAGATTGCTGGGCACAAAAGCTTATATTGAAGAAACAATGTAGCCTAAGGATATTGTATCAGTAAGGTTCCAGTTAGAAAACCAGAGACCTATTCTATTTTAATCAAGAAGAAATTTGATACAGATTATTAGGTGTTGGCAAAATCGTGGGAAGAAATGGAACCATGAAAGTCAAGGACAGCTACCGCTAGATCTCATATTTGCTCCAAACTTTCAGAGAACCAGGACACAAAAGAAACTGCCACTAGTGATCACAGCTCCCCATCACGGGGGTACATGACTTACAAGAAGGCCCTGAGTCTGCCAAAGCCCTTGCTACTTCTATTTTTGCTGCCAGAGGAGTTGTAGTATCATTTCTACCTCTCTTCCACCTTCCAAACAACATTTGAATAGCTCATATCAGTGTCTAACATGAAACTCTGCTGGTAAGGTAAGATACAAAGAAGTGCATTGAAGGATCTGGGAATGCTGCTGAGTTGGGAACAGCCATATGGGGAAGTCTATCCCTTTGGCTAGTCAGCATTTTTACACATCTTTCCATGCATATTGACCCTCCAAATTATAAGATTAACAATGTAAGTCTGCTAAATTTGTGACAATCTCTCTCATGGAAATGAAAATGTGCTTAATCTCTTCCAAAATATAGGAAACCTCCTAATCATTATATCCATTACTGAGTGTTGCTCAATCCTCTCTGAACTGTCACAATTTCACTTTGATATCTAGTAATCTGAAGACTAATTCTACATTTAAACACTACCACACTGTATATAATATACTGGTGGAAGAGGAGAAAGTAAAAATAAAATAGTACATGTATATACACACACATACACATACACAAATATATTACCTAAAAAATTAAGAAGAAAGTATTCATAGTTAATATAGTCTTCATTTATGCACTTTGTCATCGGACCAAAATTGATATTTATAACTTTGTTCAATACTTATTCATTGTTCATTTGATCTCAGTAGGGATGCTTACAGACTGTGTTCTTTACCAAGTTGACTGACCCAAACCTTCATTCTTGATGTCCTACCTGTGCTGGCTTGTATAGATTCCATTCAGTTTTACTACTGAACATGAAGGTATTAAGAAAATCCTCTAGGATCTAGACACACTTTCACTGTATATAACAACCATCCTACTCCCTCTTGATAATCTGATAAGTTACTTCACCTGGTACAGTAATCTCCTTTGCCTCTTGGTTCAATGACACTGTGATTCCAAAGTAGTTAAGTGTGATCTCAACCACCTGTTCACAAGAGCCATTTTTGTGTCCCCTAGCAGTAGTATTTCTCTTTAAGAACTAAAAGTTTAAGCCAAAAGAGCCTAAAGGTGGTGGGCTGGGATGGAAAAGTTTTGCAATTGGATTATTACAAGTGCTAAAGAACAGAGTTGCTGCTACTTTTACCCCTGGTACAAGAATTTATGTATTCTGTTGTAGGGAAAAATAGCATCTTATTGTTGGTTCAGAGAAAATAAGAGTAGTTTGTAGAACTGGTTTCATTCCAAGTTTTTGTTTCTCAAGGAGACAAGTCTACTGTTTTATAAAACCCATTATTTCTGAATGATAGATTCCATGGAAAGATTGATGAATCCATTAGGTACCATATGATTGCATCCTTCTTTTCCTATAAAATATTTCTTGAGCAGAAGCATAATGGGCAACACACTATGGAAATGAACAATGTATTCAGTAAGAATTTAGATAGTAGTGCTGACAAAAGTGTTTTAAGGAGAAAAGGCACATTTATATCCATAGTAAGAGTCTTTTTTGCAAGAAAGGAACCTCACTGCAGTGGTGTTAGCTTAGTCAGTTTCAAAGAAAGAAGACATGTTATTGAACCCAGATGCAATATCCATGGATACTTTGTTGATGAAACAGTTAACTAACCACAGAGCAGCTTGGGAAAGAGGCTAAATAACTATCTGGAACAGGTCATATTATATACCTGACTATTGAGAGCCTCTCTTTGGTGGGCATTTCCATGAGACACAGACTTACAATATGTGCTCATTTAAATTGCTTGATCTGTATACTTCTTCCCCAGACCCTGTACAATCCTCCAGAATTGGTCCATTAGTCATTGACAATTAATCATTGTATATCAATATCTTTGGTAATCACTCAAGACAAACTATACAACCAGATGTGCTAAGCAACTTGGGGTCTACCAAGATTGACCTGATGCCTCTCAGAGCCACTTCTGTTTCTTTTGGTTGGTGTCATCACATCTCATGGGACCATTTAGCTTGTCATCAGGAATTTTTCAAGAGGCCTTAGGTGTGGATGCAGGGAGAGGTGGTGACACAGCAAGAATAGATGTGATAGGAGATGAACTTATTTGTATAACTTATAGTTTCTGGACCTACTCAAGTCTGATCATATATGTTGTAGCCTGGTGTATCAGGTAATACCCAGAGTGCAAGAGACAAATCAGGTCACATCATCTTTTATTTTTCTACCGTCAGCAGTTCTCTCTCAACCTAAGCACAAGAGCAAGCTAGAAACTGTTTTTGAAAAGGTAATTTGCCATTTTCAAGGAAGAATACAGATTTTCTGTGAAACCCTTAGAATTGCATGTGTTTTTATCACTCTAAAGAGGATTTCCATTTATTATCGCTGCCTGTCAAAATCTTTTAAGCACAACTGGATCTCTACAACCTTAAGACCAAGGTGGCAGAGTAGCTGAGGACCCACAGCCCAAATCTCCTGCAAAACCTCTTGCTCTGGGCTTCTCTAGAATTTAGAAATATTAGGGGTTAGTTAGCAAATACATCAGTTATCTATGAGTAAATATTTTTTATAAAATCCAGATGAGCCCATCAAGTGCGGTGTTTCCTAGTTGCTGAAGGGAAAAAACACAGCAACTGGCTTTCCCTTTGCAGTTATCTGGACCTTGGACCATTATCTCTCTGGACACTTCATTAAGATGCCAGATTCCTGAATTTTCATGGCTATTATCTTCTACCTGCTGGTATTCATGTGTTTTATCAAGGCATCAACTGTATTAGCTAATGTCTGCTCAACAGGTCTGATTAATATGATTTCTCATTTTAGTAGATCAGTAACAGGAATGTGAGTAAGGTCCCTGTGAGCTAGATTATGAAACAGGGCTGAAGAACTGACATAGTTTGACAAAGCCCTGAGGTACAGGAGTGAAGATATGCTGTCTTTACGCAGTAAAAGTAAACAAGTTCTTGTAGTCTTTGGGAGTTTCCATGGAGAGAGAGACTTTTTCAGACACAGAACTGCACCCCAGTTCCAAGGGCTCTGCTGATTTATTCCTGTAAAGAAGTACTTCTGGAATAGCAGAGGCAAGAGAATCAATACCTGATTTAAATTTACAATAATATTTTGCCGGGTTCTGAAGCTTACTTTATTTCACTTTAAAATTTTTCAAATGTATTTAATACTTCTATTGATTCATGTGTATTTGATTTTCAAAGAACTGCTTATATTCAATGTGTACAATTTAATGAGTTTGGACACATGAAAACACCTGTGATACCATCACCACAAGCAAGGTAATAGATAAATCCAATACTTCCTAGAGTTTCCTTGGGTCCCTTTGTTTTTGGTTTGCTTTGTAGTAATAACACAATATGAGATCTACCCCCTTAACACAGTCTGAAGTGCATAATATCATAATGTTAACTGTAGGCACTCTGTTGTTCAGCAGATCTCTAGAGTTTATTCATCTAGTATAACTGAAAGTTTAAAACCATTAAATAACAACTCCTCATTTCCTCTACTCCCTAGTCCTGGGCAACCAATATTGCATTCTCTGCTTCTAAGAGTGACTGTTTTAGATACCTTATGTGAGGGAATCATGCAGTATTTATCTTCCTATAACTGGCTTATTTCACTTAGCCTAATAGCCTCTTGGTCCATGCACGTTGCCACAAATGATAGGATTTCCTTTTTTGTAGGGATGAACAACAGTCCATCATGCGTGTATATATGTATGTATACACATATAAGCTAGAGGTTAGTGAAAGACTTAATCTGCTGAAGCCTATATATCTGCCCACCATTGCTGGAGGAGCAGAGTATGTTTCCTTAGCTCTCTTCCACCTTCCAAATCTCATGTAACAGCCTTTCACCACTGGTCTAACCCAGGGCAAAATAAGACTTGGTTTTCAGCCCTTGTGACCTGGGAGCATACAGATAAGGTTGAGAATGGTTCTCAGCTATTACCAGACAATCTGACATGGTGTTATGGGTATGAGCCATCCTACTTGGGGTCAGATTCTGCTTCTACCACCCACCAGTTGTGTGACCTTTGGTGAGCCACCTGGCTTCTCTGTGACTTGGTTGTGCTAGTTATGAAATGTGGATAATTTCCCTAACTTGAAGAAATTTTGAGAGTTAATGCAGATAGACTGTGTATAACAATGCTTGACATAAAATAAACCTCAATGCGGTAAGGAATTATTATTAAAATCTAGAGTATGGTTTTGCCAAAATCCAAATAAAAAGATTAGGCAAATATTCGATTTGTAACTGTGTAGTACGTGAGTTTTTTCGGTATTTTTCCCCACGAGTCATAACAATTTAACATCTCCAGGTGTACTTTATGTTTAAGGCAACATAGTCCGATAGCTAGGTTTAGGTCTAATTAGCATTGCTCTTAGGTTAAGGAGGCATCACTATCTGAAGACTCATAGTAATACACTTTAATCACTATTTTTTGAAGGCTAAGGAACAATTTTAGTTTTTAGCACTTTTTTTCTGAGTAGGATGACAGATGTGTATATTGTTTTTTTCTAATGTTCATCTTGTTGTTCAGTCACTCAGTCATGTCCAACTCATTGAGACCTGACGGACTGCAGCATGCCAGGATTTCCTGTCCTTCACTATCTCCCATCTTCAACCAATTCAGCATCACAGTAATCTAAGTCTATACCTCAACTAATAATGCCAAAGAAGATGAAGTTGAATGATTCTATGATGACCTACAAGATCTTCTAGAACTAACACCGAAAAAAAGATGTCCTTTTCATCATAGGGGACTGGAATCCAAAAGTAGGAAGCCAAGAGATACCTGGAGTAACAGACAAGTTTGGCCTTGGAGTACAAAATGAAGCAGGGAAAAGGGTAACAGAGTTTGGCCAAGAGAAGACACAGGACATACAAACACCCTCTTCCAACAACATAAGAGATTATTCTACACATGGACATCACCAGATGGTCAAAATGTTCATCTTAGGAGTCTTTAAAAAATTAAAATTCCTTGAAAGAATTTCTCCCTATCCATAACATAATAAAATAAGAACTAATGATCTTATAACCTAAATTTCTCTAGGATATTTTTCCAGAAGAACTGATTACAATATAGTCAATTAGATATTTTTCAAGCTGAATTTATAGTTTATGTTTTAAATTTTCAAAAGTAAACATACTGTAATAGATTACAAAAAAATGGTTGCAGTTCTTCATCCTCCCCTATATCTACACTCTTCTCTCCTAAAGAGATTAAGAGTTTCTCTACCCCTTGAATGTAGGCTGTGCTTATGACATTTTGTCAACAAGAAGTGATGGTATTTCCAGGACCTGAGGCTCTGTGACTTTGACTCTTTTGCTCCTCTGTCTTTATCACAAGAGCACACCATGTCCCAGCTAGTGTACTAGAGGATGAGATTTGTAAAGACACCTGAACGCAAAGCCGACTCAGCTCAGTGTCCCAATCAAAGCCTCAGACACACTGAGAAAACCCAGTCAAGAATAGCAAAGCCAACTTATAGCTGTTCAAAAACGTGTGGGTGAACCCCCCCAATCTCAGTTCAGATTATCAGACTTCCCAATAACCTTAGAAGGAAAACAAAATTATTATAGGTGTCTAAGTTTGTATGGCTGTTCATTACACAGCATTTTTGTAGCACTAGATAAGTGTGCATGACACAAAGATTAAAACAAACAAACAAAAAACCCCAAAAACCTAGCAGTGTGTATCAGTTCAGTTCAGTTCAGTCACTCAGTCGTGTCCGACTCTTTGCGACCCCATGAATTGCAGCATGCCAGGCCTCCCTGTCCATCACCAACTCCCAGAGTTCACTCAGACTCACGTCCATCAAGTCGGTGATGCTGCAGTGTGTATACTTAAATTCAAAAGTATTTTTGTTTAGGAAAGTCAGAAAAGCATCATTACCCTGTCTTTGATTCTTTTTCTAAATATGTAAAGATTTCAAAAACATTTCAGGGGAAACATGGAATATTTGTTTTCATAACCAAAAGCAGGCTTGTATTTCTTATTCTCAAAGAATCTGTAGGCAACACAAACAAGTCAGAGGAACTTATTCATTCTTAACATTTTACTTTCTACACACATTTGCTACCTCTGTTGAAATAAACAGGGTAATTTGAAGAAACGAATGGTCTCTCTTTAGTGTTGCTGTGCAGCAGGAAGTCAGACTCTAAAGAAAAAAAAAAAGTGTTGTTAAGTATTTTGGGGATGTGGAAATAATCTGAAGAAAAGTAAGAGAAAAATGTTATAGTGTTGAGCAACACAGTTTCAAGCACTCAGCACAAAAGCTTAAGGCAAAATATTAATTGACATAAATAAACAAATTCATCTACAGTATTGCTTGAGAAAGACAAGAGTAATTATTTCTCAGTAACTCCACTTTAACTTAGGACCAAGTGAAATTTTCCAGCTGAAGAAACAGGGCATGGAGAAAACTGCCAGAGAGGGTTTAAGTTAGTGCAGGAAAAACCAGTCTTTCAACTATAATGTGCTAGTCACCCTACTAGGTGCTAAGGACACGGTCTTAGCCAAAAGAAATGACTGGTAATCTATATGAAAAGCAGAATGAAAGCGTATATAAGATGGGAGTCATAAAATTTGCCTACATAATCAGAGAATGAGTTGCAGAGGAGAAAGTTGGTGACTGTGTCTCAATTTATGTTTATAGTTTACCAGATAGGGGGAAAAAATGGCGGAAATAAAAAGAAGTTGTGTATACAAAGGAATGGAGATGTATACAAGTAACTCATAATGGGAAGACTCCAGCTAATAGGAGCATAAGTGCTCTGAGACAGAAAATGATAGAAATAAAATATGATTATTGATGGGATGTTAATTTGTCTGCAGCAATAGGTAACTGTCTCAAAACTCAGTTGCTTAAAGGGCTTCCCAGGTGGTGCTAGTGGCAAAGGACACGGCTCGATCGCTGGGTCAGGAAGATCCCTTGGAGGAGGAAATGGCAACCCACTCCAGTATTCTTGCCTGAAGAATCCCATGGACAGAGGAGCCTGGTGGGCTACAGTCCATAGGGTCGGCACAGAGTGGGACACGACTGAAGCGACTTAGCACACACTCACACACAGTTGTTTAAAAGAACATTTATCTTATAGTTTCTGTGGCTCAAGAAGCAAAGAGGTATGTTTTAGCTGTGTCTTCTGGCTCATAATCTCTCATGTGACCGCAATGAAGTTGAATACCAGAGTTGTGGATTCATCTGGTGACACGGAAGGGGAGGGGTGTGCTTCTAAGCTCACTTACATGGTAGGAAGATTCAGTTTCTTGTGCCCTGTGGGCCCTAGGTCCCCTTCAGTTCCTTGTTCCTCTCTCTAGGCCACTTACAACTTGTCAGCTTGCTTCATCAAAATAAACAAGCAAGAAGAGCCAGAGACAGAGAATGAACAAGATGGAAGTCACTGTCCTTTGTAACCTAACCTCAGTAGTGACTTCCATAAATTTTGTCATATTCTATCCTTTAAAAGCAAGGTTCTAGGTCCACCACCCATTCAAGGAAGAGGGAGGGCAGATGACACGAAGGCATAGATATAGATACCAGGAGGCAGAGATTATTGGGGCTATTTTAGAAATAGCTTCCAAAAGATGGCAAATGCAATTTCATCCATCAGGAGGAGTAGTACTCTGGAAGAGATGGATGATGAAGAAAAGTGAAACTGATGATGTATGCAAGAGGCAAATTGGGGAGGGCATTTAGCAGCCCGGTGGAGTGACAGGAGAGTTTGCACAAGAGGGATATATTGATCCCTGAGCTTGAGACTAAGAAATACTAATGCTTATCACCAGAGATCTAGGAATAAAAGGGTTTCAAGTGCCTCAGCAAAGGTTTACAGCTTTCAGATGAGCACAGCATTAGCCCACAGTGGTGGGAACCCTTGTTCCCTACTCGTCCCTCAGAGGTGTGCTGCTGCTAGGGTGATGCTTGCAGCAACACCTGCTTGTCAAACTTGAACCTGGACATGAGTCGGCAAATGTCAATCCACCTGAGGAGCCCCACGGTCAGAGAGAAGAATCCTAAAGCAACCAGCACAGGCAGCTCAGGAAGAAACTACTGAATATGACAGGTAATTTGCATAAAAATGGTATCAAGAACCTTTTAGAAATTTAACACAGAGCACTGAAAGACAGAATGAAAATCATTCCTTTGGAATCAAATCATTTTGTAGGCAAGTGGAAGGAGATAATGTTAATAATTGAAGACTTAATTAGTGACCTGGAATATCAAGTTAAAGAAATGGCCCTTTGGAAAAAATTGAGATAAAATACAATGAGATGGAAATAATGGATACCTGAAATGCAAATAATATTAATTCTAGAAGAAGGAAAAGGAATGGAGAAATAATAAGCAATTGTTAAAGAAATGGGAGAAAAAGTTTGGTCTGAAGGAAGCTTTCTTTTTCAAGAAATTGAAAGAGAAAGAAAGATCCAATATTCATGTTTTTAAAGCAACTGCTAGTCATGTGTTAGCATAAATATTTAATTCTGATGAAAATGAATTTATTTTCCTTTTATAATAGAAAGTAATAAAAATTTACTGGTTTTCCTCTCATGCATGCTATTCCAGCCAAACGGTCCATTTGGTGGTCCATCCCACCACAATTCCCAGTCTCATTTCCTTCTGCTGGTGCACCCTTCCCCCAGTGACAGAGGGACTATTCGCTTTTATTGGAAAACAAAAGGGCGTGCTTTAAAAGTTACATCAAGACAGCAGCCTATGAGATCTGCAGGTCTCACCACCGCACTGCTTCAGGAATCTTGGCTCAGCCTATCAGCTTCCCTGTTGACCCCATATGAAATAGCAATCACCACTACCGTTGCAATTCCTATCCCCCTTTCCCTGCTTAATATTCCACCTTGCATATTATGCATGCACTTGTTATTAGCTCTTCCCAACTCTGAGAGTAGGACCTCCTTTGTCTTGTGTTTACTGCTGTATCTCCAGTCCCTAGAACAGATAGGGGCACGTGGTAGGCA
Organism: Bos taurus; assembly: GCF_002263795.3. Taxonomy (NCBI): domain Eukaryota; kingdom Metazoa; phylum Chordata; class Mammalia; order Artiodactyla; family Bovidae; genus Bos; species Bos taurus. The sequence continues at coordinate 87,284,525 of NC_037333.1, forward strand.
TTCAACAAATATGTGTTGAATGACTCAATTAACAAATGAGTAAATGAGCAAAGTAGAAAACTCAAATAGACCAATTTTTGTAGAAAAAAATGGGAAGGGAGCAAGCAGATGGGTCTAGCTGACATAGCATAGAGGTGATCAAGTATAAGCTTCTGGAGTTTTCCTGAGGTTCATGTATGTGACTTTTCCTTCATTAGCTGAATGTCTTTGGACACATTTCTTTATTTCCAAGTTTCCTCAGTTTTGAAATAGAGATGATAATTACAGCTTATAACTGATAATTCAATCATGAGGATTGACTGTCTTAATAAGAGTAAAGCACATAGATCAGTGAGTGGCATAAAAGTACTCTATTTTTTTAAATCTTTTGGAGAATAACACCCATGCTATTTAAGCTACTTTAATGAGGAAAGCAGAAAAATATAATGCTATGCCTTGTAAAGAGCATCTAAATCTCACCTTTGACTAATTTTATTTATGACTACAGATTGTTTTTCTAACAATCTGAAAATCAGCTGTGTCCAAAGAGCAATGGAGTATGACCTACAAAAGAGTATCCTATGAACACAAATAATTAATTGTAGATTGTCAAAATGAGTCATTAGATCAACACAATTTTTAAAACTAATTTTATCATTGCATCCTAGGAGGAATTTCATAAAATTTGACAGTCTTTCCTAATTAATGCACTAAAATACAGAAATAAATGAAAACTGTTTAAGTATGACAGAGTCTTCAAAGTCCAGCTGGAAAAATTCTAGGAAGTGGATGGCTTAAGCCGTTTTTATTAAAATAGAAATAAGATAAAGATGGCCCTGATCGCTGCAGGTGTTGTGTTTATTATCACTCAACACGAAAGTTCCAAAGCATCTGCATTAAGACAAGAAAATAAACAATTCTGATGAAAGCTATAATACAGTCAAATAACCTTTCCACTGACTGAGAAAAAAACCCAACTTTCAGGGGGAAACATACAGAGAACTTCTACAAATTAGTAAAGAAATGGCAACCAGCTCAATAGAGATGTTGCTTGAGATAGAGATAGGAAGTTCTCAGCAAAGTAAATCTAAATAGTAACCACATGGAAATATATTTAACTTAGTAATAATGAACTATACATTAAATTAAAAATTAGATCATACCTATCCCATGTGAAGTCAGAAGGGGTGATCATACCCACTTCCCTTATTAATTGCTGACATTTATCAAGCATTGATGATGTACTAAGCACTATTTTCATGCTCCATATATATTAATTCACTTATTCTTAATAACAAATACATGAATTAGGTACTATTATAATTATTCCCATTAGTAATTTGTTCAAAGTCATAGAATTAAAAAGTTGCAAAGCTAGAATTTGAACCCAAGCAGACTGGCTCCAGACTGTGGCCTTAACCACTACTCCAGACTTCCTCATTGCTGTCAGCAGTATAGGAAGAGAGCCCTCCTCGTATGTTACTCATTGCAATGAGAATTCTAGCCTCTTTAGAGAGTAACAGCACAATATCTATTGAGATTAAAATGTTGTTTATACTTTGGCCCCACATTTTACGCCAAGGAGTCCATTCCCTAGGGAAAAACAACTCAAGAATGTAAGGGTATGTGTATGAGACTATGGATTACATGGAGTACTCAGGAATCGAGGTTAAATGGATGCATAATTGTAGAATAACAATTAAAAGACTATTTCATTCTTGTAATGAAACTTGTAATTGCTTCCTTAATATTCATTTCCATATTCTTAGAAACTTTATTTTTATTTGACAATTTTTTCTATATATACCCCCTTCAACCAATGCCAATAGTCTATGCTCTTTGAAAAATGGTGACAGCTAGTTCTACCTTAGTTCTAAGCATGACCTACCTAACTGAGGTCATATTACTGCTATAAAACAGAGCTTTCTGCAGTGATGGAAATGTGCAATATAGTAGCCAGCAATCAATAAGCTACTGAGTACTCAAAATGTGGCCAGTGTAACTAAGAAAACAACTTAACTTTAGTCACATGTGGCCAGTATTTACTGTATTACTGCAACCTCAACTAATCAGTGCAATATCATCACCTAAGCACAATAATTAGTACAAGGATGTTACTGATTCAAATCATGGGGAATAATCAAGCTTTCCCAGGGTCTTCTGGGAAAGAAGTTTTCTGCCTATTTTTAGAACATGCTTCTGACAAACTCTCTTTGGACGTGGATAAGGCATTATGTAGCCTCAGAAGTAATTGAGGGTCTTACTGGAAACCATGAAAGAAAGCCATCTTTAGAATAAGTAGAAACAATGGAAGACAAGTGTAGACAAACACAAACCAGTTTCTTTTTGATGCTAAACTATTGAATAAAACTAACTCTGTAGTTGATCCTACTTCTCTTAATATATTTTCCAGTAACATATGCCATGAATCACTCTTATTATTAAACACATCTTTTGTGGGTCTCCTCTTGGATTGCAGTACGTAATAGATTGTATCAATCAAAATAAGATTTAAAACTTTCAGTTGAACTGAAATTAGTTCTAAGAAATATTTTAAAGGCAAAAAGCAAGATGCATAAAGATTATGATGTTACATTTAAATGAATGATTCAAAAATACTTAGAAGTGAGAGATTATTGACAAAGGGAGAAGGTTAGAATGATGCATATGGTAAAGGATTAGAACTGGAGGTATCAGTATGAACTCACATTTAGGTTAATATAGAGAAACAGGGTGGCATATAAAAATAGGTGTGCATATATAGGTGCTGGTGTCCATATTTCTATTTCCCTGCTCTGTCAGCTAAGATGGCTTAGAAGCAACAATTCTGTTCTTTCCCACAACAAGCACACCTAGACCTAGATCTGGGTTTCTAAAACTATTCTCCAATAAGCAAAGCTCCTTAGAGAAAAAGCTAATTATGAGATTGGGACAAGAAACTCACGAGGTGAACCTGAAGCATCTCATAGTGCCAAAAAGTAAGCAAGTGCCCCCCTCACCTCAAGAAAAAAAGATCAGGGGGTATGTTAAAGGAAACAAATGTGAGAGCTCCCAGTAACCAAAGCTGAAACATCCGAGCAACAAAACAAATGAACTAGTATTCAATGATAACCCAAAGTATAAGGTATATCTCATGAGTCCATCTTGATATAAAAATGAATTAAGAAATGGGGAAAAGGAGACAATTCTCTCATAAAGAATTCCTAATAATTTATATAGCTGTACAATGGCACCCCACTCCAGTACTCTTGCCTGGAAAATCCCATGGGCAGAGGAGCCTGGTAGGCTGCAGTCCATGGGGTAGGGAAGAGTCGGACATGACTGAGCGACTTCACTTTCACTTTTCACTTTCATGCATTGGAGAAGGAAATGGCAACCCATTCCAGTGTTCTTGCCTAGAGAATCCTAGGGATGGGGGAGCCTCGTGGGCTGCTGTCTATGGGGTCGCACAGAGTCGGACACAACTGAAGTGACTTAGCAGCAGCAGCAGCATACTTCATCTTCAAGATGCTGGAGGAGACCACTCAACTCCTTTAAGCATGGGCTATGCGTAGTAACTTCCTTCCAAAGACTACAGTATGGAGGGTGGGGGGAAGAGTGACTCTATGGAAGAAAAATCTGACAAATACACCTCAGTCAGGAAATTAAAGTCAATGTCAAAAGTGATAGTCATACTAATAATAGATACCCTTGATGTATAATTAGAATAACACTGTACCTGTGGTCTCTCTCCAAAATACACAACCATCATGTAATCATGGGGAAAACAGGAGATAAATGTCATTTTGAGGGACTTTTTACAAAATACATGACCAACACTTTTTACAACTGTCAAGGTTATCAGAAACAATGAAAGTGTGAAAAGTTGTCGCATCCAAGTGGAACTTAAGGAGACATGATGGCTAAATGCATTGTGGTCTTGTGAATGGGGTTCTGGAACAGGAAAGGACAGTAGGTAAAAACTACGGAAATATGAATAGTTAGCAATAACGCACCAGTATTGATTCAGTAATTTAACAAGCATACCACACTAATATAAAATATCAATAATAGGGAAAACTGAGTTTAGAATATATGGAAATTCTCTGTGCTATCCTCTAAGACAGGAGTCTAAGTATCATGTAATAATGATTGAGGGAGTGAGGAATTAGAAGGGAAAATCAGAGGGAAAATGACTGTAGCAACATGGAAAATACCTAGAGCATAAATCAATCAGAGCACAGAATGTAAAATGTATCAATCATATTGTAGGTAAATAATACTTAAATATGCTTGTGAACAATTCAAATATTCCAGAAATAAATGAGGATACTGATGAAATCTTAGTATCAAGCAGGGAGGTTTTTATTCTTTTGTTTATGTTATTTTTATGCAGTACCAATAGTAAAATATCAACACTCGATGAGGGAAAAAACATAATTCTGGACATCATCCACAGAAATTATGATCAATTGATCTAGGGTTATTTAGCTTGAAGAATTTGCTTTTATTTATTTACATTTTTAGCAAACCAATCCCTCAGGCCCCAGTGTTTCTCATTCCCTAACATGTTTAATAAACAAACTGAAATACAATGAATGTCAGTACTTTTGGGTAATCTCACCCAGCAGAGCCATGGATTCAGGGAGAAGAGTATAATTAAATATAAAGATCAGAAGGACATGAAGGAACTGATATTATATTGACTTTTGACAAGTGAGTAGGATTCTGGGCTGTAAGAAAAAGAGTGTGGCCTAAAAACGAAATACAGATAGCACAGGCAAGGTAGGAAGGAATGAATGACATACTTTATGTGTTTGGGAAAAAGCAAAAGGGCCCCTCAGGCCACAGGGCGTAAGGGATGGGCAATAAGTCTAGGAAGATCCTGTGTTAGTCACTCGGTCCTATACGACTCTTAGTGAACCCACAGACTGTAGCCCACCAGGCTTCTCTGTCCATGGAATTCTCCAAGCAAGAATCAGATCAGATCAGATCAGTCGCTCAGTCATGTCCGACTCTTTGCAACCCCATGAATTGCAGCACGCCAGGTCTCCCTGACCATAACCAACTTCCAGAGTTCACCCAGACTCACGTCCATCGAGTCAGTGATGCCATCCAGCCAGCTCATCCTCTGTCATCCCCTCTCCTCCTGCCCCCAATCCCTCCCAGCATCAGAGTCTTTTCCAATGAGTCAACTCTTCACATGGGGTGGCCAAAGGACTGGAGTTTCAGCTTTAGCATCATTCCTTCCAAAGAAATCCCAGGGCTAATCTATTTCAGAATGGACCGGTTGGATCTCCTTGCAGTCCAAGGGACTCTCAAGAGTCTTCTCCAACACCACAGTTCAAAAGCATCAATTCTTTGGTGCTCAGCCTTCTTCACAGTCCAACTCTCACATCCATACAGGACCACAGGAAAAACCATAGCCTTTACTAGATGGACTTTTGTTGGACAAGTAATGTCTCTGCTTTTGAATATGCTATCTAGGTTGGTCATAACTTTCCTCCAAGGAGTAAGGGTCTTTTAATTTCATGGCTGCAGTCACCATCTGCAGTGATTTTGGAGCCCCCAAAAATAAAGTCTGACACTGTTTCCACTGTTTCCCCATCTATTTCCCATGAAGTGATGGGACCAGAGGCCATGATCTTCGTTTTCTGAATGTTGAACTTTAAGCCAACTTTTTCACTCTCCACTTTCACTTTCATCAACAGGCTTTTTAGTTCCTCTTCACTTTCTGCCATAAGGGTGGTGTCATCTGCATACCTGAGGTTATTGATATTTCTCCTGGCAATCTTGATTCCAGCTTGTGTTTCTTCCAGTCCAGTGTTTCTCATGATGTACTCTGCATAGAAGTTAAATGAGCAGGGTGACAATATACAGCCTTGACGTACTCCTTTTCCTATTTGGAACCAGTCTGTTGTTCCATGTCCAGTTCTAACTTGCTTCCTGACCTGCATACAGATTTCTCAAGAGGCAGATCAGGTGGTCCTGTATTCCCATCTCTTTCAGAATTTTCCACAGTTTATTATGATCCACACAGTCAAAGGCTTTGGCATAGTCAATAAAGCAGAAATAGATGTTTTTCTGGAACTCTCTTGCTTTTTCCATGATCCAGGGATTGTTGGCAATTTGGTCTCTGGTTCCTCGGCCTTTTCTAAAACCAGCTTGAACATCAGAAAGTTCACAGTTCGCATATTGCTGAAGCCTGGCTTGGAGAATTTTGAGCATTACTTTACTAGCATGTGAGATGAGTGCAATTGGGTGGTAGTTTGAGCATTCTTTGGCATTGCCTTTCTTTGGGATTGGAATGAAAACTGACTTTTTCCAGTCCTGTGGCCACTGCCAAGTTTTCCAAATTTGCTGACATATTGAGTGCAGCACTTTCACAGCATCATCTTTCAGGATTTGAAATAGCTCAACTGGAATTCCATCACCTCCACTAGCTTTGTTTGTAGTGATGCTTTCTAAGGCCCACTTGACTTCACATTCCAGGATGTCTGGCTCTATGTCTGGCTCTAGTGATCACACCATCGTGATTATCTTGGTCCTGAAGATCCCTTTTGTACAGTTCTTCTGTGTATTCTTGCCATCTCTTCTTAATATCTTCTGCTTCTGTTAGGTCCATACCATTTCTGTACTTTATCAAGCCCATCTTTGCATGAAATGTTCCCTTGATATCTCTAATTTTCTTTTTTTTTAAATTTTATTTTATTTTTAAACTTTTAATAATTGTATTAGTTTTGCCAAAGGAGTGGATTGCCTTTCCCTTCTCCAGAGGAACTTCCCAACCCAGGGATTGAACCCTGGTCTCCTGCCTCACAGGCAGATTCTTTACCATTTGAGCTACAGGGAAGGAAGATAGGTAAATGCCAAATGCAGCAAATCATCAAGTGCTACTCTGTGAAACCTTTTTCTTACAGTTTATCACTAATCCATTTTTGTATTAAAGAATGAAATAACCTAATTTGGTCTATGTCATAGGAAAAATACTATGAAAGGATTGATTTCAAGAAGAAAGTTGGGTGAGACATGTTTTGTATATTTGATATTTGGGGAAAACTCAATATTTTATCTTTCTTATAACTAAATAAAATTGATTTTACACATTTGTTTATATCTCACTTTTAGAAAACTGCATGCAAACTACTCCCCTAACAACCATGTACCCCCAAAATGGATATGAAGCATCAAATACATTAGAATAGACAAGAAGTCAAGATTAGACTGAAAAGAAGTCATTGGCTCTGACCATTAGGAAGTAGCCTTAAGAACAGATTCACTGAAGAGTGAAGGCAGGCACCACTATGGACTAAAGACAGAGAATATTATTTTTCTTCAGGAAAACTGATGAGTGAGTGCTATACAGAGGCAAGTTTGAGAGTCATTTTAGCACAAATACGACCTAATGTATCCAAATCATGAGAGAGGGAGAGTCCATGTGATAGTCATCCCCAGAGAAGGATCACTCATCACTTACTTATGTTGCACTCCTAGACTGGAGATCTGTGATGTAATCATAGAATGGAGTTAAAGAAGCAGTGTACACCATCAGCAAAACATATTTTTAATTCTTATTCAATGATGCTGCCTATAGCAAATGGCATTTTTAATAAAGAGTAAAATATTTCCCTTTTAATTGCAAAGTAATAAATGATCTAAATGTAACCTTATATTTTCTTCAAAAAGAGAAAATATCCCCCCACCTCTGTCTATCTAGTAATGACTTTCCAAGGTACATAGAAAAATAAAATGTTTTAAAATAACATCTTTTGTACATGTGTTCAGCCAGTCAGTTCAGTTGCTCAGTCATGTCCGACTCTTTGCGACCCCATGGACTGTAGCACGTCAGGCCTCCCTGTCCAACACAACTCCCAGAGTTTGCTCAGACTCATGTCCATCGAGTTGGTGATGCCATCCAACCATCTCATCCTCTGTTGACTCCTTCTCTTCCTGCCTTCAATCTTTCCCAGCATCAGGGTCTAGGGTCTAGGTGCGTGTGCTAGGTTTCCATTAGCTACCCCTACATTTATCCTAATGTTCAAGCTATTTAAAAATTTGTCGTTGTTATTTCATTGCTAAGTCATGTCCCACTCTTTTGTGAATCCATGGTCTGAGTCCGCCAGGCTCCTCTGTCCATGGGAATTTTCTAGGCAAGAATACTGAAGTGGGTTGCCATCTCTGCCTCTAGGGGATATTCCTGACCCAGGGATGGAACCTGAGTCTCTTGTGTTTCCTGCATTGGCAGACTGGTTCTTTACCATTAGTGCCACCAGGAAAGGCACTATTTAAAAGTACTCCTTTCCTAAATCAACTATACTCCAATGAAAAGTAAAAATACTCTTTCCTGACTTTCTTTCATCCAGACTTTCACCAGTGTAACCTGTGTATGTGATACGACATATTTATTACATTTTTCTGTTTGCAGGCATAAACTACTATTAGAAAAACATTCTGTGCCTATAGAACATATTGTGGGACCACTTTAAGTACTCCTACTACCACTTCCAGGAGCTGAGGTGGGCTAGGCAAGTGGAAAAGTAATGGCTAAATCTAATAAAAAGTAAAATTAAATATAAAGAGAAGGAACATTCAACCGCTCTCCTATTCACCATCCTCTCACAACTGAAGTCCCTTGCTTCTATTTCCAGATGACCGTCAGTGAAGAGAATACAAAATTTATTTGTACGAATTTAGTCCTGGGGTAAATGAAGTTGTTTTAAAAGGAGGTAGAATATTAATGTAGGGCTTTCCTGGTGGCTCATTGGTAAAGAATCTGCCTGCTAATGCAGGGGACATGGGTTCAATCCCTCATCAGAAAGATCCCCTAGAGAGGGAAATGGCATCCCACTTCAGTGTTCTTATCTGGTGAACCCCATGGACAGAGGAGCCTGGTGTGCTGCAGGCCACGGGGTCACAAAAAGTGAGACACAACTTAGTGAATGAACAACAACAACAAAGAATATTAATTAGCATCCCAAAATGTTGTTTCCTTTGCCAGTCTTTAAAAATGAAAGTGCTACAGGCTTTGCCAGGCAGCCATGTAGGAGCTCACAGCTCAGATAAGAGCTTCCTCTGGAACCATCTAATCTCTTAGTACAGATGTGTCTGATTTCTACAGCAAACCTTCCATGAGGTTCTAATTTTCACTTCATTCCATTTGCCTGTTTAGATATGACAGTTATTTTTAGACATTTTAGCTCTAAGGAAGCCAGTATTTACTGACATATTCTTATAAAATTTTGATTTGCCTCAGAGGATATTTCACTCTAGAGTGAGTGTAAATTAGGTTGAGTTTTCCTCCTCCATAGATTTTAAAGGTCATTTATATTGTTTGTATGTGTGTTGGGATGGAATGGTGGTGGCATTTCCTCCTTTCTTTGATAGAACTATTCTTATATTAAAAGTAAAAAGCACATATAAATTAGAAAAATAATGGTATCTGATCTCTTACAATGTATAGTTGATGTGTTATCTCAATGTTTGTTCAAAAAGGCATGTTATATTTTATCAGGCAAACTTATCATGCTTTAGCATTTTGGAATTCCTCAGTAGTAGACTGTCTTATCCATCACTAAAACACAATCTTAAAAAACCACATTTTTATTTCAATGTAGCAGCTAATTTGTAATAAAAGTTGATATGTAGATTATTTGGCTATATGTTTTATTCTACAGTGAGGATTTGCATGCATAATACCACTAAAATGTTTAAAAGACAGTACTGTTTGAAAGCACACAATAATTTTTTAACTAGGAACTAAAGAAACAAAGACCAAATCATTTCTCTTCCATCTTTTTAAAAGGCATTTTAGTTTGAGATGACTGTCAATTCACATACAGTTGTAAAAATAAAACAGAGAGATTCTATGTCCATTGATCAAGCCTCCCAAAATGGTAATATCTTACATAACTATTGCATACTGCTACAACCAGGAATTTGATACAATTCATTGACCTTACTCAGATTTTTCCAGTTTTATATATTCTTCCAGTTTTATATATTCTTCTTATATATATTCTTTATATATATATATTCTTCCAGTTTTATATATTCTTATATATGTGTGTTTCTCTTTAGTTCTATGCAGTTTTATACCATGTGCAGATTAGTTGGGCCACCACGATAGTCAAGGTACAGAACAGCTGCATCTCAAGTGTCCCTCATGCTACCTATAGTAACAACCACCTCCCATTCTCCAACCTCCTTAGGCCCTGGCAACCACTAATCTGTTCTCTATCTCTAGAATTTTGTGACCTCTAGAATGTTGTATAAGTGAAATGATATGGCATAAAAAAGTTTGAGATTGATCTTTTCCACTCAGCATAGTTCTTCTGAGTTGCTTTTGCACATTAGTCAAAAAATAGTTGGGCATGTTTATGTAGATCTACTTCTGGGTTCTCTATTCTGTTCTGTTGATCTATGTGTCTATCTATCCCAAGTTGATCTATACTTTTATTTCATTTCTATCAAAATCCACACAAGATTTTTTTTGTGGACATAAGCGAGTTCTTTCTGAACTTTATATGAAAAGGCACAGGGCCACGAAGAGCTTAAACAACTTTGGAAAGAAGAAAGTGAAAGGAATCTCTCTACTTGATACTAAGGCTTTCTATATAGCTATTCATAAAGGAAATGTGGTAGTGATACAAAAATTAACTCAAAATGGATCAGAGACATAAATGTAAAACTTCAAGATAAAAAAAAGGAAATCTAGCGACTTCCCTGGTGGTCCAGTGGCTAAGACCCCAGGTTCCCAATGCAGGCGGCCTCAGTTTGATCCCTGATTGAGGAACTAAGACCCCACATTCCACAAGAAAAGATCCTACATACCATGACTGAAAAACAAACATACAAACAAACTCTAAGTGCTGCAACGAAGACTGATGATCTCTCATGCTGCAACTACCACCCAATGCAGCCAGACAGCCAAATAAATAAATCAGTTTAGTTGCTTAGTCGTGTCAGACTCTTTGTGACCTCATGGACTGCTGCATGCCAGGCTTTCCTGTCCATCATAATAAATAAATAAATAAATGTTATTTTAAAAACCTAGAAGAAAATAGGAAGAAAGATTTTGTGATCTTGGTTAGGGAAAGATAAAATCCATAAATTAGACTTCATAAAAATTATGAACTTCTACTCTTCAAAATTCTGATTGAACCTTTACCAATATACTACCTGACCAGGACATGTAAAGGAGAAAGCTAATAACTGATTTCATAAATTTTAGTTGACCTCCCAATATCCACTTCTGAAAAAATTTAGAGAGGCCGAGTGCAGTGAACACTTGAAGAGAGTATTTTGTTGAAGAAAACTGGTAAAGGATGATTAGGAGAAAATATTTGCAAACGAACACATCTGATAAATGACATATCCAAATACATAAAACTCTAAAAATTCAATATTAAGAAAATAAACAGTCCAGTGAAAGCTTGGCAAAAAATTTAAGCAAACACATAAGATATATACATAACAAATAAACACATGGAAATGTGCTTCACCACCATTATCATTAGGGAAATGGAAATTAAAACCATACTGATTAGATAAGGCCAGAAGACAATGGAGTTGAAAACCTTCGGCTCACCTCCTCTCTAAGAGCACACCAAAGTCACAACTATCTGTAGAATAATCATCTGTGAAAAAAGACCAAAACCTACCAGAAAACAGCTACAACTAAAAATAAGATGAAGGAACCACAAGCCAGGCAGACTCATAATACAATCAAGTCCCCTATCCCCAGGTGGCTAACCCAGAAACTGGAGAATTATATTACAGCAGTTCTCCTACAGAAGTGAGGATTCTGAGCCCCACGGTGGACTCCCTAGTCCAGGGTACTGCACTAGAAGACAAGCCCCACTCCCACCCCAAGCATTTGGCTCTGAAGACTACCAGGGTTTAATTTCAGGAGTCCCACAGGACTAACAGAATAGAGACTCTGCTCTTAAAGGACTCACAAATAACCTCACTTGCCCCAAGACACAGAGCGAAAGCAGTAATTTGATAAGAGGCTGAACCAGTCTTACCTCTGGTCTTGTGTCTTCTGGAGAGGCTGGGGTCAGCTGTCGTGTCCAACTCTTTGAGACCCCATGGACTGTAGCCCACCAAGTTTCTCTGTCCATGGGGTTTCTCTGGGCAAGAGTACTGGAGTGGGTTCCCATGCCCTCCTCCAGGGGATCTTCCCAACCCAGGGATAGAATCCTGGTCTCTGGTATTGCAGGAAGATTCTTTACCATCTTGGGCTTCCCTGATGACTCAGATGGTAAAGCATTTGCCTGCAATGTGGGAGACCTGGGTTCCATCCCTGGGTCAGGAAGATCCTCTGGAAAAGGAAATGGTAAGCCACTGCAGTACTCTTGCCTGGAAAATCCCATGGACCGAGGAGCCTGGTAGGCTACAGTCCATGTGGATGCAAAGAGTCGGATATGATTGAGCAACTTCACTCTCTCTACCATCTGAGTCACCAGGGGAGCCTAGCAATCAATCAGGCTGGGGGCCAACCAGGCCTACCAGACTATGGCACAGTCAGCCTACCATGACAGGGGGACCCAAGCAATTATCTTGGGGGAACCCTTAGAGCATATATTGGGTTGGCCAAAAAGTTCGTTAGGTTTTGGTGTAAGATGATATGGGAAAACCTGAACAGACGTTTTGGCCAACACGATAGCTGGGGTGAGGAGCTGGGAGTGTACTGCTGGGGTGCACAGAATATTTCCTACAGAAGGCCACCTCTCTAAGGTTGAGAAACCTAACCCACCACAGACATAAAAATACCAATAGCAACCTTGACCAAATGAGGCAGCAGAGGAACAAGTTCCAGGTGAAACAACAAGATAAAACCCTCAAAGAAGAACTAAGTGAAGTGGATATAGGCAATCTATCTGAGAAAGACTTCAGAGTAATGATTGTAAGGATGATGAAAAACTCAGGAGACTGGATGCACAGTGCACAATGTTAGAAGTTTTTCTAAAAGAGTTGGAAATTATGAAGAACAACCAGAGATAAAGAATGCTGTTGTTCAGTCCCTGAGTCCTGTCTGACTCATTGCAACCTCATGGACTGCAGCATGCCAGGCTTCCCTGTCCTTCAGTTGTTCCCTGTCCCTCAGAGTTTGCTCAAACTCATGTCCATTGAGTCGGTGATGCCATCCAACCATCTCCTCCTCTGCCGCCCCCTGCTCCTCCTGCCCTCAATCTTTCCCAGCATCAGGGTCTTTTCCAATGAGTCAGCTCTTTACATCAGGCAGCCAGAGTATTGGAGCTTTAGCTTCAGCATCAGTTCTTCCAAATAATATCCAGGGTTGATTTCCTTTGGGATTGACTGGTTTGAGCTCCTTGCTGTCCAAGGACTCTCAAGAGTCTTCTCAAGGATCCCAATTCAAAAGCATCAATTCTTCAGTGCTCAGCCTTCTTTATGGTCCAACTTTCACATCCATACTTGACTACTGGAAAAACCATAGCTTTGATTATACAGACCTTTGTCAGCAAGGTGATGTCTCTACTTTTTGATACACTATCTAGGTTTGTCAAGAATACAATCATTGAAGTGAAAAATACACTAGGAGAAATCAACAGGAGATGGCAGAGAAGGGCAAACTGACTACAGCTCCACTGCCTGTGTGTGTTTTAATGAAGTTCTATTACAAAATAACTCTGCTTATTTGTTTAAAAACTGCCTACAGCTGTTTTGTACTGTACAACAGAGTTGAATAGTTTATTACAGAGAACTTTTGACCCACAAAGCCAAAAACACTTACAATCTGTTTTTTTTTTTTTTTTTTTTTTTTTACAGGAAACATTTGTTGACCTCTGTATATAGTTCCTATAAGAATTCCATGTCCCACATGGTTCTTCCTTCCTGGCTGAGCCCTTACTGATACAGCACCTGTATCAGTGGACATAGAAAGAAGAAGGCTAATAATTGATTTAGTAATTCTTAGTTGGCTTCCCAGTAACCACCTCTGAAAAAATTTAGAGAAGCCAAGAGTACAGTGAACACTTGGAGAGGGTATTTTGTTGCAGAAAATTGAAGGACTATAGCATTTTCCCTTGCCTATGGTTTCCCCAGCCACCTACAACATTCACACACTTCATAAGCAGGAGACAGATATATTCCTACCATATCCAGCCTAGTCACAGAGTGGGATGGAAATAAGAGGGAATTTAAGAAAACCACCATGAGTTTGAGACTTAAGACTCATAACTGACTCAGAGGGCAACAGACTGTCTGGCACTACCTATGGCAGCAAATAGATGGTTGCTTTTGGAAAGTAACTGTACTCCCAGTCAATGTCTATAGCATGGCTCTCAGGTAAACACAGAATTATTACTGTTCTTTACTCCCAGCTTTATATCTTTTGTCGTTGGTATCGCAGACTTCTTTGTTGTTGAGTCACTAAGTGATGTCTCACTCTTTTGCAACTCCATGGACTGTGGTCCACCAGGCTTCTCTGTACTGTCATCCCATCCCTCTGTATGGGATTTCCCAGGCAAGAATACTGAAATGAGTTGCCACTTCCTTCTCCAGGAGATCTTCCCCAACCAGGGACTGAACCCCCAACTTCTGTATTGGCAAGCAGATTTTTATGACTGAGCCCATCTGAAACTTCTAGAAAACCAAATAATCTTCAACTATGAAGGAGAAGGAAAGATAGTCTATTGGGAGAAAGGATCAATAACTTGGATTTTTTTATATATATATTTTGCATTTCAACACTTAGTTATGAAGTTGTTTGGTTTTTTATTCCCTGCATTTTTTTTCTTCCCTTTCCCATACATGTTCTAGGTTGTTTTTTTTTGTTGTTGTTGTTCAACTAAATATACGTCATGCTGAGATTATCACAGAATAAAACATGTTTTAATTTTAGACTTGTTTCTGCCTAATTGCCCGGGCAAATGATGTTCTATTATATTTTTTCACTTTTTATTGACATAATTACTGATTAACAAGAGCAACTGAATTATGTCAGGTTCAATGAATTAGATCTGTGAGACAATTTAGATGTAAAGAGTTGTTAATTGCTATCTAATTAAAAACAAAAGCCTTTGAACCCTCCTACAATGATTATACTCCCACCCCTCTCAGCAATGCCTTAGTAGAGAAAACTAAAATTTTGAAATGAAGCGAATGTCAAGTGACATTTTTGTAATTCTTGGGACTACCAATTAAGACATGCATGCATATAGCCATAGCAAGCCAAAATCTAAGAAAGGAAAGAATGGGTTGAAAGTGTGGGTTTCCTAATTTTATAAACCGAAAGAGGACAGGAGCTGTGTATGACTCGCATGATACACACTAACAAGAGGCTCAATAATGACTCCTGGTCAACAACGTGCCCCACAGGGTCCTTATGGACATTCTTTATGTGAAATAATGCATCAGGAATTACTGAGTACCAAGTACACAGTAAGGGCTTCCCAGGTGGCTCAGTGGTAAAGAATCTGCCTGCCAATGTAGGGGCTGCAGGTTCAATCCTGGGTTAGGAATATCCCCTGGAGAAAGAAATGGCGACCCACTTCAGTACTCTTGCCTGGAAAATCCCATGGACAGAGAAGCCTGGCAGGCTATGGTCCATGGGGTTGCAAAGAATTGGACATGACTGAGCAACTGATGAGCACTGAGTACAAGTTCATAATAAGTACAAAATAAATGTCTTTTCCTTGGTATCGCCTATTATGTTCTTGGTGATAAAATGTCAACCATCGCTCTCTACTGAAGGCAGAAAGTATTTTAAAAAATAGTCCATGAACTAGCTTAGACAAGATACAAATATTTAGATACTTTTTGTTTTGCAATGTGTTTCAGCTCTTTAAAGCCCTCAAAGTCTTCTACTAGTTCTGATGGTCTGGTGCATGGATTTCATTAACAGCTCTATTTCTGTCAGTCTAACTGTAGGCAGGCTACATTACTTAAAGCTATTCTTGCTATCTGTAGTGTTCTACTGAGGCCTCTTAGCATGTGAGTTGATAAACTTACCACTGAAAAATAGATCTTAATTAGGTAAAAGCATTCTAGAAATTCAGATATAGAAAAATAAGCTACATATATCTACATGTTTTTTTTTCTGATTTTTCCCTGATTATAAGAAAATAACCTCATGTCCATTTACTTGAACATTTTAAACTCTATAACAAAGAAAAAGTTTAAATTGATGGTTGGATTAGTTCTATTTAGTATTCAAAATACAATCACATTACTTAAATAGTATGCAATTCTTCAAAAATAGATCCTCTGAAAGATGTTTGACAGAAAACCACAAAATTCTGTAAAGCAATTATCCTTCAAAAAAACAGTGGCAAAAACAACAAAATAAAGAAGATTTTTTAGAAGAATATTAACAGCTTATTGATAATGCAGAATAGATAGCAAAATTATTGTTGGTAGAGACCAAGTTGAATATAAATAGTGTAAGATTACACAGGGTTTAAAAAAGTTATGTTTGTTATGAGAACACCAGAGTGTATATTTTAAATGACTAAACTGTTGATTAAATTTGAAATGCATATTTAATGATAAGAAAGTTAGTAAGTATTTTTACAAGTCTGTAATTTCCTTATAAATATTCTTAGAAATACTGGGATAAAAAAGGAAACAAGTTTAAAACTATATAATGTTAATAGACTGTTAGACACCATCAGAAACACCTGTTGCAGTCGAGTGGCTATTTCAGGCTAATATTTCAGTGGTGTCCATCAGTATTTTGATGTGTGGGTGTGCTCTGAAGTACACGACAGCTTGTAGTTTAATTTTTAACACTAACCTCTGAGCTTTGAAATATATGAGTTGTGATCCACACATCAGCTTGTTAGAAATATGTTTAAGACCCACTATAGAGTCTGTGAATTGCTTTGATAAATGCCTTGCTGTTTGCTGCTGTGGCTAATACATTGGAAAGAAAAATTAAAATAACATTCAAAAATTTTCCATGGCCCTTTGTGTTTCTTCTGGAAAGATAGCTAATATGCTTTCTACTGCTTTCAACTTACAGAGATTGTTGCAGAAGTAGACAGACTTGGCTAAAAATATAATTGAGGAAAAGTTAAACCAAAACTTGAAATTTTGCTCTTTTTTTTTAATTGCTACGATTTAAGCATTAGTAAATTCTCTTATTTAGGTAATTTTTATTCAGTTATGACAAGTGAAAAGCCCTCTAAAGGATCTAGAAGAATCAGAAAAATACATCAACTTTCTGAATAACAAATTAACATGAGTGTGAGGTCCATAGGCTGAAGATAAAAGGGCATTTGTTTGCTTTCTGGAATCAGGTGGCTAGGATTGGATGAGAGAAAATGAAGGGAATGAATAGGGAGGGTTAGAGCAGTTCCCATAAATTGAGGTTAAAAGAAATTTCCCCCCAAAAAACTCTGATTATGGTAGGTATGGCTGGGGGGACTGTAAGAAAAATGCGACGTAACATTCAGTTTAAGGTTGTTTTCATCTCTAGCTCTATTGCAATTCCCCAACATCATCCCAGATCAAATACCTAACATAAGTGTACTTTGAAAACTTAGCGCGGAGAGGCCAAGAAGTCTAAAGGAACAGAGAATTTAGTGAGAGCCAGAATCAGGAACAAGAAGGAAGCAGATGTCCCATGTCATCACTTTTCCCACATGCTTGCACACGTAAATGAGTGTTAGTTTTCTTAACACACACCTAATGTCTGGATTTGTTCCTTCAGAAATACTAAAGTATTTTGATTCCTAAGAATAATTTTAGGCTGTTTGTGCTAAAGTTCTAATTTCATATTTGATATTGTCAAACTTTATAATAAACAGGTATATGGTTTAGCCAGCAAAATCAAGTTTATTCAGGGATAGCAGAGGAATGGGCTTCCTCGGTGGTGATAGCAGTAAAGATCCTGCCTGCCAGTGCGGGAGACCCAGGAGACACGAGTTCCATACCTTGGGATTCCCCTGGAAGAGGGCATGGCAACCTACTCCAGTATTCTTTCCTAGAGAATCCCATGGACAGAGGAGCCTGGCAGGCTACAGTCCATAGCGTTTCAAAGAGTCAGACACAACTGAAGGGACTTTACACACACACATACACACACACATGCACAGAGCAGAGGAATCACAATTTGAGACAAACTCTGGTTCACCATAAGTAAGTCTGGAACACAAAAAGGGAAAGCATTCTTTTGCAGAGGAAAGGAGGAAATTGGACTGTTTTGAATGAAAGTTTACTGGAGAAGAGCAAGCCTTTGTGGGGTGTGACAGCTTCTCATTGGCTGAGTTGCAGCAGTTTTTTCATAGGCTGGGTTGTTTACAAGGAGAAAATCTTGCTTCTTCCTGCTGGGATCTGTAAAATAAGATTCTTCCTGCTGGGGTATGTAAAATAAGCTTCCATAGGTGGTACAAGTGGTGTATATGTGGTACATGCTCCAGCGCTCTAGGAGGCTTTCTGACTCCATTTTGAATGGGGCTTTCCTTTATCCATTTCATATAAATTTGATATTTAACTTAATATTTGATAATTCTACTGCAGTTCAGATACTGTATTTTCAACATTCAATATTATGTGCTTCAAAAATTAATAGTTTTTCATTATCCATAAAATATCTATATTTTATTAATACAAATGGGGAAACTGCTTACTTCAGACTAAAATGAATCAATAACTCAAGAACTGAATCCATAACTTAAGAACTGATAATAGACTGTATAGACTTTGCATTTAGACTTGAATTCAAATTTCACCTTTGTTGTTTAATTTCTGTACAATGATGAATAAGAATATTTTGAACTTTCAGTCTTTTCATTTATAAAATAGGGATAATCATACATGAATTTCAGAGTTGCTGGGATTATTAAGTGAAATAATAAATGTAAAGCAACTAACATGTGACTCAATAAATTTTTAACTGTTAGTAGAATATTCTGGTCTCTATAATAGGAATAATAACAACAATGATAATAATAATGTTATAATAACAATAATAATAGTATTATTATAATTTTTACCAATTTGTTTGGGTCATCTTTAAGTTCAGATAGGACAGGAAGTTTTGCTTGTTTTTTTCTTTGTGTATCATTAGCAGGAGATTGAATTTGGGGAAGGAGGTTTCCTGTTAATATAATTTCTTGAATTTGCATGCAGAGTGTAATAAAATGCCATCTGAACAAAAAGGTAGTTATGCTATAATTGAACACATAAGGAGCAGTGAATTGAAAGTGATGAAGATTTCAGAAATTTCTTAAGTGTTTGTTAGATAACTACTGCCAAGAAGATGGTTTACTTTCAGGCTGTTATCATTTTCAACCAGCTAGAGAGAACTCAGGGTCTTTTCATAGCTTCATATTGAGATAAATGATTCTATTTTCTTGTCAATGACAGTTTCCAGTTGCTAAAATATAATTACTTGAAAACAGTTTTCAAGAGCTAATTTTCTATAGAGGAAGAAGAAATATCTATGCTATTTCCACTCATTTACACATTAAGTAATGAAGTTCCATTAAGAAAAATAAAACAAATAGTTGGTCATAAAAATCTGTCTTTGTCCTGTACATTACTTCATTTTAACAAATTTATTGGGATAATTCATATACCATTAAATTCACTGACTTCTGTACATTAATTCTTTTTTTGAAGTCATTAATTTATTCATTCACTATTGTTTACCTACTAGTAATTCTTAATAAAGATATGCTTAGTTCCATGCAATCTAAGATTCCAAAAACAAGGTCAAAATAAGTATATTTGTATTGAATACCAAATTTGTAAAAAGAACTAAAGGAAATAGAGTAGGTCCTCAAAAGAGACAGATATTTACAATATATTTTCTCCCTTGAGGCAATAACATTAAAATTAGAGGAACTGGACATAGGTACATAAGAAAGATTAAATTTAAACAGATTTAAATTTAAAGATTAAAATTTAAAATATATATGTGGAATGCCCCTCTTGAGGAGAGTGGCACATATATTATCCAACTGATATGCTCATGAGTAAGGTTGTTAGTCAGGAGGTTCACAAAGCCACAAGGTATGTGCCATACTTTTCAGAAATATTATATTTTAACAGGAGAAATTAATAAAACCAATATAATATTGTAAAGTTAAAAAATAAAATTTAAAAAAAGGAAAAAAAAGAAAATATTTTTTATTCTGAAAAATTCAGATATATTATGAGGTGAAAATGTATAAGTCATTCTAAGTTCAGCTACTTCCCCAAATTTCATGGGTATAGGTCCATTCTCCTTAACCACGAGTCCCTTAGTGGAATAACCTGAGTACTAAGAATTGAAGATAAGGCTCATGAGATCCATTGGGTATAGTTTGTGAAAGAAATTAAATGACAGATTAGTGAGTTTGGAGTTCAACTGGTAGGAATGAGAAGCCTTTGAAGAATGCTAAAGAGTGGGAAACCCCAAAATACACTATTTTAGGAAATTACTACCTATACTGCGATAATTACAACTTAATATACAGGATGAGAAAGAATTTACAGGATGGATGAATGAAGAGAAATTATAGGCTGAGACCAACTTAGAAAATGTAAACACAAAGGATTTGTTAAGAGAATTGCCTTGTTTTGAGAGTCAATTCTATAATGTGATTCATAAGAACTGTCTAGGGTTCCTTCTTGATTATTCTTGAAGATTAAAAAGATTATTTCATTGGGTCCCTCAATTACTAATCTAAAATCTAAGAATAGTTTATAGTGAAAGAGAAAACCTATGAAGTTTTGACTTTAAGGGAATACAAAGAGACAGTAAGATATAGTGCCATGTCATTTCTAAACTGTACTAACGAAACAGAGCAGAACCCTACGGTCCTTCTCCACCATGTCCTCAGCCTGTCTTTAGTCTATAGAAAAACTTTAGCCAAAGAGTAAGTTTAATCAAAGAAGCGAGAAAATGTAGAAGCAAAGAATAATAGGACAAAACTATAATAACTGAGTCAGTAAGAAAAATGAAAGACCTTTAGTTCCTTTTCAAGGGCTATAGATACTATTCTGAGCCTTTATCTGTGAGCTGTCTTATAGATACTGAAACC
The DNA here is from genome assembly GCF_002263795.3 of Bos taurus. NCBI lineage: Eukaryota > Metazoa > Chordata > Mammalia > Artiodactyla > Bovidae > Bos > Bos taurus. Next base: position 87,305,479 of record NC_037333.1, read on the forward strand.
TTCACCGGGTGGAAGAAGTTAATTCCAAGAATTGGCCCCAAGGAAATAGGAACAAACCAACTCTGGAAGTGAAGATTAACTTTGGCTCAAATGGTAAAGAATCTGCCTGCCATGCAGGAGACCAGGGTTCGATTCCTGGGTTGGGAAGTTCCTCTGGAGAAGGGAATGGCAATCCACTCCAGTATTCTTGCCTGGAGAATTCCATGGACAGAGAAGCCTGGTAGGCTACAGTCCGTGGGGTTGCAAAGAGTCAGACACGACTGAGCAACTAACACACACACACACACAAAGGAATCAAGATGGTGCAGGTCAGACCACCCCATAACCAATTCCAAGATGACTGTCAGAACTCACTGTGCTCTTTCTCCATGTAGATCCCTCCCTCTGGCTATAAAAGCTCTTGACCTCTGATTGTCAGAGTTGTGGGGAATTGGCCTTTGGACAGGCATCTGCCCTCTCCCCTCACACCACCCTTGTTGTTGGCATCCAAAGCTCAGATGGTAAAGCATCTGCCTGCAATGTGGGAGACCCAGGTTTGATCTCTGGGTTGGGAATATCTCCTGGAGAAGGAAATGGTAACCCACTCCAGTATTCTTGCCTGGAGAATCCCACGGACAGAGGAGCCTGGTAGGCTACAGTCCATGGAGTCACAAAGAGTCGGACACAACTGAGCAACTTCACTTCCTTTCCACTAATCTTGTCTCTTTATTGGCTTTTGAGGAGTGAGCAGCCAGACCCCACTTTCAGTTACAGTCTTAGAAAATAATTACAAATTAGTAATCTGTGTTGATTTGTCTTCATCAGAAAGAAATACACTTTCCAAATAAATCTTATCAGAAGTTATTAAAAATACATCTTATTTACCATAAGAAATTGAAATAGATGCAATCGCAAGCTACTCTAAATAGCAACCTTTCTTAGAAAAATAGCAGTGATCTCAAAGGTGATAATGTTTTGGAGGACTGGCCTTGTTGGTAGAAATATTTAATGATCAGTTTAATTGTGGCTCCCTGGGGATAAAGAGGTCTTAGAATCGTAGAAACTATGACAGAGTAACTAGCCAAGTCTCATTTCTGCCCAGATGGATCTGTGCTTCAGCCACCTAAGCCTTCAGCTGTATTTAATTCTCTCCATTTCTGTAGATGGTAAAACATTCCTACACAGGAAGTAAAGAAGTGACCATAAGAGCAAAACTCTTGGTATTCCCCATCAGTCCTAGGCTCCTCTTGAAGATAAGTCTGTTATTTTTGACCACAAAAGTAAGGGTCAGCTTCCAAGCTCTGTCAAATCCAAAGAACACCCCAGTGGCAACCCTAGAAAGAAAATCGAGACTTTTCCTGGTCCTTTCCATCTCCCTAACCTCTCCACCTACAACTCTGGCAAGGATGGAAACTGAGATTAATGAGATGAAAGTGGAGATATGTTAGAGCAAGTCAGCAAAGAGACAAGACAAGAGGCATCCTTAGTGGAGATTTAGTTTATTATACTTGTATGGCTATGTTAATAACTATGCTGCTTTTTATCATCAGAAAATGATTAGAAAATATTAAGACTTCTTCCAAATTTTACCCAGGGACAATGGGGAAATTAGCCTTAAATAATAAAATTAAAGGGTCAGTAGTATACAGATATAACTGTTTTTACATTGCATCTCACAAATCATGCTTGTTCAGTGTAGCTGTTACATTCAAATAAAATTGTCTCCCTCCCATGTGCTTTAGAGAATCCAGTATCCACATGTCTTCCCTACCACAGTGTCTCCAGGAATTCTCTGGATAAATATGAAGAATTCTGTTCCAATCTTTTCCTTTAGAGCTGCTCTTTTTTCTCTGCCCTACACTAGCCCAAATATTAGAACAGTTCCCTTGATAATTGAAAAATACCTCTCACAATGGCAGTTATATCTAACAGATTTGCTGACAATTTGGGAATCTGGGCATGGAGTAGTATAAGAGTGAGTTTAAAATCAAATATTAGGCATGATAGATCTTATGACTTCCCTGGTGGCTCAGACGGTAAAGAATCTGCTTGCAATTTGTGAGAGCTGGGTTCCACCCCTGGGTTGGGAAGATCCTCTGGAGAAGGGAATGGCAACCCACTCCAGTATTCTTGCCTGGAGAATTCCACAGAGGAGCCTGGCAGGCTGCAATCCATGGGATCGCAAAGAGTTGGACATGACTGAGCAACTAACACTTTCACTTTCATAATAGAGTCTAGAACTTTCTCAGCCATATCCATCTCATTGAACTTGATTCTGGCCAGTTTCCAACTTTCAAGTTGTCCACTCCCTCAGCTGTGTTGCTGACCCTCCACTCTTAGGATACCCTTTCTCTCTTTCCCAACTTTTCCAGTTATTAGCTGTGGAGCCTGCGTCAGGTCACGTAACATTTTTCTCTCTTACTTTCTTTATATATTAAATTGAGATACAGTTAGTATCTACTTCATACTGTGATTAAATGACATACATAAAGCAATTACCACAGTTTCCAGCACAGAGGTGATATTAAAATACTCAAAGGTAATAAAGTTCTTAAGGTAATTTAAAAATGTAAGTATAATAAAGTATTTAACTATATCTTTGGTTATTCTACTCAAACTCATTATGCCCTAGAGGGTAAGGCTGTATGACGTTAGTCACTTTCTTATATGAAGAGAACCCTTCTAAGTATTTTTCTAAGTGAAACATTTCTCACTCCAGTAGAAGCCATAACTTCCTTGAAAATAATATTACAATTATTCACAGGACATTAATGGAAAATATAAAGTAAAAACACCAGTAGGAGATAGACTGAAATATTAGTCTGTGCATTTCTGGATATAAAGATAGGAAAAGTTATTCAATTCTCTGTGCATATTGTATTTTATAGCTAAAACCTGAATCACTTTCTTTGAAATCTTACTCAATTTCATGACTTACTAATAATTTCAAGGCAATTAAGAGGCTTAATCGAAGAAGGTCTGGAATACTGAAGGTGACTCCTTAGGAACCCTCTTCTGGGATTAGATGCTCACTCTCTAGCCCAGAGTAATAGGTGAGGTCTCTAAGTTAGGTTTTGTAGTATCACCTATCCAGCAGAGCGAGTATTCAATCCATGATATATCTTCATTTTATATCTCAGCTTACATAACATTTTCTAAGGAGTCATACCTCCTCAATCCATAGACTCTAGGTTTATTTATTCTAAGCAAGTCTTAGGAATATCCTATTAAAACCTTTAAATAGATAAGGCCATAATCTTAGATAATAACATTACTTTACCTGGAGATCTAGTTATTATGTTCACATAATAGTCTGAATAGTCTGAATCATCAGCCTTCTTTTCTTCTCTGAAGGCTTTCTCATGATGTTTGGGGGAAAAGTGGGCTACCAACCAGCTGCTTCAACACCTCCAATCAGTTCACTCTCTAACCGCAGTTAAAATTTCTTTGCTACAAGTTTCTGAAATTTTTATTATATCACCACACCCTTTAATATTTTAAACAAAGAATAGTGTCTCTCATACCTTGACGGTCACCAATATTTGAAATACCCGACAAGGAGTAGAAATAAGCCATGTTCACAGTGAACATAACTCTTTCAACATCTTTTGATATGCTTTTTCCATCTCAATTACTGATATCGTCAATTGTGCATAGCTATTTGAAACTTCTTCCCTGGTGGTTCAGCTGGTAAAGAGCATGCCTGCCAATGTAGGAGACATAAGAGGCACAGGTTCAATCCCTGGGTTTGAAAGATCCCCTGGAGGAGGAAATGGCAACCCAGTCCAGTATTCCTGGCTGCAGAATTCCATGGACAGAGGAGCCTGGCGGGTTATGGTCCATGGAGTCACAAAGAGTTGGACATGAGTGAAGCTACTTAGCACACATGCAACCTTCTTTATTCAGAGGAAAGAAGTCTAAGGGTTTTCTCCCAACACCAGCTATTAATCAGCACCAGGTATGAGAATGGTGTTAGTAAAGTTCCTCTTACACTCTCTGAGGCGTCCAAACTTTTTTTTGATCCAAGGGAGCGCTGGAATCTCTCTTCAACCGGAACTTCTACAGAGGCTCTCTCTTCTGTGGATGTCTTCCCTTCTCAGCATCCTGCAGGTTTTCCCAGCTGTGGCAGAAGACAGCTGGAACCAGTTCATGGGCTCGTACTGGTTCCAAAGCCCATGTGAAGTTTGTCTGCCTATTAAGCAATGCCCAGGTGGGAGAGACTCCTCCTGAGTCCTTTGGCATTCGGCGCTGGACCCCACAACTCCCACAGTGGCACTTTCGTTCATAAATGAATACCAAATTTTAGTTGTTAAATGGGGGTGGAAAAAGGAAGGACATTTTGTACTTACATGATACTACTGCCCTCTGGTGATATATTTGAAATTGTTTTGAAAATTAAAATATTAGGTCATATCATTCTGTCTCTTGTAGTTTTTCACCCCCAGTTTAAGCATGTGCCTTTTCAGCACTTCTGTTACTGCTGTTTTCTGTCTCAACTAAATGATTTTACCAATTTAAGTTGTCATAACTGCTTGCATTCAATTTAGTCAGTTCATAATTATTAAATTAGTTGCTTAATAACTACAATACCTTTTAATAAAAATAATTAGACCTTCAGTTCAGTTCAGTCACTCAGTCATTTCCGACTCTTTGTGACCCCATGAATCGCAGCACACCAGGCCTCCCTGTCCATCACCAACTCCCGGAGTTCACTCAGACTCACGTCCATCAAATCAGTAATGCCATCCAGCCATCTCATCCTCTCTCGTCCCCTTCTCCTCCTGCCCCCAATCTCTCCCAGCATTAGAGTCTTTTCCAATGAGTCACCACTTCACATGAAGTGGCCAAAGTACTGGAGTTTCAGCTTTAGCATCATTCCTTCCAAAGAAATCCCAGGGCTGATCTCCTTCAGAATGGACTGGTTGGATCTCCTTGCAATCCAAGGGACACTCAAGAGTCTTCTCCAACACCACAGTTCAGAAGCATCAATTCTTTGGCACTCAGCTTTCTTCACAGTCCAAATCTCACATCCATACATGACCACTGGAAAAACTATAGCCTTGACTAGATGGACTTTTGTTGGACAAGTAATGTCTCTGCTTTTGAATATGCTATCTGGGTTGGTCATAACTTTCCTTCCAAGGAGTAAGCATCTTTTAATTTCATGGCTGAAGTCACCATCTGCAGTGATTTTGGAGCCCAGAAAAATAAAGTCTGATACTGTTTCCACTGTTTCCCCATCTATTTCCCATGAAGTGGTGGGACCGGATGCCATGACCTTTGTTTTCTGAATGTTGAGCTTTAAGCCAACTTTTTTACCACTTTCACTTTCATCAAGAAGCTTTTTAGTTCCTCTTCACTTTCTGCCATAAGGGTGGTGTCATCTGCATATCTAAGGTTATTGATATTTCTCCTGGCAATCTTGATTCCAGCTTGTGCCTCTTCCAGTCCAGCATTTCTCATGATGTACTCTGCATAGAAGTTAAATAAACAGGGTGACAATATACAGCCTTGACATACTCCTTTTCCTATTTGGAACCAGTCTGTTGTTCCATGTCCAGTTCTAACTGTTGCTTCCTGACCTGCATACAAATTTCTCAAGAGGTAGGTCAGGTGGTCTGGTATTCCCATCTCTTTCAGAATTTTCCACAGTTTATTGTGATCCACACAGTCAAAGGCTTTGGCATAGTCAATAAAGCAGAAATAGATGTTTTTCTGGAACTCTCTTGCCTTTTCAATGATCCAGTGGATGTTGGCAATTTGGCCTCTGGTTCCTCTGCCTTTTCTAAAACCAGCTTGAACATCAGGAAGTTCACGGTTCACATATTGCTGAAGCCTGGCTTGGAGAATTTTGAGCATTACTTTACTAGCGTATGAGATGAGTACAATTGTGCAGTAGTTTTAGCATTCTTTGGCATTGCCTTTCTTTGGGACTGGAATGAAAACTGACCATTTCCAGTCCTGTGGCCACTGCTGAGTTTTCCAAATTTGCTGGTATATTGAGTGTAGCACTTTCACAGCATCATCTTTCAGGATTTGAAATAGCTCAACTGGAATTCCATCACCTCCACTAGCTTTGTTCGTAGTGATGCTTTCTAAGGCCCACTTGACTTCACATTCCTGGATATCTGGCTCTAGGTGAGTGATCACACCATTGTGATTATCTGGGTCATGAAGATCTTTTTTGTACAGTTCTTCTGTGTATTCTTGCCACCTCTTCTTAATATCTTCTGCTTCTGTTAGGTCCATACCATTTCTGTCCTTTATCGAGCCCATCTTTGCATGAAATGTTCCCTTGGTATCTCTGATTTTCTTGAAGAGATCTCTAGTCTTTCCCGTTCTGTTGTTTTCCTCTATTTCTTTGCATTGATCGCTGAAGAAGGCTTTCTTATCTCTTCTTTCTATTCTTTGGAACTCTGCATTCAGATGCTTATATCTTTCCTTTTCTCCTTTGCTTTTCACTTCTCTTCTTTTCACAGCTATTTGTAAGGCATCCCCAGACAGCCATTTTGCTTTTCTGCATTTCTTTTCCATGGGGATAGTCTTGATCCCTGTCTCTTGTGCAATGTCATGAACCTCATTCCATAGTTCCTCAGGCACTCTATCTATCAGATCTAGGCCCTTAAATCTATTTCTCACTTTCACTGTATAATCATAAGGGATTTGATTTAGGTCATACCTGAATGGTCTAGTGGTTTTCCCTACTTTCTTCAATTTAAGTCTGAATTTGGCAATAAGGAGTTCATCATCTGAGCCACAGTCAGCTCCCAGTCTTGTTTTTGTTGACTGTATGGAGCTTCTCCGTCTTTGGCTGCAAAGAATATAATCAATCTGATTTTGGTGTTGACCATCTGATGATGTCCACGTGTAGAGTCTTCTCCTGTGTTGTTGGAAGAGGGTGTTTGTTATGACCAGTGCATTTTCTTGGCAAAATTCTATTAGACTTTGCCCTGCTTCATTCAGTATTCAAAGGCCAAATTTGCCTGTTACTCCAGGTGTTTCTTGACTTCCTACTTTTGCATTCCAGTCCCCTATAATGAAAAGGACATCCTTTTGAGTGTAGTTCTAAAAGGTCTTGTAGGTCTTCACAGAACCGTTCAGCTTCAGTTTCTTCAGCGTTACTAGTTGGGGCATAGACTTGGATGACTGTGATATTGAATGGTTTGCCTTGGAAATCAACAGAGATCATTCTGTCGTTTTTGAGATTGCATCCAAGTACTGCATTTCGAACTCTCTTGTTGACCATGATGGCTACTCCATTTCTTCTGAGGGACTTCATTAGACCTTAGATAATCCAAAATAGATAGAAGTAAATACCACCACCTTCCTGTCCTTAAGTCCTTGTACAAATACACATAAATAAAAAGGAAAACATGAAGAATACAGTAAAATTAATAATAACAAGCATAATAATAGAGGCAATAGGGGAAAGTCCAAAGAGAGAAGGATGACAAAAATGGAGAGGGCTTGCCATGGTCAGCTTTGGTGTGTCTCACAGTCTAAGTAAACAATGCTTGCTGACATTTGCCAACTTGGTCTATTTAATGAGTCTTTGATATAAGAATAAAGAATATGGACTCTTCTTTCAGATGGATAATTCTTTCTATAGTATGTGTAAACACTGTATTATAGTATATTTAAACCTAATAAATTAGAGTCTCTATGGATTCTTTCCTAATTGAAATTTGGGGGATACAACTATTTTGGGTAAAGTAACACCATTTATAGCCAGAAAGGCAGGAGACTTACAGGAGACGTGGGTTTGATCCCTGTGTCAGGAAGATCCCCTGGCATAGGAAATGGCAAAGCATCCAAATATTCTTGCCTAGAGAGAACCATGGACAGAGGAGCCTGGCATGCTACAACCCATGGGGCCACAAAAGAGTCAAATGTGAGTGAGCAACTAAACAACAACATATAACTTATTACTATTGTGAACTTATAAGAGGAACTTAAGCTATGTCAAGTGGTTTATTCTATACAAATGAATTCAGATAATAATATGGAAGCATTTTTCCCAGACTATAAAAAAATCTGGAAATAAGAAAAAAGTTGAGAAATATAAATAAGCAAAAAAAAAAAAAAGATATTATCCAACCATTCCATCTTCCAGAGTAATCTATCTATCTACTGGCAGTGTTTTGGCAAGTACAATTCCAAGAAGGAAAAAATTTTAAATCATTTCTTCTCCTGACTTCTCTTCCTGAAGACCTAGATACTCTTCCTATAGATGAATCTGAATAAATACAATTTTTAAAATTAATTAGCCTCCAATTAAAATAAATAAATTTATATTTTTAAAAAATGAGTAAATTGTCATAACAGGATTGTAAATGGAACTCATGAAGTTTATCCTATTATTCCTATTTTTTCTCTCCAGAATTGAAGATGAATGAATGAAAAAGAAAGCTCACAACCAAGTTTTGTATTCATCAGGTATTTTCCCATGTAGAAATAGAGAATATAAGACTAATTTTTGGTAAAATGGCTTATGTTTACAATTTATCTATTTAGCATGTATGTTCTAACTTGTAACATTTAGACTTTCTGTTATTAAAAAGACATTACACATTTTCAGTGAAGCATTTTGAAACTACTGAATCATCAGTATGTGTAAATTTGCCTTCCTCAAACTGATGTACTCAAGTTTCTTACTCCTTATATTATTTCATCTAGAAACAAATATGGTTCACAGAGTATACTTTAAATAATTTTAGTTTTAAAGGTGTTCAACCAGGGGTACATTTTATTTAAAGCTTTTTAATCAACGGTATGGAACTTTTAAGTGCCCAGTAAGAAAGATGCCTGATACATGAATAGCAAAGAGCAGTTGCCCCTGATGTATTACATTGAGATAAATCAGGATCTGACTTTTCTCCACTTCACTATAGTAATTCTATGAGTGATGATGTTGTTCCCAAAGTCACATTATTATAGGTTAATCTAATGGTCAAAGCTCTGACCTCATGCACAAAAATTCTATAATTGAATGTTAGGAGAAAATAACACTTAAAATGATGGACTCTTTAACTCTTTGCATTGCATTTTGCGTGCTATTTTGCAGTTAGCAAACCAATAATAGGATTAGTGAAATCCATATTGGCACCCAAAACAAAATATGATTTTAGTTTATAAAAAATCTACTGGGTGACTTTCCTGGTTGAGAATATGCCTTGCAATGCTGGGGACGTGGGTTTGATCCCTGGTTGGTTGGGAACTAAGATCCCACAAGCTTTAGAACAACTAAATCCACACATCACAACTAGAGAGTCCATGAGCAGCAACTAAATATCCTTCACGCCACAACTAAGACCCGAGCTATCCAAATTAAAAGAAAAAAAATTGATTGGAATAAGAGGAAAAGAGACTCTTCTGTCTTGAAAGACTGACATGGAGTGTAATATAATACACTGGAAGATTCTGTATTAATCCTCCTAACCCTCTAATCTCAACAGATACATCATGGATGCATATCTGCTTCGGACACATGTGGTTGCTTTCAGCCTGGTTATAAGAAAAAAGAATGTGTAAATATAAAGCATTATATCTTACGATGTATTCTACCCATATGTTTGCCAGCTCTAATTGAATCCACAGAAAAATGTTTTTTATTAGTAACTCTTACCTTCCTACATTTTTCTCATGTCTTTCTCATTTGTATTTAAAGTGCTTCCTTGCCTTAGGTACAAATATCTTTAAATATTTGTGTGAAAGCTTTTCTTTTGGAAACTTTAAAATGATTTTTGTCAAGCTGGTAGGTTTTCTCAGTGCGTCTCTGGACCCCAAAGACTTTCTCAGCTTGAATTTGTATAGCAGCCTACCGTTGGTTCCACTCAAATTCCTTTCTTTTTCTCTTCTCCAAGCCCTCACCCGATCCCATGCTCACTTTGCTTTTCACTTCCAGTTTTTGTCTAACTTTAGGAATATGAAGTGCAGAAAAGCAAAGATGAATTTTAAAAATTTGAGGAAAGGGAAGAAATTAAATGGTAAAATAATGGGAGCTGTTGGAGAAAAATGATCCTCACTGAGTTATTTTTTATTAGTAAAAAACTTGTTTACCCTTCCCTGTACCTAAAATACAAAAACTATCCAAAGTCAAGTATCAGAAGTAAGTAACACATATATTAATCTTATATAGCACTGACAAAAATAGACATGCTCCCCTAATATGATGTAAATGTGTACTTGGTAAAAGACTAAAAAATGCTAAATGATAATGAGGTCATTAAATGGTTCAGTCTCTGCAAACTAGGGTCTGATTATCTACCTGTAAAGACATTTGGATTTACCCTCAACAATTCAACTACTAAAAACACAAATATGGGAGCTCCATAGTACATGTCCACTATCAAGTTGATTTTCATTTAAGGACACATATAACATTCTATCCAATTTACAAGGCATGCAGAAAAGAGTTAACAAGTAGGCCCGAGTGTGCTATCTTTAGAAGGGCCCAGTTTGCAAGCTGGATTAGAGTCTGGGAATTTAAATAAATTCTAAACAGCTCCCTATCTTGATACAAGCTTTCCTTAAATGGCAGAGTGGCTCACAGTGCCTAGTTTGTTTATACAATCACAAAGTTCATGCTGCACATTGAATTTCCATCTGGGAGCCTAGAATTTAGACACATACTAAAAAGAAGTTGCCCATCTGATCTCTCTCTAAAAACCTTGGAATGGAGTAACAAGCCTTCCTCCTAGACAACATTTAACACTTGTTGTCAAACTTGTCACTGAAAGAATTAAGCATGTCCTGTGAGACTCCACTGGGCTAGGACTCTTGGAACCCTGTGCCTGGTTTCCTGAAGATTTTACTCCATGTGTAAAGCTGATTTTGCTTGGGATCACTTTGCTATACTAAAACTAGCTGTGAATACACTATACGCTGGTCTTCCCAGGTGGCTCAGTGGTAAAGAATCCACCTGCAATGCAGGAAATGCAGGTTCGATCCCTGGGTTTGGAAGATCCCCTGGTATAGGAAATGGCAGCCTCACTCCAGTATTCTTGCCTGGAAAATCCCATGGACAGAGGGAGCCCGGAAGGCTACAGTCTATAGAGTCGCAAAAAGTCAGACACCACTGAGTGACTTAGCACACACACACAGTATGCTGAGTCCTGTGAGTCTTTCTAATAAACCACCAAACTTGGGAGTGTTACCAGGGACCTCTGACACCCATTGATTTTTGTCTTTCTTAAGATATATAGATTTTAAATAAATATTTATCGCATAAATACTATGTGAATTGAATTATGCTATGTGAAACCAAGATAAGTAACCCAGGCCTACTTTAAGAAATTCAGTTTTGTGGCTATGTCTACATACAGAACTATATAAAAAGAATATCCAATTAACTGAGTCAAAGCAGAATAAGGAAAATACAGTAAGCTCTTTTCAATGCAACTTTTGAGATGTATACATTTCATCTCATCCAAATACCAGGAAAGCTCAAGGCATGTTAGTTAGAACAAGTAGATTTTGACAGGTTATGATATTTGAAGGCAAAAGAAAGAGGAGTTTTGCAGGATTTCCCTTGAAATTTTGCAAGTGGATAGAAAGTATGGTAAATAAATGAATAATATAGAATATATCAAGGAAAATGACATAATAATAATTTTTACTTGTAGCACAAAGTGGAATTTTCAAATGCTCTTGATTAGAATCCTAATAATTTGAATGTCTGATTTATAACTCATTTCTATTATTGGAGTGTGTAACCATTCCCTTTCTGCAGGGGATCTTCCTGACCCAGAGATCAAACCTGGGTTTCCAGCATTGCAGGCAGATTCTTTACCATCTGAACCACCACGGAAGCCCTTTTAAGCAAAACTTATGGGTCACTGTGTGTGTGTGTGTGTGTGTGTGTGTGTGTGTGTATTTGCTCAGTTGTGTCTGATTCCTTGCAACCCCATGGACTGCCGCCCACCAGTCTAGAATACTAGAGTGGGCTGCTGTTTCCTTCTCCAGAAGATCTTCTTGACCCAAGGACCAAACCCACATCTCCTGCATCTTCTGTATTGGTAGGTGGATTCTTTACCACTGAGCCATCAGAGAAGCCCAGGGGTCCTTAGAGAAAATCCATCAAAATTCCATGGAATTTTAAAAGCATCTTTCTAAAGCTCTCTTAAGCTTATATTCTCTTGATTTTTAATCATGTTTTTCTTTTCTGCCTCTTTGTTCAGGTCCATCATGAGTGAGGAATGGGATTCAAACTCTACAGAAAACTGGCATTACATTTGGAATAATGCCACAACACATGATCTGTACTCAGATATCAATATTACCTATGTGAACTACTATCTTCACCAGCCTCAAGTGGCAGCGATTTTCATTATTTCCTACTTTTTGATCTTCTTCCTATGCATGGTGGGAAACACAGTGGTTTGCTTCATTGTAATGAGGAACAAACATATGCACACAGTCACTAATCTCTTCATCTTGAACCTGGCCATAAGTGATCTACTAGTTGGTATATTCTGTATGCCTATCACACTGCTGGACAATATTATAGCAGGTATGTTGATCCACTCCAGTATTCTTGCCTGGAAAATCCCATGGATGGAGGAGCCTGGTGGGCTACAGTCTATGGGGTCACAAACAGCTGGAAATGACTGAGTGACTTCACTTATGTTGATTTGTGTACAGCTCAAAGATAATATAAAAAAATATTTGTCCCATATCCCTGCAGCTATGGTACAGTCATCCATTCATTTCAAATATTTACGGAGTTCCAAGAACTTCTCCAAGTAGCTGTCCTCATGAGGCCTACATTATAAAGGAGGATAAAAAAACAACAAACAAAAAACTATATAAACAGAGAATAAAAAGAATTATGGGGAAAAGTAAAGCAAGTGACAGAGATGAGATGTGGAGGCTGATTTTTATAGAGTTCACTGACGGTCATCCATGAATGATGACACTTCTTACTGAAGACTATGAATTTCCTTGGCAGTTCTGAGCACATATAGTATGGTAGGAATGTTATTGAGACTATATGCATCATAAAGCTCTAAGAACTGCTAAGTGTGGTTTCCATTAATATGATGTCTTCAATATAACGTAAATAGATATTTAGACCCTCTTGTGGTTAGCTGGGCTTCTCTGGTGGTTGGGAGATTTCCAACAGTTTTTGATGGAAGGCAAGCAGCAGGACCAATGATATGTCACAAAGTGGTAGTTTCATTCATGGAGTAGTAATTTACATGTGCAACATAAACAATGGTTCGGGTGCTACCCTAGAGGACTTCCAGGTCCGTATTACCACTTCCTAACACAACTTTATGTCCCTCTCTTGTGGCTCAGCTGGTAAAGAATCCACCTGTAATCAATCCCTGGGTTGGGAAGATTCCCCTGGAGGATGACATGGCAACCCACTCTAGTTTTCTTGTCTGGAAAATCCCCATGGACAGAAGAGCCTGGCAGGCTGCAGTCCATGGGGTCACAAACAGTTGGACACAACTGAGCGACCAAGCACAAAACATCACATTATATACCCCAGAAGTATAGGAATGGTGTATCTATGGCTCCTGGTAGAGTTTTGGTACATAGTACCTGATTAATAAATATTTGTTGTACAAACTAATGAATAGCACTCAAGATACTCATATTCCAAATCTGTATAAGAAAATATAAAAAGTATTTAGATCAAACAAGCCATATCATGGGGCTACTGTGGTGGCTCAGGAGTAAAGAATTTGCCTGCAATGCAGGAGATGCAGAGATGTGGGTTCAATCCCTGGGTCGGAAAGATTCCCTGAAGGAGAAAATGGCAACCCACTCCAGTAATCTTGCCCAGAAAGTAAACTGATGTTGAATGCCACAAAAGGGAAAGAACTGTGGTGTGGTTTGTTGTTACTGCTGTGTAGTCAGACACGACTGAGTGACTAAACAATAATAACACAAGTCATATCACAGTTCTTTTCCATTATGGCATTCAACATAGGTTTACTGAAAAATGGAGATTTAAGAATTTATTTCTGTTTCTTTCCTTTCTCTGAAGTGGGAGTCAGGGAATGTTTGAGTGGCTATTCTATCATAATATACTACATAAATTCTGTGTTTCCATGATGCTTGTCATTTAAAAGCAATATTTATTAATGATGTACATTTAAAAAAAATGATGTACATTTTTAAGATGTGCTAGACAAAAAGAGTTGATAAAAATTGTTGTCTCAATAAACTTAAGAAATGATCTCAATATGTCTCCCATAAATATCTATAATTAAATTACTAGTTAAGTTTTTTCATATACAGTATCCTTCCCTACCCCTGATTCCTATTCCCAGGAGGCAGCCACATTCAGCATTTTTGCATTTATTTTTGGTAATTACTATAATATTTCTGAATAACATGTTTTTATTCTAGTATATTATCCAACTGCAGAAGATGCAATTTAGTTCTCATTATCCTCTTCTACCCCAAGAGATAGTTTCCCTCACCAAACTCCACTGAACTGACAGCACTAGGGCAAAAGAATGTAAATCCATAGAAACTGTCTGAATGTGAAATTGGAAAAACAACATGACTGGTTGAAATTTGGTATAAATACCAACAGACACATTTATACAGAGCCACAAATATACATTCATTTTTCACCTCCCTCATTCTCTCAATATGAGCACGTCATTGTTTTTTGTTAAATCAATATTTAGGGTATGCATTACTATTATTATATGTACCTTACCCCTGCTGAACCATGTAGAGTACTATGATAGCAACCTTTTCTCTTATAAAATGTTTTTGTTTTCCTGGATTTAATAAGGGCATAATCTTTTGATTTGTTTAATGTTTTGAGTATAGCTATCAATAATGTTTTCTCAGATTTTCTTCCAGGAGAGTTAAGTTTCTTGCCAATACCTTCAAACATATAAAGTACATATATGTGTTTTTAACACATCAAAAAGATGTAAATGAGGTGAATAATAAAGCTTCCAAGCTTGTTGTGGGGATTAGATATGTTAATAGATGCAAAATATTTATTAGAGCATATAGAATGTTGAAACTACTGTATAAGCTTTGACATTATTAATATACTGAAAAACAAAGCTCTAAATATATTAATGAAAATAATGGGAAATGTTGATTGTTCCCTGGATCTTTTAGGAAACAGTTACATGCATCTAATTTCATGTCTTTCTCTTCAAAATTTCAGTGAAATTAAAATATACATGTATGATCTCTCTGAAGACTAACTGTTCCATTTCCCTTTCAGGATGGCCTTTTGGAAGTACAATGTGCAAGATCAGTGGCTTGGTTCAGGGAATATCTGTTGCGGCTTCTGTCTTTACTTTAGTTGCAATAGCAGTGGATAGGTAGGTCAACCCCAAACTCTGAATCCAGAAAATTGAGCATGTCTGCAACTATTCTACCTAACCAGTGAAAAATGTGTCATCTACTACATTTGGGCATATCTGTTTAAAATTGTATTCATAATATATCCTTTTATATATATATATATATGTAGTATATAATATATATACATATGCATAGTATATATGTGTGTGTATATATATTTGTGCATTATATATACATAAATTGTATCCACAGTATGTATCCCTTTATATATATATATATATAGAGAGAGAGAGAGAGGGAGATAGGGTGTATGCATGTGCATGCTCAGTTACTCAGTCATTTCTGATTCTTTGTGACCACATGGACTGTGGCCTGCCAAGTTCCTCTGTCCATGGAATTTTCTAGGCAAGAATACTGGAGTGGGTTGCCATTTCCTACTCCAGGGGATCTTCCTGAGCCAGGGATCAAACCCATGCCTCCTGCATTTGCAGGAGCATTCTTTACCACTGCACCACCTGAGAAACCACACACACACACACACACACTAAGAGTTCAGTAATAAAATAAAACTAGTAAAGTTTTCATATTTTAAAATTAAATAATTAGAGATGATTCATGTCCTAGTTTGGCCTGCTATAACAAGGTATAATACGTTATTTGATGAATGAATAAATGAAAAAATAATACTTGAAGTTTCCATAATTGTTTTACAAAAGGAGCAAAAATACCTAGAACAGCACCTATGAAGTTATCCGTAATTTAAGGGTGAGTAAATGGGAGAATTCACTGATTAGAAGACTAGATGAACACTTGGAGGTTAAGACAGAAGACCTATCACTTCATGGAAAATAGATGGGAACAAAGTAGAAACAGTGGCAGATTTTATTTTCTTGGATTCCAAAATCACTGTGGATGGTGACCACAGCCACGAAATGAAATGATGCTTGCTTCTTGGAAGTTACAAGGGAAGCCTGGTGACAAACCTATACAGTGTATTACAAAGCAGAGACATCACTTTGTGGACAAAACTCACATAGTCCAACCTATGGTTTTTCCAGTAGTCCTCTAGGGATGTGAGAGTTGGACCATGAAGAAGGCTGAGAGCCAAAGAATTGATGCTTTAGAACTGTGCTGCTGGAGAAGACTCTTGAGAGTTCCTTGGACTGCAAAGAGATCAAACCAGTCAATCCTAAAGGAAATCAACCGTGAATATTCATTGGAAGGACTGATGCTGAAGCTGAAACTACAATTGATGTGAAGAACCAACTCATTGGAAAACACTCTGATGCTGGGAAAGATTGAGGGCAGGAGGAGAAGTGGGTGACAGAGAATTAGATGGTTGGAGAGCTTCACCGACTCAATGGAGATGAAATTGAACAAACTCTGGGAGATAGTGGAGGACAGAGAAGCCTAGCGTGGTGCAGTCCATGGGGTTGCAAAGAGCTGAACACAACTTAGCAACTGAGCAACAACAAAAACAAGACTTTACATATGCTTTGAAGGAGTTGTAAAGAAAGACAACAGAGTAGTAAAAGCTCAAGCTAACTAGTCGTTATATAAAGATATTAGATAAATTAGTTTGGGTTGCTTCTAAGCCATTTAAAAACTCTGTTTTCTTACCTGCAGATCTGGAAAACAGTAAGTTTCATAACATTTCAGTTTTATAGAGTCATCAAAAAAATCCTAGAAAATTCAATAGATGATAATACTTTGAAAAATGTGTTATGCAGTTGCATAGTTGTATGGTTATCTTATACTGCAGAAGGAAATGGCAACCCAGTCCAGTATTCTTGCCTGGAAAATTCCATGGAAAGAGGAGCCTGGCAGGCTACAGTTCATGAGGTCACAAAGAGTCAGACATGACTGAATGACTGAGCACATGGTTATCTTATAATGAACATAATGAACATCAATAATAACATTAAGAATCACAATGACAAAAATTAACAGCAGTAAAATGAACCAGTGTTACTCTTCATATTGATGTTGAATTTTCATGCTCCTTAGAAGATATGGAACACCAGGAAGGTGTATAAACAGAACTCATAATTGGCAACTCTCAGAGTCTTACAGCTCTGAAAAAAACCACCAAGACACTTGGTGGCTCAAAACAGCAGTGTTCAGTACTTCCCACAACTCTGTAGATTGGCTGGGTGTGGTTCTCCTACTCTATGTCTTATAGCTGAAATTGCTCATGCTTCCACTTATACCATGCTTGCTAATGTTCAACTAACTGGCCAAAGCAAATTGCATGTCCAAGCACACAGATCATATGTGAGGGGACCACAGAAGGGCATGAAGGAAAGTATAAGAATATGGGCTCTGGAGCCAAACCACATGTGCAACAATCATGTGTGATTATGGGCAAGAATTTTTACCCTTTCTAAGACTTTTCCCCATAAAAGGCTTAAAGATACAATCCATGCAAACCAATGAAAAGGACCTTAGAACAGAATATTAAATGTTCAATATGGGCTGCTTAACACTAACATTTTTATTATAACTTTAAAATTTTTATTGGAGTAGAGTTGATTTACAATGTTGTGTTAATTTCTGCTATACAGAAAAGTGAATCAGTTGTAAATACATATGCATACATCCGTGCTTTTTTTCTAAAGGTTTATTGTATTTATTTATTTAATTTACTTTTTGGCTGTGCTGGGTCTTCGTTGCTGTGCATAGGCTTTTCTCTAACTGCAGCGAGTGGGGCTACTCTCCGTTGTGATGCACAGGCTTCTTGTTGCAGCAGCTTCTCTTGTTACGGAGCACAGGATCTAGGTGCGCAGGTTTCAGTAGCTGCAGCACATGGGCTCTGTAATTGTGGTTCACAGGCTCTAGACGCTGGCTCAGTAGTTGTGATGCATCAACTTAGCCACTCTGCGGCATGTGAGATCCTCCCAGACCAGGGATCAAACCAGCATCCCTTGCACTGCAAGACGGATTCCTAATCGCTGGACCACCAGGGAAGCCTGAGTACTTTTACTATTAATAGTGTCTGATATACTCCACTTATTCGTATTTTGAGTTGAAATTAATCTCATATAATAATTACAGAAAATGCGTCTCTCCTAATTCTAACTTTCTACATTTTAGGGAGAACGTGGATGAAGACTGCAGTTACTGAAATTTAATTAATGACTCAGCCAGAAGTTATGAGCAGTCCTTCACTGATATTTGCCTTTCGTTACAGGTTCCGGTGTGTCATCTACCCTTTTAAACCAAAGCTCACTATCAAGACGGCGTTTGTCATCATTATGATTATCTGGGTCCTGGCCATTGCCATCATGTCCCCATCTGCAGTAATGTTACATGTACAGGAAGAAAAAAATTACCGAGTGAGATTCAACTCCCAGGATAAAACCAGCCCAGTCTACTGGTGCCGGGAAGACTGGCCAAGTCAGGAAATGAGGAGGATTTATACCACAGTGCTGTTTGCCAATATCTACCTGGCTCCCCTGTCCCTCATTGTCATCATGTATGGAAGGATTGGAATTTCACTGTTCAAGAGGAAAGTGCCCCACACAGGCAAACAGAACCGGGAGCAGTGGCATGTGGTATCCAAGAAGAAGCAGAAGATCATTAAGATGCTCCTGACCGTGGCTCTGCTTTTCATTCTCTCCTGGTTGCCCCTGTGGACCCTGATGATGCTCTCAGATTATGTTGACCTGTCTGCAAATGAACTGCAGGTCATCAATATCTACATCTACCCTTTTGCACACTGGCTGGCCTTCTGCAACAGCAGCGTCAACCCCATCATTTATGGTTTCTTCAATGAAAATTTTCGTCGTGGTTTCCAAGATGCTTTTCACCTCCAGCTCTGCCAAAAAAGAGCAAAGTCCAAGGAAGTCTACACTCTGAGAGCTAAAAACACTGTGGTCATCAACACATCTCATCTGTCAGCACAGGAATCAACAGTTAAAAACCCACACGAGGAAACTGTGCTTTGTAGGATAAGTGCTGAAAAGCCCTTACAGGAATTAATGATGGAAGAATTAGGAGAAATTACCAGTAGCAATGAGATGTAAAAAGAGCTGGTGTGATGATTTTAACTCTGCTGTGTGATATATATTGAAATATTGTTGATGTCTATGGCTTCGTTCTTTAGTTCTTTCTATGAATGTTAGAAACCCTCTCTGAAAAAAAGTCAACAAAATGAACCTCCTGTTTGTAATCAACCTTATTGTATTTAAAATATATACAGAAACATACACAAATTGGCATGGATAAATCTATTTTCTAGGACTAGTTTTCAAAGCCTCATCTTTTCCAACTTTGCTGTGTATATATATGCAACACACATACACACACATTTTCATCAAATGGTGATAAATGGGCAGTTCTTTGCATGAGAGCATGTTTTGCAAACTCTCCTTTTGCTTTTGAATTGGAAATTTCAGACTACAGAACTATTTATCTGTGTGTGCTTTTAAAATGTACTCAGCTTTCTTAGAATAAGAACTGCAATAGCAAATAAAGGGACACTGTATTTCTTTGTATTTAAAGGCTGACTTTTTTCCTTTTAAAAAGTACAAAGTTGGTAACAATTGCTCCAAATGAGTTATTGTTGAGTTTTAATACTTCCATAAATGAATTTAAGCCCTAGCTGAACCCACGTTTCTTGTAGAGATGATTCAGGATCCCAAGTTGACCTCCTTTCTAATAGAATCCCTGACATAAAAAAGTCAATCTTGTAATAAAGCAGCAGTTGTCAGAGGAAAGCAGCTCTCTTTTGAAGGGCTTGATCAGAGATGTTCAACAGTCATCGTAAGACTCCCAGAAAATTTGAACTGATTATTCCAGATTTCCTACTGGGCAGGACATTTAAATCTGGAAGTCCTACTTGATTAGCAAATTAATACTGCTACTAAGAGAATGGTGAACCCCTGGATTCTGCCTGGTTAGGATTATGTAGTGACAATAGTCATAAATGCTGGCTTTTATTCTGGGGTGGGATAGACCCTAGAAAATTGGGAATTATAAAATAACAAACAGTTTTGCAAATAAAAATAAATGTCTGGGCTTGGACCTATCACGTTTTCTCAGGCTGTAATGTGGTTTAAGGTAAAAGCTTTCCAACACTATAGGCCTTTGAGAAAATGATTGTTTTAGTTGGGTTTATGCTATATAATATTTAAATCCATATGTGTTACATATTTCCAAAACCTTTTTTGAATTTCATTATTTCTTCTATATCATGTTGTCTATGTGTTATGAAGAACTTATTTGGGACTTCCTTAATAACCACTTTTGTGATTATAAAATAATAAAATTTACATTACGAAATATCAAAACATATATTATCAAAATAACACCTGTTACTAGTGGAATTTTCGTGAAAAACAGAATGGTGCAAAAATTGCATGTAATTCCTCTTCAAAGGAGAAATAAAACAGTGAAAACACTATGTAGATCAGCATCCTGTATGTACATCTTTGCCAAGAGTGATTATTCAGGAATGATTATTTTGCCATTGTCTACCTTACAATATCATTAATACATATTAAATTTCTACAATTGTGCTACTTTAATGGTGAAAAATCATTTAAACTTGTGGTTTTGATTACTAGTGTGGCTGAATATTATTTCATGTTTCTTATTGATTTGTATTTATTCCTCTTCCCATTCACTGGCCATTTTCCCATTGTAGTTTTGTTGTTGTCTTTTATCTATTACTATGTACTTTGGGGGGCTTCCCTTGTAGCTCAGTTTGTAAAGAATCTGCCACCTGCATTTGATCCCTGGGTCGGGAAGATCCCCTGGAGAAGGAAATGGCAACCCACTCCAGTATTCTTGGCTGGAGAATCCATGAACAGAGTAGCCTGGCGGGCTACAGTCCATGGGGTTGCAAGAGTTGGACACAACTTAGCGACTAAACCACCACCGTGCACCTTTTGTATCAACCATCAATAACAGGCAGAATTGGTCTTTAAAAAAAAAAAAAAACATAAAAATGTTGTCTTTTCTCTGCTTAAAAGCCATTAATCATTTCTTTTCAAATTAGGGGAAAAATAACAACAACAACAAACTCCTTATCAGGACTTACACATTTTTAGTTTTTCTGCCCCCTGTCCACCCCTTAATCTTGTCTCATATCCTACACACATCATTCACACTACTTATCTAGTTACCTAGTGGTAACCATTCTTACTGTCATTTGGGGGCATATTTACATGCTTTCTTTAATAAAGTAATGATTCTGGGACATGTACTTTATAACTTCTTATTCATTTAGTATATCAAGAACACATGTCCATGTTGTTTAATATTCTTCAAATATCCATTCCTTAATTTACTAAGTTTCCTTTCTGAGGATGAAAATATAAGCTATTTCCTAAATCTATAAAATGATGCAGTTATGTGTACTTGTATAATACTGGGCATATTTATAATTATCTTAGAATAGACATATAAAAACACAACTGCATGTCCAAATGCAGGTACATTTGATAATGTTTTAATACACATTGTCAAATATTTCTTAAATAGGTTTTAATATTTCATACTTCCCTTAGTGGTGTAACTGAGCTATCCATAAAGCCTATCCCACTCCAGTATTCTTGGGCTTCCTTGTGGCTCAGCTGGTAAAGAATCTGCCTGCAATTATTTTGCAGACCTGAGTTTGATGTCTGGGTTGGGAAGATCCCGTGGAGAGGGGAAAGGCTACCCACTCCAGTATTCTGGCCTGGAAAATTCCATGGACTGTACAGTTCATGGGGTCACAGAGTTGAACATGAATGAGTGACTTTCACTTTCACTTTAGTGGTGTAACAGGGTTTGCTCACTCACACACTTATAATATGGCATATTCCATAGAACATGGACTTCCCTGGTGGCTCAGACAGTAAAGCGTCTGTCTACCATGCTGGAGACCTGGGTTCGATCCCTGGGTCAGGAAGATCCCCTGGAGAAGGAAATGGCAATCCGCTCCAGTACTATTGCCTGGAAAATCCATGGACAGAGGAGCCTGGTAGGCTACAGTCCATGGGGTCGCAAAGAGTCGGACATGACTGAGCGACTTCACTTCACTTCATCTTTACTTCATAGAACAAAATTATCTTGTCAGTTTGGTCAGAGAGAACTTGTATACCTATGTTTGTTTCATTCCATTGTTATGCAGCCGGACATTAAAATAATCTTCATTTAATTTGATTCATTTGTATTCACTTATCTTCACTTGTATTTGTAGCAGAAGAAAACATTTCCCTTTTCTTTCTAGTTTGTTCACTGATCTATAATTAAATTGACATAAGACGGTACAGAAGGGAAACAAATTTAATTACAAATGTATGGGAGCCCCATGAAGACATGAGAGGCTCCCAGAGAGTCAGGCAACTGAGGCTTTTATGCATCCTGGACTAAGAAGAAGAAGGGTAGGCGATGGAATGTCAAAGGAGAGGAAGATAATTCACAGGAAAATGGAAAGAGAAAATATTTGTTAAGGAAATGTTTGTCACACCATGCAAAGTCTTTTTTATGTAAAAAAATATATATATATGTATATAGATATCAATTCAGTTTAGTTCAGTTGCTCAGTTGCGTCTGACTCTTTGTGACCCCATGGACTGCAGCACGCCAGGTCTTCCTGTCCATCACCAATTCCCAGAGTTTACCCAAACTCATGTCCATTGACTCGGCAATGCCATACAACCATCTCATCCTCTGTTGTTCCCTTATATATATATATATGTTTACAATAGCTCTCTTCCTGGTAGGCTCCCATCTAAATTATTTTAGGGAGTTAAGGGACAGATAAAAAGTTCTTCTTGAGTCTGTTGGGCCTTTATCATGTTCAGCTTGAAATAACCCACCTGCCACAATGGCATATTCTGGGGTGGCCTCCTCTGAAGCCCATCATATTCACTTGTATCTCTTTCTTAGTTAATTCCCTCTTCCTGTTCTTTACTTCCTATTTGGTTAGATTATTTGATTTTTTTCTCAACAGTGTATAAAAGTGCTCCCTAAGTCAAGATATTAATCTTTGACTAGCAGACATGTTTCAAACATTTTTTCTATTTGATGTGTGACTATGTATGTGTATATGCACAGATATGAGGACAAAGTTTCAGCCACTATGACAGAATCCTGAAACACACTGGATTCTTAAAGGATATAGATGTTGATTTTGTGCTTGATGTTAGCAGTCCAGCTCAGTGGGGACCTTATTACCACATATTAGCCTTTACAGATGAGGAACTGACTTCACAGAGGTAAAGGAAGTTGTTCAGGGTTATGCAACCATAACCCTGAACATAAACAGTGACTCATGGAGCCAAATTCTAACCCATTTCAGCATTTAATGAATATTTATTATGTGGCAGGCACTACATTAAGCTCTTTACAGGAATCATCTCATTGAATCCTTATATACTAGGAAGTAAGTTTTAATATTCACCTTTTCAAACAGACACAAAGGCTGAAGCTTTCAAATATTAACATAAGGAACTATTTAAGAATATTTATTCAGGAGTCAGATTGTCTAGGGCTGCATCTTGACTCTGCCATCTAGATATCAGTTCCTAAAATTCTCAATAACTCAGTTTCCTCAACTGTAAAATGGACATAATAATAGAAATCATTTAGCAATTTAATGCAATACCATTTGTAAATAGACTAGAACTATACCTAGTATTCTTCCATTTATTAAGAGGAAACATAGTTTGTATCAGCCTAATGTCTGTAATCAATTTTTAAGAGGCTTATTCCCACTTAGGTAAAACTCAGAGGTTGAAGATAACTGTTCTAAACTGGCTGCTTGGATAATAACCATAAAAAACAAACAATATAAAACTCAATCTTTTATTGTACCTTATGTACTAGAAAATAAATATGCATCATGATTTTCTACTTTGTTGCTTTCTTATATATTTCTAGCTAGCTTTCTTTTTCAAGCAGTATTTTTTTCAAAAAGATATTTACCTCATTACAAAATGAATTATCCTATACATATGTCTTCCAAAGATGTTTCCATGTAAACAGACAGTGCTCAAGTATACATTTTCCCAGACAGTGGGAAAACAATGGAATGGTACTGCAGAATAACAAAACGGTGAATGAACACAACAATATAAAAGTAAAAGCCCAGTGGGCCTCAGTCCATGGAGTTGCAGAAGAGTCGGATACAACTTAGCAGCTAAACAACAACAATAACAACAGTATTTTCTATTCAAGTTCCATTTATAAGATTATAACCCAGATATAACGAGGACCTTATAGTTATATATTGATTACAACATTGAATTGTTCTTGTTTTATTTCAACCTTGGGGCAGGATTCAACACTTTTCTTCACTTCCTAAAATAAATCCTCACAACAACTGCAAAATATATACCAGCCACATTTCACATCAGAATACTAAAACCCAGAGAGGCCAAATAAGGTTACTCAACAAAGAAATTTGAAACTGGTATTTAAATTCAGGAGTGCTGAATGCCAAAACCCATAAAATAATTGGTTAAAAGAAAAGTATTTTATGAATTCTTGTTTGCAAACAAATCTTAAGTAAAAATGGCATTTGCTTTTTTCAAGGCAGTTTGATGTAGATAAAGAGCACAGGCTGGAACCTGAGGCATTAAAATTTTAATTCTGCAACTTGCTAGCTGCATAACTATAGGAAATTTACCAAGATATTCTAAGGACTCACTTTCCTTATGGATGAAAAAGAACATATTTATCACATTATTTATAGAAAGTAGTACAGTGTTTAATACATATGGGAAGTTGTGGCCTTTATCAGTTTAAGTGGCAAATAATTTCAAGATATTTGATTTTGTATGTGTGTAAGGCTGTAACAACTTAAGCCCAGAGACCTGAGACAACAGTGAAAAGATAATTCAAGTTTATTAATCCTGAAAAGCCTTAAGTAGACTTACTCAAGACTTTCCATCTTAAGTACTTAAAATCAGCCACATTCATCATCTGGTAACTTGCAAAGAAATGTTACATTTTTCTATTTATGAAGTATCAGTTCTTTAAAGAAAATGATGCATTGTAGGTTCAGATGAGTTGGACTGAGTGTATTGCATCCATCGTCAAGGCGCAGTTCATGAGCTTTAGGGGGTAAATAGAATATGTGCTGCTGTTGTTTAGTTGCTGAGTCTAGTCTGCCAGGCTCCTCTGTGTGTGGGGTTTTCCAAGCAAGAATTTTGGAGTGAGTTGCCATTTCTCCAGGGGATATGGGCTTCCCTGGTGGCTCAGAGTTAAAGACTCTGCCTGCAATATGGGAGACCTGAGTTTGATCCCTGGGTCAGAAAGACCTCCTGGAGAAGGAAATGCAAGCCACTCCAGTATTCTTGCCCAGAAAATTCCATGGGCAGAGGAGCCCGGCAGACTATAGTTCATGGGGTCCCAAAAAGTCAGACACAACTGAATGACGAACACTGTACTTTTTCTCCAGGGGATCTTCCCGAGCCAGGGATCAAATCTGTGTCTCCTGCATTGGCAGGCAGATTCTTTACCCCTGAGCCACCCTGGAAGCCCTTATGCCAGATAAATCCTGCCCCAAAGACTGTAAACCTTTCTCTGAACAATCTCGAACACTTTCATGCCCCTGTATTTTTGCTCATGATGTGGTCACTTTAACAAACAAAAAACGTTTTAAGGAAAATGATAGCGTTTTTTTTTTAATAATAAAAAATGCAAAGACTAGTCTAGCTTTTCATTATACAGGCAAAATTGAGTGGGTCAGAAAATATATTCCATCTGCAATAACCACATAATTTACCCATTATACTGCTATTTACTGCTCCCCTATCTAACGGCAAACTTTCTACTTGTGCATCCTTCTCACTTATCCAAGAGCTTTCCTCCTGTGATTATGCATCATAAATTCCCTGTCTCATTCTTTACTAGATCATGTCTTGAGAATCAAAAATACTGTAGTGGGCTTCCCTGGAAGGTCAGTGGTAAGGAATCTGCCTGGCAATGCAGGAGACACCAGTTTGATCCCTGATTCAGGAAGATTCCACATGTAGCAGAGCAACTGAGCCCGTGCACCCCAACTATTGACCCTGTGCTCTAGAGCCTGGGACCTCCAACTATTAAGTCCATGTGCCTTGACTACTGAAGCCTATGAAGCCTGGAGTTTGTGCTCTGCCACAAGAGAAGCCGCTGCAATGAGAAGCCAGAGCACCACAACTAGAGAATAGCCTTCTCTCTCTGCAGCTAGAGAAAAAGCTTGGGCAGCAATGAAGACCTAGTAAAGCCAAAAATAAAAAAAATAAAATAAAATTTAATTCAGAAAATACTATAGTATCTGCAATTGTAAAATCAAACATAAGAATTTTCTCCTAAGTACTCATCTTTTTCCTAGTCCTTCTGCTTTACTTTACAGCAAAATTCACAAGAGGTATTTTTAAAGTCAGTGTTTACTTTCTTTGCCTTTTCATACTGTTCGTGGGGTTCTCACACCAAGAATACTGGAATGGTTTGCCATTCCTTTCTCCAGTGGACCACGTTTTGTCAGAACTCTCCACCATGACCCATCTGTCTTGGGTGCTCCTGCACAGCATGGCTCATAGCTTTATCAAGTTATGCAAGCCCCTTCAGCACCACAAGGCTGTGATCCATGAAGTTGTCAACTGCAATACTTTGGCCACCTGATGTGGAAAACTGACTCTTTGGAAAAGACCCTGATGCTGGCAAAGAGTGAAGGCAAAAGGAGAAGTGGGCAACAGAGAATGAGATTGTTAGATAGTATGACCAACTCAATGGACATGAATTTGAACAAACTCCAGGAGATAGTGACAGACAGGGAAGCCTGGTGGGCTACAGTCCATGGGGTCCCAAAGAGTCAGACACGACTTAGTGAGTGATCAACAACAAAGTACTATTTTTAGTTATTCTCCATGGAGACCACTTCAATCAATCTCTTACCTCTTCCACTCCACCGAAAATGCTCTAGTCAAGGTAACATTGATTGCCATGGTGCTATCCAGTGGTTATGATAAGGCTATGATCAGGTCTTATTATACCAGACCACTTGTCAGCATTTTTGCCAACTGATCATTCCTTCCTTCCTTCGAAAACACTTTCTTCACTTAGCTTTTGAATCATCACTACCAAGGAATTTATCCTCTACCTTACTTACAACATATTCCCATCGGCCTTTCCGGGACCTTTCTCCTACTGGTGATCAGGAACTCAAATATTTCTGCTGAGATTTAAATTTCATGTGCCAAATGAAAGGAAATTTATTTGGTAGTTAACAGAGTGATATGATGAATGCTGTGGATGATGTGATTAGAAGATGAAGATTTTTTTCAGCTTAGTGAAAGTAACAGTAAAGGACAAAGGCTCAAATCAGGAAATAGCCTTTCTAAATTGTTTTAGTAGGGGGCTGTTATTAAAATGGGGAGAAATAATTGAAGGCTGACAGAAAAATCAATAATATTTGGAAACTAATAGGCAGTGGGAGGAAAAAATAAAATATTTAAACTGTTATTTTGATAACCTAATCTGAGTATCTTCTTGGCATGGTTTGGAATATTTTTAGAAAATGCTTTATTTTCAATACATAAAAGAGTGATCAAGGCAAATAATTTGTAAGAGAAATCCCTTGGTCAATGAGGATTAAAGTAACAAATGTGTTTTGGCATATTGTGGTTTGTGGAAGAAATGAATTGAATTCATTTTTGTGGAAGACACTGTATGCTATGCTTAGTTGCTCAGTGGTGTCCGACTCTTTGCAACCCCAGGGACTGTAGCCTGCCAGGCTCCTCTGTCCATGAAATTCTCCAGGCAAGAATACTGAAGTGGGTAGCCTTTCCCTTCTCCAAGGGATCTTCCCAACCCAGGGATGGAACTCAGGTCTTCTGAATTACAGGTGGATTCTTTACCATCTGAGCCCCCAGGGAAGTTCAAGAATTCTGGAGTGGGTAGCCTATCCCTTCTCCAGGAGATCTTCCCAACCCAGGGATCGAACCAGGATCTTCTACATTGAAGGCAGATTCTTTACCAGTTGAGCTGCCAGGGAAGCCCGGAATACATTATACGTTGGATTAAAAAGGAAAGAGATACACTTTCATAGAACCCCATGTGACCTTGTTAGGAAAGCAGGGACATTTGATATTTTTATTTGTTGTTGTTTAGTTGCTAATTCTGTTCAACTCTTTTGTAATCCCTAGGACTGTAGCCCACCAGGCTCCTCTGTCTATGGGATTTCCCAGGCAAGAATACTGGAGTGGGTTGCCATTTCCTCCTCCAGGGGATATTCCCCACCCAGGAATTGAACCCATGTCTCCTGCATTGGCAGGTGGATTCTTTACCACTGAGCCACCAGGCTCCTGCTGTCATTATGTAAACAGGTTTTGCAGAAAAGAGCTCTCTGCAGGACGCACTTTTCTGCCTTGTCACTAACCTTAAACACTCGCCCCCCCGCCCCACCCGTGCTGTACTCATCTAGCTCTAGCACACGTTTCAGATCTTTTGATCACCCAATATCTTGCCTAACCTGTTGCTTCTTCTGATCAAAGAAACAGAAATGATGAATAAGTAATTAACAGATGACTAGATCTCTTCCTTACTCTGCCTTTCAGTAATATCTAGAACAATCTTTGTGAATAAGAAGGCAGCTAAAGAAAAATGACAAGACATCGACAAGCCTGCCCACAAGCCTGCATGCAGTAGGGGAGGTTACTACTCTGACCTTGTCTCAATGATTAACTGAGATTACTTACTTGTGTCTCTTTAAAAGGCTTCATGGCCAAGCGGAATCTTCATAGATCTTTTTTTTTTTTTTCATTTCCCCAGACTGCCAGCATTCTGATTAAAAGCAACTAGTCTTTCTAGCAACATTGACTTCCCTGGTAGTTCAGTGGTAAAGAAAAACCCACCTGCCATGTGGGTTTGATCCTTGATCCAGCAAGATCCCCTGGAGAAGAAAATGGCAACCTACTCCAGTATTCTTGCCTGGAGAATCCCATTGACAGAGAAGTCTACAGTCCATGAGGTCATAAAGAGTTGGATACGACTTAGTGACTAAGCAGCAATCCTTTCTACTAACACACCTCTCTCCCACACACACATACCTCTCATACTGAATTAAATTATGCCTAATAGCTAATTTCAGAACAGAATCTGATAAAATCAGAGAAATGCAAACTTCTCTGCGCCTGTCCTCTCTGGGATGTTTTCTTCAGTGTCCTAATATTCATTGCTGTGAAAGATGGAGAATGAGAATTAAATTTCCTATAGAATGAAATTTTTAATTTTTCTAAGGTTAAGCTAAATAAATGTCATAGAACCACAGGTGGTTATAAGCACTCTGATTTCACATAAGAAAAACAACTGATGGATATGAAAAAAATGAAAAATGTGAAAGTGTTAGTCACTCTGTCATGTCCAACTCTTTGGGTCCCCATGGACTTTAGCCCACCAGGCTCTTCTGTCCATGTGATTTCCCAGGCAAGAATACAGGAATAATGCAGGCGGACTCTTTCCTGTCTGAGCCACCAGGGAAACCCAATGGATGTGAAGAAACTTGAAATCATGTGCTCAAGGCAATCAAGTCAAAGTTGCTTGGCTGGCCATTGCTGGCTGTCAGTGGAACTCATTGTGAGGCATATACAAGAAAAACAGGGTAACAAAGGAGGATGTTTTGCTGGGAGCTTTCTGATGAAGGTGAGCAATTTGCAAACTACATACCAAGAAAGATTATAGAAAAAGAGAAGAGTGAAATAATCGGGCTGCCTCTTGATCAGATCTACCCCAACATTTAAAATGAAAAGTGACATATGTCAACTTATACTTGCTGGACTTCTATTCAAGCCCTGAATTTTAACTTTTATCCTTGAGACTCTAACAAACCACATGAATACTAATGTCTTACAGCCTTATGTCTGTAAGACATAAGTATTATGTCTTAGTATAGACATAATTATTAGACATTAGTATTCCCCCATCCACTTCAGTGGAGTAAAACCTGGATTATTTAACCACTAAATAATTTTGCAATTAGTTTTCTATTGTTTAACACTCATGCTTGAGAAGCCAAAGTAACATATGACATGAAATAAGGATGTATAATACATTTTTAAAAACTGAAAATATGTTGGGTTTAAAGTATTTGAAGGAATAAATCTGATGATCTTCCTTGTATCTCATAATAACATTAAAATTTTAATCCAAAACATATTTTGCAAAAAGAAATAAATGTACAACATTACTGAGGACAGGAAGTGGTAGTTAGCATATAAAGTATTTTTGTAAATATATAGAAGATGGTAAACAGAATCACATTGATGGATGAACCACAAAAGAATATAGAACATACAGAGAGGAAGACTGCAGAGAAGTGACAAATATTTTTCCTGAAAAAGAAAGGTTTATAGGTCCTGACAACCCACCCATCATACTTCATATCCTCCCCTACCTCCAAATACAGAAGCATTTGCCTGCAAGCTAAATGACAGTTGCATTATGTATACACTGCTGAAACAGAAATATAGACTAAAATATTTAAATTTTAGTTTTAAAAGTGTTGAAATAAGATACTTTAACACCTTACAAATTCAAACATAAAATCAGATTTTTTAAAACTTTCTATTTTATATTGGAATAAAGCAGATTGACAATGTTGTGATAATTTCAGGTGGGCAGCAGAGCGACTCAGCCAAACATATACATGTATCTTTCCCCCCGGAAACTCCCCTCCTATCCAGGCTGCCATATAACATTAAGCAGAGTTCCATGTGCTGTACAGTAGGTACTTGTTGGTCATCCATTTTAAATATAGCAGTGTGTACATGTCCATCCCAAATTCTCTACTATTTATGGTAACCATACATTCATTCTCTAGGCTTGTGAATCTGTTTCTGTTTTGTAAAGTTTTGCAGATTGTTGAAAGAAACATAAAATTGATGGAATTCCATAGGATGTAATACATCATGGACTATAGAAGATGGATACGCCAGTTCTCACTCTGCCCTAGATTCACTACTGTCTAGAAAGTTTCCTACAGAAGTTCTTCTCACCTCACACTCCCTGCCCTACTCCCCAGTCCTATCTGAAGACAAAGGGCTTTTCCCTCAGATGGCCTTCCTAGTCTTTGTTTTGTTTTGTTTCAGTATATTTATCCCTGGTTGCTCAGATGGTAAAGAATCTGCCGGCAATACAGGAGACCCAGGTTTGATCCCTGGGTTGGAAAGATCCCCTGGAGAAAGAGATGGCAACTCACTCCAGTATTCTTGCCTGGAGAATTCCATGAACAGAGGAGTCTGGCAGGCCCCAGTCCATGGGCTCACAAAGAGTCCGATGCAACTGAAGCAATTTAACATACAAACAGTCCTCTTAAAGATTAAAAACAATGTCTAACTGATTATCTGTATAATCTGACCAGCTGAGTAATTCCTCCCTGGAGCCACTGGAAAAGGCAGCCACAGGTCTTGGGTCCTGTGCACCCCTACTCTGGTGGCTGAGTTGCCCACATTGACACCAGTAAAGTTTGGCACTTGGTCTGAAGGGCAGGGGCTTCCCTGGTAGCTCAGATGGTAAAGAATCTGTTTGCAGTGAAGGAGATCTGGGTTCGATCCCTGGGTGGGGAAGATCCCCTGGAGAGGGCATGACAACCCATTCCAGTATTCTTGCCTGGAGAATCCCATGGACAGAGGAGTCTGGCAAGCTACAGACCACCGGGTTGCAAGGAGTCAGACATGACTGAGTAGCTAATAGACAAGGCCAGGGCCTGCTGACATTTTCAAAGTGACCGGCAGGTGGCAGTGTTTCCCTCACCGGTAGAGCCTAGCAGGGTCTACACTGAGGGCTCTGGAAGAGACCTGAAGATAAAGTCACCTGCCAAGATATTGTTTGTTTTGCCCTTTTCTACATTTAATTTTTGAAACATTTTAGTAAAAATAAGCAAGGCATGCTTTTGTGAAGATGGTAGAGATAAGCAGGTGCCTCCCTTCCCATGTCACTGGATGTGCTTGACCTCCTGAGCACCTCTCTGTGATGTCCCCAGTGGAGCTGTCCTAGAGACACCCAGGGAGATGATTTCCAATCCTTAACGTCCTCCACCCGTCCTGCCAGCCCAGCCAATTTGCTGCCCCACTTCCTTCAAAGCTGGCTACCACCATTGGTCGCTCTCCTCAGCTGCAATTCTCCTGGGAGACCCAAGCACACTTCCTGGAGGAGGCTGTGTGGGAGACCAAGTCCTCTGAGAAAAGGAGTAACTAATGGCCACAGCTACTGGCTGCAAGGAAAACCCGTCAGGAGTGATGGAGACTTTGCCAGGTCTGTGCCTGCATGGCCCATGGACAACTACTTCTAGTTCAACTACAAGCGACAGTCGAGAAGTGTCTCATTTTCCACCCGTAGCCTCCATATAAATATGTCTTTCTACAATCAGTCACACAGCCTATTAAGTCTCAGTACTGGAGATATAGTTTTGATTTTGACAATGGTCAGGTTTTCAAGAACTTGCTGTTAAAAGTTTAAATGCAGCATGTGTGCTAAGTCGCTTCAGTCGTGTCCAACTCTTTGTGACCGCATGGACTATAGCCCTCCATATTCCTCTTTCCATGGGATTCTTCTGGCAAGAATACTGGAGTGGGTTGCCATGCCCTCTTCCAGGGGATATTCCCAACCCAGGGATTGAACCCGCATCTCTTATGTCTCCTGCACTGACAGGTGGGTTCTTTACCATTAGCAGCATATGATGCACAGATATATCAACCTATGACGACCTATGACATCTGACTGTTGTCCTCTGACTCTTGATGTATGACCCCCGACTTTTTGATCTATGACTTCCGACCTTCGATCCTTGACATTTGATCCTGGACCCTTGACCCAGCACATTTTATCACTGGCCTTTTGACCTCTGATTTTTGACCCCCAGTGAAGCAAACCATTTTGGTTAGTGAAAACAAGTTCATGTGCCCAATGCACAGTGAGACTAAATAAACCCAAAACATTGGAATTCGGAGCAGAGAAAGGTTTACTGCAAGGAGATACTGAACTCTGAACTCCACAAAGTGTTTCAGCAAAGCATTTTAAAAGTCCAGGAGTGGGACAGGTATCCTAGAGTCTGAAAGGGCAACAACTAGAGGCCCTTGATCTATGAGTTCTGACCCTTGAACTGTGACCCTTGAAAGTGAAAGTGAAGTCGCTCAGTCATGTCCGACTCTTTGCGACCCCTTGGACTTGTAGCCCACCAGGCTCCTCCGTCCATGGGATTTTCCAGGCAAGAATACTGGAGTGGGTTGCCATTTCCTTCTCCAAGAGATCTTCCCGACCCAGGGATTGAAGCCGGGTCTCCTGCATTGTAGGCAGATGCTTTACCGTCTGAGCCACCAGGGAAGTGACCCTTGACCACCATACAAAAAGTGAAATGGTGCAGCCACCACTGTGGAAGACATTATAGCAGCAGCTCAAAAACTTTGCATAAAATTAACATGATATGTCAATTTCTGACATATGTCTTTTGAAACCATGGTTTCAAATGAATTATACTAGGTGTCAGAAGATAGCCCTTACTTCCCCTTTTCTCTAAACAGGAATATGAGCAAAGGCTGTCATTGGCATCAAGGAGGAGCATATACCAAATCTTCCTCTGTTAATACTGTGATAAGTTTCCATTGTTTATACTTAAGTATGGCTTTTCTGGGTGATGCTCAATGGCCATGCTGCATGATGTTCTCCACCACTAGAGGGGCAAATACAGATAAATGACAAGGCCATCTCTTTGCCCCTATTGTGCAGGTCTATGTCTTATTTTTTCCTCCTCTCCAAAAAGAAGAGAATCAAGATCAACAAAAAATTTAAGAAAAATACTATATGCAGTAACATCTAATTACTATACAAGTCTATAAGTACTTAGAGCAGCTGGGAGAAATAAAAGGGAGGAACGACAATATGTGCTCTGTTCTGTGTTCATTAGCTGAGCTGTTGGGTATTTGTATATGATTTAGTCTTTTTAATCCCTGACTTAATTGCATTATCTGTTTTGTGCTTGGAGCCACACAGGTTTTATTGTGACTTTCTTCCACTGCATATTTGATGACTTACCTCTGCATAAACACCAATGTGACATGCAATATTAATAGACATTAACAGCAAAATTACCATGAGACAGTTTTATCCCATTTCACACTGTAAAGTTAACAGGTGGTTTAACTTAGTGTTGCAAGTGATTTTTTTTTTTCATTCTCAGAAACTTCATGAATTTGTTACTGAATATTTAATGAACTTAAGTACATAGCTTCCCATCTGTGCCTCAGGTTTTTCATCTTTCAAATGACAAAATGAGTGGCTTTCCTTCTATTTTTTCAATTGAAAAATCTTTCAACTGAAATAACACACTGAAGGATAAAGCAAACCAAAAATGTTAAATTTCCTCATTGGAATGGATACAAGGCTTTCAGCCTCCTCTGCACCCACCCCGTCTTCCTCCACACTTCCTAAGGGTTCCTTTCAGAACTCCCAGCTCTGGAAACACTTCTGAAACTACCAAGCTAGATCTTCTCTAAGGTTCTTTTTGGCTCTAATGTTCAGATGATACAAAAACAGGAAGCCTAAAGCTTCAGCACACGAGGGACCATTGCTATTTAACAGAAGAGAAAAAAATGTGTCCATACATTTGCACTTGATGAATACTGATTAATAAAGGTGACAAATTAGAAAACAGTTTGAACCTCACTGTTTCAATGTGAGGTTCAAACCATTAAGAGGGAATCAAGAACTTTACCTTGCTGCTCAAAGTGTGATACTATTTCATCTTAGTGTGAGAGCGGCACTCTGCTGCTGTTGCTAAGTCACTTCAGTTGTGTCCAACTCTTCACAACCCCATGGACTGCAGCCTTCCAGGCTCCTCCGTCCATGGGATTTTCCAGGCAAGAGTATGGAGCACTCTGCAATAACTCTCAACTCTGGCCACCCAGTAGAATTCACCTGAAAAGTTTTAAAGAAACACTGATCACCAACCTCAGACATTCTCTTTTAATTGGTCTATAATGGGACATTGTTAGTTTTATAGTTCTCAGATGATTTAAATATGCAGCTAGGGGTGAAAAACATCATTCTAAGTAAATAATAGAGCCCTACTCAAGAAACTAGACAAATCTCTCAGGCATAACCAAACAGAAGACATGTTTCAATCCAGACCCCAGAGGAAGAGCCACGCGTCATGATAAGTGACTGAGGCACTCTGCTGAAAAGGGTACATGTCACTTATTAGTGATCTGACAACCCTCAGAGGGGTAGGTACTGGCATTCCAAAGCAAGTAACTGAAGACAACAAACCTCACCTGACAAATGGATGGTTGAGTCTTGTAGAGACAGATATGAAAGTATTAACTATTAAAAATGAAGATCTAGATGGCTTAGTAAGACACTTTCAAATGATTTTGCTTTTCAGATCATAGATTATGAAAACAAATGCACTCACTGTTAGCTATGGGTAAGTGCATCTCATAAAAGATGAAAACAACTTTTAAGTTAGGTAAGGGTTAATTTATCCATGTTTTCTACTCAGAGATGCTAGCTTCCAACAGAGGTCCATGGAAGCCAACTACAGCCAAATCCTTTAGGCAATTGATTCAAGAATATTGAGGCGGCATGTCAGGCCACTGGTTTACCATGCCATATAGCTTAGAATGCAAGCCTTAAATCCTGGACTTCTCACCACACCAGAAGAGGGGTTGATGACCTCTCAGCCAATGAATGCGAAGTTGTATAGTTGGCCTGGATCCTAACCAATAGCTACAACAGGGCAGGGACTCTTGCCTCTCTAATCTTGTAAAGTTCTAAGTCATGGAAGACAGCATGCCTCTCCTCGAGTCCTCGAATCTGATGTCAGGTGTGACTGGATCCTTGTGCACTATTTCGGAATTCTCTGAGCAACAGTATACCCACACACATCTGATACTGCTACTCTCTGCGCATTCCTCCCTGAAGGTACTACTCCGTAAGACTGGATATGTGTGATCTCCAGTATTTGCTTAACAGATACATTTGTTTGGAGGATTATCAAATGATCAGTAAAGGTACAAAATGAAATCTGTAAAAAAGAAAAGAGAGAGAAAAAATATCCAAACAAGACAATAAGATGGGCATTTTGGAGAATGTGATAGCTAATATTATGTGTCAATTTGTCAGAGCCACAGTGACTGGATACGTGGTAAAATATTATGGTGTATGCTTCTGTGAGAGTATTTTTTTGGATGAGATTATCGTTTAAATTTGTGGACTTGAAGTAAAGCAGTTGCCCTGCATATAGTTGGGCCTTATCCAATTAGTTGAAGGCATGAATAGAACAAAAGACTCACCTCCCCTGAAACAGCAAATTCTTGCCAGCCGATGGCTTTCCAACTTAGACTGTAATATCAGCTCTTCTCTGGGTCTTCAGTCTGCCAGCCCACCCTGAAGATTTTGGACTTGCTAGCCTCCATTTAAAAAAGTAGAGACAGTACTTTGCTGACAAAGATCCATATAGTCAAAGCTATGGTTTTTCCAGTAGTCATGTATGGATGTGAGAGTTGGACTATAAAGAAAGCTGAGTGCCAAAGAATTGATGCTTTTGACTGTGGTGTTGGAGAAGACTCTTGAGAGTCCCTTGGACTGCAAGGAGATCCAACCAATCCATCCTAAAGGAAATCAGTCCTGAATGTTCACTGGCAACCTGATGCGAAGAGCTGACTCATTGGAAAAGACCCTGATGCTGGGAAAGATTGAGGGCAAGAGGAGAAGGGAACGACAGAGGATGAGATGGTTGGATAGCATCACCAACTCAATGGACATGAGTTTGGGTGGACTCCAGGAGTTGGTGATGGACAGGAAGGCCTGGTGTGCTGCAGTACATGGGGTCGCAAAGAGTTGGACATGACTGAGCGACTGAACTGAACTGATTCCCTGTGGGCAAAGCAAGGAGATATTTTGCAAGATAAATGGCATTTTTACTTTACTTCCTCACTGCCTCTCCCTCTCTGATTCTATAAAAGAAGCTGGCATCCAGACCCTGATAACAGTCTGCCAGCTTTCCAAATAAAGTCATATTTCTTGCCTCAACCCCTCATCTCCTGATTTATTGGCCTGTCATGCAGCAAGCAGAGCAAGCTTGGACTTGGTAATAATTTCTTCCATTTGGTGGTGGGTTTTATCATCTAAAAAACTCTGGAAATATGCATGAGATACTATTACCTGGGTACTTCAGAGAGGAACTACCACAGAGGATATGGAGGAGGGGTCTGTCCCAGGAAGACCCTATTGGGTCCTGCTAGCTTTTTGGTAGACACCTTCCTCCTAACTACCCATTCCCCACTGTGCTGCTGATTATTTCATTTCTATTGAATGAATTTTGCTATATTTTTCTACCAATATTCAAATGTGTTTTTGACATCACCCAAGATCAGTTTCTCTGGCCTCAGACTCTGATAATCTTCCACAGTGGGGAACGTTTCCACAAATATTCACTAATCAAGCTAGCAATTGTCTTTCAAAGTGGTTATTAGGAGCGGATGTCTCAAGCAGCCTTTCAGTGTGAACTCAGTGGTCTCCATGCACAGTCATTTGATTTCTACCTGTTAATAAATAATATTTAGCTGAACTCCAATACTGGGGTTACAAAGTAGGCCTTGAAGCCTACAGTGACATACTTTCCTCTCTTCCTCCACACACCCATGACATGCTCCCTTCTACAGTCTTTACTATATCAGATATTGCTGAGCAATAGGATGAGTCATCTCATATATTCCATTGTTAATCAGGAGATAGCTATCTGAGGGAATGACCAGTCAGACTATTTTAAGAGGAACTAGTGTGAAACAAAGGTCAAGTCTCACTCACTTCCTAATCAGAGCAGTGATTTTAAGGCTTTGACCAAAGCATCTGCCTCATCTCTCCAATCTCCCTCTAAGCTGCATCTACTTGACGCTTTTAATTCTTTCCCTAAATCTCTACGTCACTTACTCTTTTGGAATTCTTTACTGCAAAGAAGACTCAAAGAC
This sequence comes from Bos taurus, assembly GCF_002263795.3. NCBI lineage: Eukaryota > Metazoa > Chordata > Mammalia > Artiodactyla > Bovidae > Bos > Bos taurus. The sequence goes on from NC_037333.1 coordinate 87,343,686, forward strand.
AACTCCAAGGTTACCATTTAGCATGACTCATTAAAACTGTGCATGTTCTCAGAACTATAAATGTCCCAAAAAGGTAAGGGAGTAGATAGGATATAAACATTTTGCTGAAAAATAAAACAGACAAACTAAGAAATGGAGTATTTCCTGCCACATCAGTAAACAAGGATGTCACAGTCATCAGGGATTCTGACCTTCCAAATGTGAATTCCTGAGCCCTAAGGGCACTCAGGAAAGAGAAGAATACCTGTGATCCAGCAGTTATTAGGCTGTGGCCACTCCCTACAGTGAGCACTGAGGGACTCAGAATGTGAAAAAAAGGGGAAGAAACTGACTCCAGATAGCTCAGATGCCTATGAACGGTGACAGGACCTACATGGGGCCTCATTGTTAAAATGGCTCATTATGTTGACCTCACAAACAAATAATAAAATCACAGTGATCCTTGAGACTGACCAAACTGCCCAAAGGACATTCTGTTTTCCAACTGGCGCCTGCCTTCTCAACGCTACAAGACCACCGGATTCCAGACCTCCAGCTATGTGACCACAGGACTCCGCTACAGGCTAAACATTAACCATCCCTTCAGATAGTTTTTCATTGGTGGGGTATAAAGAAGACCCTGTCAGAAAGGGAGGATGCTGGTTCTCCTTAGGGGCCAGTCATCCTCTCGTTTCCCTCTAGTAAATTTCCCTTTTCTTTGCCTGACTGCCTGGCTCCCTCTTTTTTTCTCCACATTCGCCTTAAAAAAGGAATGATTTCAGGGAGCCCAGATTCTTGTATCTTTAGAAAAACCACTAAATTCCTTAACTTGGTATATCTGGTTTTCTTTAATTCACAAAAATACTTTTTATGTTCAGACTACCTGCTTTTTGTTGAAAACTTCTATATAATATGACTCTTCTCCCCATCTCCTTAAAACAGTTGTCTCAGGGCTTCTTGAGATGCTGTCTCCTGGGCTTCAAGTCCTAAAAATTCCCACAGAATAAAATATAATTCTCAAGATTTAGGTTGTGACTATATTAAGTCTACAAAACAAAATTAAAAAAAACAAACAAACCATGAGGTTTAACATAGAAAGATAATTGCTAATCACACACACACACACAAAACCCAGACATCTCAAGTTACTGATTTTAGTAATATTCTATGTATGGAAAGATGCAAAGTCTAGGCTTACTGAAATTATGCCTTTGCTTCGTATTTTAACTCTCAAATGCCAGTATCCTATTTTTTTCCATCCTGAATTCCACTCAGGGCACACCATTAGGAACAGCTGCAGTGACTGATGGCAGGCAACATTCTTTGTTTACCAGAATGGCAGACACGTTTTTGAGTTCATGTGAGCCAGCAGGTCAGTCATTGCCTCCTGCATATTATTTTAGCTTCACAAGAACCAGCTTATCTCTTCTAGGTTTTCTTGTAGGTGGAAGAGCAAATACAAATTAAAAATGAGAGGCTTAATTTTCCTTGAGAAAGATAAGGGAAGAGACTTCTCACTCTCCTTTCTTAGAGCATTTTTTTTTTTACAACTTTCAAATAACTTTAATTAACACTTAGGAGACATACAGGTATAGGACGTTAAACAAATTTAAAAATGCTTATTCTGAAGGCTGAATCAGAGAAAATAATAGCAAATCAAGCAACTGACAAAAAATTAATCTCAAAAATATACAAGCAACTCCTGCAGCTCAATTCCAAAAAATGGGCCAAAGAACTAAACAGACATTTCTCCAAGGAAGACATACAGATGGCTAACAAACACATGAAAAGATGCTCAACATCATTCATTATCAGAGAAATGCAAATCAAAACCACAGTGAGGTATCATCTCACGCCAGTCAGAATGGCTGCTATCCAAAAGTCTACAAGCAATAAATGTTGGAGAGGGTGTGGAGAAAAGGGAACCCTCTTACACTGTTGGTGGGAATGCAAACTAGTACAGCCACTATGGAGAACAGTGTGGAGATTCCTTAAAAAACTGGAAATAGAACTGCCTTATGACCCATCAATCCCACTGCTGGGCATACACACCAAGGAAACCAGAATTGAAAGAGAAAACATGTACCCCAATGTTCATCGCAGCACTGTTTATAATAGCCAGGACATGGAAGCAACCTAGATGTCCATCGGCAGGCGAATGGATAAGAAAGCTGAGGTATGTATACCCAATGGAATATTCAGTTCAGTTCAGTTCAGTTCAGTCGCTCAGTCGTGTCTGACTCTTTGTGAACCCATGAATCGCAACATGCCAGGCCTCCCTGTCCATCACCAACTTCCGGAGTTCACTCAGACTCACATCCATGGAGTCGGTGATGCCACCTAGCCATCTCATCCTCTGTCATCCCCTTTTCCTCCTGCCCCCAATCCCTCTCAGCATCAGAGTCTTTTCCAGTGAGTCAACTCTTCACATGAGGTGGCCAAAGTACTGGAGTTTCAGCTTTAGCATCATTCCTTCCAAAGAAATCCCAGGGCTGATCTCCTTCAGAATGGACTGGTTGGATCTCCTTGAAGTCCAAGGGACTCTCAAGAGTCTTCTCCAACATCACAGTTCAAAAGCATCAATTCTTCGGCACTCAGCCTTCTTCACAGTCCAACTCTCACATCCATACATGACTACTGGAAAAACCATAGCCTTGACTAGATGGACCTTTGTTGGCAAAGCAATGTCTCTGCTTTTGAATATGCTATCTAGGTTGGTCATAACTTTCCTTCCAAGGAGTAAGCATCTTTTAATTTCATGGCTGCAGTCACCATCTGCAGTGATTTTGGAGCCCAAAAAAATAAAGTCTGACACTGTTTCCACTGTTTCCCCATCTATTTCCCATGAAGTGATGGGACCGGATGCCATGATCTTCATTTTCTGAATGTTGAGCTTTAAGCCAACTTTTTCACTCTCCACTTTCACTTTCATCAAGAGGCTTTTTAGTTCCTCTTCACTTTCTGCCATAAGGGTGGTGTCATCTGCTTTTAAAAAGAATACATTTGAATCAGTTCTAATGAGGTGGATGAAACTGGAGCCTATTATATAGAGTGAAGTAAGCCAGAAAGAAAAACACCAATACAGTATACTAACGCATATATATGGAATTTAGAAAGATGGTAACAATAACCCTATATGCGAGATAGCAAAAGAGACACAGATGTATAGAACAGTCTTTTGGACTCTGTGGGAGAGGGAGAGGGTGAGATGATCTGAGAGAATAGCATTGAAACATGTATATTATCATATGTGAAACAGACCGCCAGTCCAGGTTTGTTACATGAGACAGGGTGCTCAGGGCTGGTGCACTGGGATGACCCTGAGGGATGGGATGGGGAGGGAGGTGGGAGGGGGACTCAGGATGGGGAACACATGTACACCCGTGGCAGATTCATGTCAATGTATGGCAAAACTACTACAATATTGTAAAGTAAGTAGCCTCCAATTAAAATAAATAAATTTTTTAAAAAGTTTATTGAGGTATAATTGATATATAACATTATTATTAGTTTTAGGTGTACAACATAATGATTTTATATCTATATATTATCAAATGATCATCACATAAGTCTGATTAACATATGTGATTTTTATTGCAGAGTAATATGACAGGGTAATCAATAAAAATTTTTTAAAGTAATGATGTTACATTAAGATAAAATTATATGGAAGATATGGAAAGGAAATATAAGTGGAAGGGACATTGTAGAGGAGACAGGGATCAAGAGTATCCCCATGGAAAAGAAATGGAAAAAAGCAAAATAGCAGTCTGGGGAGGCCTTACAAATAGCTGTGAAAAGAAGAGAAGCAAAAAGCAAAGGAGAAAAGGAAAGATATAAACATCTGAATGCAGAGTTCCAAAGAATAGCAAGGAGAAGTAAGAAAGCCTTCCTCAGCGACCAAGGCAAAGAAATAGAGGAAAACAACAGAATGGGAAAGACTAGAGATCTCTTCAAGAAAATTAGAGAACCCAAGGGAACATTTCATGCAAAGCTGGGCTTCATAAAGGACAGAAATGGTATGGACCTAACAGAAGCAGAAGATATTAAGAAGAGGTGGCACAGAAGAACTAAGAAGAATATTATTCTATATTCTTCTGTATTAAGAAGAATACACAGAAGAACTCTACCAAAAGATCTTCATGACCAAGATAATCACAGTGGTGTGATCACTCACCTAGAATCAGACATCCTGGAATGTGAAGTCAAGTGGGCCTTAGAAAGCATCACTAACAAAGCTAGTGGAGGTGATGGAATTCCAGTTGAGCTCTTTCAAATCCTAAAAGATGATGCTGTGAAAGTGCTGCACTCAATATGCCAGCAAATTTGGAAAACAGCAGTGGCCACAGGACTGGAAAAGGTCAGTTTTCATTACAATCCCAAGAAAGGCAATGCCAAAGAATACTCAAAAAGTGAAGTGAAAGTCACTCAGTCGTGTCCGACTCTTTGTAACCCCATGAACTATAACATCCATGGAATTCTCTAGGTCAGAATATTGGAGTGGGTAGCCTTTTCCTTCTCCAGGGGATCTTCCCAACCCAGGGATAGAACCCAGGTCTCCCACATTGCAGGCGGCTTCTTTATCTGCTGAGCCACAAAGGAAGCCCAAAATAGTAGTTAGTAGTTGGAATGGTCAAACTACCGCACAGTTGCACTCATCTCACACACTAGTAAAGTAATGCTCAAAATTCTCCAAGCCAGGCTTCAGCAATACGTGAACCATGAACTTCTGTATGTTCAAGTTGGTTTTAGAAAAGGCATAGGAACCAGAGATCAAATTGCCAACATCCGCTGGATCATGGAAAAAGTAAGAGAGTTCCAGAAAAAACATCTATTTTTGCTATTGACTATGCCAAAGCCTTTGACTGTGTGGATCACAATAAACTGTGGGAAATTTTTAAGAGATTGGAATACCAGACCACCTGACCTGCCTCTTGAGAAACCTATATGCAGGTCAGGAAGCAACAGTTAGAATTGGACATGGAACAACAGACTGGTTCCAAATAGGAAAAGGAGTACATCAAGGCTGTATATTGTCACCCTGGTTGTTTAACTTATATGCAGAGTACATCATGAGAAACACTGGGCTGGAAGAAGCACAAGCTGGAATCAAGATTACCGGGAGAAATATCAGTAACCTCAGACATGCAGATGACACCACCCTTATGGCAGAAAGTGAAAAGGGACTAAAAAGCCTCTTGATGAAAGTGAAAGCGGAGAGTGGAAAAGTTGGCTTAATGCTCAACATTCAGAAAATGAAGGTCATGAAACTGGAGCCTATTATACAGAGTGAAGTAAGCCAGAAGGAAAAACATAAATACAGTATACTAACGCATATATATGGAATTTAGAAAGATGGTAACAATAACCCAGTGTACGAGACAGCAAAAGAGACACTGATGTATAGAACAGTCTTATGGACTCTGTGGGAGAAGGAGAGGGTGGGAAGATTTGGGAGAATGGCATTGAAACATGTAAAATATCATGTAAGAAACGAGTTGCCAGTCCAGGTTCGATACACGATACTGGATGCTTGGGGCTAGTGCACTGGGACGACCCAGAGGGATGGTATGGGGAGGGAGGAAGGAGGAGGGTTCAGGATGGGGAACACATGTATACCTGTGGCGGATTCATTTTGATATTTGGCAAAACTAATACAATTATGTAAAGTTTAAAAATAAAATAAAATTAAAAAAATAATAATAATAAAAAAAAAGAAAATGAAGGTCATGGCATCTGGTCCCATCACTTCATGGGAAATAGATGGGGAAACAGTGGAAACAGTGGCCTACTGTATTTTGGGGGGGCTCCAAAATCACTGCAGATGGTGATTGCAGCCATGAAATTGAAAGATGCTTACTCCTTGGAAGGAAAGTTATGACCAACCTAGATAGCATATTCAAAAGCAGAGACATTGCTTTGCCAACAAAGGTCCTTCTAGTCAAGGCTATGGTTTTTCCAGTAGTCATGTATGGATGTGAGAGTTGGACTGTGAAGAAAGCTGAGCACCAAAGAATTGATGCTTTTGAACTGTGGTGTTGGAGAAGACTCTTGAGAGTCCCTTGGACTTCAAGGAGATCCAACCAGTCCATTCTGAAGGAGATCAGCCCTGGGATTTCTTTGGAAGGAATGATGCTAAAGCTGAAACTCCAGTACTTTGGCCACCTCATGCAAAGAGGTGACTCATTGGAAAAGACTCTGATGCTGGGAAGGATTGGGGGCAGGAGGAGAAGGGGACCACAGAGGATGAGATGGCTGGATGGCATCACTGACTCGATGGATGTGAGTATGAGTGAACTCCGGGAGTTGGTGAAGGACAGGGAGGCCTAGCGTGCTGCGATTCATGGGGTTGCAGAGTCGGACATGACTAAGCGACTAAACTGAACTGAACTGAAGAAGGAATTTTCTTTAGAAAACTTTAGATTGTAAATTCTTCCTCTGCTTCTTTGAAATTTATGCAAATCATTTTAAGAGCTAAAGAAAGCTCTTGCCTGTTTTACAACTCAGGAATGTCTTTTTCAAGGACCTGGGAGTTATTTCCTTGAAATGTAACCATCAAAGAAGAAAGTGCCCCACCTCCCAGTTTCTGTGAGAGGGCAGAGGCTAAACTCAGGCGGGCACCTCACTCAACACTACCTCCTATTAAGACAGGCTGGGGCCTGGGACCCTTTGCTGCAGTGCTGCAATGGGTGCATCTGGCCACACCTTGAGCAACAAGATACAAAGAAACTGTATGGAACTAAAATAACAGCAAGCATGCACAGTTAGGGAAAATTCTGGCCAAAAGATACAAAGAGACCAAACACCCAACTGCCACTTCTGAAGAGCCCAGAGCTAAGGTAGGTTAGCAAGCCTACGGTTTGCACACAACACCACCTAAGGAATGGCATGGCAAACCACTAAACACTGGCTAGACCCCTCGATACAAGCCTGCATAAGAAAAAAAATCTCACCACCCTCCCCCAGCCAGCAACACAGCAAAGGGAACAAGAAACAAAAGAATCTGTATTTTTCTTCTCTCCCCTCCCCTGATGAAACAGAGGCCCCCAATAAACTGAATTTCTATCTGAATTTCTTGTGTGGCCTCTGATCAATTTGTATTGATTAAGAAATCTTCACGACCCAGATAACCACGATAGTGTGATCACTCATCTAGAGCCAGGCATCCTGGAATGTGTAGTCAAGTGGGCCTTAGGAAGCATCTCTATGAACAAAGCTAGTAGAGGTGACGGAATCCCAGTTGAGCTATTTCAAATCCTAAAAGATGATGCTGTGAAAGTGCTACACTCAATATGAGAGCAAATCTGGAAAACTCAGCAGTAGCCACAGGACTAGAAAAGGTCAGTTTTCATTCCAATCCCAAAGAAAGGCAATGCCAAGGAATGTTCAAACTACCGAACAATTGCATTCCTCTCACCTGCTAGCAAATAATGCTCAAAATTCTCCAAGCTGGGCTTCAACAATACATGAACCATGAACTTCCAGATGTTTAAGCTGGATTTAGAAAAGGCAGAGGAACCAGAGATCAAACTGCCAACATCCACTGGATCTTTGAAAGAGCAAGAGAGTTTCAGAAAAACATCTATTTCTGCTTTATTGACTATGCCAAAGCCTTTGACTGTGTTCAGTTCAGTTCAGTCGCTCAGTCATGTCTGACTCTTTGCGAACCCATGAATTGCAGCACGCCAGGCCTCCCTGTCCATCACCAACTCCCGGAGTTCACCCAAACTCATGTCCATCAAGTCGGTGATGCCATCCAGGCATCTCATCCTATGTTGTCCCCTTCTCCTCCTGCTCCCAATCCCTCCCAGCATCAGAGTCCTTTCCAACGAATCAACTCTTTGCATGAGGTGGCCAAAGTATTGGACTTTCAGCTTCAGCATCAGTCTTTCCAAGAACACCAGGACTGATCTCTTTAGAATGGACTGGTTGGATCTCCTTGCAGTCCAAGGGACTCTCAAGAGTCTTCTCCAACACCACAGTTCAAAAACATAAATTCTTCAGTGCTCAGCTTTCTTCACAGTCCAACTCTCACATCCGTACATGACCACTGGAAAAACCATAGCCTTGACTAGACGGACCTTTGTTGGCAAAGTGGCTCACAATAAACTGTGGAAAATTCTGAAAGAGATGGGAATAACAGACCACCTGACCTGCTTCTTGAGAAATCTGTATGCAGGTTAGGAAGCAACAGTTAGAACTGGACATGGAACAACAGACTGGTTCCAAATAGGAAAAGGAGTACGTCAAGGCCGTATATCGTCACCCTGCTTATTTAACTTACATGCAGAGTACATCACGAGAAACTTTGGGCTGGAGGAAACGCAAGCTGGAATCAAGATTGCCGGGAGAATTATCGATAACCTCAGATATGCAGATGACACCACCCTTCTGGCAGAAAGTGAAGAAGAACTAAAGAGCCTCTTGATAAAAGTGAAAGAAGAGAGTGAAAAAGTTGGCTTAAAACTCAACACTCAGAAAACTAAAATCATGGCATCTGGTCCCATCACTTCATGGGAAATAGATGGGGAAACAGTGGAAACAGTGGCCTACTGTATTTTTGGGGGGCTCCAAAATCACTGCAGATGGTGATTGCAGCCATGAAATTAAAAGACAGTTGCTCCTTGGAAGGAAAGTTATGTCCAACCTAGACAGGATATTAAAAAGTAGAGATATTACTTTGTCAACAAAGGTCCGTCTAGTCAAGGCTATTGTTTTTCAAGTAGTCATGTATGGATGTGAGAGTTAGACTATAAAGAAAGCTGAGCAACAAAGAATTGATGATTTTTGAACTGTGGTGTTGGAGAAGACTCTTGAGAGTCCCTTGGATGGCAAGGAGTTCCAATCAGTCCATTCGAAAGGAGATCAGTCCTGGGTGTTCATTGGAAGGACTGATATTGAAGCTGAAGGTCCAATATTTTGGCCACCTGATGCAAAGAGCTGACTCATTGGAAAAGACCCTGATGCTGGAAACGATTGAGGGCAGGAGGAGAAGGGGACGACAGAGGATGAGCTAGTTGGATGGCATCACTGAGTCAATGGACATGAGTTTGAGTAAACTCCAGGAGTTGGTGATTGACAGGGAGGCCTGCCGTGCTGTGGTTCATGGGATTGCAAAGAGTCAGACATGACTGAGCAACTCAACTTAACTGAACTGAAGGAGACCAAGAACACTGGTCTGTAGCACTATCATGAAGGTATGAAAAGCTGCTGCTTCCACTGGATAAAACTATTGATAATTAGTTAACCCAGTTGGCCACCCCAATTACTGAGAGAGTATAGGACGAACTGTGTGAAAAGAGGTGTTAAGTCCTCCTACCTGAGGATTAGACATTGTTCATTTTGCGAACATCTGTGTCATGGATCCTGTCTACTCGGCTACATAAATTCTGGTAAGGAAAATCGGATGAGTCTCACAGGTCTTGAATTGAATAGGTGACCTGAACAACCTAGGGACACACAAAAATTGGGTCAGAGACCCTGAATAATTCAGCTTCCCTTCTAGTTCTCTGCTCTTTTAATTTTTAAAATATTTATTTATTTGGCTGTGTCAGGTCTTAGTTGCAGCACACGGGACATTCCTTGCATCATGCGAGGTCTTTCATTGTGACACACTGGCTTCTTATTTGTGGCGTATGGGCTTAGTAGTTACTGTACGTGAGCTTAGTTGGCATGTGGGACCTTAGTTCCTGTTGTTGTTGTTCAGTTGTCAAGTTGTGTCTGACTCTTTGTGGCCCCATGAACTGCAGCATGCCAGATTGCCCTGTCCCTCTCCAATGCTGGAGTTTGCCCAAGTTTATGTCCATTGAATTGGTGATGCCATCCAAACATCTCATCCTCTGTTGGCCTCTTCTCTTGCCTTCAATCTTTCCCAGTATCAGGGTGTTTTCCAATGAGTCAGCTGTTCACATCAAGTGGTTAAAATAATGGAGCTTCAGCTTCAGCTTCAGCATCAGTCCTTTAACCATAACAACTCCCTACTTGGTTGGAGAACTAGGTCTCGTGATCCAGCTCTGTGTCTCCTTCGTGTATCAGCCCAGGAGTATTCCACCTCCAGGAGTTTCTTCTTATCACACAATCACATATCCTATAGCTAGAAAAGCAGACATGACAAAGTGACTTGATCAGGAAATAATTAAGAACTTTGATAAAAGATCATTCCCCATATGAAAGACAACAGGATAAGTAGCAGCTGCACTCATTACTTGGAAAAAGACAAACAAATGAAACATTAAGTTGATGAACGACAACATGGGAGAGAAACCAATTTATATACATAGATGTAGAGACAGATTATACAGCGGGTGTGACAAATAGATTCAGAGGGTTAGATCTGATAGAGTGTCTGAAGAACAATGGACAGAGGTTCCTGACATTGTACAGGAGCAGTGATTAAGACCATCCCCCAAAAAAATAAATGCAAAAAGGCAAAATGGTTTTTCTGATGAGGTCTTACAAACAGCTATGGAAAGAAGAGAAGAGAAATGCAAGGAGAAAAGGAAAGATATACCCATCTGAATGTAGAGTTCCAAGGATAGCAGGAGGGATAAGAAAGCCTTCGTCAGTGATCAATGCAAAGAAATAGAGGAAAACAACAGAATGGGAAAGACTAGAGATCTCTTCAAGAAAATTAGAGATACCAAGGGAACATTTCATGCAAAGACGGGCTCGATAAAGGACAGAAATGGTCTGGACCTAACAGAAGCAGAAGATATTAAGAAGAGGTGGCAAGAATACACAGAAACTATACAAAAAAGATCTTCATGACCCAGATAACCACAATCGTGTGATCACTCACCTAGAGCCAGATATCCTGGAATGTGAAGTCAAGTGGCCCTTAGGAAGCATCACTATGAACAAAGCTAGTAGAGGTGATGGAATCCCAGTTGAGCTATTTCAAATCCTAAAAGATGATGCTGTGAAAGTGCTGCACTCAATGTGAGAGCAAATCTGGAAAACTCAGCAGTAGCCACAGGACTAGAAAAGGTCAGTTTTCATTCCAATCCCAAAGAAAGGCAATGCCAAGGAATGTTCAAACTACCGAACAATTGCATTCCTCTCACCCACTAGCAAATAATGCTCAAAATTCTCCAAGCTGGGCTTCAACAATACATGAACCATGAACTTCCAGATGTTTAAGCTGGATTTAGAAAAGGCAGAGGAACCAGAGGTCAAATTACCAACATCCAATGGATCATTGAAAGAGCAAGAGAATTTAAGAAAAACACCTACTTCTGCTTTATGCTCTACGCCAAAGCCTTTGACTATGTGGATCACAACAAACTGCGAAAATTCTTTAAGAAATGGGAATACCAGACCACCTGACCTGCCTCCTGAGAAATCTGTATGCAGGTCAAGAAGCAACAGTTAGAACTGGATGTGAAACAACAGATTGGTTCCAAATCAGGAAAGGAGTACATCAAGGCTATATATTATCACCCTGCTTATTTAACTTATATGCAGAGTACATCATGTGAAATGTTGGGCTGGATGAAGCACAAGCTGTAATCAAGACTACTGGGAGAAATATCAATAACTTCAGATATGCAGATGACACCACCCTTATGGCAGAAAGCTAAGAGGAACTAAAGAGCCTCTTGATGAAAGTGAAAGAGGAGAGTGAAAAAGTTGGCTTAAAGTAATATTCAGAAAACTAAGATCATAGCATATGGTCCCATCCCTTCATGGCAAATAGATGGAGAAACAGTGGAAACAGTGTCAGACTTTATTTTTTGGGGCCCCAAAATCACTGCAGATGGTGACTGCAGCCATGAAATGAAAAGACGTTTGTCCTGGGAAGAAAAACTGTGACCGACCTCGATAGCAAATTAAAAAGCAGAGACATTACTTTACCAAGAAAAGTCCGTCTAGTCAAAGGTATGGTTTTTCCAGTAGTCAGGTATGTATGTGAGAGCTGGACTATAAAGAAAGCTGAGCTCTCAAGAATTGATACTTTTGAACTGTGGTGTTGTAGAAGACTTGAGAGTCCCTTGGACTGCAAGGAGATCCAACCAGTCTATTATAAAGGAAATCAATCCTGAATATTCGTTGGGAGGACTGATGCTGAAGCTGAAACTCCAATACTTTGGACACCTGATGCAGAGAACTGAGTCATTTGAAAAGACCCTGATGCTGGGAAAGATTGAAGGTGAGAGGAAAAAGGGACAACAGAGGATGAGATGGTTGGATAGCATCACCGATACGATGCACATGAGTTTCAGTAGGCTCTGGGAGTTGGTGATGGACAGGGAAGCCTGAAGTGCTGCAGTCAATGGGGTTGCAAAGATTTGGACATGACTGAGTTACTGAACTGAACTGACTATAGAGACAGAGATAGAGCTAGAGATTTCTTTCTGTCCCAAAGGGAGAAAAACCAGCTCTTTATTCCTTTTTTGGACCACCAAAAAAGTTGATGCCACTGATAAGCTACCCAGGGCTCCCAGATAGTCATATGCTTTTCTTGCTAATAGATATTTTTCACATAAAGACTTCTTTCCCTGTGTGCCCCAGATGTTTGCAGAAGCACTCTGCAGCAAGTTTTTAGCTTACTGCCCCCCATGTGGGTGTATGCACTGTCTGCAGGGTGGAATTATGCAACAACAGCTACACAGAATTATACAAGCAGCAACTTGCTCCTTTCATGGAGCAAGCTTGTCTGGGGTCAGAAGGAAGATCACACGACAAGGGATAAAGTAGCCAAGTGAAGCTGACTATTCACTCCCCTCCCACAACTATGAATAATCTAAGGACATTAGAGACCAGGGTTGCTGACGTCTATACCTGAAGACTTTTTGCTAAAGGTGAACTGAAGAAGGAGCAGCATTGTGCTCAGAAGACAGTTGAATACCCCATTGATTTTCCAGCAGTGTTTCACTAAGGCTTTATTGAAATGTATTGACATGAACCCAAGGGCAGGTCAAAATGCCCTGTGATGCTAAACACCTTTGTCTCAGCTCTCTTGCTGACTATCCAAACTCAAATTAGGGAAAAGACCACAGATGGCAAGACCAGAATATTACTCAAATTTTAATAGTAGCTTCTTAGTTTGGGGAACAATCTAGAGAAATATGAAGAAGAAAATAATATATTTAAAACTGCGCTGTTAGGGGCTCAGTTAGAACTGTTTACTAAAAGGAAACAACCCCTACCCTGGACAGCCCATAAAGGGAAGAAAGGTAAAAAGGAGGTGATGTTCTTATTGCGAGATGCCAGGAAGGCAGAGAGAGGCTGTGAGACAAGACCTGGGGGAAGCAGGAATTGCAGGGACAGGAGAATCAGACGAGTCTCAGAGGGCAAAACTCTGTGAAAATACTTGGCAAAAGAGCTCAGTTGAGGGGAATCTTGGTGGAAATCAGTGAACCATGTGTCAATAACTTTTCCTCAGTAATTGATCTCGCCATTTCGGATAGATACTGTTTTTACTTGTTCTGCCATTTCCTTGGGAACTTTACCCTTTCTGTTTGGTGACAGATCAATACAGGTTTTTGGTATTTGGGATCAGCTCTCTGCTTGTTGCTTTCCCTCCATCATTCAGGCAGAGCCTCTTATTAGGAACTTGTGCTGTCACTTTCTCCTGATTCTCCTGTTGAGGAGAGACATGCTGTACAATTAAAGGCTGCCATATTCTGCATGGGCTTCCCAAGTGGCACTAGTGGTAAAGAACCTGCCTGCCAATGCAGATGTAAGAGACATGGGTTCAATCCCTGGGTCAGGAAGATCCCCTGTAAGAGGGCATGGCAACCCATTCCATTATTCTTGCCTGGAGAATCCCATGGACAGAGAAGCCTGGTGGACTACAGTCCATGGTGTCACAAAGAGTCGGACACAACTCAAGTGGCTTATCACGCACACATGCATATTCTATACTCTGGGTGAAACATCTGTGGACCTTGTGGAACGCCTTGGAAAAGACTCCCTGAGCTGGTTACTCTACTTTATGAAAAAAAAAAATGGAGTGTAGGAGACAATGGCAGTCTTATATTAGAAAGGTAATCTGAGCTGAAACAAACTGATACACTTTGAGCCCTAGGAAATAATGTTGCTGTTGGTGTTTAGGGACTTCCCTGGTGGCTCAGATGTTAAAAGCATCTGCCTACAATGAGGGGAGACCCAGGTTCGATCCCTGGGTTGGGAAGGTCCCATAGAGAAGGAAATGGCAACCCACTCCAGTATTCTTGCCTGGAAAATCCCATGGACAGAGGAGGGTGGCAGGCTACAGTCCATGGGGTCGCAAAGAGTCAGACACAACTGAGCAACTTCACTTTGTGTCTGACTCTGTTGCAGGCCCCTCTGTCCATTGGATTTCCCAGACAAGAATACTGGAGTAGGTTGCCTTTTCCTTCTCCAGGGGATCTTCCCAACCCAGGGATCAATATGGTGTCTCCTACTTGGCAAGCAGATTCTTTACCACTGAGCCACCTGTGAAGCCATAATGCTAGTATAATTCAAGATAATAGAATCAATGGCTTCCCAGGTGGCTCAGTGGTAAAGAATCTGCCTACTAATGTAGGAGCCTCAGGAAATTCAAGTGGGATCCCTGGGCTGGGAAGATCTCCTGGAGAAGCGAATGGCTACCCACTCCAATATTCTTGCCTAGAGAATCCCATGAGTGGAGGAGTCTGATGGGCTACAGTCTATGGGGTTGCAAAGAGTTGGACACAACTGAGCACAACAGAATCAGTGATAAATTTACCAGAGAGGTAATCCATGGCCCTGTGTAAAATAATATCTTTTGTCAAGCGCTCAGTTAAAAGGGATAAAATCAGTTATAAAATAATTAGAAAAATAAAGAATCATTTTTAAAAGGATGTTTTAGCCCATTCAGGGTGCTATAGCAGATTATCATAGACTAGGTATCTTATAAATAATAGAAACTTATTCTTCACAGTTCTGGAGGCTGGGACGTCCAAGCTCAAGGGGGCTCCAGCAGATTAGGTGTCTGGTAAGAACCCACTTCCTGGATCACAGACAGTGGTCTTTTTGCTGTCACTTCACAAAGCAGTACGAATAAGGGCTAGTTGAGCATCTCTTATAAGAGTCCTAATCCCACTCTTGGGGACTCCACTCTCATGACCTAAACCCCTCCCAAAGGGCCCCACATCCAAATATCATCATATGAGGGTTAGATTTTAACCCTCATGAATTTGAGGGGACACAGCCAGTTTATGGCAAGGGAGTAATCCCCCTTAACACTCCCATAGTGCCAGTAATGAAAGAGGTAAATGTGATAAACATGGTCAATCATTTTATAGATTTGTCAAGAATTTAGCCATTAATCCCTGTAGTTCCTAACCCTGCAACTGTTCCGATTTCTGACTTTAGTACATTTATCTGCAAAGTTATTTCTCCGTGATTGACCTATGTTCTGCATTTTCTTTCTCTCTTTTCTCTCTATTTTTCTTTGTCTTTCTCTAGCAGATGAGTCTAAATTCTTGTTTGCTTTTACTTACAGTGTCTGATACTTACATCAAAAGATTCCTCAAGGGTTTCACAATTCTTCTAGTGTGCTTTTCTCATTATTAAAGAAAAAAAGAACAGTAGAGGAATTTGTCTCACCCAAGAGATGTATAATTAATAAAAATGCAGATGATTTGCCAGTAGCGGCAGAAACTAGAGAACAAAAATGGATATTTTGCCTCTGATACAACACTTTGCTTTGCAGGAGCCTAAGACCTCACTAGACAAATGGTAATAGTCCCACGAGGTAAAAGATTTAGGGCATCTGGGTCAGCTGGGGTCCACCAAGTGTGATAATCTTAGAGTCAGCCCATTTTGCAGATAAAATGGCCAGCTATCAAAACAAAACAAACAAACAACTAAGACAATATTTGGAATTGGTACAGAATAGTGAATAGTGCAAAAGGACACACCTTTTGCAGAATGAACAAAACCTCTGATAACAATTAATTATACAATTCTCCAGAACCTCCAATTTGTCTCTACACTCTCAAGAGGCTTTTGAGCAACTAAAATTGACTACATATTCTCCCCCAGCTTTGACATCTCCTAATTAAAAAAAAAAAAAAAAACTGATTGATTTTTCTGTGGGAGGGTAAGAGTCCAAATCTGAAAGTTTGTCATAAAAATATAAAAATTATACTTATTTATTTTAGGGCTTCCCTGGTGGTTCAGCTGGTAAAGAATCTGCCTGCAATGCAGGAGACACTGGTTTGATTCCTGGGTCGGGAAGATAGCCTGGAGAAGGGAACAGCTTCCCACTCCAGTAGAACTGCCTAGAGAATTCCATGGACAGAAAAGCCTGGCAGGCTACAGTGCATGGGGTCGCAAAGAGTTGGACATGACTGAACGACTTTCACTTTCATTTATTTATTTTGGATAAAGTCAATTAACAAACCCAACCCCAGATGGCCACCCATTTACCAAGTGATATATGATGAACTATGTGTGACAAATGGTGTTGTCAAGTCCTCTTACTTGAGGACTAGGTGTCGTTCATCTTGTGAATATGTCTAAAATAAGTTGTATCTGCTTGGCTATATGAGAGAGTGAGATTTACCTCTGTCTTTGAAATCTCTGTAGTGAATTGCCTGTAACACATGTCATGTTCTGGTTTAATGCTTATTTAATAACAAAATAGTTTACTTTCTCTTCTACCACTGGAGAGATTTTTTGGTTTAACAGGAGACTTTATTTTTAATTACATTTTCCCAATACACACAGGCCGTGCCTATCACTTCAGAAAGAGTATTTAATTCATGGGTTGAAAAGGAGATGTATCAGTTACCTTTTTCAGAGTAAATTGGTCAATCTCTTACCTTCATCAAATGTAGGAGATCAACCGTCATACCATCTGGAGATATCTGCTCACAAAAGTTCTTAGCCATTTGGAGATCAGTCGTCAAACACACTTTTTTTTTTTTCTATTCTGCAGTATCCATCATTACGTTGTACCAGTTATGATTTGCCAGCCTTCTGCTGGCAGAAGGCAATCTCTCAGAAGTGGCCTCATCTTTACTGAATACACTTGGAATTCTGCAGCCATCTAGTCTTGGCCTCCTACTACCTGTTTAGAATTTGATCGATCCGTTGACTTCACATGGTAAGTGAGTAAGTGAATATAACATCTTTCCAGGTTGCCCCCAAAATTACTAGGCTTCTCAATAAAAAGGGGAAAGTGATATTACTGCCTTTTTTTTTTTTTCCCCCTAATCGCCACATCTCTTAGAAGACGTGCTTTAAAGGGAAAAGGAAAGGAAGTGAAGTCACTCAGTAGTGTCCAGCTCTTTGCGACCCCATGGACTGTAGCCTACCAGACTCCTCCGTCCATGGGATTTTCCAGGTAAGATACTGGAGTGGGTTGCCATTTCCTTCTCCAGGAGATCTGCCTGACCCAGAGATTGAACCCGGGTCTCCTACATTGTAGGCAGATGCTTTACCATCTGAGCCACCAGGGAAGTCCTTTAAAGGGGGCTATAAATAAAATTTTCATCAATTTGCTTTCTGTCTGCCACTCTCTATTTTCCCCAAATCTCATGAGAAAGATTGTTCTCCTGTAGTCTGTCCCAAGGTGTTTCCTACTTCAATCCAGGGATGGGTAGACAGCCATGCTGACAGCTAGTCATCATCATGTTTTGACGTCCTGTCTCAGTCTACCTGGGCTATGTAACAAAACAGCCAGCCTGGGAGGCTTAAACAATAGACATTTATCTTTCACTGTACTGCTTAATCACTTTAGTTGCATCTGACTCTGTGCAGCCCTATGGACTGTAGCCCGCCAGGCTCATCTGTCCATGGAATTTTTCAGGCAAGAGTACTAGAGTGGATTGCCATGCCCTCCTCCAGAGGATCTTCCCAACCCAGGGATTGAGCCCTGGTCTCCTGCATTGCAGGCAGATTCTTTACCACTGAGCCACCATGTAGAGGTTGGAAAATCCAAGATTAAGGGGCTAGAAGATTTGATTCTTGGCAAGGGCCCTCTTCCTGGCTAATACATTTTTTTATGTGTCCTCATATGATGGAGAAAGCTCTAGTCTCTTCTTATAAGGTCACTAACCCCATTATGGGAGCTTCTCCCTCACAACCTCATCTTAATTTATTTCCAGATGCCCCATATCCTAATACTACTACATTAACCCAGATAATCACGATGGTGTGATCACTGACCTAGAGCCAGACATCCTGGAATGTGAAGTTAAGTGGGCTTTAGAAAGCACTACAAACAAAGCTAGTGGAGGTGATGGAATTCCAGTTGAGCTGTTCCAAATCCTGAAAGATGATGCTGTGAAAGTACTGCACTCAATATGCCAGCAAATTTGGAAAACTCAACAGTGGCCACAGGACTGGAAAAGGTCAGTTTTTTTTCCAATCACAAAAAAGGCAATGCCAAAGAATGCTCAAACTACCGCACAATTGCACTCATCTCACACGCTAGCAAAGTAATGCTCAAAATTCTCTAAGCCAGGCTTCAGCAATATGTGAACCGTGAACTTCCTGATGTTCAAGCTGGTTTTAGAAAAGGCAGAGGAACCAGACATCAAATTGCCAACATCTGCTGGATCATGGAAAAAGCAAGAGAATTCCAGAAAAACATCTATTTCTGCTTTATTGACTATGCCAAAGCCTTTGACTGTGTGGATCATAATAAACTGTGGGAAATTCTGAAAGAGATGGGAATACCAGACCATCTGACCTGCTTCTTAAGAAATTCGTATGCAGGTCAGGAAGCAACAGTTAGAACTGGACATGGAACAACAGACTGGTTCCAAATAGGAAAAGGAGTACATCAAGGCTGTATATTGTCACCCTGCTTATTTAACTTATATGCAGAGTACATCATGAGAAACGCTGGACTGTATGAAACACAAGCTGGAATCAAGATTGCTGGGAGAATTATCAATAACCTCAGATACGCAGATGACACCACCCTTATGGCAGATAGTGAAGAGGAACTCAAAAGTCTCTTGATGAAAGTGAAAGTGGAGAGTGAAAAAGTTGGCTTAAAGCTCAATGTTCAGAAAACAAAGATCATGGCATCCGGTCCCATCACTTCATGGGAAATAGATGGGGAAACAGTGGAAACAGTGTCAGACTTTATTTTTCTGGGCTCCAGAATCACTGCAGATGGTGACTGCAGCCATGAAATTAAAAGACGCTTACTCCTTGGAAGGAAAGTTATGACCAACCTAGATAGCATATTCAAAAACAGAGACATTACTTTGCCAACAAAGGTCCGTCTAGTTAAGGCTATGATTTTTCCTGTGGTCATGTATGGATGTGAGAGTTGGACCGTGAAGAAGGCTGAGCACCAAAGAATTGATGCTTTTGAACTGTGGTGTTGGAGAAGACTCTTGAGAGTCCCTTGGACTGCAAGGAGATCCAACCAGTCCATTCTGAAGGAGATCAGCCCTGAGATTTCTTTGGAAGGAATGATGCTAAAGCTGAAACTCCAGTACTTTGGCCACCTCAGGCGAAGAGTTGACTCACTGGAAAAGACTCTGATGCTGGGAGGGATTGGGGCCAGGAGGAGAAGGGGACGACGGAGGATGAGATGGCTGGATGGCATCACTGACTCGATGGACGTGAGTCTCAGTGAACTCCGGGAATTGGTGTTAGACAGGGAGGCCTAGCGTGCTGTGATTCATGGGGTTGCAAAGAGTCAGACACGACTCAGCGACTGATCTGGTATGCTTTTTTTTTTGAGGGGGAGAGGAGACACAAACATTGAGTCCATAACACATCTCATCGTTTTTTCTTACCAAAATTGTCTTAGCCATTTTGATTGATGGGTCCAAAAAACAACTCTGCCACAGTGCCAATCTGATCTGACTGAAAGGATTGCACAGTTCATTCAGATATCCACTAGTTAGAAAGCCTGCCGAGAATCAAGAATTACTAATTATTTCCAGGGCATAATCATTAAGGAGCACAGGTAGATCAGGGAGAAATCTAGGTCTCTATTGCAGCTCCGGGGTCCTTTCTTGCTTCTCGACTTGAAGATTAGCATAAACCTCTCTAAGCAATATTTGTTGTTCTATCACTTACATTTAAAGATCATACAATTTTAAAGCCATTTAAAAGGTCATACAATGTCTCCATTTATCTATTTTTTTAAGTTATTTATTTATTATTTTGGCTGTGTCAGGTCTTCTTTGCATTATGCGGGATCTTTTATTGATGTGGGATCTTTCATTGTGGTGCACAGACTCTCTAGTTGTGGCCCGTGGGCTCAGTAGTTGTAGCCCACAGGCTTAATTGCTCCATGGCATGGAGGATCTTAGTTCCTGGACCAGGGTTGGAACCTGCATCCCCTGCTTTGCAAGGCGGATTCTTAATCCTTTCCCAGGGAAGTCCCACTGTCTCCATTTATACTCAGACATTTACATAGCTTAGGTGACATTTTCCAGGGAGCCATCCTCTATAAATTGAAAAGTCATAGCTCTGTTTGCGGTTTGCACTCAGTTTCTCAGTGACCCAGTGGACTGTAGCCCACCAGGCTTTTCTGTCCATGAAATTCTGCAGGCAAGTATATTGGAGTGCAATGCTATTTCCTCCTCCAGGGGATCTTCCTGACCCAGGGATCGAATCCGCATCTCATGTGTCTCCCGTGTTGGCAGGTGGATTCTTTACTACTGGGCCACAGCAGCAATCCCAAATAGCCATGGCCATATCGCTAGAAGAATTCCATAAAATGATTCTCCTGCTGGCAAAAACTTCAGACTGTGCTGACAGTAACATGTTTACAGGAAAATTTGATCAGCCCCCTTTTTCTTTCCTCGAATGTTTCCATGATGAACTATAATTTATTTGGTGTTTTCTGATTACCACTGTTACATGTCTCTGATGACCAAACAGTTTCTAAATCAAGGAACCATTGGATATTGAGTTAGAAGCAATGCCTAGATTTCTGAGTTTGGGTTTGAGCCAAGACAAATGTGATATAACTGAAAATTAAACCAATCTTTTATAGCCTCATCAAGCATATGAACATGTATGCTTTCCATCTCTCCCTGACTATTAGGTGAGAGTAAGGAATCACTCGGAGAAGGCAATGGCACCCCACTCCAGTACTCTTGCCTGGAAAATCCCATGGATGGAGGAGCCTGGTATGCTGCAGTCATGGGGTCGCGAAGAGTCGGACACTTACTGGGCAACTTCCCTTTCACTTTTCACTTTCATGCATTGGAGAAGGAAATGGCAACCCACTCCAGGGTTCTTGCCTGGAGAATTCCAGGGATGGCAGAGCCTGGTGGGCTGCCATTTATGGGGTCGCACAGAGTCGGACACGACTGAAGAGACTTAGCAGCAGCAGCAGCAGCAGCAGCAGCAAGTAATCACTACTCCATTTGTCTGTAATAATCCAATGTCACCCTCCCTAAGCAGAAAGTCCTTTGAATGAAACTGTTTAAGAATTGAAAGCACCCAAATAGAACGACACACTTCTTTCTTATGAAATAAGGCAAGTTGCTTTACACTGAAAGTACTTTCTAAGAGATTAATGCATTTATGACATGTCTGTTTAATTTTTTTATTTGCTCAAACTAACATCTCCATATTCAAGCAGGGGTGATAATTGTGGCAGTATGAAACTCATCTCCTTTAATAGAAAATTATAAATAATTCAGACGAAAGGACATAAGGAGAGCAGGCAGAATCCCTTTCTAGTGTTTTTCTCCCACCAAAGGATCCATTTGCTTTATTTTTTCACACTAGTAAAAATATGGTAAATTTGCTCCTGTCTTATCTCATTTGTATTTGGGTTGGGTTGTAGGTGAAGAAAATTACTCTCTTTATGAGTGTAACCACAGGGAGAGAGAGAGTAATTTGATTTACGATCACATGGCATAAAGTTTTACTTTTACCTTTGTTCTTTTTGGTTTCCCTGTAATATGTAGTTTAAACTCTGCTTTTCAAAGGTGTGTTTGTGCTAAGTCACTTCAGTCATGTCTGACTCCCACCAGACTCTTCTGTCCATGGGATTCTCCTGGCAAGAATACTGGAGGGGAGTGCTGTGCCCTCCTCCATGGGATCTTCCCAACCCAGGAAATGTAAATTCTTGGCCCCACTCCAGATTACAGAATCAGAATCTCGGGATGATTACCCAGGATTCTGTGTTTTATCAGCTCTGTGGGTGATTCTTCTGAATTCTTCTTATGAATGCTCATGGCTGAGAAGTATTTATTTAAACTGGCCTTGTGTAAATGCTTGCCGGTATTGAAAAAGCGTGGCTCGTATCTGCGAGTTCCTCAGGTGCAGACCAAGAATACGGCAATGTTCTTGGGTGAATACGTCTTTAACCTCCAGACCTCTGAATGGTATTGTCACAGTTCGAGGAATCACCCACTCCTCTGCCTGCATAAATGATACTTAACCTCCCTGGGATCTTATTTCTTCACCTATAACCTGGTTTGCTCTGGTCTGGAGAGATAAGCTTAACAGGGCAAAGAATACTCAGAGAGAACTCCAGGTGTCTTCTCTATGCTTGGTCAGCCTGGGTCAAGAGTACAATCTCATCCCCCAAATTCCTCAAACGTTATTCAACATAGAGGACTTAGTGATGATGTACCCGATGATTCATAGATGTCCAGTTTGTCAAGATGTCAACTGAGACTTTGCTAAGTGATGTCAAGCTCAGAACTATGTAGCTGGAAACAGTGTTGGGGCCAGTCATGGACCCCTGACTCCTGATCCATTTCGTCTTCACAGTTTGGTGCTCCATCTCTACAATCAGACACGTTTAGTTGGTGGTATAGAAATGAAGTAAAGTGAACTGACAAATTGTGTTCTATGGAGAATGAAAAAACTAGAGATATAAAGTCAGTTTCTGTTAAACCTTGAAAGTAAATGGGATGTGATCATGGGCAGCAAATGATTTTTATTAATTTTATCTTCATTAAGTTTGAATTTTTCAATGGCATGGATTTCTCCCTATCAAGTTATAAATATATAGTATCTATATAATTATATGTAAATATCTATAGAGATATATATAAAGCAAAATTAGGAAAATTACATAATTTCAAATGAAATCTTTAGGTGAATTGAAGTTGTAGAAAAAAGATGTGAATAGCTGGAATCCAGAAGAAACTCTGAAATCAGCTGCAAAGTCTCCACCTTTCTGCCAGCAAGTTCTTTCTTCTTCAGAAACAGAATGAACCAAACACAGTGAAATAAAGGCCACAGATGGACTGCATTCACCTTCTACTGAACTCATCAATTAAAGGCAAATTAAATTCTAACATTAAAATCACATTTCTCACAGTGCCTTTATTTTTAACTCATCTCTTTTTAGCTCTAAATAAAGAAGATGGGATAATTGATAATTACTGAAAAACTTTTAAAACAATTATGGCTAGATTTTTAGAGAAATAATGAATCAAAATTAGCCCTCATTTTACAGATGAAGAATTTCTCAAGGTCACACAGATAGTACATTATCAAGTCAGGTCTAGAAATCAGATTCCTGATATTAAAGCTTAATGCTCTTTCTGCCTGTCTTTGCTGAACTGAGGTCAAAACAAAGAGGAATAAAAGTATATAAAATGATAACCCCCAAAACACATAGTTTGGGTGAAGCAGCCTTTAAATTCAATTGATTCCCCAATGACATTGTTTAATTTCTCTTTTGATAGCTTGTATGACAGAGACTTTTCTAACTGTTTTATATTAATTAACTCATCCAATAATTTTTTCATACACAAGATAAACAAAATCAAGAAGCTAGAGGAGAAAATTAACATATCTATGTGATAGACACTACAATCACCCCTATTTTACACATAAGGAAACAGAGGTCCAACTTTTAAGTTGTTTATGGTTAAATGGACAGTAAGTGATGGTTCTGCAATATGAACTCAGAACCTCCAATAGCCACTACATTATACAGACTCCCCACTGATTCTATAAATCATTCAATGTCTCCAGGTTGAAACGCCCCAATTTTAAAAAGGCAGCACATTTTCATTATCTAATAATCATACTTTCCTTTAAGTTTTAAAGCTATTTTAAAATGTAAAGAAGCACAAATTAAAGATACCAATAATTCTACCTACAACCCCAAAGTTACCATTGTTAACATCACATTTTGTATTATTTTCAGTATTTTCCTCACACTTTTTATATTTTTTTACAAATATGAACCACTTTTTCCTCAAGCTTAATTATCTTTGAGTAGAGATAAAATTCTGACTTCACAATATCCCAGTTCCTAGTACTTACAGACCATCTGGTGATGTCCACATGTAGAGTCATCTCTTGTGTTGTTGGAAGAGGGTGTTTGCTAAGACTGAAGTACTCATAGAAGTCCCTCAGATGTCCAGCAAATGCTACCATAAAGAAAGCTAAGCACCAAAAAACTGATGCTTTTGAACTGTGGTGTTGGAGAAGACTCTTGAGAGTCCCTTGGCCTGCAAGGAGATCCACCCAGTCCATCCTAAAGGAAATCAGTCCTGAATATTCTTCGGAAGGACTGATGGTGAAGCTGAAACTCCAATACTTTGGCCACCTGATGCAAAGAACTGACTCACTGGAAAAGACCCTGATGCTGGGAAATATTGAAGCCTGGAGGAGAAAGGGATGACAGAGGATGAGATGGTTGGAGGCATCACGCACTCGATGGACATGAGTTTGAGTGGGCTCCAGGGGGTTGGTGATGGACAAGAAAGCCCAGCATACTGCAGTCCATGGGGTTACAAAGAGAGGGACATGACTGAGCAACTGAACTGAACTGAAGTACTTACGAATATCCCTCAGATGTTTAGCAAATTTTACCAAGTAAACTAAATGCCTGGGCTTCCCAGGTGGCTCACTGGTAAAGAATCTGCCTGTCAATACAGGAGATGTAGGGGACACGGGTTTGATCCCTGGGTTGGGAAAATCCCCTGGAGGAGGAAATGGCAACCCACTCCAGTATTCTCACCTGAAAAATTCCATGGACAGAGGAGCCTGGCGGGCTACAGTCCATGGAGTCGCAAAGTGGTTGAGTGTTCAGGCAAACTAAAATGCCCAGCACTACGTTGGACAACATGGTTCCAGGTTGGGTGCTGCTGTCCTACAAGCACCATGACTCCAAATGGAAGTCACTTCTTTTCTCTGGCCACTGTGGTCTCCACTAGCCACCACTGCCCCCCTCCTGTGTGTCCCCACTAGTATATCAGATCCTTCAAACTGTCAAAGATGCACAGTAGATAAAGGAAAGTGGACCGTGCTTACTTGGTTGAATGAATGGGTAAAAGAGGGGTCTCCTGAGGCTTGCTTAATCCTTAGTGGTTTGAAAAGTTTTCCATCTATCAGTTTCTCCTCCAGCCTTGTCTGAAAGCACGGATCTGTGGTGCTAGCGGCCACCTTATCACAGGTTCTGACTCAACTCACTGAGTTTTTTTCACTCACAGAAGGGTCCTAGTACCCTGTACATAAATTTCTCCTTGACCTTTCTGGTCCATGTGTCAGACAGAGCAAACAAGCTTGAATTACCTCCCAAGAGGCCCCTTATTCACCAGCAAGTAAATTTTTGTGAATTTTTTGGGTTGCTGGGTGATATGTCCGTCTGCACTATATCTGTAACAATTCCCCTTCTTGGCAGCAAGTATTCTTATTTTTTTAAATATTTTCTATGTCACTAGATTAAGAAAATGACTCAATAGCCTTTTTAAATGGAAGTTTTTATTAGTAATGAGACAATACTTACTATGTTTTAGTATTATTCTATTAAATCAGTTCATAAGAAAATTCTTCACTTTTCAAGAATATGGTTTATTGCTTTACTGGTTTCATTTATTCCCTAATTTTTTGTATAAATAATTTCCCACTCTTATGTCTTTTTAAGATATTGCTACTTTACTAAATCAATTCACAAGCAAATTCTTCATTTATCAACAATATGATTTATTACTTTGCTGGTTTCATTTATTTCCTAATTTTTTGTATAAATAATTTCCCTCTGTTATGTCTTTTTAAGATATTACTGCTCTACCAAATCAATTCTTAAGCAAATTCTTCATTTATCACGGATATGATTTATTACTTTGCTGGTTTCATTTATTCCCTAATTTTTTATATAAATAATGTCCCACTTTTATGTCTTTTTAAGATATAACTACTCTACTAAATCAATTCATAAGAAAATTCTTTACTTATCAAGAACATGATTTATTGCTTTACTGGTTTCATTTACCCACTAATTTTTATATAAATAGTTTCCCACTCTTCTTTATTATAATATGACTTAACTCTTAGCTGAATGATACCTTGTGCTCTTTTAATAGAAGTTTACCTGAATGGCAGAAAGCATTAAAAATTTCTATTTGCAAGCTGAGGGGGCCTCTGGGCATTTACATGGTGCTACTGTTCCTTCTCCTGAGAAGACATGGAATTGATAAACTCTCCCTCTCGACACCACATGACTCTAGAGCAGGGACATTACAAAGCCCTGAGGAAGCCCTCCAAAGAGCAAATGTATGCTTCTTGCTATTTCATGATATATCTACTCAGTAGTAGAGGGGTCCTGGCTTTGTGCCCTACTGAAAATGTATCTATGACTTTAGAAATAATCAGAGTCAGCCATTTGGATTATAAATGGGTGGTTAGGACAACCTTCCCATTGGACGCAGTTGATAGGCCCTATCCACAGAATATTGTTTGTAAACGACAGTGCCTTTAGGTTCCTAAGGAGAGAGCCAACTGCATTAGAATTTAATCTAAAGCAGAGGACTGGGCAACTAGTCCTCCCAAGACCTGCTAGTCACCTAGTATTATTTATATGATCTTGCATGGAAATCTTTATTTGGTAATCTCTCTCTTTTGATATTCTGGATGCACTTCTCATCACTTTAAAAAGGATCAAATAACTAAGGAGGACATGAGGAATAAAAGGAGTTACTCTGGAAGAAAGCAAGATTTCGAAAACAGCTGTACTTTGCAAATCTCAGACTCTCTTCGCATATGATTGAGTTTGACTGAATATAAAATTATGATCTCATAAATTTCCTTTTAAAATGGCATTTTCTGAAAACACCAAACAGGAAAATTTAGTCAGACTAACTTATGCCACATTGCTGCTCATTTTAATCTTAATAATTTTGTGGTTTACTGTGTTAAACTGAATCCTAGGTGAGGTTTTTTTGCATTTAAATTTCAAGGGTGATGTTTTCATCACTTTAATGTGAATATGCAGAATTCTTGTAGCTCAGGCTCAAGATTGTGTTTATATGTTTATTTTAATCATAAAAATTACCCTGTGTTATAGATCTCATGACTCTTTTTACTTCACTTTTTTTTTTTTCTCAGATCTTCTTGGGATTATCTGCTTTCTAAGATTTGATATTCATTTTATGTCATAAATTTTTTCTATCACTCCTATAATTTTCTTCTTTTATGTAGTCACTATTGCATAGGAACCTGGAATGTCAGGTCCATGAATCAAGGCAAATTGGAAGTGGTCAAACAAGAGATGGCAAGAGTGAATGTCGACATTCTAGGAATCAGCGAACTCAAATGGACTGGAATGGGTGAATTTAACTCAGATGACCATTATATCTACTACTGTGGGCAGGAATCCCTCAGAAGAAATGGAGTAGACATCATGGTCAACAAAAGAGTCCGAAATGCAGTACTTGGATGAAATCTCAAAAACGACAGAATGATCTCTGTTTATTTCTAAGGCAAACAGTTCAATATCACAGTTACCAAGTCTATGTCCCAACCAGTAATGCTGAAGAAGCTGAAGTTGAAGGGTTCTATGAAGACCTACAAGACCTTTTAGAACTAACACCCAAGAAAGATGTCCTTTTCATTATAGGGGACTGGAATGCAAAAGTAGGAAGTCAAGAAACACCTGGAGTAACAGGCAAATTTGGCCTTGGAATACGGAATGAAGCAGGGCAAAGACTAATAGAGTTTTGCCAAGAAAATGCACTGGTCATAACAAACACCCTCTTCCAACAACACAAGAGAAGAATCTACACATGGACATCACCAGATGGTCAACACCGAAATCAGATTAATTATATTCTTTGCAGCCAAAGATGGAGAAGCTCTATACAGTCAGCAAAAACAAGACCTGGAGCTGACTGTGGCTCAGATCATGAACTCCATATTGCCAAATTCAGACTTAAATTGAAGCAAGTAGGGAAAACCACTAGACCATTCAGAAATGACCTAAATCAAATCCCTTATGATTATACAGTGGAAGTGAGAAATAGATTTAAGGGCCTAGATCTGATAGATAGAGTGCCTGATGAACTATGGAATGAGGTTCATGACATTGTACAGGAGACAGGGATCAAGACCATTCCCATAGAAAAGAAATGCAAAAAAGCAAAATGGCTGTCTGGGGAGGCCTTACAAATAGCTGTGAAAAGAAGAGAAGTGAAAAGCAAAGGAGAAAAGGAAAGATATAAGCATCTGAATGCAGAGTTCCAAAGAATAGCAAGAAGAGATAAGAAAGCCTTCTTCAGCGATCAATGCAAAGAAATAGAGGAAAATAACAGAATGGGAAAGACTAGAGATCTCTTCAAGAAAATTAGAGATACCGAAGAACACTTCATGCAAAAATGGGCTCAAGAAAGGACAGAAATGGTATGGACCTAACAGAAGCAGAAGATATTAAGAAGACATGGCAAGAATACACAGAAGAACTGTACAAAAAAGATCTTCATGACCCAGATAATCACGATGGTGTGATTACTGACCTAGAGCCAGACATACTGGTATGTGAAATCAAGTGGGCCTTAGAAAGCATCACTATGAACAAAGCTAGTGGAGGTGATAGAATTCCAGTTGAGCTATTCCAAATCCTGAAAGATGATGCTGTGAAAGTGCTGCACTCAATATGCCAACAATTTGGAAAACTCAGCAGTGGACACAGGACTGGAAAAGGTCAGTTTTCATTCCAATCCCAAAGAAAGGCAATGCCAAAGAATGCTAAAACTACCGCGCAATTGCACTCATCTCACACACTAGTAAAGTAATGCTCAAAATTCTCCAAGCCAAGCTTCAGCAATGGGTGAACCATGAAGTTCCTGATGTTCAAGCTGGTCTTAGAAAAGGCAGAAGAACCAGAGATCAAATTGCCAACATCTGCTGGATCATGGAAAAAGCAAGAGAGTTCCAGAAAAACATCTATTTCTGCTTTATTGACTATGCCAAAGCCTTTGACTGTGTGGATCACAATAAACTGTGGAAAATTCTTCAAGAGATGAGAATACCAGACCACCTGACCTGCCTCTTGAGAAATTTGTATGCAGGTCAGGAAGCAACAGTTAGAACTGGACATGGAACAACAAACTGGTTCCAAATAGGAAAAGGAGTACGTCAAGGCTGTATATTGTCACCCTGTTTATTTAACTTATATGCAGAGTACATCATGAGAAACGCTGGACTGGAAGAAACACAAGCTGGAATCAAGGTTGCCAGGAGAAATATCAATAACCTCAGATATGCAGATGACACCACCCTTATGGCAGAAAGTGAAGAGGAACTCAAAAGCCTCTTGATGAAAGTGAAAGTGGAGAGTGAAAAAGTTGGCTTAAAGCTCAACATTCAGAAAATGAAGGTCATGGCCTCTGGTCCCATCACTTCATGGGAAATAGATGGGGAAACAGTGGAAACAGTGTCAGACTTTATTTTTCTGGGCTCCAAAATCACTGCAGATGGTGACTGTGGCCATGAAATTAAAAGATGCTTACTCCTTGGAAGGAAAGTTATGACCAACCTAGATAGCATATTCAAAAGCAGAGACATTACTTTGCCAACAAAGGTTCATCTAGTCAAGGCTATGGTTTTTCCTGTGGTCATGTATGGATGTGAGAGTTGGACTGTGAAGAAGGCTGAGCGCTGAAGAATTGATGCTTTTGAACTGTGGTGTTGGAGAAGACTCTCGAGAGTCCCTTGGACTGCAAGGAGATCCAACCAGTCCATTCTGAAGGAGATCAGCCCTGGGATTTCTTTGGAAGGAATGATGCTAAAGATGAAACTCCAGTACTTTGGCCACCTCATGCGAAGAGTTGACTCATTGGAGAAGACTCTGATGATGGGAGGGATTGGGGTCAAGAGGAGAAGGGGATGACAGAGGATGAGATGGCTGGATGGCATCACTGACTCGATGGATGTGAGTCTGAGTGAACTCTGGGAGTTTGTGATGGACAGGGAGGCCTGGCGTGCTGCGATTCATGGGGTCGCAAAGAGTCGGACATGACTGAGCGACTGATCTGATCTTATCTGATTGCTGTTAGGGCTATTTTCACATGAGACTAATTAAGTGTTAAGTCATAAATCGCACTACTAGCAATAAAATCAGTAACTACATATTGAGAAAAAGTAAGACAAGTAAAGAATTTCATAAAACAAGTAAAAGAATTCTGAACTTACATGTAAGTATACACAGATAAGAGTATGTTCAGTTCAGTTCAGTCACTGAGTTGTGTCCAACTCTTTGCGACCCCATGAACAGCAGCACGCCAGGCCTCCCTGTCCATCAGCAACTCCTGGAGTCCACCCAAAGCCATGTCCATTGAGTTGGTGATGCCATCTAACTATCTCATCCTCTGTCGTCCCCTTCTCCTCCTGCCCTCAATCTTTCCCAGTATCTGGGTCTTTTCAAATGCGTCAGCTCTTCACATCAGGTGCCAAAGTATTGAAATTTCAGCTTCAACATCAGTCCTTCCAATGAACACCCAGGACTGATTTCCTTCAGGATGGACTGGTTGGATCTCCTTGCAGTCCAAGGGACTCTTAACAGTCTTCTCCAACACCACAGTTCAAAAGCATCAATTCTTCGGCGTTCAGCTTTCTTTACAGTCCAACTCTCACATCCGTACATGACCACTGGGAAAACCAAAGCCTTGACTAGGTGGACCTTTGTTGACAAAGTAATGTCTCTGCTTTTCAATATGCTGTCTAGGTTGGTCATAACTTTCTTTCCAAGGAGCAAACTTCTTTTAATTTCATGGCTGCAATCACCATCTGCAGTGATTTTGGAGCCCAAAAAAATAAAGTCTGACACTGTTTCCACTGTTTCTCCATCTATTTGCCACGAAGTGATGGGACCAGATGCCATGATCTTAGTTTTCTGAATGTTGAGCTTTAAGCCAACTTTTTCACTCTCCACTTTCACTTTCATCAAGAGGCTCTTTAGTTCTTCTTCACTTTCTGCCATAAGGGTGGTGTCATCTGCATATCTGAGGTTATTGATATTTCTCCCGTCAATCTTGATTCCAGCTTGTGCTTCCTCCAGCCCAGTGTTTCTCATGATGTACTCTGCATATAAGTTAAATAAGCAGGCTGACAATATACAGCCTTGATGTACTCCTTTTCCTATTTGGAACCAGTCTGTTGTTCCATGTCCAGTTCTAACTGTTGCTTCCTGACCTGTATAACAGTATAGCCCCCAAATATATTAAGAATATACTGACATATGCAAATGTCTATATGATATTTCTCAGAACTGTTGAATATGTTCTCTTATATGTCTGAAGAGCCAGGATAGTGAGGGGATTATCCTGGATAAATACAAGTGGGCCCAATATAATCACATGAGTCCTCAAAAGCAGAGGAGATTTGCCTGCTGTTGTCAAAGAAAGATGGTAGCATGAAAAAAGATTGAATGCTGTCTTTTGCTGGTTCTGAAATGTAGCGGACTAGGTGCAAGACCCAGGGAGAGCCATTGAAGAGCTGGACAGGCAAGGAAATGGCTTATTCCCTTCAGCCTCTAGAAAGGAATATCTGCTAACACCTTGACTTTAGTCCAGTGTTACCAGTATCAGTCCTCAAGCCTACACAACAGTAAGGTAATATACTTGGATTATTTTAAGTCATATATATGTGTGTGTGTGTGTGTGTATACACCATGTTCATTATATATATTATAAATAATATATATATATATGCATACACAGACACACGTAAAAAGTCTAATCAAAAAGGCCATTACATTAGTAAACCAAAACTTAAGCCAGAATAAATGCATTCAAATCTGAGAAAAGGAAGCTTAAAAACAACCAATCACAAGTGGCCACCTAAGATCTGAAAAAGGATATGTGTGTGTATATATATATATATATATATATATATGGATTGCTTTGCAGTATACCTGAAACTAACACAACACTGCAAATCAACTCTATTTCAATCAAAAATGAAAAGAAAAAAGAACGGTCAGCTAGGCTTTCCCAAATAAGACACCACTGAGGATGAGATGGTTGGATGACATCATTGACTCGATGCACAGAAGCTTGAGCAAACTCGGGGAGATAGTGAAGGACAGGGAAGCCTGGCGTGCTGCAGTTCATGGGGTTGCAGAGTCA
The DNA here is from genome assembly GCF_002263795.3 of Bos taurus. NCBI lineage: Eukaryota > Metazoa > Chordata > Mammalia > Artiodactyla > Bovidae > Bos > Bos taurus. The sequence goes on from NC_037333.1 coordinate 87,375,920, forward strand.
GACGTGACTTAGCGACTGAACAACATCAACAAAGCTTTAGCCAGTCAAATAATTTTCCTTGCTATTCTTCCAAGGCTGCGCTGCTCTATGAAAATCTGTCTCCCGCTCCTGTTGATGTAATGCTCTTAGCCAAATTCAGTTTGGCACTGCTCAATTCAAATTGATGTTTGCTCAAATAGTCTTGAAAACTTAATATGCCTCAGTTTATCAAACCTGGGTCTTCTACATTGCAGGCAGATTCTTTACTGTCTGTACCACCAGGGAAGCCCTATCCTTTGTCAATAAATATATATCTATATCTGTTCATACTCATTCCAGTCCAAAACCAGAGTGTTCATTTCAGCGTTTTCGCTTTCACTCCTCTCTCATTTCTAATTTCTTTCTCTGACAGTGGGAAACCTGTCTCTCCTTACTACAATGTAGAGTGTATAGTAAATAATTATTATTCAGGAATACTACATACAGAAAGTAGTTTCAAAAGTGCTAGCCTATACATTTGTGAGAAAAAAATGTTTATCAACTGTACAGTTCTTTCTGGATTCACCCTTACAATATCTACTAAAAACATCATTTTACCAGATTTCTTGTCAGCTCCTTTCTTTCCCACCATGAGGCACATTTTCCACCTCTAAGCAGCCGCTTCCTGCATTTCTGCCTTGTGGCTCCAACCAGTTAGCGATCAGTCAACAAACTAAGGGAGGGGTAAAGTTGTTGTTATTGCTTAGTCACTAAGTCATGCCTGACTCTTCTGTGACCCCATGGACTGTAGCCCACCAGGTTCCCCTGCTCATGTGAATTCCCAGGCAAGAATCCTGGAGTGGGTTGCCATTTCCTTCTTCAGGGGATCTTCCTGACCCAGGAATCAAACCCGAGTCCCCTGTATTGAAGGCAGATTCTTTACCACTGAGTCGCCAGGAGCCCCAAGGAGAAAAGTAGCTCAGGCAATTGGGCTCCCTCTTCTGCCTTTCTTTCTTGGGTATCTACACTTCATTTTTGGTTGTTATTGTTGTTGCCTTGTCCAGTTGGAACTTATTTTTGTTTAAAGGCTCACAAGATTGTTCCATACTCTCTTCAGTTTCCTCACCTCTTAACAGCCATTTTCTGCTTGACTTCTAAGTATCCCTAAAGAATACTAAACTAATCTCAGTATTTCATTTTTTCACTAAAACCTTGGCTCCTTAGTTCTTGGCTGCCTTAGGTGCAATCCAAAGCTTTACAACAGATGGGATGTTTGATTGTTTTTCTATTTTTTTCCTTAAGCTTCTCAGTTATTCTTGGGAGCTCTGATCACCAACAAGGTAGCCCTTTATAGCTAGAAGGAGAAATCCCCAAAACCTGTAACTATTTCCCTGGATGATATTTTTAGTGTTTAGTTTTAGTTTGTTTCTCAGTTAATCCAAAATTAGCAACCTGAAACTGTTATTTCTCCTGTCCCCATATTTTTCTTAATAGTGAATTATCTTTGGTCTTAAATTGTATTGCCCTTCTTCACCATTTTTAGAACTTCTAATTGGAATTTTGAAGAGAACATGAGTCTTTGTATGCAGGTTATCATTTGGTCTGGACATATTTTAGGTTTGGAATCAAATTGTTTTTTCTCTTACTCAAAGAATAGAACACTTTTTTAAGTCAAAAAACTTTCATTATCATTGTGGGTAATTCCAGAATATTTTAAGAAGTCATTTTCCCTGGAGAGTGTCTTCAATTATCCATATATTAGCAAAAAGCATTTTAGGCTTTAGAAAAGAGAGAGTGAATTAATATGTAAAAAGTGTTCACAAACCAAAAAATAGCTTTCATCTTTTCAAATACACCATTAAATAAAGGAATTCTTTACTTATTATCAATTTCATATTTCAAAAAGTGCAGTTGCAATTATTTTCTATATAGATACACATAATGAATATTCCAAAAGTGATATTGTGTGACTGACACAGACACATCCTCCATAGAACCTCCAGTTTCCCATTGAGATATCAAGTGGGCTAGCTGAGACCCAGGAAGGCAGCAGAGAGAGCTCAATATATGGAGTTTATGTGCAAGTATCACAAGTCAATGGCTAAATCTTATACAGATATATTATATCCAGCAGAAAACAATTTTCCTGTCACAAGAAAGGCTCATGCTATTGTATGTCAAGAAAAATTTCTTATCTTATAGTTTAATGAAATGTCCCTCAAGATGATCCCACTCTTTCACCTCTAAATCAAGGTACCCCCAGAAACTTGCTAATTATCAGTTTTGTTATGCTGTTTAAATATTTACCACCCGAATCATGTAACTGCATTGTGTGGTAATATCAGCAATGTTAGGGTTTGCTTGAAATTGCAATAGTATCCCATTATCCACAGTTTACTTTTCATGGTTTCATTTACCAGTGGTCATCAGCACTGGTCCAAAAATGTTAAAAGGCAAATTCCAGAAATAAACAACTCATGAATTTTAAGTTGCACGCAGTTCTGAAGGATGTAATGAACTCTCTCTCTTTCTGCCTAGGACATAGTGGTGGTGGTGGTGGTTTAGTTTGCTAGGTCGTGTCCGACTACTGCGACTCCATGGACTGTAACCCTCCATGCTCCTCTGTCCACAGGATTTCCCAGGCAAGGATACTGGAGTAGGTTGCCATTTCCTACTCCAGGGGATCTTCAAAACCCAGGGATCGAATCTGTGTCTCCTGCATTGCAGACAGTCTAGACTGCCCAGGATATGATCCTCCCTTTGTCCAGTGTACCCACCTTTTAGTCACTTCATAGCCGTCTCAGTTAACTGATCAGCTGTCACAGTATTGCAATGCTTGGGCTCAAGTCACCCTTATTTTGCTTAATAATGGCCCCAAACGGCAAGAGTAGTGATGCTGGCAATTCGAACATGACAAAGACAAGCAATAAAGTGCTTCCTTTAAGTTAAAAGGTGAAGGTTTTCAGTCTAATAAGGAAAGAAAAAATATTGCCTTCCCAGATTGCTAAAATCTATGGTAAGAGCAAATGCATCTGAGAGTTTATGAAAAATAAAAGGAAATTTGTGTTAGTTTTGTTATTGCACCACAAAGTACACAAATTATGGCCTCTGTGCATGATAAGTACTTAGTTAATGTGGAAAAGGCATAAAGTTTAAATAATAATAGAGATTGAGAGAAACCATATTTACATAACTTATTAGAATTTGTTACAATTGTTCTATTTTATCATTAATTATTATTGTTCACATCTTACTGTGCCTAAAGTTTATAAATTAAACTTTATAATAGATATGTGTGTATAGGAAAAATCATAGTAGTAGTGTTTGATACTACCCATGCATGGTTTAGGGCATCCACTGGAGGTCTTGGAATGTATCCTCCATGGTGAGGGGGACAGTTGTATTTCTATAGCACATTAATGACCATGAACAAATCTCATAACCTTAAATGTAAAACACTGGGAGCCATGTAAAGAGGAATAAGTCTATTTGTTTTTATTTCTAACAAACAATTGATCCTGTGTGCTTTAGGAGAACCTCCGTTCTCCAGTGGTCATGTATGGATGTGAGAGTTGGACTATAAAGAAAGCTGAGCACAGAAGAATTGATGCTTTTGAACCATGGTGTTGGAGAAGACTCTTGAGAGTCCCTTGGACTGCAAGGACATCCAACCAGCCCATCCTTAAGGAGATCAGTCCTGGGTGTTCATTGGAAGGACTGATGTTGAAGCTGAAACTCCAATACTTTGGCCACCTGATGCGAAGAGCTGACTCATTTGAAAAGACTCTGATGCTGGGAAAGATTGAGGGCAGGAGGAGAAGGGGACAACAGAGGATGAGATGGTTGGATAGCATCACTGACTCAATGGATATGAGTTTGGGTGGACTCCGGCAGTTGGTGATGGACAGGGAGGCCTGGCATGCTGTGGTTCATGGGGTTGCAAAGAGTCAGACACAACTGAGCAACTGGAGTGAACTAAACTGAAAGGAGAAGGGGACAGTAGTAGATGAGATGGTTAGATAGCATCACTGACTCAATGGACATGAATTTGAACAAACTCCGGGATAGATAGTGAAGGACAGAGAAGCCTGGCATACCACAATCCATGGAGTCACAAAGAGTTGGACATGAGTGAGTCACTGAACAACAAAGAACAACAGGCCACCTGTTGTACTGTAAGTATGAATTAGTGATACTAGTTCATGTTGCTGTGTATCACAGAATTAGGTATTTCTATAACTGCCAAACTGACTGTTCTCCATTGGTAAGTGTAATGATGACTTTCTAAATCACACACTTATCTAAATTAGAATTTAGATACAGAGTAAGTAAAATCTATCCATATCTCCTCGGCCTTACTCATGCTGACGTGCTATATTAGGATTTCAGTTCGATTAGGGTTCTGTGCCTATAGAACTAGGGCTTCCCTTGTGGCTCAGCTGGTAAAGAATCCACCTGCAATGCAGGAGATCTGGTTTCGATTCCTGGGTTGGGAAGATCCCTGGAGAAGGAGAAGGCTACCCACTCCAGTATTCTGGCCTGGAGAACTCCGTGGACTGCATAGTCCACGGGGTGGCAAGGAGTTGGACACGACTGAGCAACTTTCACTTTCATTTTCACTTTTCACCTGTAGAACTGAGGCATTAATTCGACCCCAGTGACATCTCCAGATACTGCCATCATCCTTGGGAATCAGCTTAAAGCCAATTTACCTTTCTATTTATCTTTCCAACTATAATACTTTTACATACTAATTGAATATTTCCTGGGAAAGAGCAAAATATTGTTTTCTTGTGGTTTTGTTGTTTAAAAACCAACATACAAGGGAGCAATTTACATTCACAGGTTGATAAAGGCACAAACTTGTCTGTTTTGTTCATTAGTATGTTTTGCAGAGCCTAGCACAGCTCTTGTACAAGTATTCAATAAATACCAGATGAATTAAACAACCAATTAATTACACAGAGTATTATACTAGCTCTTGCAACTGAAAATAGGTGTAGACATAAAGATATTGTTTGCTTTTGCTGCTGCTGCTAAGTCGCTTCAGTCGTGTCCGACTCTGTGCGAACCCATGGACTGCAGCCTACCAGGCTTCTCTGTCCATGGGATTCTCCAGGCAAGAACACTGGAGTGGGTTGCCATTTCCTTCTCCAATGCGTGAAAGTGAAAAGTGAAAGTGAATTTGCTCAGTCGTGTCCGACTCTTAGCGACCCTTATGGATTGCAGCCTACCAGGCTCCTCCGTCCATGGGATTTTCCAGGCAAGAGTACTGGAGTGGGGTGCCATTGCCTTCTCCCAAGATATTGTTTACTTTGGGGTAATTTTCATTGTATTCTTATAGCTCAATATTGATCTTTATATCATCTATCTGTTGAATTTGGGAAATTATGGACAGTTTATTTTTAAGATGTATATTTAAACAGTCTAAAGACTATTTTTTGTTGTAAATGTTTTAGTCTAACATATATGTTCTTCCAAAATTCTCAAATAATTGCTTGATATAATAGCATTGTGGGGATTTATTATAAAAAAGGTTATAGTAAATTGAAGTGTTTGCTAATATACCAGTAATTCATCTATGATCTAGATTTTCTTCTAATGAAAATATAGTTTGTAAGTCATGATTTATGGTAATTTTTAAAAATCATTTTATCTATATTTATTTATTTATTTTGATTGTGTTGGGTCTTGTTTCTGCTTGGGCTTTTCTCTAATTGCTGCAAATGGAGCCTGCTCTCTAGATGTGGTGCATGAGCTTCTCATTGCAGGGACTTCTCTTGTTATGCAGCAAAGGCTCTAGGATATGTGAAGTGAAGTGAAATGAACTGGCTAGTCATGTCTGACTCTTTGCGACCCTCTGTAGCCCACCAGGCTCCTCTGTCCATGGGATTCTCCAGGCAAGAGTACTGGAGTGGGTAGCCATTTCCTTCTCCAGGGGATCTTCCCGACCCAGGGATTGAACCTGGGCATCCCACATTGGAGGCAGATGCGTTACCCTCGGAGCCACATGTGGGCTCAGTAAAACAGTAAGGTAGTTGCGGCTCCTGGGCTCTGGAGTTGCAGGCTAAATAGTTGTGACACACAGGTTCAGTTGCTCCACTACCTGTGAGATCTTCCTGGATCAGGGATTGAACCTGTGTCTCCTGTATTGGCAGGTGAATTCTTTACCACTGAGCCACCTGGGAAGCTGCAGTAATACTTTTTAAAATTGAAACTATGAGGATATGATTTCACTTCCTTATAATAATTTAATTAAAATTATGAAAAGTTTAACTTCATCTAAGATATATAACTTCACCTTTTACACATTCTCTACCCTTCTGTCCTCCATGAACCTCACTCCTGCATACCATTAGTCGACATTCTAGGAATCAGCGGACTCAAATGGACTAGAATGGGTGAATTTAACTCAGATGACCATTATATCTACTACTGTGGGCAGGAATCCCTCAGAAGAAATGGAGTAGACATCATGGTCAACAAAAGAGTCTGAAATGCAGTACTTAGATGCAATCTCAAAAATGACAGAATGATCTCTGTTCGTTTCCAAGGCAAACCATTCAATATCACAGTAATCCAAGTCTATGACCCAAACAGTAATGCTGAAGAAGCTGAAGTTCAATGGTTCTATGAAGACCTACAAGACCTTTTAGAACTAACACCCAAGAAAGATGTCCTTTTCATTATAGGGGACTGGAATGCAAAAGTAGGAAGTCAAGAAACACCTGGAGTAACAAGTAAATTTGGCCTTGGAATACAGAATGAAGCAGGGCAAAGACTAATAGAGTTTTGCCAACAAAATGCACTGGTCAGAGCAAACACCCTCTTTCAACAACACAAGAGAAGACTTTACACATGGACATCACCAGATGGTCAACACCGAAATCAGACTGATTATGTTCTTTGCAGCCAAAGATGGAGAAGCTTTATACAGTCAACAAAAACAAGACCGGGAGCTGAATGTGGCTCAGGTCATGAACTCCTTATTGCCAAATTCAGACTGAAATTGAAGAAAGTAGGGAAAATCACTAGACCATTCAGGTATGACCTAAATCAAATTCCTTATGATTATACAGTGGAGGTGAGAAATGGATTTAAGGGCCTAGATCTGATAGATAGAGTGCCTGATGAACTATGGAATGAGGTTCGTGACACTGTACAGGAGACAGGGATCAAGACCATCCCGATGGAAAAGAAATGCAGAAAAGCAAAATGGCTGTCTGGGGAGGCCTTACAAATAGCTGTGAAAAGAAGAGAAGCGAAAAGCAAAGGAGAAAAGGAAAGATATAAGCATCTGAATGGAGAGTTCCAAAGAATGGCAAGAAGAGATAGGAAAGCCTTCTTCAGTGATCAATGCAAAGAAATAGAGGGAAACAACAGAATGGGAAAGACTAGAGATCTCTTCAAGAAAATTAGAGATACCGAAGAACACTTCATGCAAAGATGGGCTTGATAAAGACAGAAATGGTATGGACCTAAAAGAAGCAGAAGATATTAAGAAGAGGTGGCAAGAAAACACAGAAGAACTGTACAAAAAAGACCTTCATGGCCCAGATAATCACGATGGTGTGACTACTGACCTAGAGCCAGACATCCTGGAATGTGAAGTCAAGTGGGCCTTAGAAAGCATCACTATGAACAAAGCTAGTGGAGGTGATGGAATTCCAGTGGAGCTATTTCACATCCTGAAAGATGATGCTGTGAAAGTGCTGAACTCAATATGCCAGCAAATTTGGAAAACTCAGCAGTGGCCACAGGACTGGAAAAGGTCAGTTTTCATTCCAATCCCAAAGAAAGGCAATGCCAAAGAATGCTAAAACTACCACGCAATTGCACTCAGCTCACACTCTAGTAAAGTAATGCTCAAAATTCTCCAAGCCAGGCTTCAGCAATATGTGAACCATGAACTTCCAGATGTTCAAGCTAGTTTTAGAAAAGGCAGAGGAACCAGAGATCCAATTGCCAACGTCCACCGCATCATAGAAAAAGCAAGAGAGTTCCAGAAAAACATCTATTTCTGCTTTATTGACTATGCCAAAGTCTTTGACTGTGTGGATCACAATAAACTGTGGGAAATTCTGAAAGAGATGGTAATACAAGACCACCTGATCTTCCTCTTGAGAAATCTGTATGCAGGTCAGGAAGCAACAGTTAGAACTGGACATGGAACAACAGACTGGTTCCAAATAGGAAAAGGAGTCCGTCAAGGCTGTGTATTGTCACCCTGGTTATTTAACTTATATGCAGAGTACATCATGAGAAACACTGGGCTGGAAGAAGCACAAGCTGGAATCAAGATTGCTGGGACAAATATCAATAACCTCAGATATGCAGATGACACCACCCTTATGGCAGAAAGTGAAGAGGAACTCAAAAGCCTCTTGATGAAAGTGAAAGTGGAGAGTGAAAAAGTTGGCTTAAAGCTCAACATTCAGAAAACTAAGATCATGGCATCTGGTCCCATCACTTCATGGGAAATAGATGGCGAAACAGTGGAAACATTGTCAGACTTTACTTTTTTGGGCTCCAAAATCACTGCAGATCGTGACTACAGCCATGAAGTTAAAAGATGCTTACTCCTTGGAAGGAAAGTTATGACTAACCTAGATAGCATATTCAAAAGCTAGACATTACTTTGCCAACAAAGGTTCATCTAGTCAAGGCTATGGTTTTTCCTGTGGTCATGTATGGATGTGAGAGTTGGACTGTGAAGAAGGCTGAGCACTGAAGAATTGATGCTTTTAAACTGTGGTATTGCAGAAGACTCTTGAGAGTCCCTTGGACTGCAAGGAGATCCAACCAGTCCATTCTGAAGGAGATCAGCCCTGGGATTTCTTTTGAGGGAATGATGCTGAAGCAGAAACTCCAGTACTTTGGCCACCTCATGGGAAGAGCTGATTCATTGGAAAAGACTCTGATGCTGGGAGGGATTGAGGGCAGGAGGAGAAGGGAACGCCAGAGGATGAGATGGCTGGATGGCATCACTGACTCGATGGACTTGAGTCTGAGTGAACTCCGGGAGTTCGTGATGGACAGGGAGGCTTGGCATGCTGCAATTCATGGGGTCGCAAAAAGTCAGACACGTTTGAGTGACTGAACTGAACTGAAGTACAGATTCTACTGAATGTGTATCACTTTCATACCACTGTAAAGTAAAAACATTTGAGGTTGGACTGACACTGTCCAGCATTCTTGGTCTTCTCCAATCAATAGAAATTGATAAGGCCAGTCAAGAAATTCAAGCAAGGCTTTATTGGGGTCCCTGCTACATCAAGCAGAGCAAGAACAATAACCATTTCCCTTGCTTTCTCAGTGAGGAAGTCATGCTCCCTAACCTGCTTTTTCTCCTGACACCCTGTTTTTGCTCCCAGATCTTGAGAAGTTCAGTTTAGTTCAGTTCCGTCACTCAGTCGTGTCCGACTCTTTGGGACCCCATGAACCGCAGCATGCCAGGCCTCCCTGTCCATCACCAACTCCCAGAGTCCACTCAAAGCCATGTCCATTGAGTCAGTAATGCCATCCAGCCATCTCATCCTCTGTCGTCCCCTTCTCCTCCTGCCCTCAGTCTTTCCCAGCATCAGAGTCTTTTCAAATGAGTCAGCTCTTCGGATCAGGTGGCCAAAGTATTGGAGCTTCAGCTTCAACATCAGTCCTCCCAAAGAACATCTAGGATTGATCTCCTTTAGGATGGACTGGTTGGATCTCCTTGCAGTCCAAGGGACTCTCAGGAGCCTTCTCCCACACCACAGTTCAAAAGCATCAATTCTTCTGTGCTCAGCTTTCTTTATACCCCAACTCTCACATCCATACATGACCACTGGAAAAACCATAGCCTTGACTAGACAGACCTTTGTTAGCAAAGTAATGTCTCTGCTTTTGAATATGCTATCTAGGTTGGTCATAACTTGCCTTCCAAGGAGTAAGCGTCTTTTAATTTCATGGCTCCAGTCACCATCTGCAGTGACTTTGGAGCTCAGAAAAATAAAGTCAGCCACTGTTTCCAATGTTTCTCCATTTATTTCCCATGAAGTGATGGGACCAGATGCCATGATCTTAGTTTTCTGAATGTTGAGCTTTAAGCCAACATTTTCACTCTCCTCTTTCACTTTCATCAAGAGGCTCTTTAGTTCTTCACTTTCTGCCATAAGGGTGGTGTCATCTGCATATCTGAGGTTATTGCTATTTCTCCCGTCAATCTTGATTCCAGCTTGTGCTTCTTCCAGTCCAGCATTTCTCATGATGTACTCTGCATATAAGTTAAATAGGCAGGGTGGCAATATACAACCTTGAAGTATTCCTTTTCCTATTTGGAACCAGTCTGTTGTTCCATGTCCAGTTGTAACTGTTGCTTCCTGACCTGCATATAGGTTTCTCAAGAGACAGGTCAGGTGGTCTGGTATTCCCATCTCTTTCAGAATTTTCCACAGTTTATTGTGATCCACACAGTTAAAGGCTTTGGCATAGCCAATAAAGCAGAAGTAGATGTTTCTCTGGAACTGTCTTGCTTTTTCGATAATCCAGCGGATGTTGGCAATTTGATCTCTGGTTCCTCTGCCTTTTTTAAAACTGGCTTGAACATCTGGAAGTTCACGGTTCACATATTGCTGAACCCTGGCTGGGAGAATTTTGAGCATTACTTTGCTAGCGTGTGAGATTAGTGCAATTGTGCGGTAGTTTGAACATTCTTTGGCATATTACATATCATGATTCTTGAGATGTAGCAGTTGGTTTTTTTAGTCTTTTTGTATCTTTTGTCCATAATTTGCCACAACTGCACATGCATGCACTTATTTTTAGTCCCTTACAGTTTCTTTGTATTTTGTTGCCCAAGGAGACATTTAACCAGGTGCACCCTTTGCTGTACACAAGCAAATGGTGCCAGGTCCCAATCTATCTTCAAACATTCATAAGTTTGGGATCACCTGTGATTCAATTAGATTTTTGTTCAAATAACTTCATCAGAGGGTTTTTTTTTTTTTTTTTTTTTTTACTATTCTAGGTCAAGTAGTGCATCCCTTTATCATTTCCTAGGTTCATTACCCTACTTTATTATTTTATACTCGAGTACTAATTAATAGTTTATTGATTGTCTCTCCTCACTAGAATGTCAGGTTTTGAAAGTTGGGACTTATCTGCACTATGCTTAGTAGTAGGTATTCAATACACTTTTGTTCAATGAATTAACTGCACATCTTGAAACTTTTGGGGTAAAGTAATTTTCTAAATAGAATATTTATCTTCCCCCTTAATTTATACTTTGAAAGAAAGATGAGAAGTAAGTTTTCAAGTTTTTTTAGTTAGTTACAATAAAGGGAACAAACCATTTTTGAAGAGTAAAAGAATCCTTAAGACTACATGATATATTTTGTCTTATTTTTTCTTTGATGTTAGAAAGAATCATAGAGGAAGAAAAGATTTTTTTAAATTCTGAAGCTATTTTATGTATTACATATTATGATTAAAAAAGGCCAGTCATATGAGTAACGCAAGGCAGGTAAAAGACTCAAAGATTTACAGGGGGTTTTCAAACTCAAATGTCTACATGGACAAGGAGGATAACATAGAAGCGTATAATAGGCCAATTTAAAAAAAACAGAATAAAGTGGTAATATGTTAAACCAGAGGCTTTATGCTCAGTCTAAAGGTATTAGTACTTATTTTTAAAAAACAACTATCTGTGGCAGATTCATTTTGATATATGGCAAAACCAATACAATATTGTAAAGTTAAATAAAATAAAATTTAAAAAATAAAAAATAAATAAAAAACAACTAAGTGAAAACAAGTGTCTGCTTATAGACATGTCCTATTTGTGATCTCTTCTATAGAAAGAAAAATATCAAAAGGAATAATATCTATAGTATCATAGTGCTACAAGATTTTATTACCCATATAAATAATCACTCCTCCTTTGGATATCAGGTGTGAATCTTTGAAAATACTGAATGTAGAATGGTAGCTCCAGAGTCCAAATGTAAATGAGAAAAGAATACTGCTCAGTGGTTAAATGGAAAGAATAGCTTAGAGGAATATCTACATATATCATTTAGGAAAATATGATTATAATTATTTTCACAATAGTTGTTTAAATGTCATTACAACCAATTACTAGTCATGATGCAGAGGTAAGAATTCACAGAGCTTCTACTCGCACTCACTTTGAGCTTCAAAAATCAGTTGATATACAGAGAACTCTGACCATAAGTGCATCCACTTATGAAGTGAATTTTTCAGTGTCACTCCTATTACCCAATAAACCCATATTTTATGCTCAATTTCACTTTAATATGCCAACAAAGCATATTCAGGCGCCATAAACAAGTAGAAGTCCTTAGACCTGATTTGTGAAATGAAGCTGAGCTTTAAATGAAAGTGATGTCTCATAAACCTCAATATCCCCATGAGAAATGAGATAGAAATGGAAACTACTGTAATCCAAAATTCATTTCAGTGCTATTGCTGAGGACTTTTTGTTTTCTTTTAAAAAATCAGGGCAATGAATCCATCTTAAATTGCAGTCTCTTGTGTTGTAGTTACACACAAAATAAATGTTCTTGTGCCAGGTAATCCTGTAGCAGAAAGGGATTGAATAACTTTCTGGAGAATTTGCCATAACTTATTATTTTTCAGAAGCTTTCACATGTATTTTCTCTGTCATCCATATCAGAGGCTTCCTATTTCATTTGTAAAACTTAGATATTAAAGATACTCATTTTTCTAGTGTGCTGTGGGGACTGCATGAAATAATACAGAGCAGTATTGACCAGGAGCAGTATTTGAAACATATTAGATACTAGAAGAGAGAAATCAAAGAGAAATGGAAATCAATGGAATCTACTTTACACTTGACAAAATTTTAACCATGCTTTAAACAGTCTTGCCTGTTGTGAATGCTTGACAAATAAGGTTTGTTTTCATTGTAAGAAGATGGTGTTGGTTGGAATTCAGATCACAGATGAGTGAGCATAGGCACAGATGTGAACTGGAAGCAGGCCTATTTTTCTTACATAACACTCAAGTTCTATTCATGTTTTTATCCAAAAATTATTTATTGAACTATGGATCAGCTCAAGAGATACTCCAGTGGAAATTTAAGACAAAACCCTATTCTAATGTAACATATTTTCTAAAGGATGCTATTATTGTATTTTATGGTATGTTGGAAAGTTAAACACACGCACAAAGGCCCAGACACATCTTCTTGAGTCAGTCACAAGAGCCTGAATTATGGAAAGGACAAGTAGAATGAGAAAGGAATAGAAATAGTATTGATATAATTGAGATGATATGCCTCTAGTTTCTCCCACCTTTTCCTGTCAATGATCTGGTTATTTCAGTTCACATGTGTGTGCGTGCTGAGTCACTTCAGTAGTGTCCAACTCTTCGTGACACTATGGACCGTAGCCTGCCAGGCTCCTCTGTCCATGGGATTCTCCAGGCAAGAATAGTGGAGTAGGTTGCCATGTTCCCCTCCAAGGGATCTTCCCAACCCAGGGATCGAACCTGCAGTTATTAAGTCTCCTGCATTGATAAGCATGTTCTTTACTACTAGCACCACCTGGGAAGCTGATTTCAGCCCACAGAGTTTCTCTCAAAGAGCTCCATTGCCTCTTGCTCCTAAGTTCTTCAACTAAGGACATAAAATCAAGAGATTATTTTGTATTCCATTTAATTTCTGAAATCACTTAGCCATCAATTGAATGCCTTATAAATCAACAGTGCTGGATACAGAGTATTAGGCTGTCTGGTGACATGGTGTCCCCTCTCAAGGAGGTTACTTTCTCTTTTCTACAGAGCTTTTTAATAGATAGCTCTGAGATATATGCATAATTTTGTTGCTAAAGTATTATTTCTATAGAATGTAATATTTATGATACTTGCCAGGAAGATTTAATTCTACAGAAAAAGTTGGTTGCCTAGCCTAAATATATTTGGGTTATGTTTGCCTATAAACAGCAAACAGCACACAACAGTACCTTTAGGTAAAATTCTCATTCTTCATCCATTCACCATCCATTTCCACTATCTCTCAGTACTTACTTAAGATCTCCATCTTCCGCTCAACCTTCTCTGACCAGTCCAGCCTAAGCTGTCCAGCTTTTGGAATCCTAAAAAGATTTGGACTGTTTCTGTGAGCATACAATGATCATCTCTTGATGTGCTGCTTCAAAAAGCATTCTGTTTATATGACATGTCTTAACAAGAGGATTGTAATGTCTTTTAAGTCAGTGTTTTTTTCCCCCCTTTAACGTATTTCAGAATGCAACATAAATATTTATTGAATGCCTGTGTGAATTTGACTAAAACCAGTGTACCAAAAAAGAGTTCACTGAAGACACATCAGAATATAATGAAGTGGTATTCTTAATAAGCATATAGAATAGTAAGAGGAGTAAAATATGTACCTGAATAGTGATGCTGTGCTCAGTCACTCAATCATGGCTGACTATTTGCAACTCCATGCACTGTAACCCACTGGGCTCCTCTGTCCACGGAATTTTCCAGGCAAGAATACTGGAGTTGGTTGTCATTTCCTGCTCCAGAATAGTAGTAATACTGTGCAATATATACTCAAGTGCCATAAGATATACAAGGTGATCCCAGTACAAAAGTTTGTACAATTTCCTCAGTACAATTTGTCTGCACCTCAAAGAAGTACAGTTGATCTTAGTAACAGATAATGTTACTTTCAGATTGGTCAGAGGCGTGGGGTAGGTGACAGGCTGAGATTTTCAAATAGAAACAGTTTGTTGTTGATCAGTTGCTGTCATGTGGGACTCTATGTGACCCCAGGGACTGCAGCATGCCAGGCTTCCGGGTCCACCACCACCACCAGAGAGTAAAGCAGGGCCTTTGGCCATTTGTCTTGGCTACAAATTACATGCCTTTCTTTTTTCCCTTCTTTATCCTGATTACCTCACTTCCTGTCTTCATATCCAACACTTGGAACTTGCTTTCTGCTTATTTAACTTCAGAGTTCCACAAATGTTAATAAATAAGCACTTTTTGGTTGACATTTTGCCTCTGTCATGTTTCTCCCCTTAACAGTCTCCCCAAAATATACAAGAAAATTTCTGAGATGAAAAATTAGAGATCCATTTTTCACAATACTATTTACTTAAACTAAGACACACATCTACTTTGAGACAAATGTTGTGTAGATTTTTTTTGATATATTATAAAAATGTCCTGACCAGAATTTTCTACTGGAACATGGCATATGAAATTTATAACAAAATTTAAGGACTTTCCTGGTGGTCCAGTGGTTAAGGATCCACCTACCAATGCAGGGCACGTGAATTTGATCTCTGATCCAGGAGATCCCACATGCCTCAGAGCAACTAAACCCATGGGCCTTAACTACAGAGCTTGCTTTACTTATCAAAATATTTGATTTATTTATCAAATATCTGGACACCTTCTATCTGCTAAACATTGTGCTCCTTGCTAAGAATACAGATTGAATGGAAAGACAGAGTTCTTGCCTACACAGAAATCACAGACTAGAGGAAGACACCGTTTCATTGACTATTTCTGCCATGATGAATGTTATTTTCTAAATCCTATCTTCATTCATTTTTTAGGTGACCATTTCCAATATTTAAGTTTTGAGAATATTATCAGACTTTGACATGACCTCAACATCTGGCACAATCAAAATGTTGATGCTGAGTTTCTAGACTCCCTGGCATCTGGAGGTGGGAGGAAGACATGAGATGGTTGACAGAGTCAGCCTGGGCTCCAGCACAGCCTACCGAACTTAAATCACCATTAATTATCCGGCTCCTCCAATAGGCTGGAAGGTTCTGGGAAAGCATGAATGCAAGGTGAATGATTTATTCACTGTGTGATTTGCTCTTCTTCCTTTATGTCAGCTCATTACCTGAGAGATTCACCCACGCCAAGGGGGTCATTCAGCTCTTCCTTGTATGCCCACCCCCAGCCACCCAACACACTGAGGTAAACACACAAAGGTGTGTTCTTGGATGGTATTCAGCATTTTTGTTAGCAACAAAAGCCGTGTTATTATTGTGATTCTTCTCTCACCTGCTGTGAAGGTATTGTGTAATATATTTGATGCCCATTCATAGCACTGTACCAGCCCGTGTGATGTACTTTCTCTTTCCTTTTGTTGAGTTTTATTTTCTATTTTTGTGGCTGTTTTGATATCTTTATTGTATATGTCCGTTTATTTAAAACACTTCAACCTGTTTCCCTTAATAATAGGTTCACACAAATGGCATTGCTTCCAAGACAGAACTGAAGTAAAAGAGTTGAGACTAAAATTATTGCTTCATATAAACTGCAAGGAATAAATAAGAAAGCATCTTGGTAAGTTAATAACAAAGTTTGCTTTCATTCATTTTTCTTGTATGTTGAAGCATCATGATGTGTGGCATTTTGTGGTTTAGTTTTGCCAACTTAAAAAAGACATGAAAAATACTTATTTCTGCTGCTTGCTGAATCCTGCAAAAATTATCCTTCCTTTTCCTTTTCTAACTTCAGTGATGTCATTTAGATGGATTTTGGAGCAGCTTAAGAATTTAAAATTTGTTGTAACTAAATTCTGCCTTGACTATTTATATAATCCAAAAAAATGCTGCAATTTTTACATCAGATGCTTAGAGGAGGAAACTATGCTTGTGTTTATTGGGTGTTTCAGAACAAATAATGGAAAGATCCAAGTTGTACCTATGACTCATACTTCTATTCTCCTGCTCTAACCAGGTCACTCTGTGACCTAGGTGTTTTTCATCAAGATGGATGTGGCTGGTAATGTATATGCTGCTAGTGACCCCTTTTGAACAATGATACAACTGTGTGTGCACATGTGCTTGATTGCTCAGTAGTGACTGACTCTTTGCCATCCCATGAACTATAGACCCCTAGGCGCCTCTGTCCTTGGAATTTTCCAGGCAAGAACCTGAAGTGGGTTGCCATTTCCTCCTCCAGGAGATCTTCTCAACCCAGGGATCAAACCTAGGTCTCCTGTCATTGCAAACAGATTCTCTACTAAGTCATCAGGGAAGCCACTTTACTCTATAATCTTACTTAAATTAGTTAATATATTTCCAAAAGAAAGTGAAAGTGTTAATCTCTCAGTTGTGTCCAATTCTTTGTGACCCCATGGACTGTAGCCTGCCAGGCTCCTCTGTCCATGGAATTCTCCAGGAAAGAATACTGGAGTAGGTAACAATTCCCTTCTCCAGGGGATCTCCCCAACCCAGGGATCGAACCCAGGTCTCCTATGTTGCAGGCAGATTCTTCACCATCTGAGAGACCAGGGAAGCCCAAAGTGTTCTGTTATCCTGAGAATAATAACAGGCAACCATTTGTAACAGTGATTCTGGGTCAGGCATTGCATACATTATTTTATTTAGCCCTCTCAATAATCCCATAAAGCACATATTTTTTTCCTATTCCCTACTTGATAGATGAAACACTGAGGCACTGGCTGTTAAATACCAACAAGTGATGATCCACAATTTGAGCCAAAATCTGCGTGACCAACAAAGCCGATATTAAACTTTCCTAAGCAGCTTCTCAAGAAAAAAGAGAACAGAAAATGAGAGGAGAGTATCCTTTCATGGTCACCCCAGGCGGCTGAGATGCTGGCTCTTAAAGTGGTACTGCTCCATTCATAAAAGCACATCTCAACAACCTCATAATGCTGCTATTTTAAAACAAATTGTAGGAAATATATCTCACAGCAAGGGAGATATAGGCTTTCCTGGTGGCTCAGATAGTAAAGAATCTGCCTGCAATGCCGGGCCCTGGGTTTGATCCCTGCTTTGGGAAGATCCTCTGCAGAAGGAAATAGCAACCCACTCCAGTATTAGAGAATACCATGGACAGAGAAACCTGGTGGGCTACAGTCTATGGGGTTGCAAAGCATTGGACACAACTGAACAATTAACATTTCCACTTTCAAGCGAGATAAAAGACTGGTAAAAAGAGAAGCAAAATCGGTGACCCACATAATGCTGTTTTTCACCCCAGTGTGGACAATTTCTTCTAGTAATTATGTCAGTTTAAAGAATGAAACTTGCTAATAAAAATATCCCTGTAGCAAAAGACCTGCCAGATCTATACAAAGCCCCGAGGCTTGAAATGAACCTACTATTTGAGACATTAATTTTAATTAATTGAACAAATATTTTAATAGTATATGGGCATTGAAATTCCACCAGCACTATTTCCTACTAGGCTAGAAACTGTAATTATTTAATATCTGTTACCATTAGATAATAACATCTGTTTTTGTTCATTGTAATATATCAAGCTGAATGGAGGACTTATTAGCTATGCTTGCAAAAGCTGTGAATTTATAGGCAGACTGTTCTTTGTCCTTAGAAATGGTTTCCCCTAATATTTGCTTATCTGTATTATCCATGAAGAAAGAAGTAACCATAAAAGGGTTGCTTATGTGGAAGTACTATCCTAATTTGACCCAGTTTCTTTGTTCTTATAACACCCAGTATGTGTACCTCCACCGAACATCAGTTACTATACTCTGTGTCACCCATGACAGATAATTTGACAATTCAGTGTTTGAACACAAAGGTAAGACAGATGTATTTCCTGCCCTCCTGTAGAATATATTCTAGTAAGTGATGCATGTAAATAGCAAAGATAAACAGAACAGGATGACAAACAAGATGATATGAGCGTGCTGTGTAGAATAATATATCAAGAAAGACAAAAGGAGATCTCTTTTAGGTGTGGTGATAAGGGAAGATGTTTCAGTGGAACTAGCATTTTCTCATGCTGAGAATGAAAGGCTGAGAAAAAAAGAATTGTGTAAAAAGTGGGAGAAAGAGCATTTCAGGCTGAGGAAGTAGCAGGTGCTGTAACCCTGTAGTATGGGAGGTTTCAGTGTGCTGAAGGAACTTACAAGCATATTTCTGGCTGAGAAATAGTGATGGTTGGGAGGAAGGGTCGAAATGAGCTTACACAGATGGATAGGATCAGATCATGGAGGATCAAAGGCCATATTTGGAAATACCATTCTAAATGCAACCAGAAGTCTCTGACTTGGTTTAAATAGGAGGGAAATATGATTCTGATTGGGTTTCCCTCATAGCTCAGTTGATAAAGAATCTTCCTGCAATGTAGGAGGTCTGGGATTGATCCCTGGGTGGGAAGATCCCCTGGAGAAGGAAATGGCAACCCACTCCAGTATTCTTGCCTGGAGAATCCCATGGACAGAGAAGCCTGGCATGGGGTCACAAGAGTCTGATACAACTTTCTGACTAAATCACCACATGATTCTGATTGGAAGCTTAAGACAAATCACTCCAACTGAGCTGTTGAAAGCAGATTGTAAAGAAAACATTTAAGAGGTATTTTTTACCATCCAGGTGAGTGATGATAGTAGCCAAGACTTGGGTGGCTTCTACAATTACAAATTCAGTCAATGATGGTAAGAGAGATGAATGAACTGCAGTTCTATCTAATAAAAAATCTAATGATCAAGTAGCCAGGACCAGGTCCTTTGGAAGATGTACTGCAACAGTAGGAAGGGAATATTGAGATTAATTGCTTCACTGGTTTAGTGGAAGCCCAAATATTCCAGAGAATAATATAAGATCCAAAAGAGTGGAGAATTCTCAATAATGAATAATGATTTTATCAATTCAGTTCAGTTGCTCAGTCATGTCCAACTCTTTGTGACCCCATGGACTGCAGCACACCAGGCTTCCCTGTCCATTACCAACTCCAGGAGTCAATTCAAACTTATGTCCATCACATCTGTGATGCCATCCAACCATCTCATCCTCTGTCATCCCCTTCTCCTCCAGCCTTCAATCTTTCCCAGCATCAGGGTCTTTTCCAATGAGTCAGTTCATCACATCAGGTGGCCAAAGTATTGAGTTTCAGCTTCAGCATCAGTCCTCCCAGTGTATATTCAGGACTGATTTCCTTTAGGATTGACTGGTTGGATCTCCTTGCAGTCCAAGGGAATCTCCAGAGTCTTCTCCAACACCACAGTTCAAAAAAATCAATTCTTCGGCATTCAGCTTTCTTTATAGTCCAACTCTCACATCCATACATGACTACTGGAAAAACCATAGCTTTGACTAGATGAACCTTTGTTGGCAAAGTAACATCTCTGTTTTTGAATATGCTATCTAGGTTGGTCATGACTTTCCTTCCAAGGAGTAAGCGACTTTTAATTTCATGGCTGCAGTCACCATTTGTAGTGATATTGGAGCCCAGAAAAATAAAGTCTCTCACTGTTTCCATTGATTCCCCATCTATTTGCCATAAAGTGATGGGACTGGATGCCATGATCTTAGTTTTCTGAATGTTGAGCTTTAAGCCAACTTTTTCACTCTCCTCTTTCACTGTCATCAAGAAGCTCTTTAGTTCTTCCTCACTTTCTGCCATAAGGGTGGTGTCATCTGCATGTCTCAGGTTATTGATATTTCTCCTGGCAGTCTTGATTTCAGCTTGTGTTTCATCCAGCCTGGCATTTCTCATGATGTACTCTGCATATAAATTAAATAAGCAGGGTGACAATATACAGCCTTGATGTACTCCTTTCCTGATTTGAACCAGTCTGTTGTTTCATGTCCAGTTCTAACTGTTGCTTCTTGACCTGCATACAGATTTCTCAGGAGACAGGTCAGGTGGTCTGGTATTCCCATCTCTTTCAGAATTTTCACAGTTTGTTGTGATCCACACAGTCAAAGGCTTTGGCATAGTCAATAAAGCAGAAATAGATGTTTTTCTGGAACTCTCTTGCTTTTTTGATGATTCAGCAGATGTTGGTAATTTGATCTCTGGTTCCTCTGCCTTTTCTAAATCCAGCTTGAACATCTGGAAGTTCATGATTCATATACTGTTGAAGCCTTGCTTGGAGAATTTTGAGCATTACTTTGCTAGCGTGTGAGATGAGTGCAATTGTGCAGTAGTTTGAGCATTCTTTGGCATTACCTTTCTTTGGGTTTGGAATGAAAATTGACCTTTTCCAGTCCTGTGGCTTCTACTGAGTTTTCCAGATTTGTGGCATATTGAGCACAGCACTTTCACAGCATCATCTCTTAGGATTTTAAATAGCTCAACTGGAATTCCATCACCTCCACTAGCTTTGTTCATACTGATGCTTCCTAAGGCCACTTAACTTTGCATTCCAGGATGTCTGCCTCAAGATAAGTGATCACACCATCATGGTTATATGGCTCATGAAGACCTTTTTCATATAGTTCTTCTGTGTATTCTTGCCACCTCTTCTTAATATCTGCAACTTCTGTTAGGTCCATACCATTTCTGTCCTTTATTGTGCCCATCTGTGCATGAAATATTCCCTTGCTATCGCTAATTTTGTTGAAGATATCTCTAGTCTTTCACATTCTATTGTTTTCCTCTATTTATTTGCATTGATCACCGAGGAAGGCTTTCTTATCTCTCCTTGCTATTCTTTGGAACTCTGCATTCAGATGCTTATATCTTTCCTTTTCTCCTTTGCATTTCGCTTCTCTTCTTTTCTCAGCTATTTGTAAGGCCTCCTCAGACAACCACTTTGCCTTTTTTACATTCCTTTTTCTTGGGAAAAATGTTTTTATATGTATAAATAATGACTTCATTTTACTGTGAACTCCTTCATGTCACAATAATTATTACTTGCTATTTACAGTGAACACCCCATTTGTGTGACATTTGAAGTGCAATTATAGAGATAATTGCTATGTCTGAAACTGTTCTGACTCCTCAGGACCAAAGGTCGCACTGAGTGAGCACTTACTTGGTGGTTCAGATGATAAATAATCTGTCTGTAATGCAGGAGACCCGAGTTAGATCCTTTGCTCAGGAAGATCCCTTGGAGAAGGGAATGATGACCCACTCAAATATTCTTGCCTGGAGAATTCCTGGGACAGAGCAGCCAGGTGGGCTACAGTCCATGGGGTTGCAAAGAGTCAGAAATGACAGAGAAACTAACACTTTCACTAAGAGGAACCAGACATGGCCTTTTCCCTTCATTATCTCATTTAACTCTCAACAGAGTCCCATGAAGTAGATCTAATCATCCTCAATTTAAAGACAAGGAAATGGATATTTAAAACTCTTAAGTATATCTCTTATAAATGAAATGAATGAATTCTATTCTAAGTTTTCCTGACAAGAAAGACTCCAGTATTTTCATTACACACTGATTTAATTGCAATTTATTACAAATTGAGAGGCATGTCTGAGGGCAAATTAAGTTCCTCAATTTGAATAGATTAGGTTAACTTGAATCTATGCATAATTTGCCAATTTATATAAAGGAATCTATTAAATTCCAAATCTTCATTACCTCCAATCTAATTTAGTGAGCTTTATCTTTATTTACCTACAGTTGGGAGATGATGACAAGTCAGTACCAGCCACAAAGTTCACTAATTCAGAGCCAGTGAATTGTTTAGCACTTCTTAAACCTAGCAAAGCAGTATATTAAAACACTCAAACAAGCTTTATGAGCATAAAATTCACCTTAACTTCTTGAAATTTTAAGTAAAATTCTTGCTTAATACCAGGACAAAGGAAAGAAAATCACTTGATTCATCTCTATCTTTTCTTGACACTCATGATCTTTTTTTATCTTTTCTACATTATGGGAAGATCCCCTAGTGGCCCAAATGGTAAAGGATCTGCCTACAATGCAGGAGACTCAGTTTCAATTGCTGGATTGGGAAGATCCACCAGAGAAGGAAATTGCAATTCATTCCAATGTTCTTGCCCAGAGAATTCCATAGACAGGGTCACAAAGAGTTGGACATGATTGAAGAGACTTAGCACTCACCTTTCAACCATACCTGAGTTTATGTTGATGAGGTGACTTGTGGGAAAC
The DNA here is from genome assembly GCF_002263795.3 of Bos taurus. Taxonomy (NCBI): domain Eukaryota; kingdom Metazoa; phylum Chordata; class Mammalia; order Artiodactyla; family Bovidae; genus Bos; species Bos taurus. The sequence goes on from NC_037333.1 coordinate 87,398,715, forward strand.
ACCTAAAGATGAGGAGCATTGACAAAGAAAACAACTATGTGATTGGAGGCTTATAATTATCATTCCTACCCCCACCCTCCTCCAAGGAAGGAACAGGGGCTACAGATTGACTTCAATTACCAATAATCAATGATTTTTCAGTCCTGCCTATATAATGGAATTTCCCAGAAGTACAGGGTTCAGAGAGCTTCTGTGTTGGTGAACACACTGAGATGTGGGGAGGTTGGTCCATGGAATTCTCCAGGCCAGGATACTGAAGTGGGTAGCCTTTCCCTTCTCCAGGGGATCTTCTCAACCCAGGGATCAAACCCAGGTTTCCTGCATCGCAGGCTGATTCTTTATGAACTGAGCTATCAGGGAAGCCCTGATACATCTAGAAGGCAATGAATGTCTAGAAGGCAATGGGTAAGAGAAAAAGCTAAAGAAGAATACATTGTCCATTATTTCCTGAGTTCTTGGTGACATTGTCCTGCAGATCCAGTGGTGAACTTCATAGCTGGCAGTGAGGCAAACATAGGGCAAGTCTCTAGATTTATAGGATGAATCATGTGCATTTAATTTTTCCTCAATAACTTCCTAATGGAATTACAGGAAGAAGGTAGTAATTGGGAAAATATCAATAAGAAATGAAATTATGTATTTGATAAAACTGAATATGAACTCTCTAAGCATATGCATTCCGCTAATAAACCCTGTCTATGAAACTAATGGAGATATGTACTTTTACTTTGCTTTTTCATTAGCCTCTTGTTTTTGACCATTTTAATATTTATTAGTATTTTAATGAAGCAACAGCTATTCAAAGGAAATGTTTGAGAAAAAAATCAAATTGTTATTTGTTAGTATAGTAACTCCAGGGATTAGCTCAGAGGGCAGGAAGGAGAAAGATATTGACTTCAAAATAAAGTCGACATTCTGATTATGAATTCAGCCCAATAATTAACCATATTACTATGTACCATCACATGTGTATAATTAGATATTGCTATTGACTTGGATGTACTTATTTGTATTGCTCTAAAGAAAGGAGTGCATACCAGGAATATTTCTACCCCATTTCTGAAGGGCAAGCTCTCTCTTTAGAAAAACAGAGTAAACCCTCAGAATAAATGTGTGCCCATGATACATTTGATGAATCACCAATGGAATTACATTTATAAAAATAAATATGTCAGAATTTGTGTCAGAAACAGAAAAAACTAGAGAGGTTGCCATCATATAAATATTTGTATTAAAACATTCCACCTATACACTAAGGGATTCACGATGTAACAATAGTGTTTCCCCAAAGGGCATTTTAAAGAGCATGAACCCATTTTAAGTTTCATGAATATGAAACTCCATAAGTTTCATAGTCAAGAATATGTTTGCAGAACATATTCTTCAAAACAGGGGAAGGAAGATTTTTTATAGTCAAATGAATTTTGGGTAAAATATGTATTTTTGGAGGCAACTGCAGTATCTAGAAGAAGCATGATGGAACACTATTCTTGAACCATCATTTTGATTCATTAAATGGAGCGTGGGTTCAGTTTAGTTCAGTTCAGTTGCTCAGTCATGTATGACTCTTTGCGACCCCATGAATCGCAGCATGCCAGGCCTCCCTGTCTATCACCAACCCCTGGAGTTCACTCAGACTCACGTCCATCGAGTCAGTGATGCCATCCAGCCATCTCATCCTCTGTCGTCCCCTTCTCCTCCTGCCCCCAATCCCTCCCAGCATCAGAGTCTTTTCTAGTGAGTCAGCTCTTTGCATGAGGTGGCCAAAGTACTGGAGTTTCAGCTTTAGCATCATTGCTTCCTAAGAACACTCAGGACTGATCTCCTTTAGAATGGATTGGTTGGATCTCCTTGTAGTCCAAGGGACTCTCAAGAGTCTTCTCCAACACCATAGTTCAAAAGCATCAATTCTTCGGTGCTCAGCTTTCTTCACAGTCCAACTCTCACATCCATATGTGACTACTGGCAAAATCATAGCCTTAACTAGACGGACCTTTGTTGGCAAAGTAATGTCCCTGCTTTTGAATATGGTATCTAGATTGGTCATAACTTTCCTTCCAAGGAGTAAGTGTCTTTTAATTTCATGGCTGCAGTCACCATCTGCAGTGATTTTGGAGCCCAGAAAAATAAAGTCTGACACTGGTTTCACTGTTTGCCCATCTATTTCCCCTGAAGTGATGGGACCAGATGCCATGATCTTAGTTTTCTGAATGTTGAGCTTTAAGCCAACTTTTTCACTCTCCTCTTTCACTTTCATCAAGAGGCTTTTGAGTTCCTCTTCACTTTCTGCCATAAGGCTGGTGTCATCTGTATATCTGAGGTTATTGAGATTTCTCCCAGCAATCTTGATTCCAGCTTGTGTTTCTTCCAGTCCAGGGTTTCTCATGAGGTACTCTGCATATAAGTTAAATAAGCAGGGTGACAATATACAGCCTTGACATACTCCTTTTACGATTTGGAACCAGTCTGTTGTTCCATGTCCAGTTGTAACTGTTGCTTCCTGACCTGCATATAGGTTTCTCAAGAGGCAGGTCAGGTGGTCTGGTATTCCCATCTCTTTCAGAATTTTCCAAAGTTTATTGTGATCCACACAGTCAAAGACTTTGGCATAGTCAATAAAGCAGAAATTGATGTTTTTCTGCAACTCTCTTGCTTTTTCCACGATCCAGTGGATGTTGGCAATTTGATGTCTGGTTCCTCTGCCTTTTCTAAAACTAGCTTGAACATCTGGAAGTTCACGGTTCACGTATTGCTGAAGCCTGGCTTGGAGAATTTTGAGCATTACTTTACTAGTGTGTGAGATGAGTGTAATTGTGCGGTAGTTTGAGCCTTTTTTGGCATTGCCTTTCTTTGGAATTGGAATGAAAACTGACCTTCTCCAGTCCTGTGGCCACTGCTGAGTTTTCCAAATTTGCTGGCATATTGAGTTCAGCACTTTCACAGCATCATCTTTCAGGATTTGAAATAGCTCCACTGGAATTCCATCACCTCCACTAGCTTTGTTGGTAGTGATGCTTCCTAAGGCCCACTTGACTTCACATTCCAGGATGTCTGGCTCTAGGTGAGTGAGCACACCATCGTGATTATCTTGGTCCTGAAGATCTTTTTTGTACAGTTCTTCTGTATATTCCTGCCTCCTCTTCTTAATATCTTCTGCTTCTGTTAGGTCCATACCATTTCTGTCCTTTATTGAGCTCATCTTTGCATGAAATGTTCCCTTGGTATCTCTAATTTTCTTGAAGAGATCTCTAGTCTTTCCCATTCTGTTGTTTTCCTCTATTTCTTTGCATTGATTGCTGAGGAAGTCTTTGTTACCTCTTCTTGCTATTCTTTGGAACTCTGCATTCAGATGTTTATATCTTTCCTTTTCTCCTTTGCTTTTCGCTTCTCTTCTTTTCACAGCTATTTGTAAGGCCTCCCCAGACAGGAGCTTGGGTGGTATTAGTATTAATATGCACCATCTACTAATTTTCTATGTTAAAAATTATGCTTGTTAGATGGGTAGTAAATTCTAAAAAGTATTACTAGTATTTTAAAATTTGCAGCTTCTGAACTCTGGAGTCTAGGGGCAAGGGTTTCCATTGTTATGCCATAAAGTGGATTCTGACTTATTCTACTTTTAAAGATTCACTCACTTAAACATAGAAAAGGCTATGTCAAGTTCTGCAGCTAAGAAATCTATTTAACTTTGTTTTATTAGGACTTTTAATATTTGGTTTGGTGTTTACTCTTTTTTTTTTTTTTTAAGAAGTATGTTTTAGCCATGTCAACAAGCTTTATTTTAAGCTTAATACCGTGGAGACTGTAGGGTAATGAAGATGCAGAAGGCAGGGAGAAATAATAAAAAATTGCAATGTTCATTCTGGATCAAACAGTCATTTTAGCTTATCTCTTTTCTTACAACTTTCTTAGGGTTTATTGTCTTTTGAGCTTATTTTAATTTCTAATCTGTGCCTGTGGCCATAGTCATTTTTATATCTGCTCTAGAATTAATGTTTTTGGAGGAAAATTAATATCAAGAAAATCAAAGAGTTATACTCTGATCTTCAAGTATTTGGTGGTAAACATTTCATAAGTCTGTCATCACGAATATCTACTAAGCTTTTCCCCTGTATATAGTAGTAGTGTTCATGTGTGAAACCGCACAATAAGGGTAGAGAAATGTTATCACAGATCACAAGGAATTTTCTATCTAATAATGAATACCAGCTATTCAGGGGAAATTTTAGCAAAGTTGGAGCAGGCACTGTTCTCAGTCTTGAGATTACAGCATAAAAGATTCAGTTCCTGGAAGTCTAGAGGTCATTGTCCAACAGAAAGCATAATGGTGTTCAAAACCCAGTAGAAGGATGCCAGTATATATATAGCATTTAGATCCTCTGGATTATATTGTTCCTACTTAATCTGTCAGACTGAGAGAGGTACATTTAAATTCACCCACTTCTATTATACTCTATCAACTTATATTATGTTCCTCTTGACCATAGTACACGTCTGTGTGCGTGCGTGCTCAGTCTTGTTTGACTCTTTGTGACCCCATGGACTGTAGCCCTCCAGGCTCCTCTGTCCATGGGATTTTCCAGGCAAGAATACTGGAGTGGGTTGCCATTTCCTCCTCTAGGGGATCTTCCTCACTCAGAGACTGAACCCACATCTCCTGTATCTCCTGCATTGCAGGCAGATTCTTTACTGCTGAGCCATCAGGAAAGCCCCAATAACATGTCTAAATTAGAGAAATTAGAAAATACTGTGGATTGGAATAATATCTTGTCACAATTTCTCTTGATTTATTTTTAAGTAACTCTTATCTCTCTGACAATAAACAGGAGGGTGTTAATAAGAAAATCTCAATTTTCTATATATGAGTATAGCAACTCCTTTAATTTGCTTTCACTCAAAATATTTATAATAGGTTATTCATCTTTCTAGATTATGTAAAGTATTGCAGATCACATGTCTTGTGGTAAGTATATCAACAATGTCAACTTGGATTTCATCTCATTTTGAATGTTATGTAAATAATTTAATAAATACAATTAGAAATATCTCCATCACCTGATTCAAAGGAAGATACAATGAAGCTCCCTTGAGAAAGGGTTTTACAAACTCCCCCAGGGCAATTCAAATACATGCTTTAAAATTAATATTATCATGTTACACCTACTTGCTGCCAGGACAATGAGTGCGTGTATGCATATGTGTGTGTTTGTGTGTCCATGAGTACAAGTTTTCTCCTTTTTATTTGTTCTCCCTCATGTACATGATGACTTATCAGAAATTGTAAGGAGATCTAGAGCTCACATTCCAAAAACTGCTGAGAGCTCTGTGCTCCACCTTCAAATTTAAAGCAATCTAACATTTGACCAGATGAGTTGTACTATCATATATTACTCATCTGTGGCCTTTCAGAAGGCAACTTCTTGACAGAGGACAGTTACAGTTTAAGATGAAGCAGTGCATGTGTGCTAAGTCACTTCAGTCATGTCCAACTCTTTGCGACCCTGTGGACTGTTGTTCTCCAGGTTCTCTGTCCATGGGATTCTCCAGGAAAGAATACTGGAGTGGGTTGCCATGTGCTCCTCTGGGGATCTTCATGACCCAGATCAAACCTGTGTCTCTTGTGTCTCTCAAATGGGCAGGCAGGTTCTTTACCATTAGCGCCACCTGGGGAGCCCAAGGTGAAGTAGATATGAATTTAAATGAAAGCCTGACTTCGGAGGCATTAGGGATAGAGAACACCAGCCACAAGTACTTACAGCATTTTATCCAAGGAGAATAAACTGCTCTATTTTAATTCTTATTTAAAAATAGTGAACACTGATTTAATGATATTCTAGAAGATTACTTTTGGGGTTTTTTTTTTGTTTGTTTGTTTGTTTTACAAAATATCTAAAATGAGAGTGAACTCTTCAGGGTGCCAACACAGCCCCTAACCAACTTGGCAAGGCTTCCAATGAGTTTTCTAGACATAAGTGAAAGTGAACGTCACTCAGTCATGTCCGACTCTTTGCAACCCCATGTACTATAAAGTCTATGGAATTCTCCAGGCCAGAATACTGGAGTGGAGCCATTCCCTTCTCCAGGGGATCTTCCCAACCCAGGGATCAAACCCAGGTATCCTGCATTGCAGTCAGATTCTTTACCAGTTGAGCCACCAGGGAAGCCCAAGAATACTGGGAGTGGGTAGCCTGTCCCCTCTCCCCTTCTCCAGAGGATCTTCCTGACCCAGGAATTGAACTGGGGTCTCCTTCATTGAAGGTGGATTCTTTACCAGCTGATCTACCATAAATACAGGGAAATTCATTAAATGAACAACTCCTGAGGGTTCACAGGGCTCTGTGGGTGACCCCAGATCCTTAGTGTTAGCCAAGTTTTCTGTGTGTGTTTTTTCAGTCACTCAGTCCTGTCTGACTCTTGTGATCCCATGAACTGTAGCCCACTAGGCTCTTCTGCCCAAAGAGTTCCCCAGGCAGGAACACTGTCGTGGGTTGCCATTTCTTCATCCAGGTAATCTTCCCAACCCAGGGATTGAACCTGCGTCTCCTGTTTGGCAAGCAGATTCTTTACCACTGAGCGTTATTTGCTAAATTTGAGTCTGTTGTATTCTTTAGACACTATAAGCACAGTGCCCAGGGATGCTATGCTTCTCAGGAGCCTATCACATTTTTGAAGACAGGAAAAATATTATTCACTTAGCAAGAGAAAAATAAGAATACAAATGAGAAATTAAATATTTACCAGTAAACAAACATAACAATGCTAGCTGCATTATGGTTAAATTTAGTATTCATAATATTTCTATTGCACTTTGGAACTAGCTGTAAATTAGATTCTCTTCACTTTGCAAGACTTTTCATATATCCATGGTGACTTGAGAGAAATCAGAGTCAATTATAAGCTATTTGCATTGCTTATGGCTAAATAAAATTCAAAATGATATTATAAATACACTTTTAATTTTTTATGTCAATTTTTATGTATAATGTATGAGGGAAAATGTTGTAATGTATTTAATACAATGTGGCATGAGGCCAGAAATCTGCTGAGCAATTTCATCTCCATTCTTTTTCTTCATATCTTATTGATTCCTGAAGAATTAAAATCCATCTCTGAATATAGTTCATGCTAAGTCTCTTCAGTCATGTCCAGTTCTTTGCAATTCTGTGGACTGTAGCCCATCAGGCTCCTTTGTCCGTGGGATTCTTCAGGCAAGAATACTGGAGTGGATTGCTGTGCCCTCCTCCAGGGGATCTTCCTAACCCAGGGATCTAAACTGCGGTTCTTACTTCTCCTGCATTGACAGGTGGATTCTTTACCACTAGCACCACCTGAGAAAAGCTCAGGGAACTCTATTCAGGGCTGTGTGATGATCTATAAAATAACAAGTATTTTGCTTGTAAATATTTCCTAAAGTTACAAGTAGTTCCGCACAAAGAATAATTCTCACAATTACTAGGACACAACTTAGCAACTAAATAACAACAAAAGCCAAACTGCCCGTCTAAATGCTGGTTCTACCAGCCAGCTAACTGTGACCTGAGTGAAGGGCTCCACGTGCTTCAGCCTCAGTCTGCTCATCTGTAAAATGAGAGTGATAATGATTCATGGGGCTGTTTGAGCATACAATAAGATAATCCAGGAAAAGTCATGAACACAGGGCCTGAGAGACATTAAATGTTTAATAATTGAGTTTTGCCAAGAGAACGCACTGGTCATAGCAAACACCCTCTTCCAACAACACAAGAGAAGACTCTACACATGGACATCACCAGATGGGCAACACCAAAATCAGATTGATTATATTCTTTGCAGCCAAAGATGGAGAAGCTCTATACAGTCAGCAAAAACAAGACTGGGAGCTGACTGTGGCTCAGGTCATGAACTCCTTATTGCCAAATTCAGACTGAAATTGAAGAAAGTAGGGAAAACCACTAGACCATTCAGGTATGACCCAAATCAAATCCCTTATGATTATACAGTGGAAGTGAGAAATAGATTTAAGGACCTAGATCTGATAGATAGAGTGCCTGATGAACTATTGGCAGAGGTTCATGACATTGTACAGGAGACAGGGATCAAGACCATCCCCATGGAAAAGAAATGCAAAAAAGAAAAATGGCTGTCTGGGGAGGCCTTACAAATAGTTGTGAAAAGAAGAGAAGTGAAAAGCAAAGGAGAAAAGGAAAGATATAAGCATCTGAATGCAGAGTTCCAAAGAATAGCAAGGAGAGATAAGAAAGCCTTCCTCAGCAATCGACGCAAAGAAATAGAGGAAAACAACAGAATGGGAAAGACTAGAGATCTCTTCAAGAAAATTAGAGATATCAAGGGAACATTTCATGCAAAGATGGGCTCGAGAAAGGACAGAAATGATATGGACTTAACAGAAGTAGAAGATATTAAGAAGAGGTGGCAAGAATACACAGAAGAACTGTACAAAAAAGATCTTCATGACCAAGATAATCACGATGGTATGCTCACTCACCTAGAGCCAGACATCCTGGAATGTGAAGCCAAGTGGGCCTTAGAAAGCATCACTACAAACAAAGCTAGTGGAGGTAATGGAATTCCAGTGGAGCTATTTCAAATCCTGAAAGATGATGCTGTGAAAGTGCTGCGCTCAATATGCCAGCAAATTTGGAAAACTCAGCAGTGGCCACAGGACTGGAAAGAGTCAATTTTCATTCCAATCCCAAAGAAAGGCAATGCCAAAGAATGCTCAAACTACCGCACAATTGCACTCATCTCACACACTAGTAAAGTAATGCTCAAAATTCTCCAAGCCAGGCTTCAGCAATATGTGAACTGTGAACTTCCAGATGTTCAAGCTAGTTTTAGAAAAGGCAGAGGAACCAGAGATCAAATTGCCAATATCTGCTGGATCATGGAAAAAGCAAGAGAGTTCCAGAAAAACATCTACTTCTGCTTTATTGACTATGCCAAAGCCTTTGACTGTGTGGATCATAATAAACTGAAAAATTCTGAAAGAGATGGGAATAGCAGACCACCTGATCTGCCTCTTGAGAAATTTGTATGCAGGTCAGGAAGCAACAGTTAGAACTGGACATGGAACAACAGACTGGTTCCAAATAGGAAAAGGAGTACATCAAGGCTGTATATTGTCACCCTGCTTATTTAACTTACATGCAGAGTACATCATGAGAAACCCTGGACTGGAAGAAGCACAAGCTGGAATCAAGATTGCTGGGAGAAATATCAATAACCTCAGATATGCAGATGACACCACCCTTATGGCAGAAAGTGAAGAGGAACTCAAAAGCCTCTTGATGAAAGTGAAAGTGGAGAGTGAAAAAGTTGGCTTAAAGCTCAACATTCAGAAAACGAAGATCATGACATCTGGTCTCATCACTTCATGGGAAATAGATGGGGAAACAGTGGAAACAGTGTCAGACTTTATTTTTTTGGGCTCCAAAATCACCGAAGATAGTGATTGCAGCCATGAAATTAAAATATTCAAAAGCAGAGACATTAGTTTGCCAACAAAGGTCCGTCTAGTCAAGGCTATGATTTTTCCAGTAGTCATGTATGGATGTGAGAGTTAGACTGTGAAGAAGGCTGAGCACCAAAGAATTGATGATTTTGAACTGTGGTGTTGGAGAAGACTCTTGAGAGTCCCTTGGACTGCAAGGAGATCTAACCAGTCCATTCAAAGGAGATCAGTCCTGGGTGTTTTGGAAGGAATGATGCTAAAGGTGAAACTCCAGTACTTTGGCCACCTCATGCAAAGAGTTGACTCACTGGAAAAGACCCTGATGCTGGGAGGGATTGGGGGCAGGAGGAGAAGGGGACGACAGAGGATGAGATGGCTGGATGGCATCACCGATTCGATGGACGTGAGTTTGAGTGAATTCCGGGAGTTGGTGATGGACAGGGAGGCCTGGTGTGCTGTGATTCATGGGGTTGCAAAGAGTCGGACACGACTGAGCGACTGAACTGAACTGACCTGAACTGAAAGGTTTACAATTATTATTTCCTTCAGATAATCTTTTTTTTTTAAAGATATATATTTTTATGCGGTCAGAAAGAGTCCGACACAACTGAGCACATGGAACATATCTTTATATGGATGACAAACAAACCTCAAAGACCCAATTTGATTTTATTCAAATCAAGATCACAATTTTCACAAAGTCCCATCTGCCTGCAAGTGTCTGATATAGCCTGAAAACTGTGGAGACAAGTAGAGAGTTGTAGGAACTATGCATGCAATGTGACAGCGATGCATTCGTAATTGACACAACCTGTGAACCACTGCAAAGACCTAGGGAACTATCTTCTCATAGAGGTAACATGCACTGCAACATACTGTCCATAGACTTCCTGCCTCCAAATGCTCTTCAGAGGGTGAACATCCCTTCTCTGGATCCAGGAGAGGGCCTCTGGCTATTATGTGCTAAGGGAAGAAGGACTCACATATGACCTTTGATTATAAATTGACATAACAAACTTTCTATTTCTTTTGCTTTCTTCCTTAGTACCTCGAGTTCTGCTTTGGCCACTGTAAAAATGTTTGACCCTCCTACTCCAGACAGTAAGGCTCTGCTGTGGAGCCCAGATCTCCTAGTTATGACTGTGGTGGTCCTTCTGTTCTCAGCCTTTTCCCTTCTCTGTTATTATATTTGTCAGGATTGGAAACTAGCTATTTTTGATCCAGAAAGACCTGGATCTACTACTGGATTTAGTCCAGTGCTCTTCATTCTTCAGGAATAACATTAAGGATCAAACGTGAATTTTGAGCATAAAATTAGATGAGCTCATCTCACTTCTAAGCTTGACTAGAACTGGGCTTAGAATTGGAATTAGTATTGCAAATATATTCCTCCATGGCCAGTCTCCTTCTATTCTGTAGAAATAAGGGGCTCCAAGGTAAAAGAAGGCCATTACCTCTGGATAAGCAAGAGTCTATGTTGTTGTTCAGCTGCTAAGTTGTGTCCGACTCTGTGACCCCATGGGCTGCAGCACGCCAAGCTTGCCTGTCCTTCAGTATTTCCCAGAGTTTGCTCACACTCATGTCCATTGAGTTGGTGATGCCATCCAATCATCTCATCCTCTGTCATTCCCTCCTCCTCCTGCCCTCAATCTTTCCCAGCATCAGGGTCTTTTCCAATGAGTTAGCTCTTCGCATCAGGTGCCCAAAGTACTGAAGCTTCAGCTTCTTCATCAATCCTTCCAATGAATATTCAGGACTGATTTGCTTTAAGATTGACTGGCTTGATTTTTTTGAAGTCCAAAGGGATTCTCAAGAGTTCTCCAGCACTGCCATTCAAAAGCATCAATTCGTTGGCACTCAGCCTTTTTTATGGTGCAACTCTCACATGTGTTCATGATTGCTGGGAAAACCATAGCTTTGACTGTATGAGCTTTTGTTGGTGAAGTGATGTCTCTGCTTTGTGATCCACCTAAATAAGTGAGCAGAAATGTGCATTTTGAGAGATAAATTCTGAAGGCTTTTTAGTATATTACGCTTATTAGTATATTACACTTTCAAATAAGCCCATTGCAAACCTCCAGACTGCACAAGTATACATCCAGCTATATGCATGGGACATCTTCATTTGCATATATGGCTACTGAGATGAGTCACATTTTTCTAGCCTGATTTCCAGTAGAGCTATCTAATGACACACACAATGAGATGTACTCTGTTGAATTTCTTAATTTTTATCTTCGCATCTCAGATGTTGCCTGGTGCTTGGAGACAGCAACCAGCCTCTGGCTGAATGCTTTATTATTTATGATGTTCTCAACATGCAACTCAAGTTGTCAGAAGCAATAGCCAATCTTATTCACTTTACCTTTGCTTTGGGTGTTCACGTTTGTTAGAAATGCGTTTGAATAATGTGGGTGGTCTGGATAAATAGTTTCTTTAACTACCTAGCCAGTTTTTTAGTTTTCTTCCCTCTGTCTTCCCCCTTCTGACTTGGAATCGTATCCTATTCTCCTCCACAGATTCCTTAAGCTTACATGTATGCTCATGTCCTCCCCATCACTCAAGGTGGAACCAAATTTCTGCTTGGGTCTGCTTCTGCCTCGTTAGCCACTATCTGTTTTGTTTACCACCAGACTACTCAAGAGCTTGGCCTCACTTCATTGCCTCTTCTGTCCCATCCCTCACCAACCTTCACTGTGGCATCCCCTACAGCCTGTCTTCTCTCTTTAGCATTTGACAGAAAGTGCTTTCTGGAAGGTTACACAAATTTCTGTTGAGCTCTGATCGTGTGGCAGACATTGTTCTAGGTGCTTAGAATACAGTCATGTGCAAACTGGAAAAAATACCTTCCCTCTAAGTGGAGTGTCCTTTGTAGCAGAGGAAGCAAAAAAACAATCATCATAATACATTGGTTTGCTATATAATATATTAAAAGGTGATTTTAAAAAGAGCATATTGTGATATGAAATAGGATGTTGGTGTTAGAACTCATTAGAAGATGGCAGTAAAGATTTTTTAATATAAATTTATTTATTTTAATTGGAGGCTAATTATTTTACAATATTGTATTGGTTTTGGCATTTGAAGGAGGTAAGAGAATTCTGGGAAAGAACATTCCAGCAGGAAGGAATGACAAATGCAAAGTAACTCAAATACTCTATTTTTGAGTCCTGCCTCATCTTTTTATACTCCTAACCCACAAAATCCCATCCTAGACATTTCTTTTATTACATCTTTATTGTCACCATAAAACTGCCTCTAGCTTTTTTAGCCCCCATAAAATATGCTTCTTGGTCTTCTACTATACTTGCAAATTTGATTTTAGTGAAGGAAAGGACCATGACCTTTGATTTACTCAAAATCTATAACTGAAATAACTCTGATCATAGCTGTCAAGATTGATAATGTCTGAAAAATATCTTAAACTTCTGAGGCTGCAATTTTATTATTTTTTGTCTTCAATTTTAGAATGTCTCCAATGCGTTGTTTTTTCACCCTGGATTCTCTGTGCTAGTCATGCACTTACTGTTATGCTGGTTAAAATTTAAAATATTATTTTCTAAAGTGACATTTGAAGTATCCATGATTCAGAAGATGGGAAAGGTGAGTCATGGCTATAGGAAGTCAGCAATTTCCTCAGTGAGCCCTGCTCCATTTCTACACACTTTAAGGCTAAATATCTACTTGCTACACCAAGTTTAAAGAGCTGGGATTCTGCCCACTTCAGGAGTATGTGCTTGATTTTCATGTAAATCATCATTGTCCAAAGTATATTTTATGGAACACCTAGTTAATTTCATGTGTCAGCTTCAATGAGTTTAAGGATAATAACTGGTAAAATAGTATTTCTGAGTGTGTCTTTGAGCTTGTTTCTAGCCTTTGGTTCAGTAGACCGAGTGAAAAAAGATCTCTCTACTCAAAGTCACTGGATATCATCCAATCTGTCTAGGGTTTGAATAGAACAAAGAATCAGAGAAAGGGTGAATGCCCTCTGCCTGAGTTTGAGATGTCCATCTTCTCTGGCCTTCAAACACTGTCTCTCCTGTTCTCAGGCTTTCAGACTCAGACCAGAATTTATACTGTTGGCCACCAATGCTTAAGCCTTATTCAGACTGAATGTTACCACCAGCTTTCCTGAATTTCCAGCTTGCAGATGGCAAATGTGGTACTTTCTGGCCTCTGTAATCACTTGGCCATTTCCTTTAATAAGTCTCCCTTTACCTATATGTGTATCTGCTTTATTGGTGTTCATGTTTCAAATTTATGTTTTCCTGTTCAATGTTCAGGCTGATGCTATATAACCTCTTCCTATTTTGTTGCTTCCACTGTTCCACAAACTGCTTTCCTCAATTTTAATTCACTGTCTCTGCTTTGATTCTGAATGACAAGGGAGAAGACACTGATAGCTCTGTTGTTGTTCATTCGCTGAGTCATGTCTAACTGTTCACCAGGCTCCTTTGTCCGTGAAATTTCCCAGGCAAGAATACTGGAGTGGGTTGCCATTTCTTTCTCCAGAGGATAAGATTCTTTGCCACTGAATCACCTGGGAAGCCCACAATGATAGTTTATCAAAGTCTAAAAAAGAGAGAAAAGTACAATACAATGAATTACATTGCACTTGAAAACTATCTGCTCTATTTATGATGTGTAGTGATTAACAAATAAGCTCCTGAATCAAACTGCTAGAATTCAGACTCAGACTCTAGATCTCAATTTTTTCTTCTACAAAGTGAGGGATATAAGTGTGCCTACTTTATAAGGTTGTGTAAGGATAAATTGGACTTTCCTGGTGGCTCCATGGTAAAGAATCTGCCTGCCAAAGCAAGACACATGGGTTTGATCCCTGGGCCAGAAAGATCCTCTGGAGGAGGAAGTGGCAACCCACTCCAGTACTCTTGCCTGGGAAATCCCACGGACAGAGGAGACTGGTGGGCTTCAGTCCATGGGGTCACAAAGAGTCAAATACGACTTAGCAACTAAACAACAACAACAAGAAGGATACATCAGATAATATATTTTTTAAATGCTGGTGTTTAACTGGTGGTAGGGGAAACAATGCACTAAGACATTTCATTTATTATTTAATTTGTGATTAGTCCTTGGTTAATCTTTCTTTCCTTGTGCCTTTATTCCAAATCTATTTTACATTTACTATATTTATTCCAAATATGAAAGCATAAAAAACAGAGAGATATGTTACTACTGACCTAATGCATTCTTAACTGATATAAATTGGAAAAAGTAGAGAAAATGCCTCCTTTAAAAGAACAGTAAAATATAGAAGATGCATTCCATCATGCTATGTAGTAAGTCTGCTCATTAATAGATATGAGAATTGGCATCTAACTTTTTCCCCCTCATTTTAACAAAAATAATGAGTAAAGATGTTTCTAATGGCTATAAGACTTGTAGCAGACTTTGCTACATTGGTTTCACAGGAAATGGGGCCCCTGGACAATTACAGGTTCCTAGTGATTTTAACCCAAAGCATGAGGGCTAGTGTAGTGGTCATGGCAACAAGATGGTCATGCTGAGGAGAGGGCTTTGCAGTCTTCTTAATGTGCAAATACACTTCCACGTTAGACAACACAATTCTGATGCCCTGGAGCTGGAAATTCTTTTGATGAAGAGTGTAGAATTCAAAATTACTCATTAAGAACAATTTCATTTATAAGTCCATATAATCAGTGGAGAATCATATTTTGGAACTGTTAAATTAGGAGAGCCTAGCCACTCATGTTCCTATTGTATTAACTGCCCTTAGTCAACTTCTGCCTTCCTTTTATCTTTGTTTCTAATTCACATTCAATTGGTATAGCTCAGAGATTCATAAAAGCATCCCCTACTTAATTTGCCATGAAAAATTGATAACACGAAGACAACCCTAACTTTCAGGTTCTAAGTTAGGGAACATATATGGTGTTTAATTTGGGAAATAAAATAGCTATGGGGCTTGTTATCTAATATACGATGCCAGACAAATTGTAGAAGTTAAATGTGGCAACATAGACAAATGCATGGGACAGAGAATTCAGGATGTAAGAATATTAATCCAGCTGGAATAGTTATAAAAACAGAAAGAAAGAGTTTGGTTATTTTTCTGTTTTCAAAATAAACAAGCTAAACAGCAAAGATTACTGTCAAAGTGACAGCACTGTAAGGGTGCTAGGATGTAGCATCATAAATGGTGCTCAGAAGGTCACAAAGGATAAGGCAAATGTGTTTCTTGGCTTAGGATTTCAAAGCCTTTAAAAAAGATTCAAAGGTTTCCTCATCAGAAGATAAATATCCAAAGGATACATGTGTATGTACGACTGAGTCCCTTTGCTGTCCACCTAAAACCATCATGACATTGTTAACTGACTATACTCTAATACAAAATAAGAAAGTTTAATGAAAAAATAAAAAAGATGACTATCAATATCTATTCCAAATCTACTTAATAATATGTCAGATTTCTAGCTTAAGGAAATACTTGTTTTCTTCCACATTAATAAGCTGGCAATCTAACTAAACTGTATTTCAGTTTTCTCTTGCTGTTTTCTGAAAAAATTCCTTTTGGCTCTCTGCTCATTTTTTCCAAATATGTTTTCCTGTCATCATCAGTTAATCTGAAAAATTAATGAGCTCACACTTTATTGTGAATTTTCTACCAGAAGAGAAAGAGGTGACAGAGACCTTCTTTGTTTTAAGGAAGTCTGGTTTTGGTTACACACGTTTACAAAACATTTTCTTTGCTTGTTGGAGAATTGAAAATAGCCAGACTTCCTCATCAATGGTAATTATTCCATTTTATTTTATCATCACTAGCAAGGCAATGTCATTTTCAGGATTACATTTATTAATAAACTTGTATGTCCATATAATTGAAGCTATGGTTTTTCTAGCAGTAGTACAGATGTGAGAGCTGGATGCTTTCGAATGGTGGTGCTTGAGAAGTCTCTGGAGAGTCCCTTGAACTGCAGGGAAGTCAAACCAGTCAATCCTAAAGGAAATCAACCCTAAATATTCATTGGAAGGACAGATACTGAGGCTTTAATACTTTGGCCACCTGATGTGAAGAGCCGACTCAGGAAAAGACCCTGATGCTGGAAACGATTGAAGGCAAAAGGAGAAGGGATCAGCAGAGGATGAGATGGTTAGACAGCATCACCAATTCAATGGACATGACTTTGTGCAAACTTCAGAAGATAGTAAACAGCCTGGAGGGCTATAGTCCATGAGGTCTCAAAGAGTCAGACATGACTTAGTGACTGAACAGTAACAAAATACAACCTGCATACAAGCTTAGTCGCTAAGATGTATCTGACTCTTTGCAACCCCATGAACTGCTGCCCACCAGGCTCCTCTGCCCATGAGATTTCCCAGCAAAAATACCAGCTTAGGTTGCCACTTCTTCCTCCAGGGGATCTTCCCAATCCAGGGATCGAACTCATGTCTCCTGCATTTCCTACATTGGCAGGCAGATTCTTTACCATACAGTCACCCGGGAAGACCCATGTATAACAAATAAATGTGTGTATAATTGTATATAATTTTGAGAATATAATGCTGAGTTTATCCTACAAATATAAATATTATCCTTAAGCAATAGTTAGCAAATATTTAGTAAATTAGTAAATTTACATTAGAAAATATTTACAACGTGACAATAGATTGCCTTGACTTTTGACTTAAGCATATTACTTCATAAACCTCTAACTCCCAGAATATTGAGTAGAAAAAATGAATTATAAAGTCCTTGCATGACAACAAGTATTATTAGCCTCATCTATTTGTTTGTTTGTTTTTAATTTGGCTGTGCTGGATCTTCGTTGTAACATGTGGAATCTTCTCGAGCCATGCAGGATCTGGTTACTTGACCAGGGATTGAACCAAGGCCCCATACATTGGAAGTATAAAGTCTTAACCACTGGATCACCAGGGAAATCCCAAGCTTCATTTATCAAGTCTTATTTTTTAGTTTTTAAATACTTATTCATATGACTACCAAGTACAGCATATAGGAAATTCAAAACCAGAAAAGATTAAAAGCAATGCCAGAGTTATTTCTCTAAAGATAGGAACTGGATCACATCATCACATCATCTTCCTCCTTTAGTTTATTTGGTTTCTCAAAACTCTGGGCCTTTGCACATGCTGCCTCTTATACCAAGTCCATTCCTTCCTCAAGCTCCATACCCCTTTTCCCTTCTTCTAACTGCTATTCATAACGTAAGATTATCTCACACTTTTTCTGACTCCCCCATACTGACCTCTTCTGTATTTCCATTGTGCCATGTACAGACTTTTAACTACCTTTCTAATAATAAAATATTATTTTTATTACTTGTCTTCTCCTACATTGCACTGTAAAGTTTTTGGAGCCCAAAGTTTTATTGCAGTAGAGTGCTAGATGCTAGGGATGTTGAATAATAAATGAGAAAATGAATGGACATAGGAATGATTGAAGTAACACAATAACAGAAATCATCACTGCTTAAATCATCACAGCTTAAAATGAACAAAAAGGATAAAGATTAAAATTCCATAAAAATGATGAATGGTATTGATAAAAGTCATGATTTAAATAATGCTTCATTTTTTTTCTATGTAAAGAGTGGAAGAAGAACATACATTATTAAAGAAAATTTTCCAAAAATTGATTATAAGTTATTTCATTGGTAAGGAACTAATTTCATCTAGCTGCAAAACTTATCTTGTTGCCTGACAATATCAGGTAAATATATATGGAATATATATATGGAATATATATCCACACAAAAACTTTCACTGATTCCTATTCTTTTGGCATTTGGTAGTTGTTAAATATTGCTGGTACAATTGTTATGGGAAAAAAGGCTTTGAATGGTGAGTGAACTCAGAGTTAAATGACATAATGACCAGAGAAAAATATTATCAAGAGCTCTTTTAGCAAAAAGACAGTTTATTTTTCTTTCTTTGGTATTGACATTTGGCATTTCCTATGTGACAAGTGAACATACTCAGAATATGTATATATATGCACTGCCTTGTGTTAAAAAAGTATTATTCACCCTGCATTTATGTTTTAAGTTAATAGTTGCCAAAATATATACCACTCCTGGTACTCTCTACAAATTATTTGTTGCAATTTTAAAGGAGGATATTCTAAGACACAAACCAAATGAATGCAGATTGTAAAATGCCCTTTAAATGCCCCTAAGTAGACCTCTAATTCTAGTTTAGAAAACATAGGGCTCCCAGGGATAAAAAGATGAATAATGTTTTTGAAGAAGTTTAGGGTCCCACTTTAAGTGTTTTTTAAAACAGAATGCAACATATAAAGACAATTTTAATAAAAATAAAACATATATATAATTAGCAATGCTGTCCTAATTCCAAGTTTTGCTTACAAAAGCTCACTAAGTATAAATTTCCTTCAATATGGGAAATTACGATTATATTAAAATTTTGCAATGAATCTTTGAGAAAAGTAAAAACAACAGGCATAGAGATCCAGTTCTTAAAGTACCTGCCAACCATGTGTGATGAGAAAAAGAGATTGACATAATCTCTGAGATCGACGTAATGAGACAGACAAAACCAGGGCTCAGAATGGCAGGAAATGGCAAAATTTGAAATTAACAAACAACAAAAAACAAGACAAACATTTAGATGAGGGAGCAAGCATGTTTTGGAAAAAAATGTAAGTCTTTTGGTATGTACATTTTCTGCAAAAAAAAAAAAAAAGAAAATCACGTGTAAGAGAAGTATATAACTGAAAATATCTATCAAACAAGTGATGGACAGTGTAAATTTAGTGGACGGTATTTGTCTTTACTAACAATGAGCTAGCAGAGAGCTAGAGCAAGGGGTTTGGAACCAGAACACCTGGTCCTGGAATTTGCTCTCCAGCTTACTAGCTTTGTACAATCTCTGTCCTAGTTCTGGCAGTCTACATGATCAGTCTTGCTATGGTCTCTTCATTTGTAAAATGGAGATTCTACTGATACCTAGGGTACAACTACTAATGTGCTAATAGGTTACTTATGAATAAAATATGTTGAGCATATCACTTTATAAAGCACTGGGTACCTGTTTCCATTCTTAATTTAAGGAGTGGAAAATTTTATTGATACTTCCCTTTCAGTTCAGTTCAGTTCAGTCACTCAGTTGTGTCCAACTCTTTGCAACCCCATGAATTGCAGCACGCCAGGCCTCCCTGTCCATCACCAACTGAACTCTGTCCAGTGGACCGGAGTTCACTGAAACTCATGTCCATCGAGTCGGTGATGCCATCCAGCCATCTCATCCTCTGTCATCCCCTGCTCCTCCTGCCCCCAATCCCTCCCAGCATCAGAGTCTTTTCCAATGAGTCAGCTCTTCGCATCAGGTGGCCAAAGTACTGGAGTTTCAGCTTCAGCATCATTCCTTCCGATTAACACCCAGGACTGATCTCCTTTAGGATGGACTGGTTGGATCTCCTTACAGTCCAAGAGACTCTCAAGAGTCTTCTCCAACACCCCAGTTCAAAAGCATCAATTCTTCGGTGCTCAGCTTTCTTCATAGTCCAACTCTCACATCCATACATGAGCACACTATATTTATTGTTTGATTTATATTATTTTATATGTTCTTTAAAGTAACTGGCAATTTGTACCATTTATAGGTGGTCATATTTTTCTGACACAGCACCCCTAGAAGCATCTATATATAGATTTCTCTAGCCTCCTGCAATACCAAAGCATGCCAATTTTATCTTAGAGGGAGTGTTTAATTATTAGAGATTAAATTTAAAGAGAGGAGAACTGTTGTATCTTAATTCACCAGGTCACAAGTATGTGGTTGACAGCATGAAGTAAAAAGTAGAGTAGAAACCAGCCAGCACCACAAAATAGTCTAGTAATTTATGTGGACAGTCTCATCCATGGTTATGGTATTAACTTACCATTTATTACATGCCAATCTCATGCGTGCTCTCTTTCTCTGTCTCTCTCTCATTGTCCCTCTCTTTCTGTCTCTATATCTCTGTCTCTTTCTCTCTCTCACACACACACACACACACTCACCTACCTTCCCTTCTTGTTTCTGCTCAGTGTAGCATTCAAAAGACTCCAAAAGCAGTTTTACTAAAGTCTTGTGGAATGTCTCTGTGAGTGGGGAGGAGAGTGGGGGTACATACAACAAAAACAAGGATTTTTAAAAACTCGTTATAAAAGAATCCTCACTTCCACACACCTGCTTCTTGAAGTCCTCTATGATGCCCCCCAAAACTCCAGGTTCCTCTCTCGAGGGTTCAAATGCTTTCCTCCAAAAGGAGGTACTTTTCTGTGGACCCCAGTCTATCTTATCTAAGTGTCTTCAATTCTGCCACCAGGAGCCTCTTTCACTATATCCTGAAAAGAGATGATGGCAAGTGATAGATAAGTGTTTCCTTTTTTTCTTTTTTTAAAATTTTATTGGAGTATAGTTGCTTTACAATGTTGTGTTAGTTTCTGTTCTGTAGCAAAGTGAATCAGCCATACACACATATATCTCCTCTTTTTTGGATATCCTTCCCACTTTGTTATTTTATGTGTTTATTCAGCAGAGGACTGTAGAAGAGCTTTGTTTGCTTTTTTTTGTTTTTTTTGGTTTAAGCTTTGGGAATGATACTATAGAGTAGGATATTAACACTTGTGATCTGAGTGTGAATAACACTTGGGTGTGAATGATTATTTTCTTCCTTGACATCAAAATATTTTTTGGGGGAGGTGATAGTTTAAAAAGACAGGCAACACTACTCAGCCCCAGGGAAATTGCTAACAATCAAGTGATTAAAAGCTAATTGGTCAAATCAACAATTTAACTAAAACTGTGAGTTGACTGGAAAAGAGCAGCTTTTCTGACCAACCATATTAAGGAAGTAACACTAGTGTCACCAGGGAAGTAGCTGAGTAACCTTTTTACACCCGTGCCATAAGTCAGGATGGGAGAAATTTAGGGGTCATTCCAAATCTTTGGTAAACTCTACAATGAGTTTGCAGAATTTATAACACCTTGTTTTGGTTTAGAATTTGTGCTTTTGTTGACAAATTTATTTCAGTAGATTATGTTTTTCTTGATAGGAATATTTTAAATAAATTAAAAATTTTATCACTAGCTCACTAGCTCAAAGTGTATTATTCAAAAGTGTCTGGGCTCAGAATGTTTTCGAATGTATTAATTGATGTGTTAATAAAGCCTGTTTGTTATATTTTACTTATGCATCTGATATTTTACCTCATTTTATGCAGTTTTGAAGTGAAGTGAAAGTTGCTCTGTCGTGTTGGACTCTTTGGGATCCCATGGATAGTCCATGGAATTCTCCAGGCCAGAATACTGTAGTGGGTAGCCTTCTCCAGGGGATCTTCCCAACGCAGGGATTGAGCCCAGGTCTTCCACATTGCTGGCAGATTCTTTATCCGCTGAGCCACAGGGGCAAAATCTCGTTTAGAATAAAACCCCAAGCCCCACACGCACCAGAGATGCTCAGAGGACTCAAACAAAACCTCACGAGCACCAGGAGATCCCACAGATTGAGCAAGACCTGCCTTTCAATGTCTTAGTGTCTCCTATGGAGGTACGGGTGAGCAGTGGCCCGTCGCAGAGACAGGGGCTCTGGGTACAGTAGACCCGACAGTAAGCCCTCCTGGAGGAGGTCACCATTAACCCCACCATAGTGCCACCAGAACTTACACAGGACTTGGGAAACAAACTCTTGGAGGACACAAACAAAACCTTGTGTGCACCAAGGAGGGAACACAGCCCCACCCATCAACAGAAAATTGGATTCAAGAACATGGCCCTGCCCATCAGAACAAGTTTTCCCCACAGTCAGTCTCTCCCACCAGGAAGCTTCCATAAGCCTCTAATCCTTATCCCTCAGAGGGCAGACAGATTGAAAACTATAATCACAGAAAACTAATCAAACTGATCACATGGACCACAGTCTTGTCTAACTCAATGAAACTATGAGCCATGCCATGTAGGGCCACCCAAGACAGATGGATCATGGTGGAGAGTTCTGACAAAATGTGGCCCACAGGAGAAGGGAATGGCAAACCACTTCAGTATTCTTGAGAACCCCATGAAAAGGCAAAAAGATATGACACTGAAAGATGGACTCCCCAGGTCAGTAGGTGCCCAATATGCTACTAGAGATCAGTGGAGAAATAACTCCAGAAAGAATGAAGAGATGGAGCCAAAGCAAAAACAACGTCCAGTTGTGGATGTGACTGGTGATGGAATTAAAATCCAATGCTGTAAAGAACAATATTGCATAGGAATCTCGAATGTTTGGTCCATGAATCGAGGCAATTTGGAAGTGGTCAAACAGGAGATGGAAGAGTGAAAATCGACATTTTAGGAATCAGTGAACTAAAATGGACTGGAATCAGGGAATTTAACTCAGACGACTATATCTACTACTACGGGTAAGAATACCTTAGAAGAAATGGAGTAACCGTCATAGTCAACAAAAGAGTCTAAAATGCAGTACTTGAGTGCAACCTCAAAAATGACAGAATGATCTCTGTTCATTTCCAAAGCAAACCATTCAATATCACAGTAATCCAAGTCTATGCCCCAACTAATAATGCTGAAGAAGCTGAAGTTGAGTGGTTCTATGAAGACCTACAAGATCTTCTAGAACTAACACCCAAAATAGATGTCCTTTTCATCATAGGGGACTGGAATGCAAAAGTAGGAATTCAAGACATACCTAGAGTAACAGGCAAGTTTGGCCTTGGAGTAAAAAATTAAGCAGGGCAAAGACTGACAGAATTTTCAGAGTTTTGTCAAGAGAAAGCATTGATCAGAGCAAACACCCTCTTCCAGCAACACAAGAAAAGACTCTATACCTGGACATCACCAGATGGTCAATACTGAAATCAGATTGATTATATTCTTTGCAGCCAAAGATGGAGAAGCTCTACACAGCAAAAATAAGACCAGGAGCTGACTATGGCTCAGATCGTGAAGGCTTTATTGCCAAATTCAGATTAAATTGAAGAAAGTAGGGAAAACATTAGACTTTAGACTCTAGGCATTCAGGTATGACCTAAATCAAATCCCTTACAATTTTACAGTGGAAGTGACAAATAGATTCAAGTGATTAGATCTGATAGACAGAATGCCTGAAGAACTAGGGATGGAGGTTCATGACATTGTACAGAAGGCAGAGATCAAGACCATCCCCAAGAAAAAGAAATGCAAAAGAGGCCAAAATGTTTGTCTGAGGAGGCCTTACAAATAGCTGAGAAAAGAAGAGAAGCTAAGGGCAAAGGAGAAAAGGAAAGATATAAACATCTGAATGTAGAGTTCTAAAGAATAGCAAGGAAAGATAAGAAAGCCTTCCTCAGTAATGAATGAAAAGAAAGGGAGGAAAACAATAGAATGGGAAAGACTAGAGAGCTCTTCAAGAAAATTAGAGATACCAAGGGAACTTTTCATGCAAAGATGGGCACAATAAAGGACAGAAATGGTATGTACCTAACAGAAGCAGCAGATATCAAGAAGAGGGGGCAAGAATACACAGAAGAGACTTTCCTGACCTAGACAATCACGATGCTGTGATCACTCACCTAGAGCCTGACATCCTGGAATGTGAAGTCAAGTGGGCCTCAGGAAGCATCACTACAAACAAAGCTAGTGGAGGTGATGGAATTCCAGTTGAAGTATTTCAAATCCTAAAAGATGATGCTGTGAAAGTGTTGCACTCAATGTGCCAGCAAATTTGGAAAACTGAGCAGTGGCCACAGGACTGGAAAAGGCCAGTTTTCATTCCAATTCCAAAGAAAGGCAATGCCAAAGAATGTTCAAACTACCTCACAATTGCACTCACCTCACAGGCTAGCAAAGTAATGCTCAAAATTCTCCAAGCTAGGGTTCAACAGTATGTGAACTGTGAACTTCCAGATGTTCAAGCTGGATTTAGAAAAGGCATAGGAACCAGAGATCAGATTGCCAACATTTGTTGGATCCTAGAACTACTACTGCTTTATTGACTATGCCAAAGCCTTTGTGTGGATCACAACAAACAGTGGAAAATCCTTAAAGAGATGGGAATACCAGACCACCTTACCTGCCTCCTGAGAAATATATATGCTGGTTAAGAAGCAACAGTTAGAACTGGACACGGAACAACAGACTAGTTCCAAATTGGGAAAGGAGTACGCCAAAGCTGTATACTGTCACCCTGCTTCATGCCGGGCTGAATGAAGCAAAAGCTAGAATCAAGATAGCCAGGAGAAATATCAATAACCTCAGATACGCAGATGGCACCACTCTTATGGCAGAAAGTGAAGAAGAACTAAAGAGCCTCTTGATGAAAGTGAAAGAAGAGAGTGAAAAAGTTGGCTTAAAACTCAACACTAAAAAAATGAAGATCATAGCATCTGGTCCCATCTCCATGGCAAAGATAATGGGGACATTTCTTTTATTTCATGGCAAACAGATGGGGAAACAATGCAAACAGTGAAAGACTTTATTTTGGGGAGGCTCCAAAATCACTACAGAGGGTGACTGCAGCCATGAAATTAAAACTGCTATGACCAACTAGATAGCATATTCAAAAGCAGAGACATTACTTTGCCAACAAAGGTCCATATAATCAAAGCCATGGTTTTTCCAGTAGTCATGTGAGAGTTGAATTGTAAAGAAAGCTGAGCAATGAAGAATTAATGCTTTTGAACTGTGATGTTGGAGAAGACTATTGAGAGTCCTTTGGACTGCAAGGAGATCCAACCAGTCCATCCTAAAGGAAATCAGTCCTGAATATTCATTGGAAGGACTGATGTTGAAGCTGAAACTCCAATACTCTGACCATCTAATGTAAAGAACTGACTCATTGGAAAAGACCCTGATGCAGGGAAATACTGAAGGCTGGAGGAGAAGCAGACGACAGAGGGTGAGATGTTTGGATGGCATCACTGACTTGATGGACATGAATTTGAGCAAGCTCTGGGAGTTGATGGACAGGGAGGCCTGGCGTGATGCAGTCCATGGGTTCCCAAGGAGTTGGACACGACTGAGCGACTGAACTGAATTGACTGAATGCAGTTTTACTTTAGCATTTTACTTTTTAACTCTTTAGTATTTTAAAAAACAAGTATTATCCTTTTCTATGTTTTCATCATTTCAATTAATTTTTTTCTCTTATATCTTACATTTCAGTGTCTTCATAATATGTAGAAAGGAATGACTTGACATTTTTACAAAGTGTATTAATTAATGTCAATACATGAGAAACATTTTATTTGCTAATAATTTTGGGCATTATTGTACCACTTACCATCTTTGCAGAGATACATAATTATTCCTTACTTTCACTATTTATTGTTCATAAATGGGGAGTGGGTATATTCTGCTAAAATTCTTTCAAATCAATGATCGGAGATTATTTGCAAATAGTTTGTCCTTCCTATCAATTTTTAAAGATAAATTGTTTGTCTTTTGATCCTGAAACGTTGTTCTCTACAACCATTAATGAGGCATGGTGACCATAAGCCAAGCAAATTGCAGAGTCTAAAAAAATGCTGTGATTTTGCTACATAGTGAAGATGATGGATGATAAAGAAAGCTGAGTGCCGAAGAATTGATGCTTTTGAACAGTGGTGTTGGAAAAGATTCTTGAGAGTCCCCTGGACTGCAAGGAGATCCAACCAGTCCATCTTTAAGGAGATCAGTCCTGGGTGTTAACTGGAAGGACTGATGTTGAAGCTGAAACTCCAATACTTTGGCCACCTGATGCGAAGAGTTGACTCACTGGTAAAGACCCTGATGCTGGAAAAGATTGAGGGCAGGAGGAGAAGGGGATGACAGAGGATGAGATGGTTGGATGGCATCACTGACTCAATGGACATGAGTTTGGGTAAACTCTGGGAGTTGGTGACGAACAGGGAGGCCTGGCGTGCTGCAGTTCATGGGGTTGCAAAAAGTCAGATGCAACTGAGCAACTGAATTGAACTGAACTGAAGATGATGAGGAGATTGGAGGAACCACAATGACGCAGTTGATATTTATTTTGAATTACTATATGTTAGGGCTTGGCTAACAGTTTTACTTAAGCTCATTTTTAACAGCAGTTCCACAGTGAAATTTGATAATTCTGCCTCCCGTTTGGCAGATGAGGAAACTGAAATCTAGTTAGATCACCCAAGATCAATTCAGGTGTGAAGTGGTAGGTGGGGTGCAAACCTGAGTCGTCAGCCTTTGCAGCTTAGACTAGAAACTGTGGCAACACTGTATCTCCTTGTTACATGACGAAGTCCCCTCCTCTGGATGGTCCTCCTGAGTCCTGGGTCATGTATTTCCAGCAGTCCTCAGGGTTCAGAGCTGATGGCAGCTTTTCTAAAAACTATCCTGAGATGACACATTTTAAAACTAGAAGGACCCCTTTTCCTTCTTATCCCAATAGATTATTGCCACTTTCTCTCTCTTCAAGTTCTGTGGAATGGACTTAGACAAAAAAAGTCACCTCACAACCTCTTATTTTCTTTTGTAAAAAATTGTATGATACACCCTGATATGAAAAGAAGAGCCCCTGTCACTTTCTTTGAGCCCCTTTGGAGAAAGTATAAGTAGCAATTGAACTTGATACTATTTCATTTTGTGGGAGGAAAGAACTTGGTTACCATTACTCAGTGATGAATCTAATGATAAAAATGTCAATTGAGCCAGGTCTATACTTTGTTAACATTTTTATTGCTACGTGCTCCCAATACAACAATCAGCATCAGTAGTGTACACTTTGATAAAAAGGAATTTTTAGCTTAGTAGAAAAGGAAGCTCAAAGATCAGAAGTATAATGAATATATACATCTTTATGAGAGGTGTATGTGTGTGACCAGCTTTCTTTGTAATCCCCTGTGGACTAGATGCATGCACACGCAAGCGAACTAGAGAGAATTTCATTCTGAAATTTTAGGGGAAAAAAAAAAAAAAGATTTCTGCTTGAGGCTCAGAGATTTCCAATCTGGAATTCACCTAATTCATTTGACCTTCAAAAGTCTTGCACCAAGTAGCAGCGATTCTTTAGAGGTATAGAGTCAATAGGTGAAGCTGTTATTTTTACCATGGTTAAAATGCAAAAAGTTTTTGCACATTTTCTGTGTTGAGAGGTTAACATATTTACATTTTAGATGGTTCAGAAACTGACTTCAAAATCATTATGCTGACAACATTTATCTTTCTTTTTCCTTTTAAGTGTAATTCATGAAATACTCATTTCTTTCACATACTTCTTTTCTGGTATTTCTAATTTACTATTTCATTAAACAGCTAGCTGTCTGAGCCCATACAATTTTATGTTTCATTGAAGGGGAACAAGTTATCAACTTTGCATCAACTCCTCTAAAATTGCAAAAGGTTTGCATAACATCAATTTTGTTCAAATTTAGTTCTTTGATTTGGCTGCTTTATTTTGCTTAAATTTCTCCTCTATGTACAGAACAAAGCATGCAGCTCTAATTATGTCTCTCTAGTTTACCAAAATATGGCATTGGTATTAGAGTAAATATTTAGTACATAAAAATACTATCAAGAAAAAAAATCAAATTTTAATAAATATCTTCAGTTCTGAATTCTATATACAGATACTTTACATCTACTCCCTGGAATTTCTGGCTTCACTGTAAGTAAACTGATCACTGACATAAATTACTAGCACATTATTGCAGTCAGATGCATTGTGGTTGTGAGCATGTGAATATGAACCATGCGGAAAATAAATATCGCAACCATTGACAAATACTTTCTTGAACCTGCTTCTAGAGCCCTACAGCCCTGCTCTATTGAGTGTTAATCTAGTTTCATGATGCTTTTCTCAGCTACCAACATACAAATGATCTCAGAACATTTTTCATTATTATTACAGTACATTGAGTATACACATTTGTATATGTCAACAATGGGACGATTAAAAACAACACAAGAACAGAGGACAATCAATGGTGTCTATTGAAGCCCTGCTAAAAAGGTTTCTGTTTTGTCTTGCATGGGCTCATTTACTGGTCTCTGTTCCCTGTGACTACACGTATGCTAAGACACTAATCTTATTCTTCTTTATTTAAAGGATGGAAGGTAATATCTGCAGCTTATCTATTCTTTTTCTCTAATTTAAGTGTCACATTGTTGATCAAACAAAACTACATAACACCACCCTTTGTATTGTCAGTAGCTGCAATTCTAACTTCTTTGTAATATTCTCCTTTGAAAATCAACTCATACAATGTCAAATAAGGCAATACTCAATGACAGGCACCTAGAACATCCAGAAATGTAACACAGTAAACAATCATTTGAGAACACATCTCTTAAAATAATACTGATTTCTGCAATATACAGTATTTACACAAACAGCTGCAAATTTGCTCATACAATATTTCTAATATAGATAAATAGGAATACAAGTCTAAGAATTCATTGCTTCAAAACTTTTTGTTAAAGTGTAAACCATTGGCATCTCTTTCTTCTTTTTACTGAATTTTTTTAAAATTAAAAAAGAAATCAGCTGATATGCACAATTGGTTCCAGTCCCTTTCCTGCTTTAGAAAATGACCCACACACCTAGCAACTTACTTTCCTCCGGTCAATAATCTTTGGTGCTTTCTTCCAATGAATTCTGGTAAATGAGTCGAGGCAGAACAAAAGGAGGACGAAAGCAACTAGAAAGTGAACCAGCACTTTTTTTTCTTCCACTCACAGAGAAAATGAGCTGACGATTTATGGAGAATTCCACTTTAAACAAGCTGTATGCACCATGGAGAGAGGCAGGTCCTCCAGATTTTTCACCGACGTTGAGCCTTATGGCTTCACTTGCTCATCTTTCCAATGTGGATGATCTTAGCGGACGTCTCTTGTCTATAAGCTTTTCATCTTTCTTTGAGGTTCTTGCTTGAGAAGAAGCACCTATGGAACCACTGGCTGCAAGGAAGCGGGCAGCAGCCAGTTGTGGAGATGAACTGAGGTGGCCACTCTTGGTGGGTGGGGAGGCGGGTCCTAGAGTTGCATTTTCTGCTGGCTGTGCTTGCCTCTGGGATAGGTTAGCACCATTGGATTTACTGTTTGACCTGAAAGCAGCAGGCTCATTTGGACCTGCTATGGAAGAGATTCTGCTCAAAGATTTCTTCTTTTCAGCAGGAGTCTCTGAATAGTATGGAACCAAAGATGTAGGCATCACTAGAGATCCGGGGAGGTCACTGGGGTCACCGGGGAGGTCACTAAAGATAGCATCATCGTGAGTTTCAGCAGCTTCTGAAAGGTACGGCGGTGGCAGGGTGCTACTGCGCTTGCTGCAGGACTCACAACATAACTTGTTATAACCTGGTATGGAGCAGTATCGTGCCAGCACCTCCATTTGACAGAATATGGACTTATCTCCCAAACATGGCTCATCTACAGAGATTCAAAGAAAAACAAAATAAGACATATGTCCAAACATAAACGGTGGACAATATGCATGGAGCTAGAGGGCATTATGCTAAGTGAAATAAGACAGACGGAAAAGGATATATATTGTATGAACTCACTTATATGTGGAATCTAAAAAAAAACACAAAAAAACAGAATCATAGATTCAGAGAACAAAGGAGTGGTTGCTAAGGGAGGGGCAAAATAGGTAAAGGAGATTAAGAGGTACAAACCTCCAATTACAAAATAAATAAGCCATAGGGATGTCCCACGGAGCATAAGGAATATGGCCAGTCATATGGTGATAACTTTGTATGGGGACAGACTTATTGTGGTCCTCATTACATAATGAAATAATACTGTATGCCAACTATATTTCATTTTAAATATAAAATAAATATAGCTAAAAATAAATAAAAGGAGGAAAAGCATGAAAATCATTTATGAATATAAAAAGATTTAACTAAGATCTAACATTGATGGGTGTTTTCCACATGAACCTTTGAGTTAAAATATGAATATTAGAATAAATTTACTTAAAAAAGTTGTTCTCTCTGTGCAAAGCACTTGGATTGACCAGCACTTTCACATTCCCATCAAGAGTCTTCAGATAGAGGGTATTGTTTTCTTCTTAGGAATGTATTTCTGATTTTAGAAAATAGAATATTGGATTTATCATACTTTTAAGATACAGAGAGGCATCTGTTTTTTAAAATTTTATGATACTTCTGTCTTTATGATAGAGTACTCTTGCCTGGAAAATCCCATGGACAGAGGAGCCTGGTAGGCTGCAGTCCATGGAGTCGCTAAGCGTCCGGCACGACGGAGCGACTTCACTTTCACTTTTCACTTTCATGCATTGGAGAAGGAAATGGCAACCCACTCCAGTGTTCTTGCCTGGAGAATCCCAGGGACGGAGGAGCCTAATGGGCTGCCGTCTATGGGGTCGCACAGAGTTGGATACGACTGAAGCGGCTTAGCAGCAGCAGCAGTCTCTATATTAAGTTTAAATTTAAAATAAAAAATACTAAAGATCTGTTGGAACATATTAAAT
The DNA here is from genome assembly GCF_002263795.3 of Bos taurus. Lineage (NCBI taxonomy): Eukaryota > Metazoa > Chordata > Mammalia > Artiodactyla > Bovidae > Bos > Bos taurus. The sequence continues at coordinate 87,429,611 of NC_037333.1, forward strand.
CTTAAAACTATATTACTAAAAGAAAAATCAAGATATAATTTTGATTCAGAGGGTATTCTCCAGAGTGAAGCAATGGTTTCATGTTTACCATTGAATGTTCTCAGGTTATTTGTTATTTGAAAGCACAAATCTGGGTAACATGTGCCAACTTTCTTATGAATAATACATGGTTAATTTTATCGAATTGACAGTACTTTAAAGAATACTAAGTACCACTTATAAAACACTTGGTAGGTGTGTTTGTACATACTATTTCCATTATTTTAAAATTTTATTAATCATAAGTTGTAAGAATTAGATTTCAAAAAATCCAAACGTTGAGTTCATAAAAAGTCTGTACTTCTTTTTAGCCATTCCAGGGCACATTCTATGCAGAGCCCATGTGCATAATCCAACACAGAATACTGATCTCATATCCAAATAATAAATGCAAATAATTATAAATTGTGTCATTTATGTAATACAATCACAATGACAATGTAATGTTGGGTAATTCTACATTGCTAGGTAAGGAACTTGCTATATAACTTGCCAAAGAAATTGAATCCCTTTTCTAAAGTTTGAGGGGGGGATCAAAAAAGGAGGGTCAGTTGGCAAGACCAATAAAAATTAAACCTTCTCACCTTTGTTAGAGTTAGAATGTCATGTCCACTTCCTAAACTCTAAGATGACTTGTCTTTGCCTGATATTTACATGCCTATGATATAGTATGATGCATTTGAATATCTCATACTAGGAAAGAATTAGGTTGTAATCCTAATTAGGTTGCAAATACCTGCAAATTAATGGGTTTTACGTCAAGTATCAATTCCTTATTGTATCCAAATTATTTTTTCTATGCTTATGTCTTTCTATGCCTATAATATTTTCTTTTGGATTAAGGAAGAGAATCAAGCACATACCTGCTGACAATTGGGCATATTTGCAAAAATACGCAGCTCTACCAGTTGTTAAGATCAATAAAGCTTACTCACAAAGTGTTTACCCTTCTGACAGTAACACTTATATAAGAGTAAAATATTATGGTGACAGTAAATTTTACAGCTTCTGAGTAGGTAAATTTGTTATTTTGGCTTTGACTTGTGCTTTGATATATATATATCAAAATATACTTTCCAGAGAAAAATGATTAAGTATGTAAGTCCTTTGTCTCCCCCTCATGGTCATACTTATTCATGCCACCCAACATTAGCAAAGGGAAATATGCAGAGAAATAATTCATAAGGTTACTTTGGAAGATTAGACAGGCAATGGGAGAATAGGAAGGGAGAGACAGACAGCCACGGAGAGTCAGAAGGGAAGGGACACCGGGAGTTGGGAAAGAAAGAAGGCGGGGAAGACAAGAGATAGGGAAGAAATGGGAAGATGGAGAGACAGACAAGTAATGGCAGAGACAGAGGGGAGAAAAGGACAGAAAAAAGTGGAGGAGAAAGAAAGACACTTTTAGACACATGTGCCAGAAAGGGAAGGATGAGGGGTATCAGGGAGAAAAAGAGGGAAATGAAGAAAAAGAAGAGTCAGGAAGACACTGGGAGAGAGAGAAGAGGAAAGGGAGAGAGAGAGATGAGGAGGAGGCAGGGAGACTAGGAGAGAAAGAGTGAGTGAAAGAGGGAGAGAAGAAAAAGTGAGTGGAAAAAAACATGTGTGGTGCACACAGGACGTGAGCAACCCACAAATAGCAGGTGACAGCAAATCAGAAACAGGGAGTGAGACCCACAGAGCAAATGAGAGGAGAGTGAAGTGGAGACACAAAATGAGACAGACAGCACACAGGCAGATGTAGAGAGAGTGACAGAAAAGGAAGAAGAGGGAGACAGAGTTATAGAAGCGGAAACCATCCAATATATGCTATTTATTACAACAGCAAATTGAATTATACAGACATCCCGGACTCATGACAGTCCCACTTTTGATTTATGGATTTCACAATGGCATGAAAGCCATATACATTCAGTAGAAACTGTACTTCAAATTTTGAATTTGGATCTTTTCTGGGTTAGTGATAAGTGGAATGGTCCTCTCGTGATGCAGGGCAGCAGCCGCAGCTCCCAGTCAGTCAGGTGATCACCAGGGCAAACAACTTTTAATCACACTGTACCCAGACAACTGTTCATAGGCTTTGGGTTAGATGATTTTGCCCAAGTGTAGGCTAACGTAAGTGTTAAGAGCATGTTTAAGGCTAGGGTACAGTATTCAGTAAGTTGTGCACATGTGATGACATACGCATGCATGCTCAGTCATGTCTGACTCTTTGAGACCCTAGTCCACCAGGCTCCTCTGTCTATGGAATTTTCCAGGCAAGAAAACTGGAGTGGGTTGCCATTTCCTCCTTCAGGGAATCTTCCCCACCTAGGGATGGAATCTACATCTCTTGCATTGGCAGGCAGGTTCTTTATCACTGAGCCACTTTGGAAGCCCTATTCTGTAAGTTAGTTGTATTAAATGCATTTTTGACTGAATGCATTTTCAACTCAGAAAGAGTTTATCAGGATATAACTCTCTTGTAAATTGAGGAAGATCTGCACTTTAAAATAAAGAAAAGAGACTCTGTTTTTGCAATACTGAAGGAATAGGTCAAGTAAATTTTAGCCTAGGTACAAGGTGCCTATTTTGCAAGCACATTTGTTGAATATTTGGGCTTTCCTCATAGCTCAATTGGTAAAGAATCACCTGCAATGCAGGAGACCTGGGTTCAATCCCTGGGTTGGGAAGATCCCCTGGAGAAGGGAAAGGCTACTCATTCCAGTATTCTGGCCTGGAAAATTCCATGGACTGTATAGTCCAAGGGGTCGCAAAGAGACATGACTGAGTGACTTTCACTTTCATGGATATGGATGCATTTGGAAACGGCTTTGTGAATGACATTTATCATCTGCATGTCTCAACTGAATAATTTTAGTAAAACATTGCATAACATTCTGCATTATTATGCCTTTAACAATACTGTGAAGTTATAAAGAAAATCAGAGAGAAAATAAGCAGCTTCTTCTAGAAACACAGATTGACAGAAACTTCATATGGGATGATAAGGCCCTCACCCCAGCATTACCGTCGACTGGGAACCATGGAGGCTGCAGTGGTGACGCTGGAGGGGATACTGCCTCAGACACCCATCTTAAAGAACTGTATTAGGCTAATATTTCAAATGTGTTTTCCTAAAGTTATTTTTCAATAAGTAAATGAAAATTCCAGAGCTTGTCCCCAGAGGAAATTCTCCTTTTTTGAGGCTCAAAAACATGGTCATAGTGCAAGTCTGATGCATGAAGCAGGGTACTCAAAGCCGATGCTCTGGGACAACCTAGAGCAATAGGGGAGGGGAGGGAGGTAGGGAGGAGTTTCAGCATGGAGGGACACATGTATACCTATGGCCGATTCTTGTTCGTGTATGGCAAAAGCCATCACAGTAAAGTAATTGTCCTCCAATTAAAATAAATGAATTAATTAAAAAATCAAAATAAAGAAAAAAGTTAACCATGGTCAGAGCAGAGAAATCAATCAGTGTCACACCTACCATTACAGGGAGGCAGCTGACAAGCTCGGACAGACTCAGGCTTCTCCCCGTCGCAGTGGTCACCGGCCCTGCAGAGGACCTGCCTCACCTCTGTTCCCTCACCGCAGGTCACTGAACACTACAGAAACAAAGGCTATGATTTGTAGACGTTTTACTCCACCAAGACTGCCTTCCTTCCTTTCCCCATGTGCACACTCAGGCACACACATGCACACACAAGCACACATGCATACACAGCTCTGGAGTTCTTTCTCTGCTGCGCAGTGTTACAGTGACTTTGGAGACAGAGAATCCTGTTTATAACCTGGCTCCATCCTTCACCAGCCTGGGAACATTGCTCTTTCTCTGAAAGCCTCACAGAATTGTTGGAGTAAATGAAGCAAAGGAAACAATGTATGTAAAGCAGATAAGTCTGGCACTTAGGAAGCATTTGATGCTGAAGAAGTCATTGTTACAGTGTTAACACTTTCTGCAGGTTCCTAAAACCAGTGGTGGAGTCCATTTTCAGGGAGTGGATCTCAGACTGAGCTTCCCCTTCTCTCACCTTCCTTACAGATGGCAAACTGACTCATGTGCTATGCTGGAACTATTATTACTCTATTCCCACATATTCATTTATTTAAGGAAGGGGCTAACTGCTCTAAAACTAAGCCCAGAAACAGCCGTGCTATTGATCTTCGTAGGATCTGTAGAGGAAGAAGGCTTCTTCTCGGGCTCTGAAGAGAGTGAAAGGTGAGTTCTTCTAGTCCTGTGCAGATAACTTTCATTGGCTTGTTCCTTCCATCCTGGGTCTGTTCTCCACTTCCTCTTTCATTTTCTATCTGCTTTTTTGAGTCCCTGTCCTCCTAGCCACTCTTCTATGGCCCCATAATTCCTTATTTGGAATCTTTAGAAACATCAAAGATCTGTGGTTAATACACGGACCGAGACACTGATTCAGCCAAGCACCAAACAGACGTTATTCAGACAGGCACCAACTGGGCACTGGGGAAGCAAAGTACCTTTCTTTTTTTTTTTTTTGAGAAATGGCTGGACTAGTGCTGAGCACAAGCTCAAAGACAGGAGTTATGATACACTGCCATGATCAGCAAGCCATTGGTAGGCTTCTGCTTTTGGAATGAAGAAGAAGGACTGCAGAAAAGGCACCCCATGGTATTTTGGACCATGAAGCTGAGCCTTGATGGATGATGGGCAGATAGTCAGATAGACAGAAAGGGAAGGGCAAGCCAGCCAGAAGGCAGGAGGCACCAACCAGCTGGTCTTTGGAACAGTGAACAGTTTCCTCAGACTGGGACAAAGAGGTGGAATAAAGGAAGACAGATTAAGAAGAGTTATCGTGGGATTTATTTGTTTGTTGTTGGTGATCATTTTGCAATGTATACAAATACCAAATCATTAAGTTGTACACCTGAATCTAAGGTAATGTTGTATCAATTATACCTCAATTAAAACACACACACACACACACACACACACACACACACACACAAAGCAATGCGGTGTCAAACAGGGCAGGACCCTGCATTCAAGGTTAGGGATTTGAAACACATCTAGGAGGGACAGTGCGGTTGACACTATTAGAAAATCAGTCACCTTTTAGACAACTTTGTATCCCAAAGCATCCAAATGTGGTTTGCCCCCATCAATGAATCTTATATGCAAACACTGTTTTAAAATATCAATTTTTTCTTTATATGCCCAGGTGCTTAGTGATTCCAAACAATGTGACAGTTTCTCCATTCACACAAAGCCCACCTGATACAGAAGTGAAATTAAAATATGTTTTCACATGCTTTCACACACATACTCCCCCCCGGCCCCACAGAGTTCGCACACCCACCTCGTTCCAAGGCCCCGTTTTCCACTGGGCCGGGCAGGGCACTCTGTTGCAGGGCCGGCGGCTCTCGGGCCGGTCGCCCGCGCAGTACTTGCTGTGCACCGAGCGGTTGGTGCCGTCGTGGAGCGGCTGGAGGCAGCGCACCGTGCGCAGCTGGTAGCCGGAAGTGCCGCAGGTTTTGGTGCAGTGCTCCCACTCTTCCGCCGCCCAGCTGCAGGGGTGGGGGTGAGGGGTTAACATTGCCCATGGTAACCCCGGTGCGCCGTGCGCCCCTTCCTGCACCGTAAGCCTAGGTTTTCCTACTCTCTGGGTGAGGTACCGCCCAGGAGGCAACTTCAGAAATATGGATACATCAGTCTCAGAACTTTCTAACAAAAATAGATCTGACACTTCTGTGTTTTAGGCCCTGTTATCCTGTCTCCCCCGTGACTTTGAAACCACCTTCTCTCTTCCACAAGGATCATCTACAGAGGGCTTTGGAAACTCATCCTAAGGTTTTCCCCTCAGATTCAGGCATGTTTCAAAACTAGCCCCCACTGGTAAACAGGATGTGGTATACTGATTGCTATTACTCATCAAAAAAAGAAGGAAATAATACCATATACACTATCATGGATGGACCTGGAGATTATCATAGGAAGTGAAGTCAGTCAGAAAAAGACAAATATCATGTGATATCACTTATATGTGGAATCTAAAAATATGATACCAATGAACTTATTTTGCCTCAGGGTGTTAAATATCTCATAGGAAATATAAAAAGGATCCATCTGGTCCCTGCCATGACAAACTGATTTGACTGCTGCTGCTTTTTCATTACTTCATGACTTTACTCATGTTTTAATATTCTGAGATTTCTGTTCCATCTCTATGGTTGTTGCTGTGAAGGCTACCTGACATATCCATTATGTTTGAAAAATTCTGTTCTTCATATAGGCCCTTTTTGACCTGATAAAAGTTGTGTGCCTGAGCAGAAACCGCTTCCATGAATATACCTGATAGAAACATTTCCAAGCAGATATTTTAAAAAAGATTTCCTCGGGGACATTCCCAAATTACACATCCAAATTCAATGTCAGTGTCCCAGCACTCTCCAAATTAGCTACGGATACACTATTACAGACAGTTCTTCATTACATATATCCCAAAGGGTTGTCACCATTGATTACCTCCAGTTAATCAGTCTGTCAGAATGTAATGGAAGCATACTATTTGTCCTTTCCAAAGTTACTTTCTCTCTGCATTTTTAAAAATTTCTGTATATACAGAGCTTGTTGTTGTTGCCGTTTAGTCACTAAGTCAGGTCTGACTGTTTCATCACCTCATGGACTGTAGTCCACCAGGTTCCTTTGCCCATGAGATTTCCCAAGCAGGAATATTGGAGTGGGTTGCCAGTTTTTTTCTCCAACCTAGCTATCGTGACTCCTGCATTGGCAGGCAGATTCTTTACCACTGAGCCGCCTGGGAAGCCCATATATGCAGCACCAAAATATAAGCAAGTTAAAACCTTGGCCGTTTTTGCTCTTCAGAGTTTAAGATTGCCCTTGTTTGTCAACTGACAGTAAGAATGAATGGTGGCAACTGAGAAAGTTTACTCAGTTTTGAAGACTTCAATAGTGACTCTCATTTGAAGATAGGTATTACATGAGAGGTATATACTTCATAGTCACAGGTACTTTTGGCCACCAGGGAAACCTGGACATATGGTAATTAACTCAGCAGACCCAAGAAGGATAAAGTCAAGTTCCTGGTGGCTCAGATGGTAAGGAATCCACCTGCAATGTGGGAAACCTGGGTTCGATCCCTGGGTTGGGAAAATCCCCTGGAGGAGGGCATGACAACCCACTCCAGTATTCTTGCCTGGAGAATCCTCATGGACAGAGGAGCCTGGCAGGCTACAGTCCATCGGGTCACAAAGAATCAGACATGACTGAGTGACTAAGCACAGCACACACATACAAACAAATCTATATACAAAACAGAAACAGGTTCACAGACATAGAAAACAAACTTATGGTTACCAAAGGGGAAAGGGAGGTGAGGAGGAATAAATTAAGAGTACGGGATTAAGAGATACAAACTACTATACCTAAAATAGAGAAGCAAAAAGGATTTACTGTGTAGTACAGGGAACTGCAAGGAGATCCAACCAGTCCATTCTGAAGGAGATCAGCCCTGGGATTTCTTTGGAAGGAATGATGTTAAAGCTGAAACTCCAGTACTTTGGCCACCTCATGCGAAGAGTTGACTCATTGGAAAAGACTCTGATGCTGGGAGGGATTGGGGGCAGGTGGAGAAGGGGACGACAGAGGATGAGATGGCTGGATGCCATCACTGACTCAATGAACGTGAGTCTGAGTGAACTCTGGGAGTTGGTGATGGACAGGGAGGCCTGGCGTGCTGTGATTCATGGGGTCGCAAAGAGTAGGACACGACTGAGAGACTGAACTGACTGAACTGACTGACAGGGAACTATATTCAACATCTTGTAATAGCCTATAAAGTCAGGTAATCTGAAAAAAAAGGAATCATTTCTTGCACACCTGAAATTAACACAATATTGTAAATCAACTATACTTCAATAAAGAAGAGAGGCAGAAATAAAAGCGAGAAGCAGAAATATGGTTTAAAAACACGGGACTAAAGGTTTGTATAATTCCTATGAAATGATCTGATCACTGTAAGCAGGTACACGTATTAGCTTTGACTAAAAATTAAAACTAAAAAGAGCTAATGACATTTAAATCCCTTTCATTTTCTTCCTTGATATATAAGGATAGGTCAAATAAATGCTTACAGTGGATGTGTGCACTCCTGAATATTGCACATTCTTCTAATAGGTTTTGGCTTTTTGTTGACCTCACAGAAGCTGCGATGAACCATTTTGTTATCACTTTTCCTACGGCATCCGTATTTAGTGTACTGGAAACCTGAGGAGGCAAATATATGTTTGATTTAATCATTTATTCATTCTGTCACCTGTTTGACCATTTATTCATTCATTTCATTCGTCAAGTATTTATTGAGCCAGGCACTGTTCTAGGTGGTCTAGTTCCAGAAGCAAATTAAATAATGAAATAAAAATCAACAAAAATCCTTTAATAAGTATTAAATAGCAACTGCATGCTTGTTAATGAACTAGATCCTGAAATACAGTCTAGTAAGATAGTCAGATAGGAAAACTATGTCATACCTAGTGACATAGGCTTCTACAAAGCTATGTCAATAATTGACTGTAGAGGGCGGCAAAGGAACACAGAGGGGACGTTCTCTACCTTAGCTGGAGGAGAGACAGAGAATGTTTACGAGATCAGCACTTCCCTGGGCAGAATCCTCAAGTTCAGACAGCACCAGTAAAGGGCATGGACTTCACTGGTGGCTCAGTGGTAAAGAACCTGCTTGCCCCTGTAGAAGACATGAGTTCGATCCCTAGGTCAGGAAGATCGCCTGGAGTAGGAAATGGCAAGCCTCTCCAGTATCTGTGTCTGGGTCCCAAAAGAGTTGGCCATGACTTAGAGACTGAACACAACAAAGAGAATGAAGCAGAATAAAATTCCAAGCAAATGAAATGACATAGAAAACGCAGGGCTCTTTGAATGGCTGAAGTATGGGATCTGATCTTAAAAGACCTGTGGGCCAGACAAATGTTTGGACTTTATCCAGGGAGTTATTGAGGGTCTCCCCAGGCACCAACTTGGATGTTGAAAAAACATATATATATATATATATATATATATATATAATTTTTTAATTTTGGAAAATTTCAAATCTAAAAAACTGTAAGGAAAGCACAATGAATATGCCTTACACCTAGATTAATCTCTTGTTACCATGTCAGCATATTTGATATACATATTTTTACATCATATATATTAATTATAACATATAATAAACAAATTATATCAGTAAAGAATCTGCTTGCAACGCAGGAGACCCGGATTCGATTCCTGGGTTGGGAAGATCCTCTGGAGAAAGAAATGGCAGCCCACTTCAATATTCTTGCCTGGAGAATCCCATGGACAGAGGAGCCTGGCAGGCTATAGTCCATGGGATCCCAAGAGTCAGACACGACTTAGCAACTAAACCAGTACCACATATACGTTTACATATAAAATGTTGCTGAACCTTTTGAGAGTAAGTTGCTAACATTCTGATTCTTCACTTCCAAATACCTCATCATATAGCTCATAACAAGCACATTTCCCCACACAACCACAATATACTCTTAAAATCAGAATATTTAACCCAAATATAATACTATTATATAAAGATGATATTCAAAATTTATCAATTGCCCTATAATGTACTCTATAAAAATGTTTCTCCAATCAAAGATCATGCACTGCATTTAGTAGTCATGGAATTAATCAGGAATAGTTTTAATCTCTTTCTGTCTTTTAATATTTTTGAGATGATAAGCCAGTTGTTTTGTAAAATGTCCCACAGTCTGGGTTTATCTGTCTCATAATGGTTCAATTCAGGTTTTCACTTTGGTCAAGAATATTACATAAATTATGTTTTGTCTTCAGGGTAACATATTGAGAGAATGAAGGATCTGAATCAGGGAATATAATTCTACTCATTCATTCATTCATTTATTCATCCATTCAAGAAATTACCTAGAAATGAAGAGAAGAAAATCAAATTTAGTTGGCTAGTTAGGAAACTTCTGCAATAATCTTCCCTTTCAAAGTCGAGAAGGAAGCTGATGAGGGAGGAATAGATCTAGTAGATATTAAAAAGGTGTATCTGAAAGTCTAGTGACCAAGTAGATGTTGACGATGCAGTGGTGGTTGGAGGTGGTTTAGTCACTAAGTCGTATCCAACTCTTGTGACTCCAAGGACTATAACCCACCAGGCTCCTTTTTCCATAGGACTTTCCAGTCAAGAATACTGGAGTAGATTGCCATTTCCTTTTCCAGGGGATCTTCCTGACCCAGGGATCAAACCTGGGTCTCCTGTACTGCAGGCAGATGCAGTAGATCCAAATTAAATAATCATTTTTGTGGTAGATAGAGTATCGTTTTTATTTTATTTAGTTTTGGGCCACACCTGTGGCACACAGTATCTTAGTTCCTTGACCAGGGACTGAATCTGTGCCCTCTGCAGTAGAAGTGCAGTCTTAGCCACTGAACCACTAAGGAAGTACATAAAGTGTCATTTTAAATAATTATCTAAAAACATTTTATGTCCCTTCTAGACAAAAACCTTTAAAAATACACCTTTGAATTTAAAAGTATACATATTTACCCAGGCATTCCCTACTATGAATTATTTCTTGTTTTCAACTATTAAGTGTTACTATTATGAGAGAATTCTGTGTAGGCTAGCTCCATTGTGGAGCACTTGTTGTTCCAAACTAGAGGAATGGATAATGGGAGAGGCTGAGAAACTTTGAGATGAGCTTAATGGACCTACTCCAGAAAGAGAGCAGACAGGTAGCAGAATGCAGTACAAACAGGCACGAAGAAGCCAGGCTACCTACCTGGGTTTGTACTGATCTTCCCTGTGCGTCAGTTTCCCCATCAGTATGACAGAGGTTAAAACAGTACCAACCTCTTAGAGCCCTTCATCATTAAAGTATAAAACACTTAAAGTAGTATCTGGTACACAGTGCAACTAAGAGCTCTTTCATTATTAATGCTGAAAAGATATGCGTAGGTATGGAAAGTAAAAGTGGAGGAGAAGGAAGGTAAGAACAAAAGACACTGAGGTTTGGGAGAGTTAGGAAAGAATAAAGTGACTAAGGGTACCACTGCATGGATATAAGACAAGGGGAAAAGGCCAAGGAATTTTAAGATGGTCTACTATATATGAATGGATTCCTATCATTTGTAGATCCTGAGATTTCAGTCAAAATGCTTTAAGTTCTGGTTATGTCTGGTGTTTCTCAGGTTGTATCCTCAGTTAGACACAATCCTTAAGGCAGAAGGAAGAAGATTGGCTTTTATATGAATTACATTTTAGTATAATAAATGTGTTCAATTTGTTACCTCCACCACAGGGTTTGGAACACTGAGACCAGCTCTTCAATGCCCACTCAAAAGTATCTAATTCTTCCTGGATGACATTGTTGCTGTTGATTGTAGGTGCAGAGTCCTCATGGATGATGTACTTATATGTCAGGCTAGAGCGGGTATCGTTCTCCTGAGGTATAATCTAATGTATACATGAAATAGATATGTAAATCGCCTGAGTTTTAATTTGAATGAAAAATTACAAATATTTCAGAATACATATCTTATTAAAACTGGAAGACTTTCAAGTAGTTTCTAAAAATAGAGTGTTTTTTTCTTTCTATTACTAAAGTACAGGTATGTCTTGATTAAGAAAAAAATGCAAATATATAAAGTATCTTGACATTAAAAAGTTTAAAAAAATACAACAAAATTCAATTTTATTTTAAAATTTGAAATTCCTCAAGTTACATAACTCCTGAGTGCACTTAATTGTTACTCTTTACAGTAGACTTTTGTTATGGTGATAAAGATAATAATGTTCCATCCAGAAAATATAGACATCATGAAAAAATATAAAGAAAATAAAAATCATCCATAATGCCACTAAACCAGAGAAAACTAAAGTCATTTTTATTATTCTGGGATAGAACCTCAAGATATTTGCATATGTGTGTGTGTGTGAGTGTGTGTGTATATGTATACATACATACTTTTCTGGTCTTGCTTATTTCACTTGACATGTCACACATTTCCCAAGACAGTAAAAATTCATATATTCATATAAATATAAAATATTTTCTAAATGCCAGCATAGTGTTTACTGGTAGTGCACGTGTGCATGTTCAGTCACTCAGTCGTGTCCAACTCTTTGCAGCCCCATGGACTGCAAAAGCTCCTCTGTAGAGCCTTTTTATAGACTGCTTTTTGTAGGACAGGCTCCTCTGTCCACGGGATTCTCCAGCAAGAATACTGGAGTGGGTAATCATTTCCTATTCCAGGGGATCTTCCTGACTCACGGGTCTAACCCAGGTCTCCAGTATCCCCCACATTGGCAGGTGGATCCTTAACCACTGTTCCACCTGGGCAGCCCATTTAATCCTAGTGTACCTTATTTAATCAGAAAAATTAATATCTGTATTTTGATTAAAATTTATCCCCACTTTTGTGATAATTTCTGATTTTCCTTAATGTGGTAAAGGGTACAAACACATTTTTATAGTTCTCAGACCAGTGAATGGCCTTTCAGAATAGTTAAAACAATTATTATTTTCATAATGAGAGTATATGAAGGTGCTCCCATTCAGCACAGCATATTAAATCATTTTCCTCTTTGTTAACTGAATGGGCAAAAGATTGTTGTTTTAATTGCTATTTATTTGATAAATAGTAAAGATTAATTTTCCTAAGTTTATCGGTCCCTTGTATTTTGTCCACCATGCACTGCGTGTTCATGTCAGATCCTCTTTATTTTATTGTTATACATATTCTTTTTTTCATGTAATCCAAGCAATAGAAATATTAATCCTTTTATAATAAACTTTGCAAGCATATTCTCAGCTTTTTATGTTATCTTTTCTAGCAAAGCACTCTTTTTTATATATAGTTTTTATTGACTTTCATGTAGTTTTTACAGGATTGTATCAATTATACATGGCTCCCTGGGGTCACTCTAATATTATTGGTGAAGCCCTGCAAGAAGGCTCCGAGGCCAGACACCTGTGCTGCTGGAGAAGAATGCAATGCAATTACATATGAGTAAAATAGAGCTTCTGATCACCAACTAATCAAACTTAAAATAATCTAAATAAAATTTGATTGATATGTATTTTCCTATAAAATTATCTAACCTATGGAACAGAATGACAGTCCAGAAATAAGCACACATAAATTTGGGTAATTAACTTTTGACATAGATGAAAAGAGAACTTAATGGAGAATGGACATTGCTTTCAACAAATGGTGCTGGACACTGCAGTGGCTTTAAAAATGTGTGTGCAGGTCCTTTGACACTTTCTCTCTCTCAAGAAGTGGAGCTTAATTCTTCTCTCCTTCAGTGGATCCTGGACCAGTGGCTTGCTTCTAGCAAATAGCGGCAGATGTGAAAGGATGTCATTTCTAAGGTTAGGTTAAAAAGATTGATTTCTGTCTTGGTTGCATTCTCACTTTCTGGATCATTTGAATCACTCACTTTGGGAAGACAATTGTCATGTGATAAGGACACTTTAGCATCCTATTTAAGCATCCATGTGAAGAAGCCTGGGAGCAGTCTCCCAAGGGCTTTCAACTCTCATGTGACTGAACCAGGAACTGAGAAGATTCTCTCCAGTGGAGCCCTGAGGTGACTGTAGCCTCAGCTGAGAGCATCCTCATGAGATACCCTGAGCCAGAACTAGTCATGGAAGCTATTCCCAGATTCCTGACCCAGAGAAACTATGAGATAATAATGTTGCTTGTGTTCAGCCACCAAGTTTGGGGTGATCTGTTATGTAAGAATAGATAATGTATGGACATCCATGTACAAAACTAAGACCCTAACGTAGACAAAGTGTGTATAAAATTAGCTTAAATGGTTAATAAAATTAAAATGGTTAAATGTAAAACTATAAAAGTTACAATAAAAAGAAGAAAAAGAATTTTGATCCTGGATCAGGAAAAGAAAAAAAAAACAACCTTATATAATAAGAAAGTCTTGATCCATAAAAGGAAAAATTGATAAACTGGACTTCAATAAAGTTAAAATATTTTTCTTTATGAAAAACACTGCTAAGAGAAGGAAAAGAAACTACATATTAGAAGAGAATATCTGAAAAATCACATTTCATAGAGGATTTATATATTGAGTATATATAAAAACTCTGAAAAGTTAAAAAGAAAAAAGCAACCTACTTTAACAATGGACAAAAGATCTGAATAGACACTTTATCAAAGAGAAATAATTTTCAAATGAAAAAAGATTTGAAATTTAGTGAGATGATTTATTTTAGATTGGTATAATATTTTTATAGGGAATCCAATAAATATTGGTTTGGTATACAGAATCTAACAATATTTTTCAAGTCAAAATGATCGTTTCTGCTTTCATTCATGAGGAAGTAATAGAGTTGCCTTCCTGATATTAAAAATAATAAAACTGGATACAATATTTGAGGGAATTTTTTTCTTGCAATGAATAACATGGCAAAGGATAATGATCTCCATGAGGAGAGTAACACGTTAAGTACTGGCTTCTGGACAGGGCCAGGTCTGGACCCTGGTATGGAGAGCAGGAACCCTAGCCAAGTCAGTGTCTCACTGAGCTGAGGAGGAGGGGGAAGTTTGGGACTTTCAGAGACATGGGCACTAAAGAAAAGAGGGCTTCAGAGAGGGGGGTCCAGAAAGCTGCATGGGTTTTCTACACAGAGGACTGGTCTGTGCATGCTCAGGCCAAGAAACCATGCTGTCTACCAATGAGTGGCTGCCATGGGGCTGGAAGCAGGACAGAGGTACCTCAGCACAGGCAGGGATGAGGGCCCTAGGTGCTCTCATGGCCTCCCTAACACTTCAGGTATGCAGTTAAGGCACCAGAAAGTCAAGACATAAGAATAAGAACAAAATTGAAACAGATCAACCCTCAGAAAGGAAAACCAAGCCTCCAAGGATCAGTGGAAACTGACAATAAATTAACTGCCAGACAGAGTAAAACCCAATGCTTTTAAGGAAGGCAAGGTATACTAAATGCTTGACAACTTAACATTTTTAATGCTCAGTGTACAATAAAAAAACATATAGGAAGTATGAAAATGTGAACTATAATCAAGAAAAAAAGAGCCCACAAAATCAGGCAATATGAAGTTTCAGGACTTAGAGGAAAAGTTGGACATAATGAGTGAAAATATGTGGACATCTCAGCAGAAAAATGGAAATTATAAGAAAAGAAAAAAAAAAAGGAAATTCTAGAAAACAAAATACACTATCTGACACGAAAACTTTACTGTATGGGCTCAGTGGCAGACTGGAGACCACATAAGACAGTCAATGAATTTGAACACAGTTCAGTAGAAATTATCCAATTTGAAGGACAGAGAAAAGACAGCGATTACAAAAGGATGAACAAAGTTCACAAGTCTCGTGAACCAACTTCAACTGGTTTAACATACATGTAAATGAGTCCCAGGAATAGAAAGAGAGAGATGGGGAAAAATAAACTTGAAGACATATGGAAAATTTACCTCAATTTAGTGAACAACATCAATCTATAGAGCCAAGATACTTGGTGACCCCCAAGCAAGATAAACACAAAGAACATCACAAACTAAGCATGCCACAGTCAAACTACAAACCATCCAAGACAAAAAGATAAGGAGAAAATTGTAAAATGCAGCCAGAGAATATTGACACACTAAATGCACAGCAGCAACCTAAATGAAGCTTACTTCTCATCATAAACAATGGACTCGAGAGGACAAATGTTATATAAATGAGTCAATGATGGCTCCTGTATATTGGCCCCTAGGTCGTTTATTCATATACAGCAAGTTCAGACCAGTTAGCTCAAAAGTCCATTGGCACCAAACTTGGATTTTCACATAGCCAATTGTTTCAAGTGTAGCCCAAACAAGTAGATCTCTAACCATCTAGAAGAGAAGGGGGAGACAGGATGAGATGGTTGGATGGCTTCATTGACATGAGTTTGAGCAAACTCCAGGAGAGAGTGAAAGACAGGGAAACCTGGTTTTCTGCAGTCCATGGGGTCACAAAGAGTCAGACACGACTGAGCAACTGAAGAACAGAGCCTGTTTACTTTGCATATCCTTATGAAACTGGACCCCAAATCCACTAATTATAAATAAGACTTTGTGGTTATCGGGATCCCAAGCTGCTGCTGCTGCCTGTTGAAGCTCTCTAACCCAGAGTTTCCCTGCTGTGCTGCTGGGCAACATCACGTGGACACATAATCCCCTCTTGAGTTTCCCTTCCCCCAAAAGTTCCTTTGCCCTTGTCTTCTTCCTGAAGGTGGCCTCACATGCAAACCTGCTAAGGCATCACCTGAACAATATGTTTGGGTGCCACCTCATGGTCATATCTATTTCCTAGATGAGACCCCAAATTCCTGGACCTCTCTACAATGATAGAAAAACATCTTTAAAGTGCTGAGAAAAAAACAAACAAGTTAGCCACTTCCAATTTTATATCCAGTGAAGATATCCTTTAAGAATGAGAGTGAAATAAAGACTTTTTCAGAGAATTGAAAGCAGAGAGAGCAACTTGCTAGCATGCATACCCATAGCACAAGAAATATTAAAGGAAGTTCATTATATCAAAGGTAAAGGGTACTAAATGGAAAATCAGATTTACCAGGAAAAATGAAGAGCATCAACAATGCTAAATATGTGAGTAAATATAAAAATCTATTTTTTCTTTTCTTGTCTTTAAAAGATAACTGATTACCAAAATCAAAGATAATAATACTGTATTTATAATGTATACATAATAAAATATATGACAAAGTTCCCCAAAGAATAAAGAGGAAGGGTAAATGGAATTATTAAAAACAAGCAAGTAAATAAAATTAATTATATTAAATATTTAATTATAAAATTAATTATAATTGAGATAGATTAATTATAAAAATATAAAGTAAACCAACTACACAGTGAGCCTGTAATGCCACATACCAAAACAATAACAGGATCATGTAAAGGTCCATCAGTGTGAAGAGTTTCAATGTCATCTTCAATGTTATAATCCCATTCCACACCAAGATCTATGAAGGTCTTTGACTTGGCTTCCTCCCCTTTGCCATTTAAAATATAGTGGCCTGTAGCCTGATTCTTAATTGCTAAGGAAAGAAAAATGAGTAACCGGCATACATTTTATCTTATTACAGCTTTGACGATTCACAGTTAAGTCTTTCCTTCTATAAATGAAAGACCGTGTTTACGAGTATCAAAGCAACTAAAATGAGTGTTACTTCTGATAGGACTCATACTTCATTCAGTAGGCATTCAAAATTCTCAAAAAGCCTTCCTAACCAGTTAAAAATAGTGGTGAGGTGGTGAGATAGAAAGTAAAAATTAACAAATATTCCCATTCGAAAACACTGCCAAAGCAGTTAACACTTTCTAACTCATTCATCCCGTACATTTCCTCAGGAAGCTGGAAATATTTTTAAAATGAAGGCTTCTTCTACAACAAGTAATACAAATGATTTATACTAGGGCAGCATACAACATAATGCCTTTTTTTTTTTTTAACTGTGTAATTCTTTCAAGTTAAGTCAAAATATTAGAGGTACTCAAAGTAGTTGAACTAATTTTTAGGCCGACAAGCAATCAGTCCTGACAACTGTAAATTCTAAGGTCACATTACCTACTTAAATGGTCACGAAAAGCTCTTTACTGGTGACAAAAATTGTAATATATTACAGATTTACTATATATTATTAAATAAAATGCTTTCTCTAATGAATAAAAATAACAAATGGCATTTTAAAGTTTGGAGGTACATTGGCATTTAATGATATTAGAAAATAAAATTTCAAAAGTTATTACTATTACTAAAAATGTGTAGAAAACATGACTAATTTTAGTTAAATACATTTATTCCTCTTGAGATTTTAAACTAATTTTTCCAAAGATAATAATCTGAATTCCAGAATAAAAAGTAGGGAATTTCAATTATAGGATAAAGGACTGCAGCTAGACAGTGGAGACTGTTTTGAAATCTAGTAGTAAATATATTTTAAATACTAAGAAAAAATTCCATGAAACACCAAAAAACAATACATTTTGAAGTTACATGTATGTAGAAAAGCAATTTACTATAAATTTTCATAGGTTTGACAGATGTGTCAGTTTCAGAAATCTTCTTAGTGATTTAATGGCTCAAGGAATATGTGAAAGCTATGTTTACATTTGTGCATTCACTTTAAATATAAACCCCTCTAGAATGACATTTCTCCATGATCTTCTAATGTTGAAAGGAGGAAAAAAATCTTTTGGAAATTATAAATGGGATAATTTGCAGATAATAAACAGAAAGCATGCAGAAAACGAATCTGCATGTGCCAGTCAAACTGGACACATAACAGATATCAGGAAATTTGTACTGGACTAGCACAACCTGGATGTGGTTGCTTTTCAGTCAAAGAACTTAAAACGCACTAAAAGAAGAGGCATACAGGATGGCATCAACCAAAATATCAGAATTAATTTGTCAACAAATATGGCAAATTTTTCTGATATTATTCCTTAATTTAGTGCATTTTATTAATATTTTATTTTTTCTCATCTCCCAATAACAGAATAAAAATGTATAACAAATTCACACTTACCAAATTATTTTTTCCTTCATGTCCTAATGAACCAAACCAAGTTTCACCAGAAATTAAAACTCTAGTTGTGAATATTTCTTATGATAAAGAAAGAATAGTTGGGAGAAATGACCACGGAAAACCAGGTAATGATGAATTTATACATAATTTTGAACCTTGCAGACCTATACGTGTACATAGACATAGATATATATGTGTATACATGGATACACATACACATGTATCTATATCTATGTATCATTTCTTTGACATTTCTACATTTCAGTGCATGTTAAAGCACAGCCAGTGGACAGAAACACTTACCAAGAACATGAGGAGAAGCCTCGTCTTCTTGGATTAACACATGTCTAGCACCAGGGGGTATATCAAACATCTTAAGGTACCCTTTGCATGTGTAGTAAATATTGGAGGAAGCAAAGAAGAAAACAAAAGCAACAACCATGGTTAGTCAGGCATTACGTTCCTACGGCTCCTGCATGCAGAAGAAGGCATCCATAAACTGAAAAAAGCAGTTTCAGAAATTAACTTCAAAGCACTGGCAGATTTTATGACATCTGGCACAGGATCAGAGGCATATTTTTCTTTATAATTATTAAGTCGATAAAAAATTAATCTTGTTTCTAACCCACTAGTCACTTATTTTGTATTGACCTACAAATTGTGGCAACAATAATTCAGGCAAATATAATACTATACTCGCCTGTGTCCCTCCATGCAACTTTAGTTTTTTAAATCATCCTTTTGAATAGGGGCTCATTTATAGTGTGATTAGTTGGTGAATTTCTTGAGATATTTTATTGGTCTATATATTATTTTAAAAGTCTAAGTGGCAAATATAGACAGCTAATTATTATTTCTAATTATTTCTAATATTTCTATTATTTCTAATCTATTTCTAATTAATGAAATAGCTTCAGATTTAAAAGCCTGCTCTATTCTAAAGAAATTACAAAAGAAAAACCAGTGAGTAGTTTTCATTTATATCGTGATTAGCAACTACTTTTAAGGCTTTACACAGTTATAAATAGCAATGTTGTAAAATATATTTTGTAGATTGGCTGGAAAACATCTGCAAGTTATGTCATGGTGCCTTTACACTGACCCTAAGTTCAATCTTCTAATTGAGAAACTGCAAACCAAAATGCTTAATAGGTTGTCTTAGGTTTTAAGGTCCTATTGTCCTGTATAATAAACCTTCCTAGTATTATCACATTTCCTAAAAGTTATCTTAACTGAACTGAAAAATTATCTTAAGATCATTTAGAATTAAGGTCCTAGCTATAAATCAACAATAGTCAGGGGAAATAGAGAAACCAAAATGTTTCTTCTCGTTTCCATAAAAAATGAATACAGGAAGATTATGCAACTTGTACCTTCATTACATTATGAAACCTATAACTCACACATTATAAGTAATGACAGAAATCCAGTTATAAATACAAAATTGCTGGTGGAGTCAGAAAGAAATCTGTTTTTTGGTCATTTCTTTATGGACAATGATTACCTATAGGTAGATTTACCTGACTTTTTAAATAATATTTATTAGTGTCTTAACTAAGTGGAGCGGTCATTTTGGGGTCAGGGTTTTCAGCACCTGAGCCTGGGTGATAATCAGTACATGAAACGTACCATGTTTGCCTGAGTATCAGAAGCTGGAAGTAATGTGGTTAAGATACCAAGGGTAGTAAAACAGCTTGATGCCATTTATGGATGCCCATCTTTCTGCAGTTTGCTATAACTTACCCAATACATTTTTAGCTTCCCTTGTTTCAGCAAGAGAAACACTACGAGCTCCTTTGGGTAAAGTGAAAGCTCCTCTTGTCTTCCCTTAAATAGAACGTCTTTAATTAGTAGAGAGTTCGTTTATCCAAGTCTTGCTGTTTCATTGACTATACTATAAGCTTTGTATAATTTTATTAGGTAACATATAAAATATGTTTCATAATCATATATATTGAAGTCAAAATGCATTCATAATAGTTAGCTAATGCCAATAAACTGTTAATAGTCAATGAAAGTAAGACTAAGCATGAACGAGAAATGATATAGGTGATTTGAAGTCGAATACTTGCAGATTTCATTTTCCAGCAACTTGAGTTCTTTATGGCATCTCTTGCTTAAATTTTTCCCTGTTGGAAAAGGTTAATTAGTCTATTGAATAACTATGATGATAATATTAGTGCAAAAAAATGGATGTTAGATTATCTTGGAACAGTCTGAAAGCTTTCCTCTCTTCTTCTGAACTTAATTTGGAGGTTTAGCATAATTTTTGAGGTATCTGAAAAAAAAAAGTATTACTACCTTTTATTAAAAATAATATAGAGTGGATAACAATGGTAAAAAACATTTTGTTTACATTTATTCACTCTGGAAATAAGAAAAATTAATTATTTAACACCTAAATGAACAATTCATAATTGCAATAAAGCATAGTAAATTATTTCACATTAAGATGGAGAAAACCATGTTACTCTACTAAATGCATATAATTTATGTACATAATTCTAATTTTGTTTGCTTTATTAAAATAATGCCATCAACCAGAAATGGCAATATTTGCTTTTTACAATTTTCAAAGTACAAACTATAGTAAATTATCACAGAGAAACAGCAAAGATATCAGTAACTAGAGTAGGGAATACCTAAGGAAAGCACATTAGAATACAGTCACCTACTTCTGCCTAAATACATCACCTACTTCTGTTCTAAATATATCAAAGAGCAAAGCTGATATGTGTGGAAATGGCTTGAGGTGGGTGACTGGGGGATAATGGGAGTAAAAAGAACTAAGAGAATTATTCCATTTGGATAAAGACTAGTTGTTTTTTTTTTAATATATATAGTTTCCTATTTTTCTAAAAGGAAAAATTACCGCAATGACAATGTGTTCAATGTGAACCAAATCTTTGTCTTTGTTTTATCTTGTTTTCTATTATTCTGTAAGAGACTATATCTTGGATGTAAGAGAAGCTTTTAAGGGAAGCCTCACATTAAATTAATCTTTAAATGTTGAATTCTTACAAACTTTTGTTCAATAAATGTTTGTTGAATAACTAAATAATAATTGTTCCAAACTTAAATCATTCAGTAATCCATGTTTGTATATAAATCTTTTGTGAAAATTCCAATGTATAATTATGAAAATACGAATAATGTTGCATATTATTTGTTGCTTTGGTTCCATCTAATGAACCTTCACCATATGCCTAAGTCCAGGCCATTGACTGTGTAACAAGCACAGAAATTTACACTGTAAGCAATTATACCTCAGGTTATTTTTTGTTGTATGTACCTTCAAACTTGTTTAATATAAAATTATAAATATTAACTGAAATATGAACCCAAGATTTATAGTTTTATAAATAGGATAAACTTGTTCACTTTTAAAAGAAGCAAAGTGACTGTAATACACTAAAAATTGTATTAAAAGTTTCTGAATATTTTTAACTTCTGATCAGTAATTTATGTCAAACAGAAAATTCAAAATAAGCATTAATTCTAATAATTAGGTTTAATACATTTTATTAAAAACACAAAATTAAACAGAACACATATTTTAATGAACTACTATAATTGATATTGGTTTCTTTTGTTCCTTATCTAAATTTAGTAGATACGTTTTCATCATGGATGCTATAGAATATGGATTCTCAAAGTTATTTCAATAATTTCTTGAAAGGTAATCTGGATGAAAATAAATTAGCAGCTAATTTTTTGTGTGTGTGTTTATAGAGAAAATGGTGCATTCCTAAAAGAAGTCTCAAAAAAGGCAAATTATGGATACTGAATTCATGAGAACTTCATCTTACCAAGCTTCCTGGGTGTCCTGGTAAATGTCCCCTTTACAGTTCGACAATGGGAATTATCTCCTCCACAGACACCACACTTATCCTCAACCTTGTTAGAACCGATTTCTTTATCACAGCCCACTTTCTGGGGAGAGAAGATATTAGATGTAGCTCATTTTAACGTGCCAAGCAAGTAAAGGTCAACATACTGGAGCATGATACACCATTTGTTCCGTCATGAACCCACAGCCAGGCACGAAACTCCCTCTCTAACTCTAATTTTTAATATCTTGGTCTTTTAAAGAACTATTATGAAATCAAATGACTTGCACCCTGGGTAATTATAAAAGATAAATTTCCCTCAGCCTAATGAAGTGTTTCTCCTATCATATGTAGTCAATCATCAAACATTTATTGAACACAGATATTGTAGCTGATGCTGAGGAGACAAAAATTAAGATGTGGATGTGTTTTTCCCCGGTTGCCTTTATATTTATAAAGAAGAAAATCAAAATAGAGAATTTTCCATTAGTACAAACTTTACAAGTTGGTAAGGGATGTGAGACAAAACATCACCAATGATGAGATTTTCAAAGTAACTTGAAGGAACAGAGGGTGCAGAAGGCAATTCAAGAACGCAAAGGGATTCAAACGAAGCCAAGGAAGTCATCCATTTGTGGAAAGTGGGTTCAGAAAACAATTATTTTCTTTGTTTGTTTTAGTGGTTAAGTCATGTCCAACTCTTTTGCTACCCCATGAACTGAAGTCTGCCAGGCCCCTCTGTTCATGGGATTTCCCAGGCAAGAATACTAGAATGGGTTGCCATTTTCTTCTCCAGGGGATCTTCCCAACCCAGGGATGGAACCTGTGTCTCCTGCATTGGCAGGCAGATTCTGTACCATTGAGTCACCACGGAAGTCCAACTGGGGTGGATTTTTAATGTGAATTGCTGTTGGGTAATGATGAGTCTGCACTTGTAAGTTTGAGACAAGAGTGAGCAGAGAAAATGATGACACATATATACTTATCGCACTCCCAGATACTGTGGGAGGTGAAGGATGAATAAAACACAGATTCTACTTTCAGGGAAATTTTAGTTCAACTATGAGGCATCACATATTTGAGATTCTTTTATATTAACACCTTAGTTGTACCTAGGTCAAAAGGAATCAAGCAGCAGCAACATGTTCAGTTAATGAGATAATTCCTTATCATTTAAACGTGTGAACATGGACAAGAAATAAACGACATAAAAAAAGACTAAATGGACAAAAAGCTTTTCATCTTCACCAGTGTTTTTGTTCTGATGTGGAATTAAGTGTTTAAAGTTAGAAATAATTGGAAGGTGAGACAGGGAGAAAAAGAAGTTTTTTAAGATGATAAAGCACATCTTGCATTGAATTAAAAAAAAAAAAAAAGACTTGGTATTGTACTAGTGGATGGCTAGGATAAAATACTCAAAGCAAAGGCATGGTTCCAGTTGTATTCCCAGCCCTGAGGCCTCAGGAACCCCCTGAAATGCATTTGACTGGAAATGAGAAAAACAAATTAAATATTGAAAAATTTTCTCTGGTGACCAAAGTTTGATTTTATTAAGTGCAATTTCTTCCAAATTTAGTTGAGCTACAGAACTATTCATAGACTCTCACTGTAATGTGATCTCACATAAGAAAGAGTTAAAAAAAATTCTGAAAATATGCCGATGAATGAGAAGAAAAGGAGAATGACACAGTACTGTAGGAAGCTTTGGTGGAAGCAACCTGAACTCACCACACACTCTCCGCGCACACATATGCTGTACGGGTCTTTGTAGGAACAGCGTGTTCCATCGTGCACCAGCTGTTTCATATAAGCAACATCTCCAGTCTCTTTGGATTGACAGTAAAGGTGGCATCTTTTCTTGGCTGTATAAGATGGAGGATTATTAAGTCAACTATTTATGCAAAATGGTATATTTGAATAGTATAGTTTGTTTTTAAAATATACAGTTTCAACATGGCTTCCTGGAAACAAATTGTATAAATAAAGAGTGGGGGGGGTACGCATACTTGGCATACTTATTTTAGCCAGGGTGACCCTATGATTTGTCATCTAAACTGGGATAATTCAGATAGTGAAAAGGAGCTCTATTAATGATATAGAAAGGGATGAAAGTGAAAGTGTTAGTTGCTCAGTCATATCTGATTCTTTGTGACCCTATGGACTGTAGCCCGCCAGGCTTCTCTGTCCATGGAATTCTCCAGGCAAGAATACTGGTATGGGTTGCCATTCTCTTCTCCAGGGATCTTCCCGATCCAAAGGTAGAACCCGGGTTTTCTGCAGAGCAGGCAGATTCTTTACCATCTGAGCCACTAGCAAAGCCCCTAACAATATAAATTGGTATGACTGGTCCCATACAACCCAGGCTCTCTGGCTACCCTAGATTTAACCAGGGTTATTCAATAAATTTCATTCAAAATCAATTTAGTTTTAGTGACACTTAGAGCACTGACGGAGGAGCCTGGTAGGCTGCAGTCCATGGGGTCGCTAGGAGTCGGACACGACTGAGTGACTTCACTTTCACTTTTCACTTTCATGCACTGGAGAAGGAAATGGCAACCCACTCCAGTGTTCTTGCCTGGAGAATCCCAGGGACACAGGAGCCTGGTAGGCTGCCGTCTATGGGATCACGCAGAGTCGGACACGACTGAAGCGACTTAACAGCAGCAGCAGCAGTAGCAGCAGAGCACTGAAAAGGTTTCTCTTTTGTTTGACCCAGTGGCCTAGTACAATTTTTGCTTCTTGTAGGATCTCATTAATTAAATCTAATTTATGTGACTCACTTTCCTCAAATTAATCAAAATAATGCATTGCAATTCTGAATTCTTCCACATGTGCATCTTTCCTTTAAAACAGATTTAAACTGAACTCAGCAGTGTATTCACACAAATAAGACATATGTCAAGAAGTTCCCATCTGAACAGATTTAACTGAAAATTCACAGCTAAGGAGTGAAACATGATAGGGAAATTTCCCAGTGTATTTCTTAATAACTAATGTACGGTACAAAAGTAAAGGGTTATGAAGTGCCTTTGTTATTCAATAATGCTCTTTGTCTTGTTCCTGACTTGATTGTAAAATAGCTGTACTTTCTCTAGTTGTTCAGAAAAGAAAAATCACAATATTCCAGAGGCATTTCCCAGCAGAGCGATTTCAGTTGCATGAGGAAACTCAGCATCTCTCCCAGGCATTGCTTTCCACTCGTCTTTTCAATAGTGATGGTGGCTGTACTGCCTGCCAGGAACTATTCCATAATTCTCACCTCTCTAGAGAAAGGAGTGTATTAGCCTTATTCTTGGAAACCCAGGAGGACTCACCCCTATAAGCACCAAGTTTTCTAAATTGCCAAGTGAGGATCGAAAGTCCAAGGGATTGTGTGTTGGCAAAGCTTAAGCTCTAAGTAACTGTCCACACAGCAGGAGAAGCGTGGGTGTCTACTCACAGTCAGGATGTTCATATGGCAACCAATGGTGTTTGGTATTCTGGTATTCAAAGTGGGAGTTACGCTGCTGGCACTGCTGGGCTCTGAAGTCCTCAAAGTGTTTTTGGCATTCTTCTGTATTACAAAGCTGGTACTCAAAATTAACGCCAGGACAATCCTGACCACCATTGATGGGCCTAAAGAAAAGACAACGTTGAGAAAGGCCTTTTGGCTCTGGTCCAGTGGCTGAAGCTTGCAGGCACAGTGCTGGAGGGCAGAAAGCCAGAGCTTCTGAGCTGCCAGCCGCGTGAATGGACTCATACTTCCTAATTTCAATCCCTTTTCCAAAGCACTGTCCTCTCCCTGCTAGGGTTTGCTGGAGGGAAGCCCCAAACTCAAATCAGTATATTTTAAAACAGTGTATTCCTTCAAATGATATGTTTTAAACGCACAAAAAAGTATATAAAGAATCAACAAACAGGCATGTGGTCTCAGGAAAATTATATATTTTTATCATGCATAAAACATGTATTTGCAACCCAAAGAAACATTAATCATGGCTCTATGCCTGTTTCTTAATACATCCAATGCAAACAATAATCCTATCTTCCTTAGAGAAAAATTGCAAGGATTAAATGAGTTACTGTGTTTAAAACACTTAAAAAAGAGTGTGGCATGTGGTGAGCCCTTGCTGTTCTTACTACTATAATTTTTATTGTTTTTGTTGCTTCTGTGAATACTGCCATCATCTCTTCCTGTGAAACAGATCCCTCAGTCTTTGTACAAAGATGTGCTCAGAGCCATCCTGCTGCCAGACAAAAAAAACGGGTCCCAAATGTTAAACCCTTCCCAAGGAAGACTGTCCTAATAACCCTGATAGTTCACTTTTTTTTTCCCTGCAGAAAATAAGATTTACTAAGCACACAACAGGGATTCCAAAAATGTTCTCTGGGAGGACAAATGGATAACTTTCCCCCCAACAGTTCGTTGGTCTTTCTTTTACCGTCTTTGTGGCTCGGCTCTGAAGTACTCCTCTCCTGACTCTGAAGTGAGGGAGCCTCTGTGGTTAGTGCTGCTTCTGCCAATAGGCCTGTGCTTCCCAGAGCAGGTCTCGCAGCCTCGGTGCCCAGTCCTAAGGACACAGTGATCTGCTTTCCCTGCTCAGTTCCAGAGCCTCCTACACAGCAATTTCTTTAACAATCTCTAACCTTAATCACGGACTACTCTTCACTAGATGGATTAGTGGGGATTTACCCAAAATAGACCCTTACACACTTAGTTTTCACGGTCTGTGTTTTACATGTACTTTGTGAAACTGAACATTAATGGCATAATATTGAGGCATTTTCTGGTCTGTCCCCAAGTGATGTGCATGACAGGAGTTACACTCACGTTGGATTATTGCACTGGCGTGTTCTGAACCGGACACCAGTTCCACATGTCCGGGAACAGGAGCCAAATTTGGTCCAGGATCCCCAGTTGCCATCTTGTTTTTGCTGATTAGCATTCTTCCACATGCAATGGCCTTTATAGCACCACTTAGGAAAATGACAAAAACAATTATGAAACTTTGTGCCCATGCTCAAATTGAAGTTGTTATACAAGGACCACCAAGCGAAAGACTTCCTTTCTCTTTTACTTCTTTTTCTGGTGAAAAAACACTTAAATCATCCCAAAGTAATTACAACAATATGGTGACCTATACATACTGGGTAATTTAGACTTGCATTTTAAGTATAAAATTAAAATAAAAAATAACATTAATTCAGACAAGTTTTTAAATGACCCATTTATCAGTGAGTATCAAACATCATAATCAATAAGGAGATCGGAGCACTTAATTTGCCCAGTCGGTGCTAGTCTACCCTTCATCCCTTGTTATCCGTATTATTGGAATTTTTTAAGGGCAATATCCTCCCCTTTAAATAATGACAGGAAATTATATGCCTTAACTTCAAAAACAATTAATATAATATATCTAAAACATATATAGCTTTCATAATGATTCTAAGAAATAGATAGGTCAGATATATTATAACATATATAGCTTTCATAATGATTCTAAGAAATAGATAGGTCAGATATATTATCTTTACCTTTCAGATGAGGAAGTTGGGGCCCGGAAAGGACCATGGATAGTGTAAGACCCTCTGACCAGGAGAACTAAGTGGGGAATACTAAAACACAGATACTGTAGAGACATAGAGCTTATAGTACCCAACACACAGCAGATGCTCGAAAAGCATTAGCTCTTTTCCTTTCTAACATTTTGATTCATGTTTTTATTCTACACACAATAAAAGTGCTTCTTAAAACTCAACTTTAGGAAATTTAAACATAACACAAATATATTTAGGGAAATTGGATGTCCAGATTTGGTTTAGAGGATATCTTTTGCATAAAGCGAAAACGAATCAACTTATTGTTACTTTTGTTTTTTCAGTCATTAAGCTATAATACCAAATTTTCCAAAAGCAACATGCTGTATGTTATGAGTTTAACATAATTCCTAACAGTTTAAACGTGGATAATGACAGATTTTATTATTACTATTATGTATGTAATTCTGATAGCAAGTACAGTTTATACACATTTGAAACGGAGCTTTAAAGGGCTTTAAAAGAACTAAAAACTATATAAATCTTCTTTGCCAGGTTTTGGTCCTATCTACAATATCTTATTTCCAAACTAGTCAAAGCCCTTCAACATGAGTTCTCAACATGCCTTTGTCTGGGGTTTCGTGATCTTTCCCCTCATGAGTAGTGAAGCTTGGCACTGGGCCAGTTTCTGAGCATTGAATCCTTACTACACAACTTGAGATTGAAAACTTCTGGGCATCTTTCCCCAAGGAGCAAGGCCAAATCGTCTAAGTTCACATGACTTTATTTCTGGACAACTTTCACAAGAAGTGTGATGCCAGCAAGTAAATCAAATCCCATTAGAGCCCAGACACTCTGCTGAGCAGCCGCTTCCTATTCTATCAGTCGGGGGCTGAACAGTGGTCCCAAAGATGCCAAGTCCTAATCCTTAAAATATGTAAATGCTACCTTATTTGGAAAACAGCCTTTGCTCATGTAATTACATAAGAATTTTTAGATGGGGAGATTACCCTGGATTATTCAGGTGAACCCTAAATGCCATCACATGTATCCTTATAAGAAAGGGGCAGAGGGAAAAAGACACGCAGAGGAGAAGGGGGCAGTGTGGGCACAAAGGCAGAGATGAGAGTGGCACAGCCACAAGTCAAGGAACCCAGCCAGCCAGAAGCTGGAAGAGCCAAGAACAGGTTGTCCACGAAAGCCTCTGCGGGGAGGGCCATTCTGCCCACACACTGATTTCAGCTCAGTGAAACCAATTTTGTTCTTCTGGCCTCCAGAACTGAGAGAATAATTGTTGTTTTAAACCACTCTCTGGTAATTTGTTAGTAATTGCTAGAGCACCTCTAGGAAACTAATACATTATGTTCGTGCATTATCACAGTGAAACTTCACATCCTATAATTTTCTTAAAGATGACGATACGTGCCATTTTAAAGATGATTCTTATGCAACATATCTCTACTGTATAAACAGATTATACTCACTTTCCCAGCAGCACATTCGGTTCCATCAAGTGGGGGCCCTTTTTTAGTCTTACAAAAGTAGGGATTATCAGGATGGCTACACCAAAGCTGTTTACATGGATCAAACGTTCGGAACTGAAAGAGAGAAAAACCAAACTCTCAGTGACGTAGAGATGGAATGACTTGTACTGATAATACCGGCTATACAGTTTCTTCATGTCATGTTTCTTGGATATTTTAATTTCAAGTTAATGGTCAAAGTTGTAGCGTGTTAAGAAAACAAACATGTCTAAGAATTCCAAGTAAAGAATACTTTTATTCTGCTCTTCTAAAAGAACACTGATGAACAATGATTTGTCTGGTTCTCCAGTTGACTTTTACTATTCTGCATGCCATTTCTATTTTATGGTTTTCAGATTTTTAAAGAGTGAGTAATTATTACAAACATTGTAAATATGAAAATGTCATAGCAGTTTTGCAGCTCTCAAGCCATCAAAATGGCTTATCTTTATCCCTGTATGTATGAACCAGTTAGACATAAAAAATAAAAATGCTCATCATGAGCTCACTAAATGCAGAAATTATCTGTCAAACTTTCCATGTAAGATACTGTATTCCAAGTGTAACAAAATGTCACAATACATTCATGTAGTTTATAAAGTACTTGTATATATTTGATCTTCATACCATGGCTGAGAAATATGGGTTATATAGTTATGGATACAAACCAAACAGTAATAGAGCCAGATCAGAATCTTAGTTTTCTCATCTTAAGAATGTGTTTTTATTTTCCTAAATCACTATATTATAATATCCAAGTGTATATTTAAGCACACATATTTGTATGTACTGTTTCCTCATCTACTCTCTTCATAACAGTACATTTCTTATCATTTTTAGATATAAAAAATAAACCTGTATATCAAATGCCAGTTTATCCATATATTCATTCCCTATGCCGTTACTTAGGCTTCCTAGGTGGCACAGTGGTAAAGAATCCACCCGCAATGCAGGAGATGGCAAGAGATGCGGGTTTGATCCCTGGGTAGGGAAGATCCCCTGGAGTAGGAAGCAGCAACTCACTCTAGTAGTCCGGACTGGAAAATTCCTCAGACAGAGGAGCTTGGCAGGTTACAGTCCATGAAGCCTCAAAGCAAAGACATGACTGAGCAGACACACACATACCATTAATTATCCACATACAGTCTTATCATCATAGCTTTCTTTCTTTTCTTTAGTGTTATTTATTTATGGCTGTGCTGGATCTTCATTGCTGCACTGGCTTTTCTCTAGTTGTGAGCACAGGCTTCTCATCACGGTGGCTGCTCTTGCTGTAGGGCGAGGGGTCTAAGGTGCACAGGCTTCAGTAGTTGTGGCTCCCCGGCTCTAGAGCAGAGGCTTAATAGATGTGACGCATGGGCTTAGTTGCTCCAAGGCATGTGGGGTTTTCCGGGACCAGGGATGGAATGCATGTCTCTTGCATTGGCAGACAGATTCTTTAGCACTGAGCCACCAGGGAAACTCCGTCATAGCTTTCTTTTAAAATTAGTACTCATTTTCTATCTGGGTTTTTTGTTCTAATTCCTATTACTTAATGCAGAAATTTTAATTTTTTACAATATGAAGCCAGAGCTTTAGAATTCTCAGGTTAAAACATTAACACAGGAAAACAGGAACTGACTGTATATCTTACAGGCAAACCAAATAGCATCTGCAAAGGCAGAATTTCAACAGCAGATCAACTTCTTTCAATGAAATACATTTTTTCTTGCTCTAACACGTAAAGCTTCCTCTAACATATAAAAAGCCCTATTTACCAGATGTGTGACTTAAGCAAGTTGCATAACCTCTGTAAGTCTTGGCTTGTTCATCTGTAAAATAAAAGTGTACCAACTTCCTTCTAGCCTGTCACAAGGATTAAATAAGACAGTATATTTAAAGCACTTAGCTATAGCATGTAGAGACATAGCAAACACAAATCATTGGTTCATATTCTTGCACCAGTGAATCTGTAAAGGTCACCAAACAGGAGCTACACAAATAGATTTTAAGATGCAAAAATCTAAATTGACTGTAACGTACCGCAGTGCACATTTTATAACCAACTCCAAAGTCAAAACGACACTGCTCATCCATAGAATAATTGATTCCAGGAAGTTCTGGGAGTTTGGGCCAGTCATGTTCAAATGGGTCATCAAGGAGACAGTCATAGGAACTGGAGGAAGGAAAATGGTGCATACAGCTAAATGTTCATTTTTTTTTTTATCATGTCTCAGTGAGAAAGTATTCTTAGGTTACATACTCTGGAATTTCATCAGATCATAAAGCAAGTTCATGAAAGCATATCTTTTAAGGATTTTGGTTTCAGCTCCATTTAGAAAAAGACCATTCATCTTTATTCTTCCCAGGAAAATAAGCCAAGCATACTCAAAAACACAGTAGAACTGTAACGACCTTGTTCATGTCCCTAGCTGAACCCCCATGGTGTGGCAAGGCAGATTCTGACATCCACCCTATGGGGTACAGGTGGTATACCCTATGCAGGCATTGTGTGACCACCCTCTCTTCATTCTCAAATCAACTTTTACCATTAGTCAAAGATCCCACAGAGAATTTACTGAAAGGAAATCACATTTAAAAATTCACTTCAAGGCTAGGCTTACAGCTTCAAATATTATAATCACATTATGGAATTACTGTGCCAAAAGCTAAGTCACAAGAAAATGTTTATCATGAACAAGAGTTTTCATTCACTGGGAGTTCAGTTATGATCAATGTCCTAAGAGACAGTTTCACGTCTGTATTTCTACTGTAACGTTCTCACGACACAAAGAAGGAGACATACTGTATGTATCTTTTCAGTTCTTGGCCGCTACACCGGGACCAGTGGTAACGATGAAACGCGGCTTGCACCAAGGGAGCCATAACACTTCCCATAGCCGTCTCATCACCGCACCTGTTGCCCTGTCCATCGTGTTCCATCCCCAACCTAGAACACAGAGCAAGACCTCACTGGTAAGAATCAACATACGGACCACGGCTTTGGCATAATTTCTGTTTTGAAATGTACAGGGAAATAGGTATTTTTTTAAGCTAACAAGGCTTTTGTGGAGGAGTCACAGACACTGTGAAACGGGAAGCAATCTGGCAGAAATGCCTTTCTTGTTCTTTAGCTATGAAAAGCCCACGAGTGTCTCTGCAAGCCAGTCACTCATTTGGTTTCAGTGCATGACCTCTTCACTCTTTTCAGCTCCTCAAACTTGGCAAGAGGGTGAGAGTTGCACGCTGGCATGTGCTCTGCCCAAAGTATGAACAATACTGAGAGAGGCAGAAAGAAAAGACCTTGTTTTTTCCCCCACTCTATAGCTGTCAACAGTGACTTACACATGGCCAGTTTCATGTGCTACTACAAAGGCAGATGAAAAACCATCCTCGTGATTCAGGGTACAGCTTCTCACTGGGTGACACATGCCTGTGACTGGAGCATATCCTGTAGAGAATAACAATTACTTTTATTTTCATTTTATGAGAAAACCCATTAAGAATTACTACTGGACCTTTGCCGAGGGAAAAAGAAAAAAGCTTTTCAGGAAACAGAGGCAGTATTATTTCGCTGCTAGCATCATGCCACATTCTCTTGGGAAAGCCACAGGTAACGGGCTCTGAAAGGATTCACTGGGTCTGCAATTTTCTCCTCTCCTAGGGGAAGGAACTGCCTGGGGTTACCATTCTGCTCTGCCCACCAACTAAGCCCTACCTTTCTGCTGTGGTGAATGTTCCTTCAAATCATGGTACTGATGAAGGGAGCCAGAGATTCCATCCACGTTGAAAAGAAAGTGGTCAGTCTAACTTTTTTTTTTTTTTTTGAAGTCTACATCAGAGTTTATTAGATAGATAGATGTAAGCTGACTTGGGGAGAAAGTTCTTTGGCAACAGACGTTTCCCATAGCACCTCCTTTCCCCTTCCAAGTACTCAGTGGAAATTGCACTGCATTTTATAGCAGCCCCTCTGTACCCCAAATGTACACCTATTATTGTAAAGGAGAGCATAATATGTCATGGCATTTAGGTGGCATTTAACATTGTGAATTCCACAGAAGTCACTGGAAGCAACAGAAAGCAAATGCACGCGTGGCTGAGGCAAAGATGAAAATGATGGTGGAGATGTGAACATGTGAACAGACTCCCTGATTCAGGATTGGTCTTTTTTTTTTAAGTTTTAAAAAACTTTTATATTACGTTGTAGAATAGTTGATATATACTGCTGTGTTAGTTTCAAATGTACAGCAAAGTGATTCACTTATACTCTTGAAAAGTCATGCCCTTAAGTTTTTCTGCTACATAGTAATGGAAATACCTTGCATTCCAGCAGGTCCAAAGTCTTGCCTGGTTAAGAAAATTGCGTGATCATGGTGTTCAGAGTGATTGGGATCAGACTTTTGTTGTTGGCAAGCCCAGCGACACACATTTTCCAGGCTCCTGGATGGATTTCCCCTTTCTATGAGGCTGATGGACTAGGAGAAAACAATATGTTAAAGACATACATAATATTAATATTTTCCCAAAGGCTTCATTGAATAACTTTCTCTGAAATTAACATTTGAGATTACAGTAATTAAATAATGTACAATAATACTATTGGGGGCTTGTTTAGATAACTAATCTCATTTGGAAATTCTAAATGCACTTAAGGGATACCTTTATGACGATCAACATTATCTGTGTGAAAGGTGGCTGACACCATTAACTGAAATATGTGATGATGAATTATTTTGCTACTGTGAAGCAACTCAGTATTAATCAACTGCGTAAAAAATCTCAATAAATATTAAGAACAGTAACAGAAGATAGATGGAAATATTTGGAACTTTTTCTCTAGAAATGTTAAAGCCAAAGATCTTCAGTTTCTTTTTTTTTGCTTCAAAATTAATCAAAGCTGGTTTATATAATTTGAGGAGCAAATTATATAAACTTCACACTGAAAAAAATAACTACTCTTTATTTTAACCTCACAGCAATGAAGAGAGGGGGCACTCATATCCTGCTGTTCCAAGAAATGGAGTGACATTCTTGGGAACCCTGTGCATGTGTGCTCAGCCATGTCCAACTTTTTGCGACCCTATGGACTGTAGCCCAGCAGGCTCCTCTGTCCATGAGATTCTCCAGACAAGAATACTGGAGTGGATTGCCATTTCCTTCTCTAGGGCATCTTCCTGACCTAGGGTTAAGCCCATGTCTCCTGCATCTCCTGCATTGCAGGTGGATTCTTTACCACTTAAGCCATTGGGGAATGCAGTTACTATCACATTATCATCAGGAGATAAAAGTTCAGAGCAAAAAGCCCCATCCTTGAAGAACCCAGGAGCCACACTTCCCTGAGTAGTTCTGATGGAACGAGAAACTGAATTTGGAACCTCAAATTAGTTCTTACTTGGCTGACTGGCTGAGAGTTTTGTTACATTTCAGCAGATGGTTTTATCAGTGTTTACATTCTTAATAAAAAAGTTTGGTTTGTTTTATGTTGATCACATACTTCTCCAAAGAAATGATTTACCAACCAACTGAAGGCTTTTGACATCTCCAGCTGGAGTTGACTTGCCTTGAGTGCTAGAGACACTGTCTTCATTAGGTCAGGTTTGGGGGGGAAACTAAAGATCAATGATGCCCTTTTACCAGAAATGGTAAGTTTTCATATATAAAAAATGCAAACACATGGACTTTCCCCCCTGTTCTTGCTAAATGCATATTTCATTAGTATTCCATAATCAGGAGGATTAACTGTGGGAGGGGGACATTTAATTTTAAACATTAAGAAAACTGCCAAGTTAGTCACTTCCCCTATGTTTTCTCCTCAAAGGGAGAGACTATTTCATCC
This sequence comes from Bos taurus, assembly GCF_002263795.3. NCBI lineage: Eukaryota > Metazoa > Chordata > Mammalia > Artiodactyla > Bovidae > Bos > Bos taurus. Next base: position 87,464,916 of record NC_037333.1, read on the forward strand.
ACTCCATGATTTCCAAGGACAGGGAGCCAACTCGTGCCATTTTAAAGCCAGCTAAAGTTACACTACATAAAAATGCCTATTGTCTGTACTGACCCAACACTTTGTTTTCAAGATTATAAGATTAATGCCCTTTAAAAAAAATTCACTGTATGCTTCGCTTTTATTAATTGGAAAGATATGAAACATTCCTTTTAAGAAATTATGAGAGAGTAAGGATCTCTGTTATTTTGTTAATCCGCCTGTAATGTAGGACACCTGGCTTCAATACTTGGCTTGGGAAGATCCCCTGGAGAAGGGAACGGCTACTAACTCCACTTTTCTGGCCTGGAGAATTCCATGGACTGTATAGTCCATGGGGTCACAAAGAGTTGGACACGACTGAGTGACTTTCACAGCCTGACACACACACAGATATAGTTGAAGCACCTAGAAAGCATCTGACACAGAGCAGGCACTCAACATACATGTTTTGGATTAAAAAGTCAATTATAAATTTAATGCTGGTGGTGGTTGTTCAGTTGAAAAGTTGTGTCTGACTCTTTGTGACCCCAACAAACTGAAGTACACCAGGCTTCCCTGTCCTTCACTATTAAGGGAATCCTCTTTTTTTCATTATATTGTCATACCTAAAATCAGGATAATTATCTCCAACTCCATTAGACAGAGGTAAACACATCAAATGACACCAGCACAAAAATGATTCATTATCTACTCTAAGTTAGAGATCTCCATTCATTGGGGCAGTTTTCTCTTCTCAATTCAGAGCAACTGGGGTCTACGTGAGACATATCTACTATAGCTTCAGTAGACTAATCTGTTTGCTAACCCACTCTTTGATGTTCACAGTTCACATATAGGAAGACATTTTACCTTTGCATAACCCAGCATTATCATGCGCACCAGGACTACATTTATATGCACTCCCAGGGACTCATCATGGTAAATTTCATTCACCTAGAAACAAAGGAGATAATTACTACAAGAAAGGCCACACAAAGAACTTTAGGAGATGGACACTTAAGGAAATGGCCATGTAATCCCAAATACAGGAGTCAAGTCACTTTTTTTTTTTTTAGTTTAGTTTAAACTGATATCTGAAATGAAGTCATTTACTTTTAACTTTGGAATGATTCCTGGCTATGTGAATTACTGATACTGTAAACCCTGTAGTATCACGAATATAGAAACTAGGTTGTAAAGGGCTTCATTGAACTATTGAAGTGTTAAGAATCCATGTGTACTATGATCCACAGATAAAATTCATCAAAAGCAATCACAGTTAAGAATCTGCCTTCCAATGTAGTAGACACGGGTTTGATCCCTGTTCAGGAAGATCTGCTAGAGAAGGGATAGGCTACCCACTCCAATATTCTTGGGCTTCCCTTGTGGTTCAGCTGGTAAAGAATCCACCTAATGTGGGAGACCTGGGTTCAATCTCTGGGTTGGGAAGATCCACTGGAGAAAGGAAAGGCTACCCACTCCAGTATTGTGGCCTGGAGAATTCCAAAGACTGTATAGTCCATGCGGTCGCAGAGTTGGACGCGACTGAGCGGCTTTCACTTCACTTCGGGAAGATCCCACATGCCGTGGGACAACTAAGCCCGTGAGCCTTGACTACTGAAACCCAAGTGCTCTAGGGCCCATGCTTCAAAACAAGAGAAGCCACTGCAATGAGAAGCCTGTGCAGCACAACTAGAGAATAGCTTCTGCTCGCCGCAACTAAAGAAAGCCCGCCTGCAGCAATGAAAACCCAGGACAGCCAAAAAACAAACAAACAAAAGCTATAGCAAGACCACGATTCAGGTGAAGCATCTGCCAGCATGAGGGATGGCAACCATATGAAGAAAAAGAGCAAGCATGTCCTTCAGGGCGCCTCTGTCACCACCAGGGCTGCTACCTCTTGTTAGGGAAGCTGGTGTGCAGGGTCTGTGGTGGTACCTGTGGGCCAGTAACTGGTGGTCCTCCCAATGCCTCCTCCACCCCAAGAATGGGGCATCTGAGGCAATGATTATTTAGATGTCCTACAGTAAAGAAATCCTTCCACATTTGGATTACTAAGATGACTGTTCAAGTACATATAATATCAGTCCTGGGTAAACCTCAGAGGGGCAAAGTTGAGTCATTGCTCTTGATTTAATTTTAAATGTTAAATTAAAATTTCTACAGGTAATCTGGCATACTTTAAAACCATAGATATTAGAACTTACACAACCTCAGAGGTCATAGTCCAACAGATTTTTATAGATGAGGAAGATGAAGACCATAGAGATTAATTAACATGCAGAAACAGTCAATTATTGACAGTCTAAAGAGACTTCTGGGTTCCCTGAAGGCTCGGCAGTAAAGAATCTGCCTGCAACATAAGAGACACAGGAGATGCGGGTTTGACCCCTGCGTCTAGAAGACCCCCTGGAGGAGGAAATGCCAACCCACTCCAGTATTCCTGCCTGAAAAATCCCATTGGCAGAGGAGCCTGGCGGGCTATATTCCAAAGGGTTGAAAAGAGTCAGACACAACTGAACATGTATGACCATGAAGAAGAGCAAAGTGACTTCTATTTTCTGGTTCAGTTCAGTTCAGTCGCTCAGTTGTGTCTGACTCTTTGCGACCCCATGAATTGCAGCACGCCAGGCCTCTCTGTCCATCACCAACTCCCAGAGTTCACTCAAACTCACATCCATCAAGTCGGTGATGCCATCCAGCCATCTCATCCTCCGTCGTCCCCTTCTCCTCCTGCCCCCAATCCCTCCCAGCATCAGAGTCTTTTCCAACGAGTCTACTCTTCGCATGAGGTGGCCAAAGTACTGGAGTTTCAGCTTTAGCATCATTCCTTCCAAAGAACACCCAAGACTGATTTCCTTTATAATGGACTGGGTGGATCTCCTTGCAGTCCAAGGAACTCTGAAGAGTCTTCTCCAACACCACAGCACGATACTGGATGCTTGGGGCTAGTGCACTGGGACGACCCAGAGGGATGGTATGGGGAGGGAGGAGGGAGGAGGGCTCAGGATGGGGAACACATGTATACCTGTGGCGGATTCATTTTGATATTTGGCAAAACTAATACAATTATGTAAAGTTTAAAAATAAAATAAAATTTAAAAAAGACAAAAAAAAAAAACTATGTTAAAAAAAAAAAAGCATCAATTCTTCAGCGCTCAGCTTTCTTCACAGTCCAACTCTCACATCCATACATGACCCCTGGAAAAACCATAGCCTTGACTAGACGAACCTTTGTTGGCAAAGTAATGTCTCTGCTTTTGAATATTATGCTAGTTTAAAATTGGTGTGAATAAAAATTTCTAGTAAGTTGGAAATGCTAGCAGAAATGGGAAACGTGGCTTTATCTGGCTACATTTCAAAGTTCTTAGCTGTTCTCAGGAACAGGGAACCAACACTTGTCATAATAACTGAAAGAGGGATGGAAAATGAACCTCAATTCAACTCAAGACCCAGGAGGTTTGGACAGAAGGCACAGAGGGAAGATAGGCAAAATCTCATAGAGAGAAACCTTAAAAAGAAATGTAACTCATGGATAATCGAATGCTCTAAAAAAAGAAATTCATGGATTTCTTATCATACTGACCAAGAAACATACCAATAAATCTCAAATGAAAAGTTTCAGGAATATAATCAGACTACACAGAACACCATAAACATCAAAGTGTTAAATGTAGGTTAAAGGTAAGTAAGTAAAGACGCTCAGTCATGTCCAACTCTTTGTGACCCCATGGACTGTAGCCTACCAGGCTCCTCTGTCCATGGGATTTTCCAGGCAAGAGTACTGGAGTGGGTTGCCATTTCCTTCTCCAGGGGATCTTCCCAACCCAGGGATCGAACCCAGGTCTCCTGCACTGCAGCCAGACGCTTTACCGACTGAGCCACCAGGAAAGTCCTCTGGTAAAGGTACACTTACTGAATTTTGAGATGGAACAAAAAAGAGAAGAACAACTAAGATGGAGGTATAAGACCTAAGGAAGCTAATATATACTGAAGAAGATAAAGTGTAGTTTACCAAGTAAAGATTCAGGGTTCCTTTTAAGTGGAAAAATGCAGTATATATGAACATGTTAGTTGCTCACTTGTGTCCAACTTTTTGTGACCACATGGAGACTGCCAGGCTCCTTGTCCATGGGATTCTCCAGGCAACAATACTGGAGTGGGTTGCCATTCCCTTCTCCAGGGGAACTTTCTGACCCAGGGATCAAACCTGGGTCTTCTGCATTACAGGCAGATTCTCTACCATCTGAACCACCAGGGAAACCCATGTATATATAGATCTATACATTTACAAACTCACACACACACACACTTATAATGGTAAGACCCAATTTAACTACTATTCAAGACAAGCCAAGGAGTGAAAACAATCTGTAATTCACTCTTGCATTGGACAAGTATGCAGGCTGGTTGCACATGCCCAAGCCATTCAACTAGAGGCCACTGTACATCTGTAGCATTGAGTTCATTTTGTCTGTTCTGTCTGATGAAAGAGATGTATACAACAAGAGGGCTTCCCTGGTGGCTCAGTGGTAAAGAATTTGTCCACCAATGCTGGAGATGCAGATTTGATCCCTGGATTGGGAAGATCCCTTAGAGAAGGAAATGGCAACCCACTCCAGTGTTCTTGCCTAGAGAATCCCAAGGACTGGGGAACCTGGTGGGCTGCCGTCTATGGGGTCGCACAGAGTCGGACACGACTGAAGCGACTTAGCAGCAGCAGCAGCAGCAGCTGGAGATGCAGATTTGATCCCTGGTTTGGGAAGATCCCCTAGAGAAGGAAATAGCAACCCACTCCAGTATTCTTGCCTGGGAAATCCCATGGGCAGAGGAGCTTTACCATTAAAGCACATAAAAGTATAGGAAGTAGAAAAGAAAACCTGGAAGGAAAACAGCCACCGCATGGAAAAAGGGTTCAATTTGCTCTGAATGTCTACGGCAAATAAAACTAAAACCAAGGGTTCACTGTTAAAGGAGAAGATTTCAGGTCAATATAAGAAGAATTGAATGCTGGCCCAAAAGCTGTAATTTCTTATGACCCTTTTGGCCATGAGCAGATTCTGTTATCTTACTCCATATCTCACAATACCTAATTGAGGACTGAATTCTTCTTTTCTTCAGGATTATTTGATAAGAAATTTCTAGCATAATAATTCCAATACAAGTAAATGTCTGAAGCCAGGCCTGTCATCTACAGAAACTCATGGACATTCCAAGAGACTTCTCATAATGCGGTTGTTCTGAATTAGCACAAAGGTTTCACACACAAAGTTTTAACCTGTACTTAGTGTGCGCTTAGTCATTCAGTCATGTCCAACTCTTTGTGACCCCCCACACTGGAGTGGGTTGCCATTTCCTTCTCCAGGGGATCTTCCCAACAGAGGGACTGAACCCACATCTTCCGTGTCTCCCGCATTTCAGGTGAATTCTTTACCCACTGAACCATTGGGGGTGTCCTAACATGTACTTAATGTATCAATAATTGAAATGTAAATGCATTTAATGTAAAAGATGCTGAAATCAATGTTAGTGAGTTCACAAAATCAGGGAACAATATTTTTAAACTAAAGAAAAACAGATTAAAAGAACTAAATTAATTTCTGGAGGAGAAGTGATGCAGGGAAGGGAGGGCCTTACAGCCATGGCTGAATAGCAGTGACAATGATACTTTTAAATACTATGGGAGACTTTTATGTCAGAAAACTATTAGAGTCATAAAATAAATATAAGGTGGCAATTATAACAAATAGCTTGTGATACCTGAGTTAGTATAATGTACATATGAAAAATGAAAGTGAAAGTCACTCAGTCGTGTCCAACTCGATGTGACCCCCATGGACTATAGGCCATTAGGCTTCTCGGCTCATGGAATTCTCCAGGCAAGCATACTGGAGTGGGTTGCTGTGCCCTCCTCCAGGGGATCTTCCCGACCCAGGAATCGAACTCAGGTCTGGTGCATTTCAGGAGGACTCTTTACCATCTGAAACACCAGGGAAACCCATAGCATACAGATAATCACCCTAAATTAGTAAATTCATTTTTGTTTGGTAAATTTAAAAATCAGCACAGTGCCGAGAAAATATAAAGGACACAATTCATGTTCTCAATAGCAATATTATATTATAAAATGATGAAATAAAAAGGCACTTTTTAAAAGGTTAAATTTACCATTCACCAAAAGAAAAGTATTATTTAACAATAGTCACTATTATGCCAGACTAGTAAGTTAACCGGAGTACCCCAATAGAAATCAAGATCAGTTATGGAATGTTCCAAGTTGGCACAAATTTGTGAAACTGTCTCAGAGTATAACATGGATAGAAATAATCAAATATAAGGCAATAGTATTTATACATAGGAGAAAATATTCTTTCAGTGTGGCAAATCAACAAATATTAGGTGTCTCTATTGGGCAAAGCACTGGATATCATTTATTATTTTGCTTCTCAAGGTTTAAAAAGTTGCTTCCTTTACATTATTCACTTTTAAAATGTACCTAATAAATTGACTGCTTGCCATCTTGCCAGGCCTTGTCAATAACAGGATGTAAAGTTTTTTCGGCTCTGAGACACACAGGATATGATAAGAGTTGAAGAAATAATCAGCATCACAGAATTAAATATATTCTAAGACTTGAATTCTAGTCCCAAATCTGCCACTGACAAACTGAGTGACTTTCGATTGGTCGCTTAACCTCTGTGAGCCTCTGTTTTCTCACTGGCAAATTATAATCATACTTGTTCTTTTTGCTTCACACACCTGCTACTCAAATCAAACAAACTGCCACAAACTGCCCTCAGCAAAATAAAAGGCACATGAGAACACTTCTACCTATCCATACCAAAAGTCTTAAAGGTTTATGAACATATTTTCCAATCTATCCAGAAAGAGCACAGAAAAACAAACAAAAAAAAAAACAAAAAACATAACTCTCCCCATCTTAGTTTTCACTGAAAAGGATTTGAAAAATCTTGTACTGTAAATTTATTTACTCTCAACAGAATAATAATAGAATCAAAGATACAGTTTAAATTATCAAAAAAAAAAGGGGGGGGGGAATTTAACAATTTTATTTTTCAAAAATACTTTTTCCAGCAGAGGGCAGTACGCACATGTTAGAGGAGGTTGAAGGAGAGGCTGTGTTACACACCTGAATGTATTTACACACCACTGGGTATGTCTGCCTTTTGTATATTTACACGTAAATAAAATAAGCTCCTTAAAATGAAATAGGAATTTTAAAATATTCTAACCTGAGAAAAACATTGAGTGACTGGACTCTTAAATATTGAAGACATCTTTATGTAGATTGTTTTTCAGTGTCATCTGATTGACACATTATATGAGAGGCACGAAGAAACTTAGGATTTGGGTATAAATTAACCCTGAGTTTTAACAACCAATAAATGATATACAGAAAAAAATAAACAGACCATACTGAATTAAAATTTTGGATATGTTAAGATGAATGAAAATAATATTTTTTAAGAAAGCATTTTTATAACACTTAGTGATAAGGAAAGCTACTTTTTCCTAATTTAAAGCAGAATCAAGAACACAAAAAACCAGCATTAACACAGAGCTTTCCAAGTTCCAGACACAGTTTTAAATACTTTACCTATGTTAATCAAATAATGCATAATCTTTGCAACAACTTTAAGGATATCATTATCTCCATTTTACATCAAACAAAATTGAGGCCCAGAGAGGTTAAGTACTTTGCCCAAGGTCACAGCTAGTACACAGAGTAAAGGATGTACACCTATGCAGTCTGGCTCCAGCCAGAGTCAGCAGTTTTTACCAGCTCGCTACAATTCTACACACTGCAGACCACTGCACTGTCGCGATGCAAAACAAATCTAATTATAGAATAATCATCACCTCCGAGTTTAAGAAACTGATATGTAAGCATACTGATAAAGATAACTCGAAAAAACTTTTACTTATTTTTCATAATTTTCCTTTGTGTAAATTTTAAGGAAATGAATTAATTGGACATGGGTTTGGGTGGACTCTGGAAGTTGGTGATGGATAGGGAAGTCTGGCGTGCTGCGGTTCATGGGGTCACAAAGAGTCGGACACGAGCGACTGAACTAAACAATTAACTAGATTTGAAATTGACTCCAAATAAGGATTTCTTGATGGTCAATATAATCTAAAAATATATTGGGGAAAAAATGAAAAGGAGCTGGAGCAAATCACTGGAAAAACTGAATAGGAAAAGAAAAGATAGCGCTGAAATTTATAACCAGTGTTTTGGGTTGTAAGCAAAGCATTAAGCATAAACATTCTAAGAAGTCATATATCAGATATTACATAAGGCAAATCAAAGTTTATCGATGCAAAACTGAATATCCTGTCACCATGTCAGGAAACCTAAGGAGCACAGGTGGATTTTCTACAAGGTGATCAGGGTTGAGGCCAGAATATTTATTTACCTGAAAAATGGGGTAAATAGGATTTTAATTTTTAAGTAACCTTAAATTGGAAGGGATTGCCAATGTGAAGGTGGGGAAAGGTAATGATTTTAGGAATACTTGATTTACTTGATTAATTAAATCAAGTATTCCTTTCCTTAAGAGGAAAATTCCTTCCAGGTTTGTTCCCTGACAGGACCATTTCTTCCAGGACATTTCCCTGGCAGGACACTGTGACCTGCTTTGTCTGACTAGCTGATGAACAGCTTTGTCTGCCTTTGACAAAAAAAAAAAACAAAAACACTCATATTTCTTTAGGACGGAGGGATGAGGTCTTGAAAGGCCATATTGCTCAGTGCTTAAGGGTATGGGCTCCAAAGTCAAACTGCCTGGGTTTGCTCTTAGCTATGTGACCTTGGGCATCTTATTTGTCTCTGTGCCTCAGTCTTCTCATCTGTAAAATGGGATGATTACATTACTGTCCTTACAGGATTGCTGAGAGGAATAAAGGAGGTCACATATGTACAGTGCTTAAAGGTGCCTGGGCCTTGCAAATATAAAAACAAAAATTGTTAGCCATCATTAGTAACATTATATAGAAACAAATAAATGGTATACATGTATAATTTTTTTTAAAGAGACTTTTTGTTAACTAAAGGCAAAGAGGTAATGACAAGACAGCCTCGGTGACTTTGGCTGGACATAACGAATCCTATAGTAGACTGGGAAAATATATTACTCTATCCACAACCATACCTTGTTGAGCAAAAAGTTCCAAACACATATCTGCTTAGATTTGCAGTCCTGTCCTCTATATTCTTACTCAGGGTGTAGCTATCTCCTAATCTGTCAACTCCTTTCTCCTCACTTCCAATTTCAGAATAATGACTACTTTTTTAAAAAATTGAAGTATAGTAATTTAAAATGTTGTATTAGTTTCAGGTGTATAGCAAGGTGACTCAGTTATACTCTGTATTTCATATTCTTTTCCATTATGGGTTATTACAAGATATTGAATATAGTTCCCTGCACTGGATGGTAGGTCCTTGTTGACTATTTTATATACAGTAGCACTAGAGGTAAAGAACTCGCTTGCCAATGCAGGAGATGTAAGAGATGCAGGTTCGATCCCTGGGTCAGGAAGATGCCCTGGAGAAGGAAATGGCAACCCACTTTAGTATTCTTGCCTGGAGAATCCTATGGACAGAGGAGCCTGGTGGGTTACGGTCCATAGGGTTGCAAGGAGTTGCACATAACTGAGGCAAATTAGCATGATGAACACGTGTATCTCTTAATCTCAAACCACTAATTTCTCCCTCCCCTAATAACTACCTTTTATGAATAGTCTCATCTAATATTTAGTGAACTGAATTGTGCCTAAGGGTCCTAGGGGTCGGGAACTGATTGACACATGAGTTTAAGTCTCTGCTCTTACTATTGTCGTTTGGTTGCTAAGTCGTGTCCAATTCTTTTGCAACCCTATAGACTGTAGCCCACCAGGCTCCTCTGTCCAAGGGATTTCCCAGGCAAGAATACTGGAGTGAGTTGCCATTTTCTTCTCCAGGGAATCTTTCTGGCCCAGGGATCAAACCTGATTCTCCTGCATTGGCAGGCAGGTTCTTTACTGCTGAGTCTCCAGGGAACCCTGTTCTTACCATGAATATATTCTAAGAGGTAAAACAGGCACTAAGTATGGAAAATATAAATCATCACAAAAAGACATGCAGACGAGGTCATTTCAGATAGGAAAGGGTGCTATGAAGAAAATCTGAGTGATGAACTAGAGGACAAGAGAGAGAGGAAGAAGCTACCTGAAGCTGGGCAATTCAGAGCCTGAAGACCCATTTGGACAAGAAGAAAATAGGCAGTTGCCTCTCTGGGGCACAAGTGATGCAGGAAAAAGGGAAGAGCTGGTACAAAAGCTCAACCTCTGTTATCAAGAATGTCAAACACTACGGAGGAGACATCTTGATTATGTAAAAAAGAGACTGAGACCCAGAGAAGTTATGCACTTTGTTCCCCAAATGATTAGCACAGCTACAAATCCAATAAGTCTATATGACATCAATGTCTGTTCTCTGTTATAACCATCTTGCCTGTCTCTTTCTTCCTGTCATAGTGGAAGTGCTAAGGTTCCTTCCTTTGGGATCTTTCACACTTCCTTAAAGATATTTATTTGCTCCAAAAAATCAATGCCATTTTTCATATTCAATCGCCCCCCTTCTTGGGGTTCTTTTCCCTCTTTTACTAATATTCCCAATTTTCCTTCATCATGAAAAAATAAAGGCACCCATAATATTTTGTAGCATTTAGTACTGTTTATCACTACATTCATAAATGATATTATTTAAATTCATCAATGATATTCAAGTTATTTAGCTATATTTTAATAATTTCTCCTTTTCCACTGGCTCACCCACACATCAGTGTGTCTCAATATTTTGTTTTTGATCCTCTTTTCACATTCTTTCTCTGCAATATTTCATCCACTGCTGTTTCTTCAACCAATGTCTATAGACTGATGAATCTCAAATATCTCACACTGAGCCACCTCTCTCAGGCTTCACAGTCATCTGTTCAGCTTTAGTAAGAGATCTATCTATTTGGAAATACATCAATATATCTCAAAGTATACTCACCCTCTCCTGTTCTTCTCTCTGAGTATTCTATCACAGTTAAAGATGAAACCATCTTTTAAAAAAAAAATTATTTATTTTTGGCCATACTGAGTGGCAAGTGGGATCTTAGTTCCCCAAACCAGAGATCATATCCACACCCCCTGCATTGGAAGTGTGGATTCTTCACCACTGGACCACCAGGGAAGTCCTAAAGATGAAACCATCTTGATTCTTTCTTCTTCTTCAAGCATTATAGTCAGTATATTACCGAGTCCTGCAGTACCGCTCACATCTGTCTCTCCTGTCCACCTTCACGTCTAGCACCTCAGTATGTGTCCTACTCAGTTGAACTGCTGCAACCACCTCTTAAAACTTTTGCAAATGTTTTCATTTGGGTAATTTGGGCTCATTTCAGTAGTTCTCCAGAAGGACAGATTATCGGGTTCACATAGCTGTTCTCCATAAGCATGAGGCTCTCATTTTATGGTTAATTATGCTTTGACTTCCCTAGGCATCAAAGGAGCTTTGGGTGGACCAAGAATAGGCAATTCAGCTATAAGGCCTCATGAAGTCTTCCAGCCTTTGGAATAGTGGAAACATACCAAAAGCTCTGGCAGAACTGATTTCTTTCTTCAAGAATGAGAAAGACGATTTGCTTAGCAAACTAAAAAGTTTTTCTGCTGTAGGACCCTTGAAAAAATACAGGCTGAAACAAACCAGGGAAACAAGTATTTATTGCTTGTTCAGTTAAAATTAAAGGACCTATGAAACAGCAGCACTGCTTGCGTATCATGTTATGTGAATTTCACCTGTGATGAAGGGAGGTACTTCCAGAATGATGGGTCCAGGATATTCCAGGGAAGGTGTACATATTTATACAAGGGGTGGCTGAAATGATGTGTGCTTACTCCAGTCTGTCTCTGTGACCTTGTGTGTTCGATCCACATTGGGGACAGTAAGTTTTTTGAGGTAGGGAGGGATAGTATAAATCACAAGGAATGTGAAGCCAGATGGACTACAGTTTGTCCCCTAATTTGGGCTCTTATATATTAATACTATGTGTCTATGTTCATAGCACAATGTCTAACAGAGTCTCTTCCTCCAAATCATTCAATTTTATCCTGAATTCTCTTTTTAAAACACAGACTAATCTTTAAAATCCTTTTCATAAACCCTTCTTCATTAGCACCGTGAATTTCAAACTCCTCAGCATAGTACACACATTTTTCTACAGGCAGCCTCAGATTCTTTACCCAGCCTCACCTTCGGCCATCTCCATCTGCAGTAGCTCCAAAGACATCATGAGCCACCACTTTTAAAATCTTTATAAAATCTGTTCCCCATCTTCCAAAACCCATCTTCTCTTTTTCTAGCAGGGAAATGCTAATTCATTCTCTAAGTTTCAAGTCAAATGACACATCCTCTATGAAGACTTCATTCGTCAGTAATGTTACTTGCCAAACCACATCCCCTCCTTCTCAGTTACTGTTTACACAGTATTTTGTGGCTGAATCTCTTCACATTTTATTATAAAATGTGAAACTATTATTTTAAAATGTGAAACTATTTATTTATAAAATGTGAAACTATCACATGTTATTTTTATTACTTCTTGATTTGTTTATTTCACTGCTAGAGTTAGCTTCTTGTGAAAAAGGAGCTAAATTGTATTCATTTTTGCCTCCCTAGCATCTAACAAGACTCGGGTATGTCTGCTAGGTGAATAAATGTGTGGAGTGCTAATGTGAATTCAAATATAAAGAATGGATTAAAGATAATTAAAGACAATAACCCAAATCACAGAACTGCTACATGATTTGCTCAAGTTGCCTGAACATGTATACTCCCCAGATAAATCTGCCTCGAACTCACATTCAGCATTTTCAGAAACACTAGCTAAGAAATTAAAAGCAGTGAAGGGATTGAATCATCATTAAGCAACCAATAACCACATTAGTTTGCTAATCCTTAAATAAGTCCATTAATGCTCTGTTAGGATTAGCATACTTCCGGGAGCATACATTCTCCCGTAAAAGTATTAGGTAGGGAAGCTTGCCATATCCAGCAAAATACATTTATGAATTCCCAGTTCATTGTCCATCATAGGTGGCCAATTTTAGTACATGAGAAAACTGAATGCTCTTAATTATTAATGATTACTTGGAAGTACAAGATTTTTTTTTTCACACATTTAAAAAAGGGAGTTACCCTTTTTTAAATGAATTGTTTTCTCTTGGTAAATCCTGAGATTAAGGGATTGACTCAATTCTCTGCAGGGCACTGAACATTTTAATAGGCACATCAGACCCAGATCACCTCACAGATCTTAGCAAATGACAGAGATACCTGCCACCACAAAGTGTTGGTAACGAGAAACTTCGGGCACACGGAAGGAAAATACCCCACTTCCCCCTCCTCCAACTGCAGAATCTGCTTTATCATCCAGTTAGGGAGAATCTTCAACTAGATTGCTAGCTGATTTGATTCAATCACACAAGTAATTGAATTCTCAATTTTAGTGACTTGAATGGTATTCTAACAAGATAAAAGAACAAGTAAAGACATCAGAATTTTATTTGGCAACGGGGACATGACTGAGCGACTTCACTTTTTTTTTTACAATAATGCATCAACTTTGTAACAAGAGGCAGTAAAGCCTACGGAGGAAGAGCAATGGTTTCTGAAGGCAGAAGGATCTATCCAGGCTCAAGTCTTGGCTGTGCCACACTTTAGCTGTGTGACTCTGGAAAGATCACCTATGTTCTTTACATTTCAATCTCTTAATTTACAAACCAGGACTGAAAATGAACCTATAGTTGAAGAATTTTCTATAATTCTTGTGCAGCATTTAACATCATGAACAGGCACACAGCAAAGGCTAAATGTTGTGCTAGTTGATCAGTTGTGTCCAACTCTTTGCGACACCATTGGCTGCAGACCACCAGTCTCCTCTGTCCAGGGGATTTTCCAGGCAAGAATACTGGAGTGGGTTGCTATTTCCTTCTCCAGTAGTATAAACCCCCATTCTTAAAGACATTAAATCATTCTTCTGAATCTAGACCTGAAACTAGATTATTTCTAATATCTTCAAAGATTGCATTGAAGCCTTGATTCTACACAATCTTTTGTTTTTTTAAATAGGCTACCCCATCTATGTGAATGGCCCCATTATCCAGTAGTATTCAAACCAGAAAAGTGTAAATCAGGGTGGATTCCTCCCTTCCCTTGAGCTCCCTATTTGATCCACTGACAAACTCTATTGATTATACTATGAATGTTGCTGCTGCTGCTGTTTAGTCACTAAGTTTTGTCCTGCTCTTTGTGACCCCATGGACTACAACCCACCATGTTCCTTTGACCATGGGATTTCCCAGGCAAGAATACTGGAGTGGGTTGGCATTTCCTTCTCCAGGGAAACTTCCTGACCCAGGGAATGAACCCAAGTCTCCTGCCACCTGGGAAGCCACTCTACTATGAACACTCCCTTATTGTTGCAATCCTCATTGTCCAGTAAACTATCATCTGCCTAGACATCTACAATTGATTTCTAATTGATCTGTCTTCATTGTCCCTAGATCACTGCCATCTATTCTTTACAACACAGAAAGAGGCTTTCAATGACTTTCCACTAATTCTCTTAAAATTGAATTCAGTCTCCTCCCATGACCTGAAAGATGCCTGCCCTCTTCTTCAAGCTCCACCTGACTCCTTGAATGATAGACTCAAGCCACAGTGGCTTTCTTTTTATAACTAAAACACTTGCTCTTGTTCAATGGCTCTTTCTTCTATTTTCAATCTCAACTTAACCATCATTTCTTGGGAGAAGACTGTCCCTACCACCCGTTAGCCCTGTTATTCCCTTTGTAAGCAAACTGTTGGTTCCCTGTAGAGCTCTTATCATAATCTTTGATGTGCTTGCTTGATTTCCCCACCAATCTCTAATCTGAATATGAACAGGAAATGTCTTTTGTGTTCCCAACTAAATACTTGGTACACAGCATTAAAATATTTGCTAAAATACTCAATCAGTTACACTTTTATTGGATATATACTATGTGGCTGCCACTGTTTTGCATGTGTGTGTGCTAAGTCACTCAGTCGTGTCGGACTCTTTGCGACTCTGTGGACTGTAGCCTGCCAGCCTCCTCTGTCCATGGGATCCTTCAGGCAAGAATACTGGAGTGGTTCCCATGTCCTCCCATGTCAGGGGATCTTCCTGACCTAAGGATTAAACCTGCAACTCTTTAAGTCTCCTGCACTGGCAGGCAGGTTCTTTACAACTAGCACCAGGGAAGCCCTGACACTATTTTAGATGTAAATATGAAGCTTAAAAGGAGAAGGCAATGGTACCCCACTCCAGTACTCTTGCCTGGAAAATCCCATGGACGGTAGAGTCTGGTAGGCTGCAGTCCATGGGGTCCTTCGAGTCGGACAGGACTGAGCGACTTCACTTTCACTTTTTACTTTCATGCATTGAAGGAAATGGCAACCCACTCCAGTGTTCTTGCCTGGAGAATCCCAGGGACGGGGGAGCCTGGTGGGCTGCCGTCTATGGGGTCGCACAGAGTCGGACACGACTGAAGCGACTTAGCAGCAGCAACATGAAGCTTAAAAATGCATAGTACTGTACTTAAGGAGCAAACAACCTATCAGAGAGCTACTGCCAGGAATGCAAACATTTTATAATAAGAAGGGGATGATTTGTGAAAGGTTCACAGGAGCTGACAGCTGACCCTGATCTTGATAAATGAAATATTACCATAAAAGAAAAATGGAGATGAAGGGGGAGGACGGAACAATGGGAAGAAAGTTTGGAGACAACAAAGAACAAAGGCACCAGAGATGGATTTTAATTGCCATGATATCTTCTACCCATAGCCTTGGTTCTGAACACAATGGAAATTGTGGAAAGATGAGGTTTTCTGAAGCCAATACATTTAATTTCATCTGACCAACATAACTGCTGTAAGCAATATAGTACAGAATACATGTGCTGTTATTTCCTCATCTATAAAATGAAGGGATAATAATAATATGCTTCTTATGGTACTTCCAAATGGGAAATTCCATGATTCTTGATTTTCTCTTTCATAAGATTCTTAAGGGCAGGAATCATGGACTGATAGTTGAATAAATGTTTAATGAATAGATTCACTTTTACACAATTTATACTCATGTGCTATTTTTGTTTACTAGTCCCAATATATGTGGACTTCAAATTCTGATACCAATTTAATACGATTGTGAAAACCAACACAGGATCTACTTTCTGGGTTGCTTTTTGAAACAAATTAGGTAGGTTAATCTTAGTCAATATTAGAATATTAATACTTCTTTAACTTTTCTTTATCCTGTCAGAGATATTAACACATAATAAAAAGGAAAGCTTTGCATGAGACAAAGAAAGAATAACAATAAGATAGTAATGCCATCACCCTTAATCACCAAAATGTGTAAAAGTGAATATGCAAAGAAAGAAAATGATTCCCAGAGTCAAAACAAATGGTAAGTACTAGTTAGGTGTTGCAGTGGCTGAGAGAAATTCTAGCTTCTAAAAGGATTACAGTAGATGGAACATATGGCTTTTATGTCCTTTTGACTTTCACTTAATAATTTGGTAAAACTTAACCAGTTCCAGAACAACAACAGCAAAAAATGGCACGATCCCGTAGCATCAGCTTCTACTTCTTTCAAATCAAACTAACATTTAGAAGAGTGGTCTTCATTTCATCATCTTTACCAAAATCTGTGCTTCCTGGTGTTAATCTACAAAGAATTTCTTTATATTCTCCCAGTGTATTAAACATAGTAAATACCCATCCATTGTTGGCTAAGAAACTATAAGCAGAAGTAAACAAAGAGGAGCAACCTCTCTGGAAAGTTCTATAATTGCTATCTAAGTTCATTTTCTTATTTTACATTAATCTCCTTCATGTAATGTGTATGTAGTCAAATTCAAATATATGCTGTGCATCTATTTGGAACTTTGAATATTCAACCATCTTCTCTGACTGGAAGTCCCTGTTGTTCATCTTCAAAGATCTAACTTCTAACATTCAAGCATACTTCTTCTTCATACCTCTAGTTCAAAGACAACCCTAGTATTCTTCCCCCACAGCACAGAATCAATACTTGCTTTCAGTCAATTAGCCCTTTCTAGATGATTTTATACATAATAATTTACAAATCTAATTTCCCCTAGTCAAGTATATCCACAAGTGAGGAAACACCTCTATTATACTAGAAGGTTTCTGGTTTGAATAAGTGGCTGCATTAAAAGAGTCATTTACTGAGAAAAGGAAGGATAGGCAAGCTTCAATTTATTTGCTCTAAACTCTGAAAGTATCTGCAAGAACACTATGCTGAAACAAAAAATAATAATTTTTAATAAAATGTTATTAAACTTTACACTTAAAATGCATATTTTATTATATGTCAGCTATGCTTTAATGAAAGTTTATGTTTAAGAGTAAAGAGTTTTTAATATTTTAATATTGACTTTATTTACTATTGTATCATATATTCATTGCATATTTTTTTCCTATTGTGTTTAAGCAAAAACAAATAAATCACTTTCTCTGACAACCCATCTCTACCCATATTTGAAGTCTCTTAAAAAATAGCATTTTATATTATATACTTTAAAAGTTAAAAACACAATAAATGAAACAGGAGAAAACATCAGATCAGGTGTTCTTTTAATGCATTGACTTTTTTCATTAACTTCATTCTGAAGTAATTTCAGACTTACATAAAAGATTGGAAATACAGAAAAAAGAATTTCCATACACCCCTGACCCAAGTTCTTCAAATGCTAGCATTCATCATAACTACAGTACACAGTACAAATTTAGAAAATTAATTTTAATGTGATACAATCTACTGACCTAAAGAGTCACTTAAATTTTTATCAAGTGTTCCACAAATACCTTTTTACTGCTCTATGATCCAATCTATGACATTTGGTTGCCATATTTTCTTAGTGTTCCTAAATCTGGGGCAGTTCCTCAGTTTTTCTTTCAAGACTCTGATAATTTTGAAGAGTACTGGTCAGTTATTGTGTAGAATGCCCCTCAATTTAAATTATTCTGATGGCTCCTCATGTTGTTTTAAAATACAGTCATATCTGTTTATTTTTTCTTTATAGATGAGTCTGGGAGAAATTTCGAGTTCTATGAAAGAGGATGAGTTAAAAATAAACATAGATGGAAGGCAATGGAGATTCTCACTTTCACTGACTCATTTGCAAAGACGCTGGGGATTCAGTGGAGGGCATGTTTCCTCTTAAGGGATCTTAGTAAAATCACCTGGCGCCTGTTCACTTGAGACCCCAGAGCAAAGTGTTAACTCAGTGAGCTGTCTTTCCAGTGTCCAAATCCCAAGATTTCCATGACAAATCACATAAAGAACTTTAGCATGCTCATTTGCACAGTTATCACTGCCACTGGACTTCCCTGGTAGCCCAGCTGGTAAAGGATCTGCCTGCAATGCAGGAGACCCTGGTTCGATTCCTGGGTTGGGAAGATCCCCTGGAGAATGGATAGGCTACAGACCCAGTATTCTTGGACTTCCGTGGTGGCTCAGATGGTAAAAAATCTGCCTGCAATGCAGGAGACATGGTTTGGGATCCCTCGTTTGGGAAGATCCCCTGGAGGAGGGCATGGCAACCCATTCCAGTATTCTTGCCTGGAGAATCCCCATGGACAGAAGAACCTAGGGGGCTCATGGGGTCACAAAAAGTTGGACGCGACTAAGCACACACACGCTATCATTAGGCAATAAGGGCCTAAAACAAAGGAAATATATTTGTGTCAAAAAGGTGGCAACTATCTAATTTAAAATAGCAGATAAACCAAAGCTATTTAACATTACTCTTGACTTATGTTTCAAGTGTTTTTCTTGGTTATACTTAAACTATGATTAACTGGAGTTAAAATTAAATAGAACTTGAAGTTTCACCTTCCTACCTCCCAATAACCTATCTTCTTCTCTTTCTTCTTCTACTTTGTTAAAGCAGAAACAATCATTTATTCTCTCACAGTTTCCACGAGTCAGAAATTTGGGAACAACTTGGCTGGGTGGTCCCAGCTTGGTTTTACTCATGAAGTCAAAGTCAGGTGTCAGCTGCGTCTATTCACCTGAAGTCTTGATTAGGGTCTAGAGCATGCATGCTCAGTCACGTCCGACTCTTTGGGACCCCATAGACTGTAGCCCACCAGGCTCCTCTGTCCATGGGATTTTCCAGAAAGAATACTAGAATGGATTGCCATTTCCTCCTCCAAGGGATCTTCTCCACCCAGGGATTGAACACGCGTCTCTTGTGCCTCCTGCATTGGCAGGCTTGTTCTTTACCATTAGCGCCACCTGCTATAAGGATGCCACTTGGCAGGTGGATTTCCTGTATGTATGGCAGTGATGCTGGCTTCTGGCCAGAAGTATTTGATTTTCATCACATGAGCCACACCACAGAGATGCTTGAGTATTCTCACAGCATGAAAGTTGCTTTCCCCCAAGGTTTTCTTCTGCCCTAAATACTGGGGTAGACTTTTTCTCTTTAAGATGTCACTGGTCTTTGTCTGTTCCCTGAACACAATAGGCTTTTTTGCACCTCCCCCAATAAAATGCAAGACTCTTAATTTTTGGAGAAAATGGTCCCAGGAAGGGTTTTTTGCCTGTCCCTACCCCCCACTCCAGGTTAATATTGACAATGAAATCAGCTCAGTGAGGTCTGCATCCCTTTCTCTCCAGATTCTGGTCCTGGCTTATAGGTGGCAAAAGGCTCATGAGATTGAGTGCTGAGATGGGCTCCATCCTAGACTCCAGACATCACCCTAAGCAAATCCTTTGATGTTTTCTTCTCTGAGATTCTGGGAAAACTGGGGCATCAAGTAGGGGTGAGGGCTGTGCTGCCCTTGTTTAAATCCCTCACAAAACTGCCGTTTTGTTTTGGGGCAAGCCCTGTGCCTGTCAATGATTCATGGCAGATACTTGCAAGCATGTCATCTTTCTTCATATCACATGATGAGCCTTCTGCTTCCCTTTGTAGAACTTAGGGGGAAAAGCAGATTGTGGGAAGAGCTTTGAGTTCTTTACAGCCAGTGTCAGCTGGCCGTCTGCTAGGCTCCTTCTCAGTTCTAGACGTTCTATGCTCACACTCTCCTTCCTTCTTTAGAATTTTCGTGTGAGCACAGCCACCGCTATTGTCATTTTCCTAGTGAGGAAACTGAGAAGTTAGCTCTTGTACAAGGTCTCCTACCATATAGTGCTAGGGGCAGGCTAGACTCAAGACTATCTTGCCTTGCCATTATTGTCTTGCACCTCCTACATATTTATTTTTAAATGATTGATACAACTTAAGAACAGACTAATGTAAGAGATGCAGAAGGCAAGGTTTGCGGGGAGAGGTACAGAGCTTCCATGCTCTTTCCAGGCCCTCACCCTCCCAGCACTATGATGTGTTCACCAACACAGAAGCTAGTCACTGTCTTTTGTTTTTTGGCCATGCAGCATGTGGGATCCTAGTTCCCCAACCAGGGATAGAACCTGCTTCCTCTGCATTGGAAATGCAGAATCTCCACCACCGGGCTGCCAAGGAAGCCCCTTCCTTGTCTTCTTTTAATGATTACCATCATTGTATTATCATTATCTCAGATTGTTTTACAAACTTCAAATAACTGTAAAAATTTACCTCAATTTTATTGACATTTTAAGCCTCTGTCTCCTCTAGGGAAAAAAAAGTCACAATAATTTTCCATTTTGCAATATACTTGAAAAAATATTGACATGACCAAATGCTAAATTCCTTTCTAAACACTTCTTTTATTATATTGTTAAACTGATTAAAGCCTTCATGTCATTTATATCCTCTTATTTCAAATACAAAGTTTCTGTCTGTTCACAATCTACCTCTGTTACTTACACTCATTTGTTCACTTATCCATTCTTTCATTACACAGATGTTTAACATTTAATAATTTAAGAACTCTTTTCAAGACAATAAAGTATGAGATAAATATGAACATTCCTTTGAAAAGGTGTTCAGTTTAAATTAAAGAGACAACCATGAAGCAAATCACTGGGACCTAACAGTACTCCCCTGGTTCAGGAATGGCATGCTAAATATCACCTGGTTTTGGATACGGAAACTATATTTGACTATCAGGTAAACTAAAAGAAGATTGTATCTGCTGACTAGTTAACTAAGTTAAAGGTGCCAAACCAGACTAAAGGAAACTGTGATCTTTTCTCTATCACAGGGACACGTGCATGCATGCTAAATCGCTTCAGTCATGTTTGACTCTTTGTGACCCAACAGACTGTAGCCCAACAGGCTCCTTTGTCCATGGGATTCTCCAGGCAAGAAAACTAGAGCAAGTTGTTGTGCCCTTCTCCAAGGGATCTTCCCCGCCCAGGTATTGAACCCACATCTCTTGCCTCTCCTGCATTGGCAGGCATGTTCTTTACCATTAGCGCCACCTGGTAAACCCCCCATTTCTCCCCAAATCAATGCAAGGAAATAGACTTTTTGCTGTCAGTTTTCTTCTATAGTTTCTGCCTGAACCTCTGTGACATGTAAAGTGAAAGTGAAAATGAAGTCGCTCAGTCGTGTCCGACTCTTTGTGACCCCATGGACTGTAGCCTATCAGGCTCCTCCGTCTGTGGGATTTTCCAGGCAAGAGTGCTGGAGTGGGGTGCCATTGCCTTCTCCAGGGGATATTCCCGACCCAGGAATCGAACCCGGGTCTCCCGCATTGCAGAAAGATGCTTTACCGTCTGAGCCACCAGGGAAGCCCCCTGTGACATGTAAAGAAAGCCTC
Organism: Bos taurus; assembly: GCF_002263795.3. Lineage (NCBI taxonomy): Eukaryota > Metazoa > Chordata > Mammalia > Artiodactyla > Bovidae > Bos > Bos taurus. Next base: position 87,486,768 of record NC_037333.1, read on the forward strand.
TATGTTTGGATAGGGCTCAAGTTTGGAGAGCCATGATTTTAGATAACCATGGGAAGCCATAAAACAAGGCTAGCATAGGAGTTACTAATTATTCCAAACTTGTCATGGAAAACAACAACAACAAAAAACCCAACTTATTTCTTTGCTTCAAATTTCCAAAAGATAATTTCATTAGAGTATCAGTATTGGTTTTTTTCATTTCTCCCACTCTTATTTAATTGATCAATTTGAGACAGGGCATTCTCATTTCAGTATTACAGATATAACGGTCTGCAACAGAGCAATGGGAGCCTAGGGAGGAAAGGAAGAGACTCAGTCTTCAGTCTCTCATGCTTACAGCTCTCTACCAGTCCTACAAAGGAAATCTGAAATTACTGAGTTTCAACTTTAATTGAAAACCTGAAATTAAGGGTTTTCTATTAAACCTTTGATTTAATTGGGGGTTGGGGATAGAGGGATGTGAGCAAGATTGTCTAATTTTTAACAAGGTTTCTAAACCTTGGCACTGTTGACATTTTAGACCAGATAATTCATATTTCTCTACTGTGTACAGCTGCCCTTTATGTTGTAGTTGTTTAGCAGCATCCCTGGCATCTCTCAGTGGTGGCAGAGCTTCCTTTCCCAGTTATGATAACCAAAAATGCCTCGGTGCATGCTAAATCGTTTCAGTTGTCTCCAACTCTTTGTGACCCCTATGGACTGTAGCCTGCCAGGCTCCTCTGTCCATGGGATTCTCCAAGCAAGAATTCTCCATGCCCCGCTCCAGGGGATCTTCCCGACCAAACACTGCCAAATGTTCCTGGGTGGCAGGGGCTGGGACAAAGTGCTCCCAGCTAATTGAGAATAAGAAAAATATTTGTGGCTACACATTTAAATGATGTGCAATTCAGCTCTTGTCAATAAGAAAACTATTTATTCTTCATCTGCCTTTTCACTATGCCTATCATTTAGTCGATTCTGAACTTGAGAAGGGAGCGGGGACTGTTATTATTACCTCCTAAAAACCTCTACATATACTAATTACTTCAGATGCAATGAACTTCAGTTTTAAAAATTATATTCCCTCTTCCAGTTCCATTCTCTGATGCTCGATTAGCTTTAGAATAATTTCTAGTATTGGAGATAGAGACTCAGCCTATTACCTAACTTTTTTAATGGTCTTAAAAACAAAATATCTTTGGCAATGGTTATAAAACCAAAAATGCAGCAGTCTTGTGTATTCCTTGACACCTCAGCTTACTGTGTGGTGAATATACTATAGCCATTTCTACTTTCCTGTCAACAGAGTCTGTCTAGAAAACCTTGACAATCCCATGTGCCCTTTGAAAAACAAAGCAGATTTTTTTAAAAATCCAGGAAACAAATCCCTACAGACCTACTTTAACCTGAAGCTTCCTGATGGATTAGAGGATTATTACATCTTGTACCATCTTTTAATTTTATAAATACAGAAACTAAATCCCAGGAAGGGACATGATTATCTAGGGTCACAAAATCAACCAGGAACATAGCTAGAACTAAAGCCTCTGCCTCCTAAGTCCCAATTGGATAATCTCAACACTTCACAGCTGCTCCCTCTAAAGTCTTAAAGAACTTACAATACAGTGCCTACTGATATGTCTTAATAATAGAATGCCTTTTATTGCTCAACCTTTGCATTTTTTTGCATCACTTTTATCTTTGACTAAATTATAAGTACTGTGAGGACAAAGACTGTTCCAAATCTCTGTGGAATTACTCCAAGAGCCTTACTAACAAGTCTGTCCTGACTGACTGCCTCCCTAGTGTAGAAGAAAGTGATCCAGGGGCACAATGAATGATGCAAGAATTAATAAAAGTAGCATCTCCAGGGGAATTTGTTTTCTGTGCGCTAAGCAGTCTTCATAACTGGGATCTGTGCCAACGAACAAATAAACATGTATCTGAGTTTCTACACTATTTTCCATTTCACAGAGACATAATATATGTAGAATTTCATACATTGGCATCTAATGAACAGAATATATGTTTAACATATTGGCTTAAATATTAGAATAAATAAAATCATGATTAATAAAATTAAGAATTGTTGGAAATCTAATCTTAAGCATGGAAAAAAGGCAAGGTACCCAAAGAAATCACACTAAAAGTCAAAAGCTGAAAGACAGAATAGGCTTAGGCAATACATTTGCCAGAGTAATATGGTATTTTATCATTCTAGGAGACAAAACATATAAAACAGAGCATACTACTATCTTAGTTATCTTTTAGAAGTAGGTAACTTATGTATTATTTCTCCTCAACTGCTCTGTGCCAGTTCACCTGGGAAAAAAGGACATCAGTTTGATGGCTAAATTTCTTCTGGATAAGATTAAGGCTGATAAGGAAGACGTAGAGAACAAATTTAGAGTCCTTTATAATTGCAGGGCAGCACTGTGCCAAGAGTTGACTGTGCGTTGTATGTATATTACATTCAACTGCATCATGGTGAAAAATATTACTCTATCCAAAAGCTCTAAAAGCAAGCATGCACACAGAGTTATTAGGCCTAAATAATTCCTCATCATCCTGGGATGCAAAATGATGCTGGAAAGATCCATCTCATTCTTCGTGGTCCACATCAAGTCAGAAGGACAGTCCTGAGAGTTTTGATTATCCCCAGAACCAAATGAAAACCATAGTTGATATTATAATTCCAGCCCATTATAATTTTTTAAATTTAAGATTTCTCTTTGGTGACAATGGATCAATAGTTGATCACGCAAAAGAAAATATCACTTCATGTTTCCTTTAGTTTTGCATCTTGTATGTTAAATCTGTAGATCAATATTTGAATTGAATGCAGTTACGTACACATTTTGAATGTGGGGTGTAGTCATGGAAGACCTCATAGAGGTTTCCAAAAGACCAGAGCAAAACAGGAGAAGTGAATTAAAAGATCAAAAAGCCTCAGAAAGGGAGTCACTACTCACAATGTTCATCAGGGTGAGGAGGTAGTTTTGGACGTGCTCTTTGCCATGGAAACGGACCACAGAGTCATCCACTCCCAGCAGTACCTCGATGTTGTAATCATTTTCTCCTGCATGTCTGCGGCGCCTCATGGTTTCATTCAGCTGCTGGTCAATGCTGCTGTAAACAGTACCTAGATCATCAAGGCCTTCCAGATCCGACTCTATTAAGAAACAAAAGGAATCCAGGCATTTCAGTTTTCCCAATGGGCCTTCTAAGGACTTCTTACAAAAAAAAGGATGTTCTTGGGGGCCTATCATTATCATCCACAGTCACCAAGATGCTGCTGGTCAGTTTATGCCTTCAATAATGTGCACATACACATGATCAGACAGATGTCCTGTAAACTCAACAATGAACAACATAGGGTAAAATAGTATTCCTGCACAGAAAGCAGTGCCACCAGCCAGACGGATGGTTGCAGGAGGAACAGAGGACTTCCTCCAGCTGTACCCTTGGTGCAGAGCACAGGAAGTGGGGGTACAGAACATGTGCAGGCTAAGCAATTATTAAATAAATGGAGGCTATTAATTTCAGTGTCACAGATTGATAAGTTTACAGTGGTTATCTTAAGTTACTTTTATCATGGACTATGGGATTTGTATCACATAAGTCTAAATCACTTCTTTTTCCAGTAGCCTCAGCTTAAAAATAAAATTGTAGCACGGCAACACAAGAGCATTTAGTGGTATGATGATCAGTCACCAAATATTACTTTATTTTTTTATAAGTATGGTTTTCTAATGAATGCTGCTAGGCGGACACTATAGGTCTTCCACATTTTACTGGCCTTCATCTGGATAGCAACCTGCTTTGATAGATATATATCTGAATCTGTGAGATACTTAAGTTAAAAAATCAGTCACCAAATTAACTATAAGAAAAATAGAACTATAAAAATTTTATTTTATGCTGTGGAAGGAATTTAAGTTTTTTACTTTCCAAATAGATATACATATACATAGACACAGACAGAGTGATATACAGATAGCCATACACATATATATCTCTAGAATATCTTTCTATCTACTTACCTACCTACTGGAGAGAAAGAGAGTAAGAGAGGCATTTTTAGGTTCTAATTGTCTCAGATTTCGATTATCATAGTTTTGGTGAAGAAAATGCTTTGGTGCATTAAAAAAATAAAATATATTCTTGAAATACTAAAAAAGATATTAATGAAAACTGCTAATATAGAACTGAAAGAATCCTCATTCCCATTTCAAATATATAAAACCTGGAAAGGATTTTATTTTACATACTGCCTTGATGACTAAAACAGTCACATATCTAAAAACAAGTTTGAAAGAACCAATTCTGACCCATGTTTTATACGAAGGCTTATTTAATGTTGTACTGAGGCCTGTAAGCCATTTGAATTGGTGTCTGACATTAATGAACAGACATTTTCCTCTCCACCTCTGTGGTTTTAGTAAAGTTGAGGGGGAAAATGTGGTGTCTCTTGGTCAAGAAGATTGATGACCAAGCCTTAGCCACATGGGAACTGAATTGCAGAAGTACAGGTCTCACTCACACTCTTTCCACTTTTAAAAAATATAGAGAGGCAGCAGCACCCTCCCCTTTAAGTATGAGTAGAGGCTCTGAATATGACTACTCAGGTTAGAAAACTAGACTGTAACTCACTTTGACCCAAGCTCAAATGCTAGATCATTAGCTGGGAATTTTCTCCTCATAAGGGAATCACATTGGCTCCACGGTATGTACATAACTCTCGCCACCATCCACATCAAACAGAAAGCTTTTCCTCAAAAGTTGTTTTTAAGAGCTGTAAACCCACACTGAGAGCAGAAGACTACACCTGCAAACAACTTTCCTATTCAACCTCAGTCTCTTCAGACACTTGAGAATGTGATAGCCAGTGTACAAATAGGAAATTCATACACAAACTCCCAGTTCTAAAAATGGCTCTCTTTGGCAGAACTGTCAGTGACAGTCTCCAATGGAAATATCCCAGTAAACTCATCATGTCATTAAGTCTGATGCATTAATGAAGAAGGCTGAATACCTATTTCAGAAGGACAGTTCATCCTGCTCTAAGTAAGGCATCTTTGGTTTGGCCTTTGCATCCCTCCTCAAACTGGTGGTCTTCTGGTAAGAGAAGAGAATCTATTTTTTCATTGCATGAGGAACTCAAGAAGGAAGTCTTTTTCTTTCAACCATTGCTTTTATTCAATCAAGAACACTTCTGCCCCTATTTCCTCCTGTGCTGTACAATGTTCTTTTCTGGGATTCCTAAAGTGGCCAAATGTCAAACATTTAAAAAAAAAAACACAGTAGTGGAATAACTTCTGGTGATTTTATTTATACACCTCCACATTAATTACAAATTGTTCTGAGGCTGTGAAATATCTTCATTCATAATGAATTTTTCCTAGTATATCTACATTACAATATAATGACCTGATACACCTGGCTTCAAATCCTGGCAGTGCCACATCCTAGCAGTATGATTTTACTTAAAACTAACCTCTCTGAGCCTCAGTTTTCTCATCTGTAAAATGGGATAATGATACCTACTTTGCAGAGCTGCTGTGATTCTGATTAATGTTAGTAAAAATAGTGTCTAAGTACTTAGTCATAAGTGCTTAACAAATAGTTCTGCTACTACTACTATGATGATGGTTATGGTGGTGATGATGATTTCCTGTTAAGAGAAGATTTCTACACTTTTTAAACCTTCCTACATTTTATTTATTTATTTTTTTACTTCTTTTTTAAATTTATTTATTTATTTTTTATTTTTTAACTTTACAATATTGTATTGGTTTTGCTATATATCAACATGAATCCGCCACAGGTATACACGTGTTCCCTATCCTGAACCCCCCTCCCTCCTCCCTCCTGTACCATCCCTCTGGGTCGTCCCAGTGCACCAGCCCCAAGCATCTTTAAAGCTTCCTACATTTTATTTTATGTATCAAAAATGAAATGGTTATATTTCTTTTGAAATAATGGTGAGAAAAAAATCTGGAAATAGTAAAGGAAAATATGAAATGCTGAAAACTTTAGAACGAATAAGGGTAACAGTATCTCTTGTGGAGCACAAAGTAGATAAAGCAGAGGAGACTCTAGAATGCTTACTTCCAGTTAAAATTAGGATTAAATTCAATCTTGCCTGCAAAATCCCATGGACAGAAGAGCCTGGCAGGTTATGGTCCACAGGGTTGCAAGAGTCGGACACGACTTAGTGACTAAACCACCACCAATGAGATAAACTTGTTTAGTAGATTAAAAACCTAATACCAAGTTGGAAAGAGTTAGTTTAGAAATAGCACTGATCTTCACTCAATGCATACTTATTGCGTACTCATGTCTGGCAGACCCTGAGAAAGTTAAAAATTCTTTACATGTTAATTCTGGGAATTACACAGTTGTACCAGATTCATATTCAGAATGAAGCTGAATTTGTGTCCTGTAGTCATAAACAATTACATAAGCTTAAACTTGTGGAAGTGTCCATGGGTTACACACTAAGTAGACCTAATCAGGGTATTGAGGGCGTGTGTGCCTACTAAGGCATTTCAATCGTGTTCAACTCTTTGCAACTCAATTGACTGTAGCCCACCAGGCTCCTCTGTCCATGGTATCTTCCTGGCAAGAACTGCAATGGGTTGCCATTTCCTTCTCCAGGAGATCTTCCCAACTCAGGGACTGAACCTGCATCTCCTGTGTCTCTTGCATTGGCAGGTGGGTTCTTTACCACTGGTATCACCTGGGAATCCCAGTGAGGGTATTAGAACATACCTATTGTTAATAATTCACGCTTTTATAAAGCTTTAGAGTTTAAAAGCGGACACACAGACTTCCCTGGTGGTCCAGTGGTTAAGAATTCACTTGCCAATGCAGGGGAGATGGATTTGGCTCCTGGTCTGGGAAGACCCACATGCCATGGGGCAACTAAGCCTGTGTGCCGTAACTACTGGGCCTGCACTCTAGGGTGTGAGCTCCACAACAAGAGAAGCCACTGCAATTGGAAGCTTGTGCACCACAACCAAGACTAACTAACCACTCTCACTGCAACGAGAGAAAGGCTGCGTGCAACAAAGAAGACCCAGCTAGCCAAAAATAAATACACAGTGTTTAAAAAATATAAAAAAAGCAGACACACACCTTGACAAAATTTTAGATACCTCTGTGTCTAATTCTGACATTCTCTTTGTGCCCCCATAAATACAGGAATAAAAACAATTAAAGGTGAATATGATGCTAATTGGGCTTCCGTGGTAGCTCAGATGGTAAAGAATCTGCCTGCAACGTGGAAGACTTGGGTTCAGTCACTGGGTTGGGAAGATCCCTTGGAGGAGGGAAAGGCAACCCACTCCAGTATTCTTGCCTGGAGAATTCCATGGACAGAGGAGCCTGGCGGGCTACAGTCCACGGCATGGCAAAGAGTCAGACACGACTAAAAACACATATACATATGATGCTAATCATGTCCAAACACTCCCTATCAGATCTGTTTTCTGCTTTAGGGACCGAAGAATCACAGGGATGTCAATAGGCAAGTTTAAGAAGTGAAACTATAGTGACATTCTGTGGTGGGTCTTGCAAACTCTGGATCTCTCATGACACCCTGCTGGCATCCTGCTTAAGTAAGTGAATTTAAGGTGATTTGAAGGGCTATGGCTGAGCTGGATAGCAAAAGTGACTGATGTGATAACAGAATTAGCAGAAAAACAGAGACTCTTAAGATACCAGTTCAGTTCAGTCGCTCAGTCACGTCTGACTATTTGGGACCCCATGGACTGCAGCACGCCAGGCCTCTCTGGCCATTGCCAACTCCAGGAGTTTACTCAAACTCATGTCTATATAGCCATCAATAATTAAGGCCCTGAAATAGCTATACTGTGCTACTACTATTTCCCACACTTCATGACAAAAATTAATCCTTAAGAGTACCTTTTCAAGCTTCACAGAATTATCAAAGGCAACCCCCTTAGCACTTAAGAGTGAGTCTTCTATTTTTCAAACTTTTTGGAAAATGTAAGTTTTGAAACTTAGCTTGAAAGCTCTGATAAGAATTTAATATTTTTTAAACATTTTGATTATATCCTTTTTTGTACCCCTGCAGCTTCTGACTTGCTATAAACTAACTTTCATAAAAAAAATGATTTTATTATAAAAGCCTATTTTTATGGAAAATATGAAGTGTTTGGAGGCAAACATATAACCAATCAAGTCATAACAAATACAGTTATCTTTAGTGTTAAATCAGAATTTTGAATTCACCAAATAGGTAAAATAGAATAAAATCTGCTTTGTGGATTATAACATTTGGGCTTAAAGACATTTTCAGGATGGAATATGGCATGTTTACATGCTTACTTATATTTACAGGAAATCTAAGTGTAGATTGGTGAAATCACTCCCCATTCTGGAAAAAAATCTTGTGATGTGAAAAATGACAGGGGGAAAAGTTAAAACTTGAAAGGTACAAGTTCTGATCAAATTCTGAATCTTTGGGGTTGGAATACAATCTTAATCATACTATGATAGAGAATATGATAGAATCATCTACCGTACAGCTGTTCCTTATGCCTAAGGAAGAATGGCAATTCTAAGTGAGGTAGCAATAAAGCCAGCTAAAAGTCATTGCAGACTTCCTTGTGACTAAGGACCACACTGGATTTAGGATAAGTCAATGAGATATAAACCAAAGTACTGCTTACACCTCAATGGCTTGACATGGTTCTTATGAGAGGCTTCTATGCAAGCTCCTCAAAGGAATGTGATTCATCTTAGTAGGTAAGCACCTTGGGTCCTTTACTTAGTAATCCTTCCAGCTGCCTGGCCCATGAACATGATACAGGAGTTCTTTGAGATAACCTTGGATTCGAGGCATGTACTTGGTTTGGTAGAGTAGCTATAAAGAAGGAATCGGATACCCCAAGGTTTTTAGGGGTAGGAGCTGGCAGCCTAGCCCTGGGCTGCCTAGCATCAGACTTTGTTATACAAAGTGTAAGGGGGATAGCACTTCCATTATGCATAGGCCATATGTGGGTTTTCTTTTATATGTCACTAAATCAAGTCTTAATAGGTATGACATTAACACTGTTTAATTTTATTCTGTATATTCCCCCACCCCATGCTCTCCTACTCCTTTTGGGAAAGCAAGTTAATGTCATGTTAATAATGAGTGATAAAGTAAGATTCACTTTACCAAAATGTCTCACAGCAGATTTCTCTGTAGTGCCTCCACTTCAGAAAATGAGGAAGAAAATGTTTGGCAGTAACAATAAACACAGAATGGATCTATAAGGAGAAATTTGGCATTCTTCATGAACAGACTCCTGCTGTGAAAATGAAGTGACTGGAATGTCACAGCTAGATTTTCCAACTGTAGGTGGAGAACCTAAGATGAGAACTAAAAATAGGTGTAAAATCCAACACATGTCATCTGTTAAGGTCAGAAGCAGAGAGGAGTTAAGTTATTGTGTTGACCTGTTTGTATCATTCAATAGTGATTTTCCCACTGATATAATTTAAATAAATGTATGCTGTTATTGGGCTCAGAGGTAAAGAATCTGCCTGCAGTGCAGGAGACTGAGGTTCTATCTCTGGGTCCAGCAGATCCCCTGGATGAGGGCATGACAACCGATTCCAATATTCTTGCCTGGGAAATCCCACGGACAGACAAGTCTGGCAGGCTACAGTCCTTAGGGTCGCAAAGAGTTGGACATGACTGAGTGACCAAGCACCTATTGTTATGATTCTAAAAAGATAGAGTAACAGCATCTCCACATATATGGGGACACCATTCTACCAAGATATAAAAGGATTCTGTGAAAAGCAGCTGAACCCTTCACCAACTGGGAAATTCCAACATGATAGTTCAAAGTAGTATATTCAGGCCAAATTATGATGTCAATTCTGAAGTTTCATTAAGTAATTGCTGCTTTTTTTAAAAAAGAGACATTACCATTGAATGAATATTAGTTTCCATGATTTCTTTTCCCTAAAGTTCTAATTCTAAAATACATGTTTGCTTTTGTTTTCACTGACTACTTTAAACGATAGCATATGGTATTTTTTAAATAGAAAACTTACCTTTTAAGTAGGAAAAAAAATGTTTTCATGATTTGAGTTTGTAATCATTGGCAAACAAACAAAACAGAAAAGTTATCTCAATGTCCAATATACAGAAAATCCTGTGTATGTGTATATGTCAGTTAGAATGTTTTTAGCTGCAGATAAAGACAACTTTAAAGCATCCCAAGTAATCAGGAAATATATTAATTTGCATTACAAGAGGTCCAGAGGTAGGGTGATTCCTGGACTACTCAGTTCATCAGTATATCAAGTACATAGTTCTTAACATCTTTTCATATCTTGCCATTCTTTATACACAGGCCTTGTCTTCAGATTAGCTTTCAGAATGGCTGCACCAATTCCCCATCACAACCAGGTATCACAAATTCTATCTTTTTGCATGTCTTTCTTAAAAGCAGGCAAAAATCTTTCCTAGAGGCCCTCTGGTACATTTAACGACATGTTTCAGTGGTTGGCATTGAATCACAGGGCCATGTAAAAATTATTCAAAGATAAGAACAAACCCACACATGTCTTATTCCAATAGAAGAAATCAACTTTTGCAACTGAAGCTGACCTCCTCTGAAGTACATGTTTAGGAAAAGTATGGGTTCGTGAATAGTACTGAGATTCTGTTTTTAAAAGATGAAAGTGGAAGGCCTTAAAATAAAAGAAGAGGGGGAAATGGAAGTTGCATAGGCAGCTCACATCGCTGAATCCTCCTTTTCAAGTCCTCCTCTTCCCAGTGAGTTAGGAGAGAAGGGGTCAGGGTACAACCTTTAAAAAAAAGGACATAGCTGCAGGATATGGCAGAAACTGATTAGAACCAATTAGATCCAAGATGGCAGATTACTGACTTCCAGTAGACCTTGAGCCTCATTATGCATTCACACACCCACCAGTGCCATGACAGTTCTGAAGCTAACAATCAGTTCAGTTTAGTTCAGTCACTCAGTCGTGTCTGACTCTTTGTGACCAAATGGACTGCAGCATGCCAGGCCTCCCTGTCCATCACCAACTCCTAGAGCTTACTCAAACTCATGTCCATTGAGTTGGTGATGCCATCCAAACATCTCATCCTCTGTCATCATCCCCTTCTCCTCCTGCCTTCAATCTTTCCCATCATCAGGGTCTTTTCCAATGAGTCAGTTCTTCATATCAGGTGGCCAAAGTATTGGAGTTTCAGCTTCACATTCAGTTCTTCCAATGAATATTCAGGACAATTTCCTTTAGGATGGACTGGTTGGATCTCCTTGCAGTCCAAGGGACTCTCGAGAGTCTTCTCCAACACCACATTCAAAAGCATCAATTCTTTAGCGTTCAGCTTTCTTTATAGTCCAGCTCTCACATCCATACATGACTACTGGAAAAACCATAGCTTTGACTAGATGGACATTTGTCGGCAAAGTAATGTCTCCACTTTTGAATAATGCTATCCAGGTTGGTCATAGCTTTTCTTCCAAGGAGCAAGCGTCTTTTAATTTCATGACTACAGTCACCATCTGCAGTGATTTTGGAGACCCCAAAAATAAAGTCTGTCACTATTTCCATTGTTTCCCCATCTATTTGCCATGAAGTGATGGGACCAGATGCCATGACTGTAGTTTTCTGAATGTTGGGTTTTAAGCCCACTTTTTCCCTCTCCTCTTTCACTTTCATCAAGAAGCTAACCATAAACGACCAAAAAGTGGGCAGTTGCCCAATTCTTGGAAATCCCTGCTTCTTCCCCCAAATAACTGAAATAATCCTTCCACTCATTAGTCTATAAAATTACCCAACCCATAAAAACTAACCATGTCATATTTTTGGGATTTTTCTCTCACCTTCTGAGATGGTCTACACTCAGCCTGAAAGTGAAAGTTGCTCAGTCATGTCCAACTCTTTGCAATCCCATAGACTATACAGTCCATGTAATTCTCAAGGCCAGAATACTGGAGTGGGTAGCCTTTCCCTTCTCCAGGGGATCTTCCCAACCCAGGAATTGAACCCAGGTCTCCTGCATTGCAGGCAGATTCTTTACCAGCTAAGTTACAAGGGAAGCCCTGTTCTCTCTAGGTAAATCCACTTCTTATTTACCACTCTGTCTCTGAATTCTTTCACTATGAAACAAGAACCTCAGAAAAGATGTACAAATTGAGAGCTGTGTGTTAAGTTTCATTTGGGGTAAAATGAGGACTGCAGCCCGGGAGGCAGCATATCAGATAGCTCTGAGAGACTGCTTCCCAAGGAGCAGTGGGGGAAAGTCAATATACAAGGTTTTGGTGAAGGGGGAGTACCATGAAGCATTTATTTTACATAAGGTTTTTTGTTAGTCATGAGGATCTGATGTCACCATGAAGGGATTTAGTGCTTCTTTGGAAGGACTGATGCTGAAGCTGAAACTCCAATACTTTGGCCACCTGATACAAATAACTGACTCATTGGAAAAGACCTTAATGCTAGGAAAGATTAAAGGCGGGAGGAGAAGGGGATGACAGAGGATGAGATGGTTGGATGGCATCACCAACTCTATGGAAGTGAGTTTGAGCAAGCTCTGGGAGTTCGTGATGGACAGGGAAGCCTGGCGTGCTACAGTCCACAGGGTTGCAAAGAGTCAGACATGACTGTGTGACTGAACTCAACTAGATATGAAGAGATGCAAGGATTGAGATCATAAAATCTGTTCCTAAAAACATCCAACTATCTAAAGACCTGTCCCACCAGATTCCCTGGAGCAGAAAGTGCCTCATTCCATCCTGAATTCCCTCAGGGGTTGGTGAAGGTCAACAGCTATAGCGGCATGGGGTTCCGTCTCCATAGATACAGATGGCAAATGTCTTTCTTTGTTGCTCAGTTGCTGGCAATGCTCTGGGTAAATGCCAATTTGTGGTTGACACTGCGAACACCACATTCCCTAGTAACAGTCTTCCGTTGGTCTCTTTTATTTTCCGTTTGCATTCACGCATTTTATGTTTCACTTCTCTTATTGTAATCTGCTTGCCTACAGAACACCTCTACAATCTTTTGGCTTAGTAATGTCTGCTGACATTCAGTTCTTCATTACTATAGGAGTGGACTCATCACTTTTGCTTGCTCAGCCCTATTTCAATCATTTCTTGAAAAAATCACTGAAATGCCTGGGTGTGGGCAGGTTTGTCAGACAAAATACTATATTCTCTGTTTAATTCAAATGTCAGATAGACAACAATTTGTTTTGTGTAAGTATGTCCCAAATATTATCATGGGACCTACCTGATTCTAAGAATTTCTTCCATGTTTATCTAATATTCCATTTTAAATGGGAATTCTATATTTTCATTTTCTATATATGGCAACTCTAGGTGTGAGGTATCTGTCTTTCTCCAGGAATTCAGGTAGCTACATTAATCTACACCCTCCTGGCTTCACTTCCCCACTCCACCCCTGAACACTCAGGTCTAGCAGTGGAAATCCATCCAGGCATGCCCAAATACTATATTCCATATCCCTGACTCTAGTAATTGGATGGGCAGATGGCCTAAATCATGGCACTGAAACTATGATATACAACTGTTTTATTTGGAACTATTAGGAAAGAGAAGTTCTCTCTTCTGGGCTTATAAACTGGCAGAATGTAGCAGTGAAGGTGCTTGGGGTGGGCATGGGAGAGTTGTTGGTTTAAATTTAGCATAAGAAGAAAGTGAAGATTATTAATGGAGACAATAGTTGTATTCCAATGATGTCATTGAGACTCTGGATTCAACCATTCTTTAAATCTTGATTTTTCAGTTTCGTGAGTCATTAAACAATACTACCACCTGATATTCTTCTCTTACTACTTTGGAAAACAACTCTTGCCAAAGACAGTTCCATGTTAGTTCCTATAACTGAAAATAAAAGAACCCTGAGAGATAAACCCATCTATACCCTTCTTGCTATAGTCACTAATTTTCCTTCCCTTTTCTTTAATAAACTATTCTTAGGCTGTAAAGTTCTCTGAAAAGGATGGTAACAATTAAATTTATATTTAATATAAATATTGTTTATAATAAAAATATCCCAAGTTATTTATGTTGTTTATATCATTTTAAATATAAGAAATTCTATCTCAGTAATCTTTTTCCTAGTTTGTTTCTTCTGTTGCTCTTATTCAGCTAAAATCATAGCTTAACTTTGGAAGATACTGCATCCTACTGATCTGATACTGCTAGAAGTTACAGTTTTCTAAGTAAAATTTCCATATACATTTAGTTGGACTTATGGAAGTTAGGTAGTAGTAACATGTTCAGTGTAACCCTGACAATACTCTTTTAATACAAAAATCATACTTTTATGGGATAGTATTCTGGACTATGTCCTTTCACATACAGTGTCATACAAAGGGAGAGAAATTGAAGACTGAGCAGTATTCAGTAAATCTCAAAAAAAAAATGTCTATTCATCTTTCTCATAAAACAATGTGAATTTCTTTGTTCATTACAAGCTGGCTAAGCCAAAGGCCTATGCTGTAAACAAGAGAGAAACTGTCTTCCAAGAGTAGCACCCTTCCCTTGCAAATCTGCTTACTACTTAACACAAACATGGAGCAAGTTCAAAAAATTAAAACCTTAGCAAACATAGGTATCGCTTTACAGTCCAAAGAATACAATGTTTGAAACAGCCACTGAAAATATTTTGCACTGAGTTTTCCAGAGACTTAGGAGCTAGACTTAAAAAAAAAAAAAAAAATCACATTTAGCTGATAGAAAATTGGGGGTGAACTTCAGGAAGTCATGTTACAGAAGCAAAGGCAAGAAATAAATTCTATAAATCAGGTTCATTGTGGGCCATCCCTTAAAATCAACAAAAGGGCCACAACAAGGAAGATGAAACTACTCACTCAAGAAAGAAATCATCTTCAGATAACTGAAAAAAAAAATGAGAGAGAGAGAGACAAGAAAGATTCATTGATGTACAAACTAGTATTGATTGCATCTAAAATTGTCTTTCTAGATTTTAAAGGTCTTTTTGCAGTCTGAGTGCAAGAAATCTAAACATTTATATGTTCAACTAAAATTGAGGAATAACATATTGAATGGATTAACATAGATGGGATGAAATCACTGATCAATGAATTGTCATCAAAGTCAATAAATGCTGATAATTTCTTTAAGTATCAGATGGGAAATCCAGACCACTGGCAGCAAGTCTATTTCTAAGTGAGTGTGAACAGATTTCATCTCTATTCATTAATTTGAAAGACCCTTTCCTGGTGGCTCAGAGGGTAAAGCGTCTGCATGCAATGCGGGAGATCCAGGTTCAATACCTGCGTTGGGAAGATCCCCAGGAGAAGGAAATAGCAACCCACTCTGGTACTCTTGCCTGGAAAATCCCGTGGACAGAGAAGCCTGGTAGTCTACAGTCCATGGGGTCAGAAAAAGTCGGACACGACTGAGTGACTTCACTTTCACCTTTTCACCTTTCATAGATCGGTAATATGAGGATAATCCTCACAAATGAAAAATGTTAGAATCACTAGAAAAGGCTCATTACCTCCTTTCCTCCTGCTCTCGTTTTCCCTCCCTCCACATCCTTTTCTTTCAGTTCCTTGTTTGCTTCGTTCCCTATTTCTTTCCTCTCTACCTTGATTCCGTCCATCCATCTATTTCCAAACATTTCTTGAGCACTTTTTCCACATAGAATCGGATCTGGTGTCTAAGAATAAAGAATGAATAAACCCAGTTTCTGTCATTGAAGTGGTTACAGCTTAATGGGAAAGAAATATAAACAGATACTTTCATACAACGTAAAGCATGTAACCTGGAAGAATCTGAGGACATTTCAACAGAGGAGGTGACGGCAGCGCTGGATTTTGAAAGATGCGCAGAAGATATGTGGAGATACACGGAGGGCCATTCCAGGCAAAGACATAGTGTGTGCAGAAGACCTGAACAGTACTGATACCCTTGCGGAACAGAACTTTAAAGAGGATGGAGCAAAAAGTAAAGTGAAGATCTGTGTTGACAGATGTGGTAACTGATGGAGGTTGAAGATCATCAAGAAGCTTATGTATTTTGTAGCTAGGCTTGGAGTTTGTTTTCTTGGGAACAGTTCTGTATCATGCCTGTTGCATGCATGAGTCCTAAGTCACTTCAGTGGTGTCTGACTCTTTGCACCCTATGGACTGTAGTCTGCCAGGCTCCTGTGTCCATGGGATTCTCCAGGCAAGAATATTGGAGTAAGCTGCCATGCCCTGCTCCATCATGCTAATTATCCTGGCATAAATACGAGTTTTTTTCTCTCCATTTTCAAATGTGGCCCAGTTTAAACAAATTAAATGGCTGCCCTACTTTGAGGTCTCTCAACATCAGAAGGTGATTTCTAGAAGGAGAACTGAATCTACATAATTCTCTTGTGTGCACATAGATTCGATGGTAACAATGGGACTGCAAGACAAGCCTCCCATGTCCTCGCTACGGTGATTACTTTCCGAGTTGAAGACATAGGGGTGTAAATCTGATGATGTGACAGTGGACATCCATTCCAGCATCCTTGTGTTGTATACTCCTGCAGGAGCTGTGAGTCCCCGTGTGCTTGCCGCTAGGCTCCCAGGTGAGCCTTTGGTTAAGCCAACTAGATGTACTCAGGTAAGATTTGAACTCAGAAGTGGTAAGTGTGGTTTGGGAGACACTGTGAGGACTGGGGTTTTCTATAGTAACATCTGAGGTCTGGTTGCCAGCTGTGTAGATGCTGAGCCAAGTACGGTTGCAGTACTGCCAGTTTGGTATCCTCAGAGAGCACCTGTAGTAGCAACTTCTTGGAGTCAACAGGTTCAGGTTAGCTCGCTCCTTCTCCCCCTCCCTGACTGGAGCAGCAATAGCAGCCGCCCAGGTGGACCAATAAGCTGCATCGTTCTGAGAACTAGTCCTGGAGCCCAAGTCTAAAAGGTCACTCTTCCAGTCCTTCCAAGAATCTAAATGTGCACTTAATTCTTTATATTAAATCCTTTCATGCTTAAAATAGCTGATGTGGTTTCAATTTCCTGGAACGGAACCTTGACACATAGATGGTAAGTTATTTAACAAAACTGGGCCTCACATCCAAAGCTGTGTAATCAGAGAGTGGGGCTATTCAGTGACCTGCAAGATCCCTTCTGCCTCTAGAAATTTTCCTTCTGTGATTCTGTACTTTGGGGGAGTTTGCCTAATACCTCTATTTTTCTCTCTCATATCCCTTAGGAACTGCTTACAATATGGCCCCTGGCTTACATTTCCATATGACTGTTTCACTAGGGTCCCCTGTTAGTACATGACAGAAAATGCACCAAAAGCTACAGGATGTGTATAAGACAGGGATGAGACAGGACCCATTCATTTAACAAACTTCTACTGGGCACCTATTACATGATGCGCCGGCATGCTAAGTCGCTTCAGTTGTGTCCGACTCTGCAGCCCTATGGACTGTAACCTGCCAGGCTCCTTTGTCCTTGGGAATCTCCAGGTAAGAATGCTGGAGTGGGTTTTCATGCCCTCCTCCAGGGTATCTTCCTGACCCACGAATCGAACCTGCGTCTCTATGCCTCCTGCATTGAACAAATGAGATTTTTACCATTAGCGCCACCTGGGGAGCACATCTGTTATGTGATGGGTGTTCTTAAGCAATATTTTATAAACCTTTTGACCTAGTCCAGACATTTGTTTACACAAAACATTCCTGGAAGTACATTTTACCTTTGTATAGTTCTCAGTGTAATAACGTTCACTCCCCAACCTGTAGCTACCCATCCTTATCCTCTTCCACTCCAGGGTACAGTCACTATAGCTGCTTCTTTACAGAAGCTGACCTGAGTCAAATTAGGACTTATTTCCCTTTGTCTCTCTAATCGTCTTCCTTTCTAACCAATTTCACTTTCTTTAATCAAGTGCATCAGCCCATATTCTCTTCACTGATGCAGTCTTCCAACTAAACATTTCATTCCTCTCTACTTTTACTTTTCCATATATCTCTTTAGGAGGTCCTTTGCTGGATGCTATGCTTGTCTCCAATTGGCTGAGAATCACCCAAGCAAGGCCCTTTGTTTTTTTATACACATTCCCTTGGACAAATTATTCAGTCATTGAGTTTTAACACGTTTTTAATCCTTGAGCTACATTTACTGAGTTACAAGACATTTCTACATTCTGCTCCGATGCCTTTTCATTATTATTATTCTCAAATCGTCAACTTATCCTAACATAATGCATTCTTCAGTAATCTTCCTGTATTCAATACTTCCTATTCAGGCAATCAAAACCCTGAGGTCATTTTTAATTTGCTTGCCTCATCAAGTCATTGCCAAATTCTGATAATTCTTGCTACACAATATTCTTAGATTTGCCATTCTGTCGGCACTTCAGACTCCAATGTCACATTCCGTGTTCTATGTATACTGGACTGTGTCTTCTCCTTCACTGTTTTGAGTCCATACTCATCCTACGTTCAGCCACTTAAATTGTCTTCCTTAAGTGTTACTCCAAGAGTACTTAGTGCAAATTTCCTTTCTTCATTAAATCTAAACTTTTTGTCACTGGCCAAATAGATGCAGGAGACGCGGATTTGATCCCTGGGTTGGGAAGATCGACTGGAGAAGGAAATGGCAACCCACTCCGGTATCCTTGCCTGGGAAATCCCATGGACAGAGGAGCCTGATGAGTAGGCTCTGTGACCTATGGGGTCACAAATAGTCAGCTATGACCGAGGGACTGAGCATGCACGTGCATGCAAATATTTCACTACCTAAACTACACACCTCTTTTTGTAGCCTACTTTTAATTCTTCTCCAGAAGGGTTAACATAATCATTAGTCATCATGCAGTCTACTCATTTTTGCCATTTTTCTTATTTCGTCAGCCTAGAATGCTGTTCACCCGAATAAAAGAATATCTTAAAAAATCCTTAAAGGAATTGATCAAAGCCTGCCCTGTTCGAGGATCCGCTCATCTGACTCTAATCAACATATTTAGCAGTCACAGATGACTTTCTACTAACATCCTTAAAGTCAAAAGTTCAAAAAAGAAAATATAATGTTCAAGGGTAACTTCACATGCTATATTTTTCCTCTTGTTTGATGAAAGTCCGAATAAGTCCTTGGTAAAGCAAAGAATGGCCACAGATAATATAACTCACCAGAGCACGTAACTTTAACAACAAGGCTGATAACTAGGCATATACTACATAGTATTTGTTAATAACAGTTGTATTTACATAAGAAGCATATAATATATTAGAGTTAGTGCATCTTTAACCTATTTGCTTTGGAACACTTCATTATATCGATTCCATGGTAATGTAGACAGAGTGCCATAAATAAATGCTTTTGAATGATATTTTTGTGAGTAAAAGTGATGCCTGATAATTAATGATTGTATCCACATTTTTAAATGGGGAAATGTGCTAAAAAGTAGTCCAATGAACCTGAAACAATAAATGTCTGTTAAACAAATAAGTGAGTAAACAAATCAGTGGGTAAGTAATTTGAGTTTAGAGAAAATGAGGACTTAGATCGATCATAATGCATTAATGCACAAAAAGTAGACTAATGGAAAAGAAAAACATAACTAATTGTTACTGAAGTTTCTAATGGTACTAGAAGTGATATCATCAAACAAAACTGGGGCTTTGCTGATGGTTCAATGGTTAAGAATCTGATTTGCAATGCAGGGGACACTGGTTCGATCCCTGGTCTGGGAAAATTCCACATGTTATGGAGCAACTAAGCCCGTGCACCACAACTATGGAGCCCATGCTCTAAAGCCCGAGAACCACAACTACTGAACCCACAACTACAACTACTGAAGCCCGAGTGCCCACAGTGTATGCTCGGCAACAAGAGAAGCTACCACAATGAGAAACCTGAGCACAGCACCTAGAGAGTCGTCCCTGCTTGCCAAAACTAGAGAAAGCCTGTGCAAAGCAGCAACGACCTAGAACAGCCAATAAATAAATAACAAATGAAATCTATGTTTAAAAAGATGATCTTCCATATCAAATATATTTTTACACAAAGAGAAAAAAATAACTGGAGAGAAGTCCTACATGTGAAGGTAGGTATATAATTAAATGGGGCTTTCCTGATGGCTCAGTGGTAAAGAACCCACCTGCCAATGCAGGAGATGTGGATTCAATCACTGGGTAGGGAAGATCCCCTGGAGAAGGAAATGGCAACCCATAATATAATACATATATTTGAATTTTATATATTAACAGCCAACAAAAACAAATGAAATTTATCAATGAAAAACTAGAAAAAAATCTTATTTAACAGAGTATAAAGACTCAAATTCTTAGGAAAAAAAAATATAATAAAGATGTGCCAGATCTCTACATTGAAACATTAATACTTAAAAGACATTGAACCACAGAGTTGGAGAAAATATTTGCAAAACATATCCAACAAAGTATTCACATCCAGAGTATATAAGCACACCTACAAACCATTAAGAACAAGACAAATGTCCAGTTTTTAAACGTGTTCTTAAATGTGCACTTCACAAAAATAAGTCTAATAGCCTACAGATATATGTAAATGTTCTCAATCTTGTTAAAACATCAGAAAAAAACAAATTAAAGTCAAGTAAAACATACCTACCACAACCACTAAAACTAGAAAATAAAACTTGACAAAATCAAGCATCGAGTGGGATTTGGATCAACTGGAACTCTCGTCTACTGCAGGTTGGAAGGTACATTGGTACACTATTTTGCAAACTGTTGGCATTATCTACTAAAGTTGAACATATGCATACCCCAAGACATGGTAATTCTACTATGTAAACACCAAGCAGAAACAAGTGCAAGTAAACACCCACCATAATACACAAACAATATTCATAGCTATTTATAATAGTTAAAACTGAAAAACACACAGGATGAATGTGTGTATGTGTTAGTCAATCAGTTGTGTCCAACTCTTTGTGATCCCACAGACTATAATCCACCAGGCTCCTCTGTCCATCGGATTCTCCAGGTAAGTGGAGAATGGAGTGTAGTAACTGGAGTGCATTGCTACATCCGTCTCCAGGGGATCTTCCCCATCCAGGAATCAAACCTGGGTCTCCTGCATTGCAGGTGGATTCTTTACCATCTAAGTCACCAGGGAAACCCAGCTAGGATGATTACATCATGCTAAATTGTACAAGGGAATAGTATAAAGCAATTAAAAAGAACAACCTGAAAAGTGAACCTTCCTACACTGCCTGCGGGAATGTAAATTGGTATAGCCACTATGGAAAACAGTATGAAGTTTCCTTAAAAAACAAGAGTTGTCATATGATCCAGCAATGTGACTCCTGGGCATATAGCCAGAGAAACCTATAATTTGAAAAGATACATGCACCCCAATGTACATGCACCCCAATGTTCTCTACAGCACTACTTAGAATAGCCAAGACATGGAAGCAACCTAAATGTCTATCAACAGATGAACAGATAAAGATGTGGTATAGTTAGACAATGTAATACTATTCAACCATAAAAAAAGAATGAAATAATGCCATATACATTAACATAGAAGGACCTAGAGATTATTATACTAAGTGAAATATATCAGAGAAAGACAAACATCATATGATATCACTTACATGTGGAATCTAAAATACGATACAAATGAACTTATTTACCAAAAAGAAATAGACTCACAGACAATAGGAAACAAATTTATGGCTACCAAAACGGAAGGAGGAGGTGAGGTAAAAATTAGAAGTTTGGGATTAATAGAGACAAACTACTATATATGAAACAGATAAACAATAAGGTCCTGTATAGCACAAGGAACTATATTCAATACCTTATAATATCAATATTCAATATCTTATAAGAAACTAATGGAAAAGAATGCATATATAGCTGAATCATCTTGCTGTATACCAGAAACTAACACAACATTGTAAATCAACTAGATTTGAAAACAAACAAATTGGTAAGAGTGAATTTTTGCAGGTGATGGATATGTTCATTATCTTGATTTTAGTGGTGGTTTCATGAGTATATTAAATTTATATATAAATTTTATATATCTAAATTTATAAAATTTAACATTTAAATGTAAATATGTTCAGCATCTTAATTGCATCTCAATAAAACTGTTTTATAAATGTAAAAAAAAAGAACAAATTGCTACTGCACACAGTAACATGAACTAACCACATAGACACAATTTTAAGTTAAAGAAATCAGACAAAAAAGAATAAATAGCGTTATTCAATTTATATTATATATACATATTAATTTCACAAAAGGTCAAAATTATACTGTGTTGATAGAATTCAGAATGGTGATTGACTTTGGTGGGTTACTGACTAGGAGATGGTACAAGGTAAGCTTTGGTGATGCTGGAGTCATTCAATAACTCGAATTTCATGATTACATTTGTAAAAATTCATTTAAGCTGAAAACTTAGGCTTGAAGTCTTTACTGCACATATACTATAGTCCAGGAAAAAAAATCACAAAAAAGAAAAAACAAAAAGATTTAAATATAAATTAAATCTTTCATATGCCAATACCTATTTGATACGAGTTTGGAAATAAAAAACTTTGGAAAACACCGTGAAGGAAATAAGGTAGAAATCTACATCAAAGCAAAATAATTTATGCAACAGTGGCAAAAGGCCACCCACAAAGACTGCTTTCCCTCCTCCCAAAACAGTGACTTGATTAAAAAAAAAAAAAACACTTTAAATCAAGCCACAAAATTTACTTCCCAGGGGGTAGAATGTCAGGTTAATGTAAGCCCAGCTAGAGCATTAGAGGACATTTGCAAGATTTTTGCCAAAGAATGCCTATGAGATCATTCTTCAAAAGGCTTCCCCTCTATGTTCCTGACATGATATAAACTACTTTGGTATTTATGTATGATGGGTACTACTTTAGTATACTTCATAGGTCTTTAAATTAAACCATCTGTCAGTCAAGCTAACCTTAAGAGAAAAAAAAAGAAACACAATTGCTCTATAGCATGCTGTGTGCATAAGAATCACCTAATTCTTAGGGTCTCTACCCAGATATTTAACTGCACACTAAGTCTACAATGGGCCCTAGAATCTGCATTTTTTTTCTTTTTTTTTTTTTGTCTTTTCACCTTGCTAATAGTTTCCTTTGATGTGCAGAAGCTTTTAAGTTTAATTAGGTCCCATTTGTTTATTTTTGCTTTTATTTCCAATATTCTGGGAGGTGGGTCATAGAGGATCCTGCTGTGATGTATGTCAGAGAGTAAGAAGCACTCCTGTAGATCCCGAATCAGGAGGCTTGGGCACATGTTTATGTTTGTTGCTGTTGTTCAGTCGCCTAGTTGTGTCTGACTTTGTGACCCCATGGACTGCAGCATGCCGGGCCTCCCTGTCCCTCAGCATCTCCCAGTTTGCCCAAGTACATGTTCATTGCATCAGTGATGCCATCCAGCCATCTTATCCTCTGACACTCACTTTTCCTTCTGCCCTCCATCTTTCCCAGCATCAGGGACTTTTCCAATGAGTCATCTCTTCACATCAGAGCACCAAAATACTGAAGCTTCAGCTTCAGCATCAGTCCTTCCAATGAATAATCAAGGTTGATCTCCCTTAAGATTGACTGGTTTGATCTCCTTACTGTCCAAGGGACTCTTGGGAGTCTTCTCCAGCACCACAGTTCGAAGGCATCAATTCTTTGGCATTCTGCCTTCTTTACAGTCCAGCTCTCACCACTGTATGTGACCACTGGGAAGACCACAGCCTTGACTGTATAGACCTTTGTTAGGAGAGTTATGTCTCTGCTTTTCAACACACTGTCTAGGTTTGTCATTGCTTTCTTGCCAAGAAGCAATAGTCTTCTGATTTCATGGCTGCAGTTACCATCTGCAGTGATTTTGGAGCCCAAGAAGAGGGAATCTGTTACTACTTCTACCTTTTTCCCTTCTATCTGCCATGCAGTAATAGGACTGGATGCCATGATTTTAGCTTTTTTAATATTTAGTCTTAATCCAGCTCTTTCACTCTCATCTTTCACCCTCATCAAGAGGTTCATTAGTTCCTCTTAGCTTTCTGCCATTAGAGTGGTATCATCTGCATATCTGAGGTTGTTGATGTTTCTCCCGCCTATTTTGATTCCAGCTTATAACTCATGTTTATGGTACATTGCTCTATATACTATGTTATGAACTAATCACTTTCTGTTTGATCTTCTTATATTAAAAATGTGATGGCTTTTGTTTCTGTGACCATAACTAGTTTGGATGACAGATAAAATAATCAATTTACCAACTGAACTATTCTTTCAAAATATACTTTAATTATAAATACTAATAAGTATCTCTATTATGCCTCTATGGTATAAAACAACATATACTATATTTACTGCAATAAAAGAGAACTTCTCTTATGGTTCCTTATTTAATACACATCTTATTAACAACAAAATTAGTACTTACTCTAGGCACCATTGTAAGAACTTTATTAACTTAATACTCACAGTAACCCTGTGGAATACATATTATTATCTCCATTTTACAGATGAGTAATATATTAATATCAATAACCTCAGATATGCAGATGACACCACCCTTATGGCAGAAAGCAAAGAACTAAAGAGCCTCTTCATGAAAGTGAAAGAGGAGAGTGAAAAAGTTAGCTTAAAATTCAACATTCAGGAAACTAAGATCATGGCATCTGGTCCCATCACTTTATGGCACATAGATGGGGAAACAATGGAAACAGTGAGAGACTATTTTTGGATTGTGACTGCAGCCTTGCAATTAAAAGACTCTCGCTCCGTGGAAGAAAAGCTATGACCAATGTAGACAGCATATTTAAAAGCAGAGACATTACTTTGCTGACAAAGGTCCATCTAGTCAAAGCTATGGTTTTTCCAGTAGTCATGTATGGATGTGAGAGCTGGACTATAAAGAAAGCTGAGCACCGAAGAATTGATGCTTTTGAATGTGGTGTTGGAGAAGACTCTCGAGAGTCCCTTGGACTGCAAGGAGATCCAACCTGAAGGATTTCCTAATGGAGATCAGTCCTGAGTGTTCATTGGAAGAACTGATGCTGAAGCTGAAACTCCAATACTTTGGCCACCTGAAGTGAAGAACTGACTCATTGGAAAAGACCCTGATGCTGGGAGAGATTGAAGGCAGGATAAGGAGATGACAGAGGATGAGATGTTTGGATGGCATCACTGATGCACATGAGTCTGAGCAAGCTCCCGCAGTTGGTGACAGACAGGGAAGCCTGGTGTGCTGTAGTCCATGCGGTTGCAAAGAGTCGATACGACAGAGTGACTGAACTGAACTGAAGATGGGGCACTGATGCACTTGCCTAGAGTCACGTAATTAAGCAGAAGAGCTAGTGTCTGAACTCAGGAAGTCTAGCTCCAGAGTCAATCCTCTTAATCATTGCTCTAGCCTACTTTTCTGAGGGCTACCCAATTTTGAACTTCTGTAGGTTAAAGGTAAAAAAAAAAAAAAACAAAAAAAACAATTTAAGGGTATAAAACAGACTTCTTAAAAAATCTGCAACACAGTAAATTAAAAAAATAGCTATGCTTTTAACACTTAAAAAATATTATTTTACATAAGAAGAGTTTGACCAATACCATGAAATTTGGGCAAGGACATTAAAAGTTAAGAAATCTAGTGGTCATTAAGTCCACTGTGATGCACCAGTGACTACAGGGCACCAAAAAGCATGAAAAATTCCAAATTCAAAACACAGACCATACTGCATGTGCACATAAATAGAAAAAGACATTGAAAGGATACATACTAAAAAGGATTTCCTTTTTTGTTTTATTTTTCCTCTCATTATACTATCATAAATAGAATAAATCAATAAATTCTACTCAAAAGAAAACAAATGGACAGAAAAGCAGACTTCAGTGCAACAGAATCTTTTTTTTTATTTTTTTAAAATTTTATTTTATTTTTAAACTTTACATAATTGTATTAGTTTTGCCAAATATCAGAATGAATCCGCCCCAGGGAATCTTAAGAATATGAATGCTTATTTAAATATAAACCACTAAATCATCCTTCGAAGATTCCTTTTATACAATAGTACTTTATAGGTACACGTATCTTATACTTCCTCTACAGTATCTTAGGTCTCTGTTCTGTTTTGGCTCTCCTACTAGTTCTGTAAAGTTGTTGGGGAATTGACCATGGATTTACTACTGTTTGCATCTCCAGGACCTAGACAACACAAAGCCTGGCACCTAAGGAGATAAGGTATGTGCCTGCTCAGTCTTGTCCTATTCATTGTGACTCCATGGAGGCTCCTCTGTCCATGGGATTTTCCTGGCAGGAATACTGGAGTAGGTTGGGAGTTCCTCCTCCAGGGGATCTTCCTGACCCAGGGATCGAACTCACAACTCCTGTGGCTCTTGCACTGGCAGGTGGATTCTTTACTACTGCGTCACCTGGGAATCCTGGCACATAAGGAGGCATTCAGTAACTGATGGTTCAGGGATTTCATACTCGTGGGAGCAAAAATGCTCAGGGCAATATTGCCTTCTACCATATACAAACAAGACTGTTTCAGAAGCTAATATCTACCAGATATGACCTCATAATTGCTTAAAGGTACACACAGCTGTGTTGTCATGAGGAGAACAGGTTATTAGCTGGAGAAATGAGAGACATTTCCAGCACAGCTGGAAAATTACTCTCATTGAATTCCCCTTCCTTAATTTCTAGTGAATACTTTACTCATACTTGACAACCTCTCCTTGGAAATATTTCCCACACCTCCACATTACAATGTCACTTATGTTGCCCACACTCTGTATGCATATCTTTATTCTATGCATAATACAGCTGCATTATAGTTTCATGTGTGACTATTCTTTGGCTGCATTGGGAGCTCTCTGAAGCCAAGGAGTGTGCATTATACCCTAGGACCACTGTACACAATCTTGCAGGCTGTGCACTGCACAAGAGCACCATTTCTAAAGTGATGCTTCTATCATCATGGGTTATCAGTGCTTGGTATATTTATGACATCAATATTTTGGTATATGACAGTAAAGTATCTTAAAGAGAGATTATTTTATCTTCTAATATTCAAAGCTCCTGAAATGTGGAAGGTACTCAAATTTTATATAAATGAACACACCAAGAATTGAACCAATAACTAGTGTACAAAAATTAATGTACTGAATACTGGTTTTATCTTACAAATGACATGTGGGGAAAGACAAATTCAATATGACAAATAATATACACAAAGTGTGATAAAAATTAGTGATCCTTTGCTAATACATATTCATGAATTTTATGGTCTGAGGACATGTAAAGCAAATTCCCTCTAAAGTGAACATTGTAAGTTCTATCATTACACTCCCAAAGCCAAAGCTACCACTATGGGAACCTGCATTCCAGAATTTTCTTCCTCTCATAGTACTTAAAAGTTTTGATGGCACAAAGCATGATAAGCACACCTATTTTAACATATGATGTTTTCACTTTGGGGCCTCGAAGAGTACTGTATCCAAAAGACCTATAAATAAGAAGTGAAGTGAAGTTGCTCAGTCCTGTTCAACTCTTTGAGACCGTATGGTAGGCTGGAGCCTGGTAGGCTCCTCTGTCCATGGGATTTTCCCGGCAATAGTCCTGAAGTGGATTGTCATTTCCTTCTCCAGGGGATCTTCCCAACCCAGGGATCGAACCTGGGTCTCCCGCATTATAGACAGATGCTTTACTGTCTGAGCCACCAGGAAGTCATAAATAAGAAAAGTGAAGTGAAATGTTAGTCGCTTATTTGTGTTCAACTCTTTGAGACCCCATGGAATATAGCCTGCCAGGCTTCTCTGTCCACGGCAAGAATACTGAAGTGGATAGCCATTCCCTTCTTCAGGGTATATTCCTGACTCAGAGATCAAACCTGGGTCTCCTGCATTGCACGCAGATTTGTTACTGTTTGAGCCACTAGGGAAACCCTTATTAAAGTAAAGAGAGTATTTACAAGATTTTTAAAACTCAATCCACTAAGAAGATATAGAAATTTTAAATTAACATGCAATATATTATATATTAATAGCTTTACGTTATATAAAGCAAAAACTGACTGAATTAAAATGAGAAAAAAATACCGTAAATCATGGTGGGTAGTTTTAAACAACCAACACAAACTAAAGAGCAAACAGATTTAGAAAAACAGTACATTTCTGATGATATGAAAACAGCCAACAAATGTGACTTGGTAACAAACAGCATTGTATCCAACAATGACAGAATTCACATTCTTTTCAAGTGATCGTGGAACATTTGTCTGTTGTTGGACCATACCGTTTTATGCTGGGCCATAAAACAAGTCTAAACAGATTTCAGAAAACAAATCATTCAATGTTCTCCCACTATAATGGAATTAAACAAGAAATCAAAAGCAAAAAGGCAATTAGAAAATCTTAATACATAGACATAAAGCAATACACTCACAAAACATGTACTTAAAAAGACATCATAGTGGAAACCAGAAAATATTTCAAACTGAACGATAGCATAGTAGAACTTGTGGGATGCATATAAGGCTGTGCTTAAAGGGAAAATTTATAGCCTTGCATGCCTATATTAGGAAAAGAAGAAAGAGTGAATATCAACTTTCTAATATTCATCTCAGAAAGTTAGAAAAGGAAAAAAAATTAAGTTACTTAACTAGATAAAATTATTAAACGTGGAAATAAAATAATAACAAATATAAATTTTAAAAATCAACACAGCCAAAAATTAAATCTGTGGGAAGATAACATAACATTAGAAGACTTTCATATAGATCAGAGAGAGGCAAGTACAAATATAAGAAATGAAAAGGGGAATACCATTAAAGATCCTTAAAAACTCTAAACATAAGAAGATAACATGAACAACTTTATGCCAATAAATTTTAAAATTTATAAGATATAAACAAATTCCTTGAAAAACACAACTTTAAAAATGATACAAGAAGAAAGAGAAAGTACAAATTGTACTACACCTGTTAAGGAAATTTTAATTAAAAACCTATCCAGAAACTTAAAGGAATCTATGGACAAAGTATAATAATTAATAGCTGAATTTAGGAAGGAAGATGGATATATTCATTATAAAAATTATGTTACAATATTTCAGAAACACACAAAATTGTTTTAAAGACAGAAATCATAATAGCATCAAAAAACATCAACTAACTACGACTATATCTTACAAAAGATATGCAATATTTACAAAATAAAAAGGATAAAATATTGAAAGAAAATAAGAAAACCTAATTAAGTAAATTAATCTTTTAAAAGTATAAACCATTCATAGTTTAGAAGACTCATTGTTATAAAGATGTCAATTCTCTGCAAACTGATTTATAGATTTAGCACAACGCCAACTGAAATTTCAGTATTTTTTGTGGAAGCTAGAAGGGTAATTTTTAAAAAAACATTTCATGGAAATTCAAAGGGCAGAAAACAGCCACAGCAATCTTTAAAAGTGGCACAGATCTAAACAACTTATACCCCCATTTATCAAAATCTAGTAGAAATCTAAACTGTTGAAAACAGTGCGATATTGATGCAAAGGCTGACAAAGAGGCCAATGGGAGAGAACGGAAAGTCTAGAACAGCCTCATACCATATGGTCACCTAAAATATTAGTTAATATGGGAAAGAATGGCTTTTACGTTAATGGATGGAAGGTCACCTGGATATCCACATGGGGAAAAAAATGAATCCTGAGCCATACTGCATGTCAAACACAAAAATTAAAAGTAGATGGTTTAAAAAGAATACATTTGAATCAGTTCTAATGAGGTGGATGAAACTGGAGCCTATTATACAGAGTGAAGTAAGCCAGAAGGAAAAACACCAATAGAGTATACTAACGCATATATATGGAATTTAGAAAGATGGTAACAATAACCCTGTGAATGAGACAGCAAAAGAGACAGTGATGTATAGAACAGTCTTATGGACTCTGTGGGAGAGGGAGAGGGTGGGAAGATTTGGGAGAATGGCATTGAAACATGTAAAATATCATGTATGAAACGAGTTGCCAGTCCAGGTTCGATGCACGATACTGGACGCTTGGGGCTAGTGCACTGGGACGACCCAGAGGGATGGTATGGGGAGGGAGGAGGGAGGAGGGTTCAGGATGGAGAACACATATATACCTGTGGTGGATTCATTTTGATATTTGGCAAAACTAATACAATTATGTAAAGTTTAAAAATTAAATAACATTAAAAAAAAAGTAGATGGTTTGTAGATCCAAATACAAAAGAAAAAAAATGAGAAAGTACTTAAATGAAAACATCAACTATCCTTATAACTTTGGAACAGGCAAAGATCAAAAGGTCATGAAAGGGCTTCCCTGGTAGCTCGGTGATGAGGCCACCTGCCAATGCAAGGGACTCAGGTTCAATTTCTGATCCAGGAGGTTCCCATATGCTATGGAGCAGCTAGACCTGTGCGCCACAACCATGGAGCCTACGCTCTAGAGCCCAGGGACCGCAGCTAGAGTCTGCATGCCCTAGAACTCATGCTTCGCAGTAAGAGAAGCCACCGCAATGAAGCCTGTGCACCTCAACTAGAGAGTAGCCCCTGCTTGCCTCAACTAGTGAAAGCCCGTGCACAGCAACAAAGACCCAGAACCGCCAATAAATAAATTAAAAAAAAGAGGTCATGAAAAGTGTTAACTATAGGAAACGTTTGCTAAATTCAATCTTAACATCTGTTCACCAAAAGATCCTTGCTGCAGCTGCTGCTGCTGCTAAGTCACTTCAGTCGTGTCCGACTCTGTGCGACCCCATTGACAGCAGCCCACCAGGCACCGCTGTCCCTGGGATTCTCCAGGCAAGAACACTGGAGTGGGTTGCCATTTCGTGAAAAATAAGCCACAGTGCAAGAAAAGATATATAGAGAGATACACACATACATATACATATATACATGAAAAAGTACTCAGATATGCATAAAGAATTCCTTTGCTACAAATCAATAACAAAAGCAGGCATTCCAATGTAAAAAAGGGTAGAGACTTAAATAGGCAATTAAGTAAAGTGGATATCCAAAAATTCAATAAGCTTAGGATAAGATGCTCAATCCTACTAGTTATCAAGGAATAGGTAACAAAAACCAGAATGACATATCTACACACGTCCAGAATCGCTAAAATTATAACAACAATAACAATACAAAGTGTTGATGAGGCTGTGGAACAATTAGACATTTCATACACTTTCTGGTAATAACACATATTTATATAGCTACTCTGAAAACTGGAAATACCTACTAAATCTGAAGAGACGACACAGAAATTTCACTTCTAAGTATAAACCCACCAGAAATATATATGTATGTGTGCCAAATAATATGTATAAGAATGTTCATAGTAGTCTTGCTTCAGTTCAGTTCAGTTCAGTCACTCAGTCGTGTCCGACTCTTTGCGACCCCATGAACCGCAGCACGCCAGGCCTCCCTGTCCGTCACCAACTCCCAGAGTTCACTCAGACTCAACGTCCATCGAGTCAGTGATGCCATCCAGCCATCTCATCCTCTGTCATCCCCTTCTCCTCCTGCCCCCAATCCCTCCCAGCATCAGAGTCTTTTCCAATGAGTCTTGCTTAGAATAGCCCAAAAATGGAAACAACTCAGTCCATTAACAATAAAAGGCATAAAGAAATTTGTGGTATCGTCATGCAGTGGAAAACTATACAACAATAAGGAAGAATGAAACACAGCCAGACACAAAAACTACCTATTGTACGATGTTGTTCATTTAAAGTTCAAAATCAGGCAAAAATAATTTATAGTACTTCTAAGTTAAAATAGTGAAGGGAAGTGTCTGGATGCTGACAATGTTCTAGGTCTCGGTCTGGAAGCAGGTATTCTAGAAAAATAAGAAGTGCTGTGGGAAATTCATGCAGACACTAATTATTTTCTCCACAGCTTAGTGAGAAATATTCTAGAATAAGCACATTTCCCATTTCTTCACTTCCCAACACAGAACGTCTTATAATGAATCTAGAAAACAAATCTAAAAGTCAAAGCTATGACTATAGCAATATGAAGAAAAAGTGCAACCTTTGTAATTAAGTCATTCTCTAGCTTCTTCATGTGACAAAATTTAAAACATATTTATTTAATTGAAAAACGGTGTGGTAGCCTATTTGTTCTATTGCATGTTTGGGAAAAGTTCCTTTTCTCTGGTGTAGAATTTTTTATTATTATTTTCTTGCTATGCTTTGAGTCATTCAAGCTGAGTTGTTTTTAGCATTAAGCAGCTAACCCAGAAGCAAAGAAAACCACTCACAAAGGATTATCTCCTTCAGGACTGTACTAGAATTATTATACACATGAAATTATGTAAAATTGGATAATTTTATGTGGCAGGAGGAAGAAGGAAGTTATAAATAGAGGAAAGTAAAAGATGTCACTAATTATTAACTAGGCAATATGAAAATAAACGTTACTATAAATAGATTTTTTATATTTTTTCCTTACACTAAATTTTCTTCCACTTCTGTTTCTTCCATCCTGTCCACATTGGTGGATTATTTATTGCTCTTTCAGCTATATATTTCAAGAGAATGAGGTGACTGATTATATTTTTGCATAGTTGCTTGGTTTAAAATGCTGTGAAAGGAATTTATTTTTAAATTTGGAACCTGTTACTATGACATCAAAAAAATGACAACAGAAAAAACTAGCAAAGAAATACTCTCAACAGCACCCTTAATTCTAGTAGTTATAATCTTTTAAACCTCTTGCCCTTGATAAAGCAGTTAATACCTCTAAATGAACATAGGCATTTCTAAGAAATGCCAAAAGTCATTTCTTAAGCTTTATGTTCTGATTCTTCACTATTATCTTAAGAAACTCTTCCCAGATCCCACAGGTTACTGCATGAAAGGAGACTGTTTTTATAGTCATAATTCTGAGCTGCTAGCCCTGAAATGTTTCCTCATATATTTCTTATTGATCTAAACCTTCCTGGCTATCCATTTTACTACCAATGCTTACCTTTCTTGTATTTATAGCACTATATCACCCTTCAGACTTTGTGCTAGGCACTCTTTCTGTCCCACAACTGTGACTCAGTAACTGGCCTCTGGTGACCCTGAGTAAATACTCCCTTTCATCCCTGTGTGTTAGCAAATTGTTCCTCAAACTTGACTTCAGTATAAGGAATTGCTCCTGAGCAGCCAGTGTATTTCTGGGAGTTCAGTCCATTCAATACCACAGATATTTCTTGAGTACCTACTACATGCTCAGCACTCTGCCAGGTGCTAAAAAGAAAACGATGAGTAAAACAGAGAGATTCCTGGCTCTTCAAAAGTTTTGATGGAAAAGACAGAGCTCAAGCAAGTAAGTGCATAGATATATGACTATAAGGAGAGCTGGGAACAGGAAGTTCTCCAGAGACATGTGATGGTTGACCTGACCCAGTCTTCAGGGTCAGGAAAGGCTTCCAAAAAAAGTAACATACAACCAAGATCTAAAGAATGATAATTAGGCAATGATTCACAGCAGGCAGGAACTTGCATGGCAGGATAAGGATTTGTGTCTGTGAAAAAACATACTTTCTATTGGGAAATTATCAAATAATTAACCAAAGATAGAGGATGGGGAAAAACTGAAAATTTGACAAGGACAACTAAATTTAAAGATACATTTCAGTGAAAGGGCTGTTTCATTCCAAAGAAGAAAAACAACCATTCATCATGAATTTTGTCAAAAGTCTCTCTATGCCTCCAAAAAATAAACTGAAAATGAGTCCAGAGCTTTGATAAAGACATTATGTGACATAAAATTCTATAAGGGAAAAAAATACAGGTGACAAGCGGGAAAGTTGCAAAACTAGATATCAATTTCCATGATGAAGAAGAAAAGATGTAAAATGTCATACATCAGAGGCAGGGAAGCAATATAAATGCAGAAGAGATGAGTTTAAGATAAACATTAAAAGAGGACCATTAGAGTCCTGTTTTTAAAAAACCCATTAGAATTTGAAAATTTTATTTTATTTATTTTTATTTTTAAAATTTTTTAAAATTAATTTTATTTTATTTTAAACTTTACATAATTGTATTAGTTTTGCCAAATATCAAAATGAATCCACCACAGGTGAAAATTTTAAATATACATACTCAAATACATTTAACACGTTACATGTAAGTGCTGTAACTGTCAATATACGTAAAACACCAAAGGGTAAACATTTGAAGTTAGATAAATTTCATTTACAATATCACATATCAGAAAAAAAGAGATATTTACACACATGTAAGTAGAAGAATATAGTTCTTTTTTTCACTCTTCTGCTTTATATTTAAACTGTATATTTAAATTTACAGATACAATGCTAGACAGTATCTAGCATAATCCCAACACTGACTACACAGAGTTCTTTCAAATTAGCTTGGACACTGGATAAATGCCTCTTTTCATGGAGGCAGAAGGGTAAAGTGAAGAGGTCCCTGACCTGAGCCCTGACTGAACCTCACTGAGGGCCTGAGTCACTGGATCTCTAAGACAGTGCATGCCAAGCATGAGAGCCTATTAGAATCACCTGCAGGCCTGTTAGACCACTTGGTCCTATCTTCAGAGTTTCTGACCCAGTAGCTCTCTGGCAGGGCCTGAAAAGTGCACTTCTAACTAGTTTAGATCTAGATAAGGCTCATGTTGCTAATATTGAACAACTCTGCTCTAACAGTATGTTTTCTTATTTGCAAAACGAAGATAGCATTGCCTTCGAGGCCCACTTCTCAAAATTGCTGAATAAAGCCAGCATGCCCTTTGAGGATATAAATTGTTTCATGTTTTCTTATACCGAAGTGCCAAGGATGGTATACTTGAATGACCAAATGTCTACATCTTATTAATAAAAAGACACTATATGACTGTGGGAATGGTGGTGGTTTAGTTGCTAAATTATGTCTGATTCTTTGCGACCCTATGGACTGTAGCCTGCCAGGGTCCTGTCCACTGGCAAGCAAGAATACTGGAGTGGGTTGCCATTTCCGTCTCTGGTGGATCTTCCTGACCCAGGGATCAAACCCATGCTTCCTGAATTGCAGGCAGACATTACCGACTGAGCCATCGGTGAAGTTCATGAGTGTGGGAGAATAATGGTCAAATAGTAAGAATTCTTCCTAAGTGGCATTTACCCAAGTGGCATGGATAAACAGGAAATTCAGATATTGAAAAAGCTAGAGAAAGACTATGTAATTATGTTGCCAGAACTGTTAGCAGCAACTTAGAGACACTGGCAAATAACTGCTGTCCCAGCCACCTCTTGAGTATTGCAGACCCACAAAGGCAATGAAAAGGGAAATGCCCAGAACAGCAAGGGACTGTCACCACACTGCCTCAGCACCTGTGCAGTGTGCGTTCTGACTGCTGTGTCCCATGCCACATTAGTAGTGAAAGGCTTTAAATATCACCCTTAGAAAGGCGAGGGGATGAAATGATTACTATCTCTTTGCAGACATCTTTTCAAATAATCAGTGCAAATCCTGTATTTACAACCATAGTTGGTTCTTCCTCTGCATCTTTACTCCATGTGAATTCACATAAGAAGTCCCATGAGAATAGAAAATAGAAAATATCAAAAGGATTAAAGGATTTAGGATTATATATGATTGCAGAATAATTCCACTCAGGTACTATTAAAACCTGCTCAGAAACATCAATTTAGAAAGGCCTACCTAGATTGCTAAAGAGAAAAGACACAGCAGTCACCAAGCATGACTGGTCTAGCTCTGCCTCTCTGTTCCAGCACTTTCCAAAGCTATGTAAACCTTTCTTCCCCAGGTGCTCGAAGTATCCCATGTTGCCACTTGATGTGACTAGTTCCATTGCCAGCAGCTCTGCCACCTTGGGCCACTTAGGTCCACAGTCTCTATATTCTGAGTGGCCTTTGACATTGCCAGATACTGAACAGAACTAAAGAATTCCTACTTAGAGGTCAGTCTTTTCTGTGTGTGTATGTGTGTGTGTGTGTGTGTGTGTGTGTTAGTCACTCAGTCATGTCCAACTCTTTGAGACCCCATGGACTGTAGCCTGCCAGGCTCCTCCGACCATGGGATTTCCCAGGCAAGTATAACAGAGTGGGTTGCCATTCCCTTCTCCAGGGGATCTTCCTGACACAGGGATCAAATCCAGGGCTTCTGCGTTGCAGGCAGGTTCTTTACCATCTGAGTCACCAGGAAAACCCCAGTCTTCTCTCTACTTGTGTTAAAAAAAGGGGGCATTTTTTTCCCATTATTTGTGCTTCCATTTCTTACACAAATACTGGGATTCACAAACCAACAATGCAAAACCTAGGAAAATCTGGAAAAAACAGTGAAGGAGCACTTTGAATTTCTTCAAGTATTCACCTCTGAGTAAACTACATGGGACCTTTAAACAATATGAGTTTGAACTGCACAGGCCTGCTTATATGTGGATGTTTGTCAACAGTAGATACTACAGTGCTACACAAAGGCAAGGTTGGAAGGTCCCCAGATGCAGAACTGCAGATACAAAAGAACCACGCACAGGGGAAGGCCAACTATAAGTTATACGTGGATTTTTGACTGCTGTGAGGGTGGCACCCCTAACCCCTACATTGTTAAAGGGTCAACTGTACTTCAACCTGAGCTGACTCTTTCTGCATATTATGAGTAATGACCAGGTAAAGAAAGCAGGCTTAGAGTAACATTATAAGAAAATAGCCTTCCAGGAAATGTTTTCTGGAAAAATTCTCTTCCATATATGGAATTGCAATGGATAATGTATACATGATCTAATCTCAACTTATAAAAATCTCACACATATTAAAAGACTGATTTTTTTACTAAAGTTCCATTACTGGTTTCCATATAAAATGGTGGCATTCCTTGCACCTAACTTAGCACAAGTATAAAACACTGGGCTCAATGAACAAACTGTTTACTAAAACAAGGCTATGGTTTTTCCAGTAGTCATGTATAGATGTGAGAGTTAGACTGTGAAGAAGGCTGAGCACAGAAAAATTGATGCTTTTGAACTGTGATATTGGAGAAGACTCTTGAGAGTCCCTTGGACTGCAAGGAGATCCAATCAGTCCATCCTAAAGGAAATCAGTCCTGGATGTTCATTGAAAGGACTGATGTTGAAGCTGAAACTCCAATATTTTGGCCACCTGATGCAGAGAGCTGACTCATTTGAAAAGACCCTGATTCTGGGAAAGATTGAAGGCAGGAGAAGAAGGGGACGACAGAGGATGAGATGGTTTCACGGCATCACCGACTCTATGGACATAAGTTTGTGTAAACTCCAGGAGTTGGTGATGGAGAGGGAGGCCTGGCGTGCTGCTGTTCATGGGGTCGCAGAGTCAGACACGACTGAGCGACTGACCTGAACTGAACTGAATCCACTTAAGGGCTTCCCAGATGGTGCTAGTGGTAAAGAACTCATCTGCTAATAAAGGAGACCTAAGAGATTGGGACTCCATCCCTGGGTCGGGAAGATCCTCTAGAGGAGAGCATGGCAAACTACTCCAGTATTCTTGCCTGGAGAATCCCTTGGATAGAGGAAGGAGACTGGTGGTCTATAGTCCATGGGGTCACAAAGAGTCAGACATAACTGAAGTGACTACACATGCATGCAATGCACTTTAAATGGGATATTTTAAAATCAGTATTAAGAATGAAAATGACTATTTACCTCCTTGTGACCATTAGAAAATGTAGCAGGAACTCTTGTGGATTCTCTGTGTTTGAGGTACAGTTATTTCTATAGGTTGATCAATGAATTCAGAGCAAAAGGTACAGGTGAATATTACATTATAAAGTAATGCTTTTTTAAATATATATGGAAACTGAAGGGAGTGCCCTAGTAGTCCAGTGGTTAAGACTTCGCCTTCCAATGCATGTGCCCTTGATCCCCAGTTGGGGGGCTAAGATTCCACATGCCTTGCAGCCAAAAAACCAAAACATAGAAGCAGTCTTGTAACAAATTCAATAAAGATTTTAAAAATTGCGCATATCAAAAACTATATATATATATACTATATATAAACTATATATATATATATATATATATGGGAACTGAAAAAAACACACCTAAAAATATATTTGAGGAAAGCCATAAAGCACAGTAACAGGCTGTATATAGTGAAACTTACAGAATAAACACTTTCCCAGTCTAAACTTGGCAAAATTGTTGGTCACTATTTAGCTGTGCTCTTGGAGGCACTGCTTGAAATCCACAGTATCATTTGACTGAGATAATCTTATTTTCATCTTTTAAAACCTTCAGAAGATTTCAAAGGTAAGGGAAAAGCAAAAAAGTACACTGCAAAGATAGTAATCATGCATAAATATTAAGAGAGTAAAATAATAAGATGCTGAATGTGGCATTTCAGGAATATGGCATATCTAGTAGAAGAGATATTTACAACAAGTAAATACACACACTGAAAATCTGTATAAGTATACTTTTCATCAGTGTTTGTCGAACATCTTTTGCTCTTAAAATGATGGTTTTTAGGATCTTCAGAGAAGAGTGAGGGAGAAAGAACAGTCATGTTTTGGGAACAAGGAAGGTTCTCAGTATGACTTAAAAAGCTTTTCAACCTAATCAAACAAAGGAAGCCCTTTTTGAAACAAGAGGCAATTCAAGAATGGTGGTTAATCAAAGGTAGGGTGAAGTCACTGGGGTGAATATATGGCTGTTCTTTTACTGTTATCTGGAAAGAAGTTTTAGATTTCCATAAAACACATAAAGTAGAATTGAGCCTTGAATGAACTATAATTACTGGAATCACAAATATTTCTATTTATAAATAAAGTTCCAAGCATTTTTAAATTGATTGATTATAATGAAGTATGTCAGTTCTTTTGAAAGCCATATACTTGTAGTTATGGCTTTTTATGATCAGTATTTCTTATTGAAAGCTCTCTAGTTGAAAAATGGCATCCAAAATAATCTCATTTAAATGGGAGGCAGTGTGTAGTACATAGCAAGTGTAATATATTAAGAAGTGGACAAATGGGTTATTATTGCTGGCTTTCTCATGTTCCAAGTCAATAATTTATTTAATCTCACTGAACCTGAGATATCTCAGTAAAATGAGGATAAAAATAGGATCTATGTCATACACAATATTCTTTCATTTATTAATTCACTGGACTGTAAGATCTATATGGGCAGAAATCAAGACTTTCTATCATTATAAACTTAGTTCTTAGTGTATAACAGATAAAGCATCCTACATGTCAGGCACTATGCTGAGTGCTTGGAATTTACAGAAAATAAGACAAAAATGAAACTTACCTCAGGAAAATCAAATAAAGCACTTTACCTGCATAAAGTAAAATGTAAGTATTTCTCCTAGTGTGCTGTACATAGTAAACTTAAAATATGTTGCCCTTTGGTCTCAGGGCTGTGTGATGTTATGGTTACATCTGAGTGGCAAGAACTTAGTCGGCCTGGTGGCCTGTGGAGCCATGCCCTGTAATCATCAAACAGAATGGATAGTTGAGAGAGGGTTCTTCCCACCTCAGGTCTGGGATTCCCAGGTGGCTCAGTGGTAGAGGGGTTCGCCGGCCAATGCAGGAGACACAGGGAACACAGGTTTGATCCCTGGGTTGGGAAGATCCCCTGAAGGAGGCAATGCCAACCCACTCCAGGATTCTTGCCTGGAGAAACCCTTGGACAGAGGAGCCTGGCGAGCTATAATCCCTGGGGCTGCAAAGTTGGACATGACTGAGTGACTGAACACAGATGTCAGTTGAGTCCTGCTTCCTCATATCTTAGAGACTTGTGGGAGTTCAAAGCTTCTCCATGATTTCAGC
Source organism: Bos taurus (assembly GCF_002263795.3). Taxonomy (NCBI): domain Eukaryota; kingdom Metazoa; phylum Chordata; class Mammalia; order Artiodactyla; family Bovidae; genus Bos; species Bos taurus. Next base: position 87,526,534 of record NC_037333.1, read on the forward strand.
AGATTCCCCAAAGCTGACTACTTTATGGTTCCCTCATTCCCTGCATTTGTAGAATGCTTCCTTTACATATAATGATATACATAACTATAACACCAAGTTCACTCCTTTCTCTGATTCCAAAGAAAGACCCTCTTTCAACACATATTTGCTGAGTTTACTTACTTGAGGTTCTTCTGGGAAGGGTGACCTAAGCCACAGTCTCTTACCATTTCAGTGTAACCAAACCCCTTACTGTTCCTCCCTCTCTTTGTTTTCTGGTACCCCAAGAAAATCCATCCTCTTTCCTCAAATTGGAAGGTTCTGCTCCTACTCAAATCTATTATGATCTTATTTTTTTGCTAACAGAGGTTGGTTCCTTCTTAAGGAGAATTCTCAAACTATATAATAAATATATCAAAAAATAACCTTTTTTCTGCCTATTATACCTACTACTTTCATAACTATATTATTATTGTTGTTGTCTTTGTTAGCAGAATTGATTTGTAATTCTGTACAGGACCACATGAACTCATCTTGTGTGTGTTAGTTGCTCAGCCATGTCTGACTCTGCGACTCCATGGACTGTAGCTCACCAGGCTCCTCTATCCATGAAATTCCCCAGGCAAGAATACTGGAGTGGGTTGCCATTCCATTCTCCAGGGGGTCTTCCCAACCCAAGGACTGAACCTGGGTCCCTTGCATTGCAGGCAGATTCTTTACAGTCTGAGCCACCAGGGAAGCCGAACCCATCTTAGGTGGGCCATTAATAGTAAGTGTTAGATCCTATGCAAGAGTAAGCCTTCATTATACACTGCTGAAATAGAATTGCTTCCTTTTATGTAACCCTATATGCTGTCTCCAAACTACTATCAACATGACTTACAATTTTTATCTGTAGTCACATAACTTATAATGGCTAACATTATGCCAACTCTATTAGTTTTTTCTATATGCTGTGTAACAAATAGCCACAAACTTAGCTGCTTAAATCAACACTCACTTGTTAATTCAGTCTCACGGGTCACAGTCTGGGCAGGGTAGAACTGGTCCTGCAGGTCAGAGTTTGAACAGAATTCAACTTTTTTTTTTTTTTTTCTTCAGATCTGCACAAACCTGAAATCAAGATGTCAGCCATGCTGAGGTACTCATCTCAGTTTTGGTATCCTCTTCTGAAGTCTGGGCTGTTGGTATACTTCACTTCCTTGTGGCTGTCAGACTGAGGTCCAAGGTTTCTCTCCAACTGTAAGGCAAGGCTTTAGTTCCTTTAGGCTTCCTTTTGTTTCTTGGCACAATGTCCCAAAGGCCGTTCACAACGTGACTTCCTATTTTCTCCAAGGTCAGCAAGAGCATTTAATTTTTAATAAAAAAAAAATATGGGATTCAGGTTCTGTAAGAAACTCCAGTACTTTGGCCACCTCATGCGAAGAGCTGACTCATTGGAAAAGACTCTGACACTGGGAGGGATTGGGGGCAGGAGGAGAAGGGGACGACAGAGGATGAGATGGCTGGATGGCATCACTGACTCAATGGACGTGAGTCTGAGTGAACTCCGGGAGTTGGTGATGGACAGGGAGGCCTGGCATGCTGCTGTTCATGGGGTCGCAAAGAGTCGGACATGACTGAGTGACTGAAATCAACTCAACTCGAATCAATTATTCATTCTGAAATTCTGGAAATCCATATTACTCTTATTCACCTCAGTTTCACAATAAAAATTGTGATAATCATTGTGATAATAATAAAATCTTCAAAAGACTATTGCAAAAATCAAATGAGATCATGTGTATTACAAATATAGTATAAAGTGGTATGGCTTCCCAGGTGGGTCAGTGGTACAGAATCCACTTGCCAATGCAGGAGACACAACAGATTCCGGTTCAAACTCTGCATTGGGAGGATCCCCTAGAGGAGGAAACGGCAACCTGCTCCAGTATTCTTGCCTGGAAAATTCCATGGCAGAAGAGCCTACTGGGCTACAGTCCATGGAGTTGCAAAGAGTAGGAAACGACTGAGCCACTGAACACATTAAGTGGTATACACATGTAATTATTATTTGTATTATTGGCATTATTATTAGTCTGCTCCTAACACATTTCTGCTCCTTCCCTGATTCATACCTATATGGCTCCTGGGAGTTCCACTTTACTAATTAACTAAAAATGAAAAACCTCTAGTATGCCTTATTGATACTTTTATAGGACATACAGAGATTATGCTGAAGTGGACTGTGAAAATGTTACAGGTCCATTTAAAGGTGAAGCTAAAAAATGATGAAAAGTGACAGTTCACAGTTGACTAAATTTAAGCACTATGCATCATTTGCTACCTTGTGTGGGAGGAGAAGCAGCCCAAGGTTAGGATCTACATGTCAGCTTCTAGGTTGTCTGGTCAAGTAATCATTAAAAAAAAAATTGGAATTTTGATGACCAAGAAGTTCAAAGGAAAAGTTGGGATAGAATTTTTGGAATGTAATCATGATTGGAGGATACCTGTATCCCATATGAATCATCACCAGAAATTTCCTACAGAATAATTTCTTATTCAGATGGACAGGATAACTCCTTCTGCTGTTGTAGTTTAGTCACTAAGTCATGTCCAGCTCTTTGCAACTCCATGGATTGTAACCCGCTGGGGTCCTCTGTCCATGGGACTTGCCAGGGAAGAATACTGCAGTAGGTTGCCATTTCCTTCTCCAGGGGATCTTCCCAATCCAAGGATCCAATCTGCATCTCCTGCATTGCAGGTGGATTCTTTACTGCTGAGCCACTAGGAAAGGCCAACTCCTTCAGCACATGTCAGTTAGTCTGCTTGCTCAACCAGCTCAGCAGTGAATAAGGCTGTGCATGGGATCAACAACATGAATGTAAGCTCTTCGTCTAGTCTGGATATCTCCGCTGCTGGTGGTTCATTTGCCAAGTACAGGATCCGTCCCCAGTATGATGCCATACTATGAAGGAAGATATCTGTATAACCTATTTCACATCATGGCACACATGATGTGAAATCATCTGAGTCATCCAACAACAGCACTCAGAACTCTTCCATGACTCTGCAAATGAAGAGCTCAAAGTGGCCTTATTCTTGTAAGTCTGCACTTATTTGCTCAGTTCTTTGATTCTTTGACCTACGCAGGATTTTTTCAATTAATTCCTTGTTATCTTTGCTTAAGTTAGTATAGCCATATTCTGCTGTTTGCAGGCAAACAACTCTAAGATTTTTTTGGCTTCCCATGTAGCTCAGGGGTAAAGAATCCACCTGCCAATGCAGGAGCCGCAGGAGACGGAGGTTTGAGGTAAAGAAAATCCCCTAAAGGAGGAAATGGCAACCCACTCCAGTGTTCTTGCTGGGGTAATCCCATGAGGAAGGGAGACTGGCAGGCTATAGTTCATGAAGTCACAAGGAGTTGGACACGACGGAGCACAGCACTAAGAATAAATGCCTTGGGAGTCACGGACCTAACTTGTAAAACCACTGAGAAATGTCCTTCCTCCTTAAATTCTCATTCACAATTATCCTGGGAAGCTCTAAATCTGAGTTGGGGTTAAATGATGTACCAGTTTTTCTTGAACCCAGCAGTGGAACAAGAATTACAATGTTTTAACAATATATATGCTTAGGCAACACCCCAAGCTTATCAAATCAGAATATCTAGGGATGGAAACCAGGAATTTGTATTTTGTACAAATGCTGTGGACTAATATGCTGCACATTAAGGATTAAAAGCTACTTGATTAGACTCACAAATTGAAATCTGGAAGCCACTGGACAATTCAGTTGATATGATATTAAAATATATTCAATAACATATTCAAATATATTTCTGTATCTTCAGCCACCAATGTATAAACTTTTCAACTTTTAAATTTCAGGAGAGACAGTAAACAATATCTGTCTCTTAAAAGTTTAATTTTAGCTGTTAAAAAATTTTTAAAGCATGATATTCTTTAAAAGATTATTTCCACAGAATAAATCAAGTTCATGTCAAATAATTTGATAACAACCTGGCAAAAGTAAAAATACGGATTAAAAAGATTACTCTGATACAACTAGAATGATCTTCCTTAAAGAAAGCAAAGTAGTATGAAATATAAATTAATATACTAATGTAGCATGATGTAGCATGATTCATCTAATTTTATTTGCTTACCTCTTATGCACATGTTCACACACTGTCTCGACTGTTTGCTCTCTTGTTCTCATTGTCTCTGGCTCTCTCTCCTGTTGCCACCTGTGCGAGTGTACACATGCACACACACACATATGATACACCTCCCAACCAGGCAGAGACTCCATTAATGAGCCCATCTTGCAAGAGCCTTATATAACTCTGTAATGTGTATAAAGCACAGTAGCTCACAGAAGAGATTTTGCCCTCTGCCTCAACCACTGCTCCTTAGCCTTTCACACAAAATAGTGTGCTCTCTACAGTTCAGTCTTGTACCTTTCCTGATTTCTCTTTTTAAAGCTTTTTTCAGATATCACCCAAATGTGAAGAACACTTTAAGATTTCTTATTTTCATAAGTGGTACCCATTTTTGTATATTCCTACTCTCCCCTCCCAACTCCATGAACCCAAATTCCAAATAGGTAAGGATTAAAAGAAGTATAACACTTAGTTTGGCAAATGCCAAAAATGCTGTGTAATTTAAAAGTTTGAATATAAAGATATGTCCAAAGAAGATCTATCATCAAGTAACATGTTTCTTTTTAAACAGTTATTTTAAAATACCTCTGGGGTCTGCAGTAGAATTTAATATGGTTTAACTTTTATTTAAATTATCTTCTGCTGGACAAATAGTTGTCTCCCTGAAGCAAAGTTTATTGCTTTTAGGATAGGAATAGAAAGGTTCTTATTTCAAGAAGAAATGTTTTTCCCACTATTTTTTATTTATAGTTGATGAAACTTCCATGTAAGTGTTTCCAAATAAATGATAGCAATTCATTTCTGGTATGACTGAGTAGAATCTACTCAACTAACTCTCTTACAATAAACTGTAAACACTAAGGAAAAGTCAGAAATAAAACTTCCTGAAGTCACTGGACTTCTTGAAGTGTGTATATATATATATATATATGTAGATACATATATACACATATATGCTGCTGCTGCTAAGTCGCTTCAGTCGTGTCCAACTCTCTGCGACCCCAAAGACGGCAGCCCACCAGGCTCTGCCATCCCTGGGATTTTCCAGGCAAGAACACTGGAGTAGGCTGCCATTTCCTTCTCCAATGCATGAAAGTGAAAAGTGAAAGGGAAGTCGCTCAGTCGTGTCCAACTGTTCGCGACCCCATGGACTGCAGCCTACCAGGCTCCTCCGTCCACGGGATTTTCCAGGCAAGAGTACTGGAGTGGGGTGCCATCGCCTTCTCCAATACACATATATAGGTAACCATTAAGAAATAAAATGATACATTAAAGGGGTAAATTAAAATGAAATTACATAAAATATTCAATTAACCCAAGAAAAGACAAGAAAGAGGACACAGAGTAAAAGAACAGGTAAGACAAACAGAAACAAATAGTAAAACATTAATAATAAGACATATCTCCAACCTATCAATAATTAAATAATATAATTAAATGAAATATTCCAAACCAAAGGAAGAGATTATAAAAATGGATAAGGATAATGTAATGAAAAGCTAGACCAAACTATATGCTAGGACTGTTTGAAAACAAAAATATAAAAAAATAGACAGCATATATAAAGTGGATATGTTAGCTGACTGCTATATTACTATCAGATAAAGTAATATAAGAAAAAATATTTAAATTTATAAATTTCATAATTATAAAAATTTAATTATAAAGATTTTTTTTAAAGTTGGACTTCCCTAATTTGTCAGAAAGACATAAAAATCAATTGCTTTTAAGTATATTCAAACCCTATTCAGTTAAGTGATCATATGTATCATTTTTAATTTTCAGCCATTACACTTGCTATGAAGTTTTGTCAAAAAGCCAATTAATTTCTATGTTGGTATTCCTTCAAAAAGTCTCCAAGCTCACTCAAGGGATGCCATTCTTAGTAGCCTCCCTAAAATACATCATCTGCCAACCAAACTACTTCCTATAATCAGTAACCGAATAGAATTTCTTTTTACTTTCACGTCTTTTTTTTCATCCAAATTGTTTGTGTACATGGATGCATATATATGGACATATGTTTACATGTATACATACATTCTTATTTTTAAATGCACGTTTCATCCATATGGGTCCCCCTAACCATATTGAAGTTAAAATTCCTACTCAAAAATATTGACAAAGAACATTTTGCAAAGAAAGTAAGCAACAAAAAGCAAGAATCCTGTGCTCTTTTAGTTCTCTAATTTAAAAAAAATTAACCATATGATTAGTGCAACAAAAGAGATGGATAATCTGAATTATTTTTCAAATGTGTTTTCAAGTGTTAAAGTAAGTAGAAGAGAAGAGAGGGGAGTAGAAGGGCAGGGGAGAGAGGAGGAACAACTGGATAAATACCCAGGGAGCCATTACAACTTTTCCATGAGCTGGTGACAAATCACAGGGTAACTAGCTTTTCCAGTACTCTACATCTATTAAGTGTGAACCTGGGGTTCAAATGCAGGCAGACTGACTTGAGAGCCCTTCTGTTAAACCCACTGTACCATGTCATGAAAAATAACTAGGGTATAAAAACACTGTGATGTTTTGAAGGGTTCACAATGAGGTAGATCTTCAGTACAATGAACTAGTCTTTTTGAAAATCTGATCCACAAGCACATCTATTAAAAAACAAGGTGAATGATAGAAATATAGTATGTAGCTGACACATAAGAGTTCATTTAGAAATAAAAACTCTTATTAATGTAAGAGTACACTCTGAGCACATTCCCTGTAAAGGACTAAATCTGATAGCTGATATAAAGTATCAGAGAACTAAAATTCACAAGAAATTTTCAGGTTAAAAGATGCTTCTCATATAAGCATTTCATTTAATCCTCATTACAAGTGTGTGAGGTAAGCATCCCATGTAATTAAACCCATGAAACAGAGATTCCACAGAAAGGTAACCATGCTCCCAAGCTGAAATGGCAACCCACTCCAGTACTCTTGCATCCATGGACTGTCGCCTCCATGGACTGTCACCTGAGGAGCCCGGTAGGTGACAGTCCATGGAGTCGCAAAGAGTCAGACACGAGTGAGCAACTTCACAACTTCACGAAGCTTGCGATGTGAATCCCATGCTCAGTCGACTATTCTTGCTATGTCTTCAATTTATCATAAATCATTATAGAAATAAAAACTATCTTCCAAAAATAATGGTATCATAAGCCAGGCACTATTCCGCTGTCACCTTCTGTGTTTGAATCTCCTAAGTAAAACGAGGATGCAAAGTCGCCTGGAGGTTGACACTTGAACAGAGACAGTCAGGCTTGGAGGTGTTTGTTGGGGTTGTCATGGGTGAATCTTATCTCACTTGAGCTATAGTGCATAAGGGTAATTAGCAAGAAAAGGCATCTACAATTTGGGGCTGAACTTGTTATAGTGAATACAGTACTATCAAAATTTCCCAGGGGCATTCACTTGAATTTGGTACCCAGGGCCACTTAAATGGTATTGGTCAAAACACAAAGATGTCTGTCTCCTTCTAGCTAGTTGATCAAAAAGCTCAGACTCAAAAATGCTACTTATTGATGTTCCACAACACATAATTAACAAAAAAGGGGAAAAAAACAGCTTTTTTTTGTAAGTGCCTAAAGAATGTTATTTAGCAACATCAGACACAACAGAGGTAATTTTCTAATATCAAAGTATAAAAGCATAAATCCAGGTAATTAGCAAATAACTACTGGCAGCCAATCTGTCTCATTTGTTAGTGAGATAGAAAATAACTGAAAACATATTATTCATTACCGAAGAAACAAGCCATTAATCACATATAAAGAAAATAGTAATATCCACCTTTGAACAGTTAATGTACTCATTCTGAGGTGTATTTTTCATGTTGCAGTAGAAATGATAGCTCTACTCTGTCTAAACCATATTGCCCTGTTCCTCTTTCTCTGCGACAAATGAAAATAATGTATAAGGTATCAAGCCAAGGCCAGGAGTACAAGCACTGTTCATAGAAGAGATACTGAGTAATTCATCCAACAGAGTAGATGGTCTTATTTGCAGGTAGCATTAAGCAACTCCAAATTTTATTTTAAATGAAAGGAGTAAAGGAGAGAAGGAAGGGGCAGAGGGACTAAGAGGCTCAGGGTACAAAGGAGAGAAAAAAGGAAGAGAGACAGGTCATTCTTAAATAAAAGCAACTGGGGTGTTTTGTTTAATCATAAATTTATACTTAGCAATACAGACACAATTCTAAAAGCATCTTCTCTCCTGGAGAATAACAACATTTTCCTTAGTGGCCTTCTTCCATGTTGAATTTATAACTGTTTCCAGAAGTATATCAAAGAGAAAGACTTACAGTGTGTATATCTGGATAAATTGTAAAAATAACTTCTCATAAACTTATTTATGGTCCATCGGTGACCAACTCATTCTCAACTCTTTGGAACACAAAGCCAAAAACAGAATTCTAGGGCTGGTCAACATGATATCACTTATATGGGGAATTTAAAAAATACAAATGAATGTTATGGTTACCAAACAAACTTACAGCTACCAAAGGGGAAAGGGAGAGTGGAAGGATAAATTAGGAATATAGGATTAAGGATTAACAGATACAAACTACTATACACCAAATAGATAAACAACAATATATTAACAGTGCCCTGTGTTACAGCACAGGGAACTATATTTAGTAGTTTTGTAATAACCTATGATGAAAAAGAATACATATATTCAGATTCTTTTGGACCATAGGTTATTATATATATATATCTGAATCACTTTGTTGTACATCTGAAACTAACATAACATTGTAAATCAACTACAAAGCTAAGAGAGAAAGCATGGTGTGCTTTGTCACTCAGTCATGTCTGACTCTTTGCGACCCTGTGGACTGGCACCTCTGTCCATGGGGATTCTCCAGGCAAGAATACTGGAGTGGGTTGCCTTGCCCTTCTCCACAGAATCTTCTCAACCCAGAGATCGAACTCAGGTCTCCCACACTGCAGGTGAAGTCTTTACCATCTGAGCAACCAGGGAAGCCCAAGAATTCATATATGAAAGAAAAAAAATATATTTATTCAAATAGGAAGTGCTGGATGATTTTATATAGTTATCATATCCCTGAAGTATTTTTTTGAAAAATTCTACAGAAGAATTACAACATTAAATATTAACCAACTCGTTTAAAGCCCTGAGGATTCTGCATGACTGTTACCAGAAGTGGAGTCCAGTTGCTTGCCACTCAAAAGCCAATAAAGTGGCCAGATTGGTGGAAAAGGGAAATTTGCTTTATTTTCTATGCTGGCAAATGTGGGGAGGCGGTGAGGGCAGACACCTATCCTCCTCACCCTCACGATCGGATTTGTTTCATTTCCTTGAGGCCAATTCTCGGAACCATGGCAGCTTATGATTCTTGGCTATACTCTGGTCATCATGTAGTTAACTTCTTCACTTGAGGTTTCAGTATCTATAAGACAGCCTACAGGCATGGATTAGAATACTACCTATAGCCCTTGAGAAGGAACTAAAAATCCTTGACTATGCTAAACGACTATATTATTCGGTCTCCTTAGACTATTTTCCTTTGTTTCTGCACTTTCCTATTTCTCTAATTAAACTTCTTTGGCTAAAGTTTTTCCTCAGACAAAAGGCAGACAGAGGACATGGGGAACGAGGACCATAGCATAGGGTCCTGCTCCATTTCATGACCACTTATATTTGAAATAATATTAAGTACCCCTGGAGAAAGGCATGGCAACCCATGCCAGTATTCTTGCCTGGAGAATTCCAAGGACAGAGGAGCCTGGCAGGATACAGTCCATGGGATCACAGAGAGTCAGACACGACTGAGTGACTAACACTTCCGCTTTTTTTTCCATATTTATTTTATGATAATGTTGTTGATGATGTGCCAGCTGTTGCTGTTAAGCACTTTATCTCATTTAATTCTTGAAAGAATCCAATGAGGAAGACACGGGTTTTCCCCATTTCATGTGCTGAAACTGAGGCACAGAGCTAAGGAAACTGTCTAAAGTGGAGCCTGTATTCACACAGGTAGCCTAGATCCAAAGCCTGTATTTTTTTTTTAACGTATTTTCCCCACTTCATTTCCTATTATCTCATACTTTATGAAAACATAATATTCAACCAAAAATAACTACATTTCCTATACTGATTACTCATAATTTTGGCAAAGTTAATGTTATTATACAGGAAGGAGCAAAAGGGTATGTTTCTCCTGTGAATTAAAAGAAGGCTTCAGTAGCATTTCTCCCTGAGCAGTATCCAAAGCATAGCAAAAACACCTGTCTAGGAAAGCACTTCATTTCCTAGGCTGTACTATAAATACTTGAAAGCCATTTAATAAAATAAAATAAACTGTTCCTCAAAATTGTCCTGACTTCTTAACTTCCCAGTGATGACCTCTTTTTCCTGGGCTCCTAGAAGAAAGAAATTCTGGCCAAACTTTTTTTTAAGTTCCTTTTATGTTCAAGATGATGGAAAATCACTATGAGCTCACAGGGATAACCGATTGCCTTAGAAAATCTTACTGACAGAATTATAGGGCCCCAACAAGGGCATGCATCTTTGTCCTGCTGTAATCTCTGCTCACTGGACCACATCTGTGGTACTGTGTTCAGTTTTGGTGCTGCCATTTAAATGGGACATTAGAAATGTAGGGTCAGGGGTAATTAACAGGGAAGAAAATGCTTCTCTCAACAGCACTTTTCACTTCTAAAATATGAAATAGTCCATGGTTATTTATTATGTGTATACTATCCTTCTCAGTTGATGAAATGGGTGTTGGTCAAGCTAGGCTCCAGGTTTGAGGGGTGGAGAAGAAGGGAAGGAAAAGGAGGGCATTTCCAGCAGAAGACATGACATTTCCAAAGGCCCACACTGAAGAGCAAGCTTGGCAGTCTGGGAACTGAAAGTTCTGTGCAGCTGGAGTGGAGACAGTGAGAGAGACTGGTAATAGAATAAACCAGCTGGGAAAGAGAGGGTCAGATCTCCAAGCCCTTGTGAGTCAGGACAAGAAGGGGCTGAGCAGGGATCATTGGGAGTGGGTGGAGAGGCAGAGGAGTAATGAGAAGCCACTTAAATATTTAAAGAAGGGGCCAAGTGTCTGTGACTACAGTTTGGATAGAGAACTATAGTTGTACCAACTGAAATTGTCAATATTCCACTGTCCTGGACCCATATAGATGGCAGTTCCCTCTGGTTCAACCTCATCAATTTCTTCCTAAGAGGAAGCAGGACCAGAGACCAGGAAACAGTTAAACACTGCAGGTAAAAAAGATGAGGAAAAACCACACAGTGACTGAGAGGCTATGGTTACTGAAGCTGAGAAGCTGGGATGACAAAATGTCAAGGTTATTATGGATGGGATCATTGTGCAGAAATAATAATTAACTAGATGACCTAGTTAATCTGCATAGGAACCTGGAATGTTAAGTACATGAATCAAGGCAAATTGGAAGTAGTCAAACAGGAGATGGCAAGAGTGAACGTCGACATTCTAGGAATCAGCGAACTAAAATGGACTGGAATGGGTGAATTTAACTCAGATGACCATTATATCTACTACTGTGGGCAGGAATCTCTGAGAACAACTGGAGTAGCCATCATGGTCAACAAAAGAGTCTGAAATGCAGTACTTGGATGCAATCTCAAAAATGACAGAATGATCTCTGTTCGCTTCCAAGGCAACCCATTCAATATCACAGTAATCCAAGTCTATGCCCCAAACAGTAATGCTGAAGAAGCTGAAGCTGAATGGTTCTATGAAGACCTACAAGAACTTTTAGAACTAACACCCAAAAAATATGTCCTCTTCATTATAGGGGACTGGAATGCAAAAGTAGGAAGTCAAGAAACACCTGGGGTAACAGGCAAATTTATCCTTGGAATACAGAATGAAGCAGGGCAAAGGCTAATAGAGTTTTGCCAAGAGAATGCACTGGTCATAGTAAACACCCTCTTCCAACAACACAAGAGAAGACTCTACACATGGACATCCGAGATGGTCAACACCGAAATCAGATTGATTATATTCTTTGCAGCCAAAGATGGAGAAGCTCTATAGAGTCAGCAAAAATAAGACTGGGAGCTGACTGTGGCTTAGATCATGAACCCCTTATTGCCAAATTCAGACTTAAATTGAAGAAAGTAAGGAAAACCACTAGACCATTCAGGTATGACCTAAATCAAATCCCTTATGATTATACAGTAGAAGTAAGAAATAGATTTAAGGGACTAGATCTTATAGATAGAGTGCCTGATGAACTATGAACGGAGGTTCGCGACACTGTACAGGAGACAGGGATCAACACCATCCCCATGGAAAAGAAATGCAAAAAAGCAAAATGGCTGTCTGGGGAGGTCTTACAAATAGCTGTGAAAAGAAGAGAAGCAAAAAGCAAAGGAGAAAAGGAAAGATATAAGCATCTGAATGCAGAGTTCCAAAGAAAAGCAAGGAGAGATAAGAAAGCCTTCCTCAGCGATCAATGCAAAGAAATAGAGGAAAAGAACAGAATGGGAAAGACTAGAGATCTCTTCAAGAAAATTAGAGATACCAAGGGAATATTTCATGCAAAGATGGGCTCGATAAAGGAAAGAAATGGTATGGACCTAACAGAAGCAGAAGATATTAAGAAGAGGTGGCAAGAATAACAGAAGAACTGTACAAAAAAGATCTTCATGACCCAGATAATCACGATGGTGTGATCACTGACCTAGAGCCAGACATCCTGGAATATGAAGTCAAGTGGGCCTTAGAAACCATCATTATGAACAAAGCTTGTGGAGGTGATGGAATTCTAGTTGTGCTATTTCAAATCCTGGAAGATGATGCTGTGAAAGTGCTGCACTCAATATGCCAGCAAATTTGGAAAACTCAGCAGTGGCCACAGGACTGGAAAAGGTCAGTTTTCATTCCAATCCCAAAGAAAGGCAACGCTAAAGAATGCTAAAACTACTGCACAATTGCACTCATCTCACACGCTAGTAAAGTAATGCTCAAAATTCTCCAAGCCAGATTTCAGTGATATGTGAACCATGAACTTCCAGATGTTCAAGCTGGTTTTAGAAAAGGCAAAGGAACCACACATCAAATTGCCAACATCCGCTGGATAATGGAAAAAGCAAGAGAGTTCCAGAAAAACATCTATTTCTGTTTTATTGACTATTCCAAAGCCTCTGACTGTGTGGATCACAATAAACTGTGGAAAATTCTGAAAGAGATGGGAATACCAGACCACCTGACCTGCCTCTTGAGAAACCTATATGCAGGTCAGGAAGCAACAGTTTGAACTGGACATGGAGCAACAGACTGGTTCCAAATAGGAAAAGGAGTACATCAAGGCCGTATATTGTCACCCTATATGCAGAGTACATCATGAGAAACGCTGGGTTGGAAGAAGCACAAGCTGGAATCAGGATTGCCAGGAGAAATATCAATAACCTCAGATACGCAGATGACACCACCCTTATGGCAGAAAGTGTAGAAGAACTAAAAAGCATTTTGATGAAAGAGGAGAGTAAAAAAGTTGGCTTAAAACTCAACATGCAGAAAACTAAGATCATGGCATCTGGTCCCATCACTTCATGGGAAATAGATGGCGAAACAGTGGAAACAGTGTCACACTTTATTTTTTGGGGCTCCAAAATCACTGCAGATGGTGACTGCAGCCATGAAATTAAAAGACTCTTACTCCTTGGAAGGAAAGTTTTGACCAACCTAGATAGCATATTCAAAAGCAGAGACATTACTTTGCCAACAAAGGTCCGTCTAGTCAAGGCTACGGTTTTTCCAGTAGTCATGTATGGATGTGAGAGTTGGACTGTGAAGAAAGCTAAGCGCTGAAGAATTGATGCTTTTAACTGTGGTGTTGGAGAAGACTCTTGAGAGTCCCTTGGACTGCAAGGAGATCCAACTAGTCCATTCTGAAGGAGATCAGTCCTGGGTGTTCTTTGGAAGGAATGATGCTAAAGCTGAAACTCAAATACTTTGGCCACCTGATGCGAAGAGTTGACTCATTGGAAAAGACTCTGATGCTGGGAGGTATTAGGGGCAGGAGGAGAAGGGAACGACAGAGGATGAGATGGCTGGATGGCATCACCGACTTGATGGACGTGGGTCTAGGTGAACTCCGGGAGTTGGTGATGGACAGGGAGGCCTGGCGTGCTGCAGTTCATGGGGTCGCAAAGAGTTGGACGCGACTGAGCGACTGAACTGAAATGAGATGACCTAAAATCTCAATTTAAGAGTTTGAAGGGATCTTTGGAAACATGACAACCAACTCTAACCATCCAACCCCACCCTATTTTAGCAATTAGAAAAATGATGTATTTTCACTCAAAAAATTGATTATGAGTATATTCCAGGTGTCAATACCTATGCTGATCACAATGCGTATAAAGATTCTTCAAGGAGCTTAAGACCTAGTATGTCCTTCTGGAGGGTGGTTACAAGCAGAACAGAAAAGCAAGCTCCTTAAATCTCACTGCCAGAAGCAAATGAGGACCAGAACTCATATTTTCCCTGACTCCTAGAGACAAAGACACTTTCCACCATACTCAGTTGCTCAGGACTCCTAGGCTTCACCTGATATGGGCAGCTAGAGGCAGGTCTCAGCCTCACCATGCTATCTAGGAGCCAGAGAGGCAGCCCGGATAGGACAGAGTTTAATGGCAAGCAGTTCTAACTGACCCCAGTCCTGTTCCCTCCCTTAACTCTCCTTATTATGGTGGATTCTGTGCTCCATGAGCTCAGGGCTTTTATGTCACTAAATCTGTTTACCCAAGTATTGCTTGATCTATCACTACCCTGCTCCACCAATTTCTTCTTGGCCTCATGCACGTCAAAAAAAATTCCACCTCCGTAATCCAAAGTAGTGGGAAAATTGTATGCTTATACCATAACATTGTAACTGAAAATTCACTGTATCTGAATATCCAAATTACCCTTATATTTTTGTCTCTGCATGCCCTGAAATCAAACACTGGGATAAGGTGATAGCTAAGTTTAATTTTCTAATTAAAAATTACTAATTTTTAAGTCACTAATTTTCTCTAAGAATAGCTCTAGAGTGGGGAAAGTGAGAAAGAGGGGTCAAAGAATTTAAATTCTTTCATTGACTTACTTGCCTAAACACAATTTATTTCTTTTTTCACTTTATTTAACTCTGCTGCT
Organism: Bos taurus; assembly: GCF_002263795.3. Taxonomy (NCBI): domain Eukaryota; kingdom Metazoa; phylum Chordata; class Mammalia; order Artiodactyla; family Bovidae; genus Bos; species Bos taurus. Next base: position 87,541,791 of record NC_037333.1, read on the forward strand.
GCCACTGCTAAGTCGCTTCAGTCGTGTCCGACTCTGTGCGACCCCATAGACGGCAGCCCACCAGGGTCCCCCGTCCCTGGGATTCTCCAGGCAAGAACACTGGAGTGGGTTGCCATTTCCTTCTCCAATGCATGAAAGTGAAAAGTTAACGTGAAATCGCTCAGTCGTGTCCGACTCTTAGTGACCCCATGGACTGCAACCTACCAGGGTCCTCCATCCATGGGATTTTCCAGGCAAGAGTACTGGAGTGGGGTGCCATTGCCTTCTCCTATTTACAATATTTCAAAGATAAATGGAAGAAGCTAGCTTTATGTCTAACAGAAACTAGAAAGGAAATTTCAAAGCATTCTGTCTTCAAGAAAATTATGCCTAAAACACATTCTACTTCTATCCTACATATATTTTGCAATATAAGTATTAGTTCTAATCTCCTATCCTTCTTCTTGAGCTTCCCCAGTGGCTCAGATGGTAAAGAATTTGCCTACAATGCAAGAGACCTGGGTTCGATCCCTGGGTTGGCAAGATATGCTGGAGGAGGGCATGGTTACCCACTCCAGTATTCTTGCCTGCTGAATCCCATGGACAGAGGAGCCTGGAGGGCTACAGTGCATGGGGTTCAAAAGAGTCAGACATGACTAAGCAACTAACATTTAGTCTTCTTCCTAATGACTTGGAGTTTTTAGATTAATTTTTAGATAGGAATTGGAGCCTTTTACAAGATACAATCTTTATAAGTCGAGTAGCAGAATAAACAGATGAACATGAAATAAAATGATCACCACTTCTCTCGGGTGAATAAATTTTCCTCTTTGTTATTTCACTTTTCTTCAAATATACAAGCAATACATGAATGCATGATTCCATTTTTTAAAAATTGAGCAGTTTTGCTGCTGTATCTGTGGGCCTGTTTCATCCCCAGGAACTGTACCTGCTCAGATATCCGGGGCTCAGGGTCAACCGATTCTTAATTTGAAGAGAATTCTGTTCTTCCAGAACATGAGGAATTATCAGGGACTGAACTCTCCCCCTCAAATTCTTGTGTTGAAGTCCCAACCCCTACGTCTTCAGAATGTGACTAATTTAGGGAATCCTTAAGGAGATAATTAAGTAAAGTGAGATCGCTAGCATGAAACCTAATCCAAATGATCAGCATCCTTGTAAGACGAGTAGATGTGGACAGAGACACACAGGCAAAGAAGACCGTGTGAAGACGGCCATCTGCAAGCCAAGGAGGAACATCTCAGAAGGAACCAGCCCTACTGACGCCTTGACCTCAGACTCTAGGCTCTGGATCTATGAGAAGATAAACTTCTGCTGTTTAAGCTTCCTCATCTGGGGTGCTTAGTTGTGGCAGCCCAAGCGAATAAACAGAGGAGCAAACCAGAATCTACAGGAGGACATGTCTCATTTGAAAAAGTCTACTTCATATTATATTACAGTGGTTAACACTGGAAAACAATGGCAGAAAACCCTCTAAAGCCTGGCCAAATCCAGGTGGCAGGTAGCACTGTGTTAGTGAATGCTGAGGGACAGATGGTCCGCTACTTACACTGACTTAAGATTTTTCAGCTTTATGATGGTGTAAAAGCAGTCCTCACTCAGTAGAAACCATACTTTGACTTTTGACTTTTGCTCTTTCTCTGGGCTAGCAGTAGACAGTACAGTCCTCTCCGGTGATGCTGGCTTCCAATCAGCCATGTGATCATAAGAGCAAACAACTGATACACTTACAACTACTCTGTGCCAGATAACCACCCTGTTTTTCACTTTCAGTACAGTCTTCAGTACATCATAGGAGATACTCAGCACTTTATGATAAAAGAGGCTTTGTGTTGGATGATTCAACTGTAGACTACTCTAAGTGTTCTGAGCACATTTAAGGTGCTACGCTAAGCAGTGGTGTTCCATAGGTTAGGTGTATTAAATGCATTTTTACTTGTGAGATTTTCAATTTACAGTGGATGTATTGGGATGTGAGCCCACCATAGGATAGGGAAAATCTGTGCTAATGTGTAATATTTATTGAGCACTCACAGTTGGCTGGACCCAAGGAGAAGGGTCTTGTCTACATGACCTCTTTGAGTCTTCACCACATTCCTGTGAGGTGGGGGCTATTATTCTCTCCATCTTATAAGTGAGGAAACCGAGACAAAGAGGTTAAGCGACATCTGTGTGATTCAGAGCCAGTCTTCCTCCAGGTTTGTCCACGTTTTTGCTTTGCCAGCCCTGGGAGGTCAAGGCTGGGGAAGGTGTGGTTATCTGATCTATGATGGCTATTGGTCAAAAGATATCGGAGCTTGCTATCTTACATCATGTTTTTGGTCCCACCTCCAGAGTGAAGCTATCAAATGTATTGAGTGTGGTGAAGATGTTGCTAGTCAATAATAATAATCGCTCGTTTTACAAAGCACTTAGTGTGAGCCCTGATCTGAGCTTTGAAACTGTCTATGTGACTCTCACAGCATCCTAAGAGATTTTGCCAGCGTCTGCCCACAGCCCACCTCCAAGTGATGGGCTCTGGCACTTGCACCCCTCACCACCAGATGCCTGCCTCCCCCATAAGCCCAGTACTTGCCCAGGATCTGCATCTGTCATGGGGAAAGGAAAAAGGGTGGCTGATGTTCAAATTTTAAAATAGAAGAAATTTTGTTCTTTTTCCCCTTATTACAAAAACATTTTATGATAATTGTAAAAAAAAAAATGTTGAAACCAGAGCAAAAAGAAATAAATCATCCACAGTCCCACCCCCTAAAACAAATTCAACAGTAAAAAAGCATGCAAAAGTCTTCGCTCATCATCCCATCTTCCAATTACTGTCCCATTCCCAACAGAAATATTGTTTGTGTTATCGCTGTCACCAGCTTTGTCATGAAAAGTCAAGAGCTAAATCTTGCTACCCTCAAACATAGCATTTTGACATATCATGACAAGATACACAATCAATGATTTCCATATACATAATATATAAACTCAGAACCAGGGAAATGTAACAAAGATGTAAAGATCATTTATCTCTCAAAACAATAAAATAGCACATACTTATTTTAAGAAATATGTAATAGCTGCTGGATTAATGAAATAGTAATTCAGGGTAAGAAACAGAGTTAAAAATTAAGATCAACTCATCAGCTTTGACACATGACTGGTTAAAAGTATCAAGGACAGCATGTGAAAGTGAAAGTGAAAGTGAAGTCAGTAATCCATGACTGAATTTTTGGAATTTTTTTTCTTTATTAAAGAACTGAAGTTGAAATCAAGCTATTTTCATGCAAAGAACAGTACTAAATTAAAAGCAAACAGTCTAAACAGTCCATATCTGGATGTAAATACTGGCTTGCCCTCTTTTTTTTTTTTTCCACTGATTTTCCCACAGGAAGGAACAGATTAGAGGGTGGATTACTTCAAGCACTATAAAGGTCTCTAGACTGACCCCACTCTTCGAGGGAACTCTTTCAGAGGAATAATGCTAAAAAGAACAGTGAAAGCCCAAGAAAACCCACAACTGAGCCCTTCAGAAGGCCCTCATTCACCAGTCCCCATTGACTGCTCTGGCCTCTCTGAGGGAATTCAAAATAATTCACTGCCCACCATAACACTGAATTCACAACAGAGAGGAAAAAAGTGATGGAGCTGCTTTGCATCTGTTTAATTTTTTTACAGAAATGTTAAGGGGGTTAATCTTCTACAAGCCCAGTCATGTGCTTTCACAAAGAGCCAAGAAAGGAGTCGCAAAGCCTGCCATGATTCAAAGGGAGGCTCTTTGTGTCTTCTTTTCTGCACCTCGTCTGACAAAGAGGCTGCCTGAGTTCTTCGGCTTCGGGCTCTTTCCTGAATTCTGAAGTCAGTGAAGCAACAATGATGTCATTGCTTCTGAAGACCACTGTTGGTTGAGATAATGAAGATCTTTTCATCCGAAGCATTATCATTTTCATGGCACACATTTCCTGTATTTCTTCAAATACAAATGTATCCTATGTGTTGGAAGGGGTGCCATATCTTTATCTTCTGCATTATTGAAAAGGAAGCATACTGCAATACGTTTCCCTCCCACTGAAACATATCATTTTTATCTTTAGCCAGAAGGTACTACTAGACTAGAGTACATTTAAAAGGGCAAAAAAGATTACATTTTTTACTGAGGGATAAGTATATTATTCAATTAATATTCTCATACTAAAAGTCCAAAGTGTTAGGCAACATAGTCATTTTATAAGGAAGACCCACTTCTCACCCTGTTAGTTCTGAATATATGTATATAAATAGCTTGGAAGAGCATATCGAGTTACTCAAAGAGAATTAAAACAGTTTGAGAACAGTTTCCATACCACCAATTTTAAAATAATGGACCCTATTGAAAATCCTTTGCAAGGTATGAAACCTCTCTGGGAGAGAAGGGACAACACAAATATGAATATAGAAATATATATTATGAATATAGAAAATAAATTCAAGAAGCTGTTAGACCTATTGATGTCCTTGCAGATTAAGAATGTCTTCTTTATCAGAGTACAATTTCTTTAGAAAAAAATTCTGTTCAGATATTTCTTGGAAGTATCTGGAGAACAATGACTTTTTTAAGAGACTGAACATTTTCTCAAAGTATTTTCTACTTTCCCCCTCTGATATGTGTTAATGGTAGGCCCTATCTCAATCACATACAATGCCAGTTAAGAAAAAATTGACCTCCCTTAAATTATTATACATAAGAAACTTGAAGCTTTTAATCTTTAAAATTCAAATAAAATTTTAATCTTTCTTCTCAAGAGTTTGTTGGATGAGATTAGATGAAAATAAGAGGTAATATATGAATTAAAACAGTCAAACCTGTGGCAGATTCATTTTGATATTTGGCAAAACTAATACAATTATGTAAAGTTTAAAAATAAAATAAAATAACAAAAAAAAAGGAAAAAAAACAAAACAACAACAACAAAAAAAACAGTCAAACCATGTGTGCTAGAAGCTGAAGTTAATTATCTCATTTCATTGAGTCTCATATATGAGATAAAAATTATCTACCTTTCAGATTTTACAAAACTGAAGGCAGACATTTATTCTCTTCTCAAAAAGATGGTCTAGTGGTTAAACCTGATATAGACACATTCCAATATCTTAAAAGAAAGAGATATGTGGTCTATCATATCTAAGGACAAACAAGAAAGTAGAGTGGGGGAAAATGTATGTTTATGGAATTCAGAGTTCAGTAAAGTTCAAAGTAAACAGTGTATAGTGGGAAATGGGTGTCACTAATGACAGTAAGAGAGAAAAAATAGGTGAACAGATTCCAGGTGCTGCCTGAGGACAATGCTAAAATGGTTATATTCTATCCAATAATGAATGGGGAAAGAAAATTACCCCAAAATTAAAAGGTTTAGACTACATAGTGATATTATAAGTATTTCAGTTCAGAAAGGTTACTAAATTTTCCATCAAAAGCAGCAATCTCCAAAGCAGGATACCAGTGTACTTACATTACAGAGATATATAAAAATATGTACTGGAATATGGAGAAAAAATAGCACTTCTATCAAAGTTATCTCTGTTATATTCTTTTTAATTTCTACCCCTGAGAACGTCATATATGTTACACATATTCTGTAATATATAAACTATAATAATACATTTGTGTCTATGCAAACACACACACTAACATGGTGTAGGTACATGATCCACAACATTTGGTAACATCTCAAAATGGACTAGAGTGACCTGGGTTTAGAACTGGAGAACAGTCAAGGGACTGCTGCAGTACTCAAAACAGAAAACTATTAGGTTCTGAACAGAAGTAGAAAATTGGAGACTGAAGGGGCTATCTTGAGAGCTTTCTGGGTAGATAACTTGCCGGTCTTGCTGCCAACTAGATAAAGGATATGGAAATCAGAAGGATTAACTGGGTGGATACCAGTACCATTCACTAAGACTAAAATCTAATATGAGAATCAAGGAGCAGTTTAGGAACTGGTTGATGGTTAAAGACAAGTTCAATGTTGGCCATATTGAGTTAAAGGTCTTCCCGGGAAATCTAAGTGCAGGTGGCTAAAAAGTTCTTGAATATACAGTCTTGGAGTTCAAGAGGAATCTAGATGATATACACGACCATGCAATTCTCCCAGAGATCACTAATGGTATAAGACATGAGAAAGAAGAAGGAGACTTGTGTGAAAAGGATGGGAAGAGGAAAAATTATAAAGGAAGGAGGCTTAAGAAAGAAATCCAAGTAAGACGCTAGTCATGAAACCCAAAGGGGGAGTCTAAGGCCACACGGAGGTAAAGAGAAGTAAAAATCAAAATGGAGCAGCATAGTTTATCAATAAAAAGTGTTATTTATTTTGAAAATAAATGAAATACCAGGAGCTGAAAAACAGATCTCAATAAATTAAGGAAAAAATTCATATTATAAAAGATGGTATATGGCAAAGGGTACAAAAGAACTTTTAAGAACTATGAAATTTCAGGGAAAAAAATTAACATTTTCATTAAAAAATGACCTTCAAGCTGGATAATAAACACTAAATAGAGGTGACAAGAATATATTCCAAAAAAGAGTAATAACAAACAAGTGACACAATAAGGAAGCTTATTTAACTACATTAGATATTTCTTCCAAAGTTACATCTAGCTAGGCACAAAAATGTCTTTTTACTTCTAATAAAGATGAACATGTAACATTACTTTTGAAGCACACTGAGTTTGGGTGTGTTGTTGTTGTTCAGTCACTAAGTCACGTCCAGCTATTTGTGACCCCATGGATTGCAGCACGCCAGGTCTCCCTGTCTTTCATGGTCTCCCAGAGTTTGCTCAAATTCATGTCCATTGAGTCAGTGATGCTATCTAACTATCTCATCCTCTGCTATCCCCTTCCCTTTTTGTGTTCAATCTTTTCCAGCATCAGGGTCTGTTCATAGTTATTCCACAAATTAAAATTTTAAAATTATTTTTCTGTATAATAATTTTAAAACTAAGCAATGCATGTAACAGAGAACCCTTATCTCTGCCCCATCCCTGAACACTCTGCTCAGAGATTGAGTAGGGGTCAGGGATAATATAAGACATTCTGTTGGGCATGTTACTTAAAAATTTTTGATGTTAACACAAAGCCAATTACTGGGAAGCCTTTGGGCTAAAACTATACTAAATAAAAAATATGCTTGCCAATCAATAGCAGCTAGGACACTGAATCAATCTGGTTGAATTAGTTATTACATAAAAAACAAACCAACCAAAAAAAAAATCCTTGAGGTAACATGATTCATATATGTGTGTTTTCTACTTTTAGTTATTAATAATAATGTCAACATCACATCATCACTATCATGTCTTTACCTAAACCTTTGTCTTGGTTCCTTAGGATTGCTTCCTTTTTTCCCAGTCATCACTTCCAGGCATCCTTCACTATCAGCCTGAAGTCCCTCAAGCACTTCAGCCTTCACTGGTATCTCTAAAGTCACTGAACATGCTTCCTAGATCAGTTATTAAAAAGCTAATTTTGTAACTGATTAGTTTAATTGCATTTTTTAAAATCAATCTTGATATGTATCTTTATCAATCTTGGAAATATGTGTTTCCCTGGTGGCTCTGATGGTAAATAATCTGCCTGCAATGCAGGAGATCCAGGTTCCATCCCTGGGTCGAGACGATCCCCTGGAGAAAGGAATGGCCACCCACTCCAGTATTCTTGCCTGAAGAATTCCATGGACAAAGGATCCTGGAAGGGGGTCATGGGGTCCCAAAGAATTGGACAGGACTGAGCAACTAACATTTACTTACTTATAGAAGTATATTATACTCTATGGGAAAGCATATGTTAAGTACTTATAATAAATACATGTTAGCCTAAAACTCACCATTAACAATTATACATTGTGTCTGCATACTCTGTGAAGGCATAAGCTGTAGACACCTATTCTATTTCTGATAAATACTTTAGTTTTCTAATGAACTAGCTGAAAAAATGTGAGCTTTCCCCCCTTTCTCTGTGAGATAGGAAATAGAAAAGAATGTTGAAAAGATACATGTTAGTACTCTTGTATCAAAAAAAGTCACTGTTTAGATTTTCAGATTTCTTTAGTGTTCTAAAGACCCAGTTTGAAGATCTAATTTTAAAACTGGCTCAGGAGATCATATTCAAATGCTTGAGTCTGTTTTTACAGGATATCCTTGGCTAACTTTACTCTAAGAAATTTAACACAGTTGGACTGTATTCCTTTGGCTATGAAATACCTTTCACAGGAATGGCCATTAAGGTGGGGTTAAAGTATGTGTGCAAAGGGGTGGAACAGAGAATGTGTGTGATCCCATCTTAATGCAACATGTTCTTATATCAAAATATGTTTTCTAAAATAACCACTTATATTTTGTCTTTATTCATGAAAATATAAGGGGTATTCTCGATGGATTAAATACTGAGCACTTACAGTTCCCCCCTCCCATTAGTTTTTCTGCTGTCTATCACATTTAAGTTGTTCTTTTTAAGCTATAGTTACTGGAGCTGGGGACCGAAGGTAAGGGACTGCCTTCACGACTGTTCTTATTCATTTTTCCTTTGTTATTGCCAAGAACTGAAGAAGACTAAAACAGATGACCTCCCTATTTGTACTGAAGGATGGCTGGACATGGTACCTCTGTCACTTTCAACACCATTAGTCTATCTCTGGACCAAAAGTTAGAAAAATCTGCAAAAGTAAGTAACTGGGCTTCTGAGGACTATATTTATGCTACTGTTCTCTAATATGCATAAAAGTCACTTCTTGTTTTAATCATATCAGAAAGAAAACATCAGGACTCTATATTCATAAGGAGAATAAATTTGATATCTTCTTTTGATCACAAGTATTATAGAATTTGAGATAAAATTCCATATTTTCAGATATTAGTTAGAAAAAGAAAACAACTATCAAGCAAGAGTTAAGATTCCAAATTTATATATATAGACACTGGAAAACTGAAAATTCCAAGGTTCTCCTGATGCATCACTCAGGATGTCCAAACTGTATCTGTGATTCATTTTAGATTACAAGTCATGAGGTAAGGTATGCTTGGGTTATAAAGATAATATTTATTTTTTCTGACATCAATTCCACTTTAATCCTGTTTTTTGGGGTTTTTTTTTTTGCTATTTTGTACTTGACATCTTATTATTCTTCATCCCAAATTACATGTATATAGTCAGAGGAGACAGGATTCTAACAAAAGCCCTTTCAATATATATGGTTTTTGCAACTACAACAATGTGAACCCCAGAAGTAGAGTAATCTGTGACATGGCAATGATATTTTAAGAATATATTATTCTTCTCTGCCTTCATGCATAGATAACCTGCTAATGACCCCCAAACTCTAGCTGGAAGACTGGGAAGGGAAAGGAAAGTGGCTGTTAGACACTAGGATTGTTGCACCAAGAATATAAAGACTTGGTATTCAACTTCTGCAGTTCAAATAAGGTTTTTCAAAATAAAGAGATCTGTAGGTTAAAAAAGAATTAATTTTCTAATTCTTCATAGCTCTCATGTAACATATCAATGCTAGGCCTGGAGACCACAATACAGAGGGTTTTTTTGTTTTGTTTTTATGTTTTCCTCCTAGAGAGAAAGTCCTGGTCATCATTAGTCTTAATCATGAGGCTAGAGCAGTGAGGAAAAAATATTTAATTACAGGAATAAAAAGGCAAGCTTGGCCCTTCTGATTCTGGACTGCTTATGGAGAGGATACAGTGATTCTGATTTCTTCCCAGTTCCCTTCAAGGCAAAATCTCAAAAGAAGGGGCACAGCACTAAAACACACAGATCTCTGAAGACCTCCAAGGGCCAAAGCCTGTTCTCCCACTCTACTCTGGGGACACTGGAAGAACACTTAACTTCCTAGCACATAGATCCAGTTGTAGCCAAGGAAGCCATGACACCCCTTGGTTCCTATGCTGTAAGAATGCCAGCACCAACTCGATGGACTTCAGTTTGAGCAAGCCCTGGGAGTTGGTGACAGACAGGGAAGCTTGGCATGCCATAGTCTGTGGGTTGCAAAAAGTCAGACACAACTGAGCAACTGAACTGAACTGAAAAATAGCACGATCTGAGTTTCCTGTCATAAAGGACTGCTGAACCACCATGATGTGCTCCCACACAGAAGCTGTGGGCAGATCACATGGGCTGGGGAAACATTAGTCCTAGTCAGAGCTGAGGGTGGGTGGTCTGCTGCATCCCTGAGAGCAGATGGAGTCCGACTGAGAAAGCCCAGCGTTGAATGCCAGTAGGTCTCACAGTGGCCAGGCAGACCAGGAATATCAGTCCAGTGAGGCCCACTCAGCCAGCCAAAGCAGCCCACATACCAGTTAACATCTAAAACTTCTGTACAAAATCAAAACGTGATGCATTCTGCATTTGGAATATCTCTGCTTTCCTTTTTCTTCTTTTCCCTCCAATATGTGCTACAAAGTCATCGTTCTATTAATAAAAGGAAGGTCCAATTTCATAATTCCTACTACTTAAACTCTTGGCTTCCCAGTTCCTTAATTTCTATTCAGAATACAAAACTTGAACTTAATTCAGATTATTTGAGTTACTTTATCAAAGTTGTCATAAGGTCACAAGAGGAGAAATAGAGTGGAGTGAGGTGCTACTGGATGCTATGAGTTGACCTCTGAGTCTCATTATAACTGGGCCTTATAACTAGGAAAGACTGAAAATCCAAAAAAGTTGGGACTTTACTTAAGAATAAAAATCCGGGTGGTTCATATAATAATGATTTTGTCCAACATCAAAGCTTATAGATCTCAAGTCTACAAAAATAATTCCTATGTATATCATGAAAGTTCATTAATAATTTGTAGAAGTCTGAAATAACAGGATGTTAGAATATGTCTTCCATAAATTTAAGTGGAAGAGAAGTAGGGAGTGACAGTGTTTTTAAAATGCCCAGAGGAACTCAAATGATAGCAACCCCTATAACAACTACAAATACTTCCTCTGACTTTTCAAATGTTGGATCATCACAGATAAGAGAAAGGTGTTGAAGAGACAAAATCAATATATCTAACTTGATTAAATTAATTGTACCCCCTTTAAACATAAATTGGAAGGTGCATCTACTACACCCTGCGCTGATTTCCTCTGGACTTCCTACTGGATTCAAAAGCCAACCCCAGCATCACAGAATGAGAAGGGGCAATGTTTATTTGCATAAAATTCCTATATTGCCTTTATCTGCATACATCATCCAAAACGGGAAATGGAGATATTTAAAAGCTGTCCTAATATCCTAATTTCTTGTTACCTAAAGGCTGTTTAATGACATTTTACCAGTACAGAGCACAGGACATAAAAAGAGTCTGCTTTTATCACTCATTTGTCTCACCAAAAAGGGTTTAAACATTGCTTTTCTCCCCTGAGTATGCAAGGTAAGACCTGATAAAACTAAAAATGTGAAAACAAAACCTGCCATGCTGAAGCAGATGATTGAACTTAGAATGTAAAAAGGTTTAGTCCCACACAGACTTGATTCTTAACATTCAAAAACCACACATAAATCTATAAATCACACAAGAGATATAAGCCTTGAGTATTGGCTTATACTCAGGTAGCATCTAAAAAACACTTAAAGACTATCCTTTGGACAAGAATATACACAAAATCTTAGGATGCTTGGTATTATTAATCAGAGTCCTGAAATAATGAACAAATAGCACGAAACCAAAAGAACAAGTTAATGTGGAACAGCAGGTAAGTGGTTATAATAGTTGTGAAAGATGAGAAGAAAACCAAACAAATAGACAAAAAAAAAAAAATTTTGAATCAATGTCTCTTATCAAAATTTTGATAGTAATCCAGCAACTTTGAATTCTCAACACAAGTTGTGCATTTCCATATTCAATACTTTATTAGAAAAAATACAGACTAATATTTTGTGCACTTTAAGCCTGGTCTATATAAACACTCCTTTCATTGTACCTATTCATGAAGAGATAGAATAGGCCCAGTAAGACATGCTAATAAGGGAAATAAAGTATTATCTTTCATGTTTCACATCTGAAAGCTCCTTTAATC